>NC_138195.1:87702553-88302553 GCF_964194105.1 Spermophilus citellus
CTAAGGGATATTTTCACCATAAAATTTCTTTGGCTCATTTACATTCAGATCTGTAGTGGGAGAAAAGGGGGAGTGGAGTACAGATAATACACCCACCTAGGCCACCTAACTGAAAATTGTAGTAGTTAGAAGAGGTGGTAGTAAAAATATTTTTTAGGTTGCCCTCAAAATACAGCTATGTCCACAGGGGTGTGTTTAGCACATGATGCTCCATGTGTGCAAGGAAGATAAATTGGGATTGGTGTAGCTAGAAACCCAGGCTCCACGTCTGCCCACTTGCTTTGCTCCTCAGAGGCCCCAGCCTTGTTGTGCCTCAGTTTACACTTCTGAAAAATGACCATTACACATGACCTCCTTCACAGGTGTTTGTCAGGCTAAAATGAACAGTAGAATAGCCTCGGTTAGCCAGAATTCAAATGACGAGTTTTCAAAAACAGCAACAAAACTGGCTGCAGAACAGAATGTCCAGCTCTGTCTCTCCCCAGTGGATGGCAGTGCTTTGGGTCACTGTGCAGAGCGGAGGCACCTAAGTGCCTAGAATCCATTGGCAAGCTCTGGAGGAAGATGCACCTGTAAGTTGGGAGGGCTTAAAACACGGCCAAGCACCGGCTGTGGCACTGGATTTCTGCCATCCTGGCCCTACTGTTAGCACACTTTCACCAGTGAGCTCCCTGGACAGAGCGGGCAGCTATCCACATTAATGCCTGTCATCAAGGAGGAATTGTAAGTAACATCTCCTCCTTCCACAGTGTCCTGGTTTGCAAGATACCTGCCTCCCCCCCCCCCCCCCCGCACTCAGTGGGACTCATATATTTTATAGTCAGCATCTGGTGGCTGATGCCAAGACATACCTTGCTTCCTTGGTAAGCAAGGAAATGCCACATGTCAAAAAGGGGAAAAAGAGTATAATTGCTCTATTTTGATGTAAGATCCAAGTGGTTGCTTACGTGATATGGAGGTTCTCAACCTCCGCATCAGTGACACATGGGCTGGGTAATTCTTTGCTGTCATGTACATTGTAAGATATTGACCAGCATCTCTGGCCTCCACCCTCTAGATGCCGGGAGTACCTCCTCTTTGCCCCCTCCTTTGTGATAACAACAACAACAAAAATATATCCAGACATTGTCCAATGTGTTTGGGGAAGTAAAACCATCCCCGTGTGAGAATCGCCAGTGTTAATGCTTTTCCCAAGTAGGACCGATGTATTGGGGCAGCCTCCATCCTGGGACTGAATAGCTCCTGACTTTGGCCCTAAGACATAACCTTAGGATTTGGAAGAGCATGTTGGTGGTCCTGAGCTGGAGGTTTAGTCAGGCGGGAGGGGATCTGAATATGGCTCTGCCGCTCTATAGTCTTGTGCAACCTCATCCGCTGACTCCCAGCTTCCTTGGCTATAAAATGGATATTTAAAAAACTTCTATCTCCCAAGCATTTGTGAGGAGTAAAAGAGCCATGATATCCGGAACAAGATAGGGATGCCCTCTATCACCACTTCTATTCAATATAGTTCTCGAAACACTGGCCAGAGCAATTAGACAGATGAAAGAAATTAAAGGCATAAAAATTGGAAAAGAAGAACTTAAATTATCACTATTTGCAGATGACATGATTCTATACCTAGAAGACCCAAAAGGGTCTACAAAGAAACTACTAGAACTAATAAATGAATTCAGCAAAGTGGCAGGATATAAAATCAACACGCATAAATCAAAGGCATTTCTGTATATCAGCGACAAAACTTCTGAAACGGAAATGAGGAAAAACACTCCATTCACAATATCCTCAAAAAAAAATAAAATACTTGGGAATCAACCTAACAAAAGAGGTGAAAGATTTATACAATGAAAACTACAGAACCCTAAAGAGAGAAGTAGAAGAAGATCTTAGAAGATGGAAAAATATACCCTGTTCATGGATAGGCAGAACTAACATCATCAAAATGGCGGTATTACCAAAAGTTCTCTATAGGTTTAATGCAACGCCAATCAAAATCCCAACGGCATTTTGAAATAGATATAGAAATAGATAAAGCAATCATGAAATTCATATGGAAAAATAAAAGACCCAGAATAGCAAAAGCAATTCTAAGCAGGAAGTGTGAATCAGGTGGTATAGCGATACCAGATTTCAAACTATATTACAGAGCAATAGTGACAAAAACAGCATGGTACTGGTACCAAAACAGGCGGGTGGACCAATGGTATAGAATAGAGGACACAGAGACTAATCCACAAAGTTACAACTATCTTATATTTGATAAAGGGGCTAAAAGCATGCAATGGAGGAAGGATAGCATCTTCAACAAATGGTGTTGGGAAAACTGGAAATACATATGCAACAAAATGAAACTGAATCCCTTTCTCTCGCCATGCACAAAAGTTAACTCAAAATGGATCAAGGAGCTTGGTATCAAATCAGAGACTCTGCATCTGATAGAAGAAAAAGTTGGCTCCGATCTACATATTGTGGGGTCGGGCTCCAAATTCCTTAATAGGACACCCATAGCACAAGAGTTAATAACAAGAATCAACAAATGGGACTTAGTTAAACTTAAAAGTTTTTTTCTCAGCAAGAGAAACAATAAGAGAGGTAAATAGGGAGCCTACATCCTGGGAACAAATTTTTACTCCTCACACTTCAGATAGAGCCCTAATATCCAGAGTATACAAAGAACTCAAAAAATTAGACAATAAGATAACAAATAACACAATCAACAAATGGGCCAAGGACCTGAATAGACACTTCTCAGAGGAGGACATACAATCAATCAACAAGTACATGAAAAAATGCTCACCATCTCTAGCAGTCAGAGAAATGCAAATCAAAACCACCCTAAGATACCATCTCACTCCAGTAAGATTGGCAGCCACTATGAAGTCAAACAACAACAAGTGCTGGCGAGGATGTGGAGAAAAGGGTACACTTGTACATTGCTGGTGGGACTGCAAATTGCTACGGCCAATTTGGAAAGCAGTTTGGAGATTCCTGGGAAAGCTGGGAATGGATCCACCATTTGACCCTGCTATTGCCCTTCTCGGACTATTCCCTGAAGACCTTAAAAGACCATGCTACAGGGATACTGCCACATCGATGTTCATAGCCGCACAATTCACAATAGCTAGACTGTGGAACCAACCCAGATGCCCTTCAATAGATGAATGGATAAAAAAAATGTGGCATCTATACACAATGGAGTCCTATGCAGCAATAAAAAATGACAAAATCATAGAATTTGCAGGGAAATGGATGGCACTAGAGCAGATTATGCTTAGTGAAGCTAGCCAATCCCTAAAAAACAAATACCAAATGTCTTCTTTGATATAATGAGAGCAACTAAGAACAGAGCAGGGAGGAAGAGTAGGAAGAAAAGATTAACATTAAACAGAGACATGAGATGGGAGGGAAAGGGAGAGAAAAGGGAAATTGCATGGAAATGAAGGGAGACCCTCATTGCTATACAAAATTACATATAAGAGGTTGTGAGGGGAATGGGAAAATAAACAAGGAGAGAAATGAATTACAGTAGATGGGGTAGAGAGAGAAGATGGGAGGGGAGGGGAGGGGGGATAGTAGGGGATAGGAAAGGTAGCAGAATACAACAATTACTAATAGGGCATTGTGTAAAATTGTGGATGTGTAACCGACGTGATTCTGCAATCTGCATTTGGGGTAAAATTGGGGGTTCATAACCCACTTCAATCTAATGTATGAAATATGATATGTCAAGAGCTTTGTAATGTTGTGAACAACCAATAAAAAAAAGAGCCATGATATATGAGCACACATTTTAAACACATGCTGAGCACTCAATAGTCATGCAGCAATGATGATGGTTGATGTGGTGTTAGTGGTTGAACGTGCTGCTATGTTCTGCAAGTCATGTGTCTTAGGAACAGGTCCTTTATAGAAAGGATCCTACTCATTGCTTATACATATTTGAAGCTGTCCTGTAGTTCCATTGGGAGCTGGCTTCCCTGGTACTTGCTTTACTAAACAAGTAGGTACATGTTTGTTACATAGAGAAGTTTTTAGAACCCACAGTGTGTGGGGTTCCCCAGATACCACATAGCCTGGCCTTTCTGCTATGTCTCCACCTCTCCTAAAATCTAAACAGAGGATAGTTGTTTCATGGTCCATGAACAGGACTAAAAGTGTCAACCCTTTGTCACACATGATAGCCCAAGCTCCAATTGACAGTGCCTTTGTGTCAGAGTCTGCTCCTGACTGCAGTATGCCAAGAGAACATGAGTCAGTCATGCTCCTGGGGTAGTGGTTGAAACTCAGCTCATGCCAACCAATTCTGAGCTTTGCCTCTTTCCCTGGCCTTGATTAAAACCTTTACTTAGTCCTATCCAAATATCAACATCTTCATCTGTAAAGTACAATCAAAATAAGATGACCACGAATATTAAATAAGCCAAGTATAGTGGTCACATAACACCTGGACATGATAAGGACCTTATGACATTTGATGGCTTATTGCTTCTCAGACAGTATGGGTATAAACTTCCTGGTGCTCAGCATAGCACAATAAGCTCAGGGGTCCCCTATCCACCCTTTCCCTTTCCTGCCACCATTTGGTCTTTTTTCTTTGAATAACCTCAGTGAGGAGCCCAGGCTGCCTGTGGAAAGGAAGCTTACCTATTGTTTTGCCACTTGGGCATCTGATCGGCCCATGTTTATACATTAATTTATCTAAATGTTTCCCAGAATTCAGTCAGTTACTATTTCTGCCATATCAATGATAAATCAACGTTGTTCCACATTTTTAGCTTAATTAAATTCATGTAATAAATGATGAGAGGAAAATCAGTACACCTTGCCACGTCTAAATAACAGACGTGCATAAAAGTAACAGGCAGAAAGCTGGGCATGGTGGTGCATGCCTGTGATCCCAGAGGCTCAGGAGGCTGAGGCAGGAAGTTCTAGAGTTCAAACCTAGCCTCAGCAGTATATCAAAGCCCTGAGCAACTCAGCGAGACCATGTCTCTAATATAATATAAAAAAGGGCTAGGGATGTGGCTTGGTGGTTAAGGTGCCCCTGGGTTCAATCCCTGGTACCAAAAAAGAAGAAAAAAAAAGTAACAGGCAGATATTGCAGCCTGCCAATTCCCAGTTCCCAGAACTGTTCCCTTCATATCAGCAAGTACATTGATTGACAGAATCAGAGAAGACTGAAACTTTCTCCTGGCGTGATTCTAAAAGGATACAAAAGAAAGTTGAAAAAATTACCATCTTACTGAAATGCAATGTTGTTACAAATGAGTGTGTGCCAATTAGAATAGTCTCAGCTAAATTCACAGGCAGCTTGCATTTTTTTTTTGAACACCACATTACCTAATCCTAGACAAAGTATTACCATTATTTCAAGTTTGCAACTGAAAAAGCTCAAGTGGTTTTAAGGATTAGCCGGACACTAAGCTAATAGTGGAAGAACAGGGGTTTGAATCCAAGCAGCCTGGGGTCAAGTTCAGTGTTTACTACGTGACCTCCCAGGGGGTAAGGGAGGACACTGACCATCATCCATGGTGTCTGCTGGTCATTGACTTGGCTCAGAGCCCCAGTGTCTCTCAGTTCACATCCTCCAGTGCTTGTCTCATCTCTGCAAAAATAAATGAGTTCACCTGTTTTAAAGGAAATTTACTCAGTCAAAAAGGCAGAAAATTTATCTCAAGCTAGATCAGGCAAAAGGCGAATTTGTAGATTCACACAACATTTAATTTAGAATGCACCATTATTTGATGCACCACTAATAAAAATGCTGCCAATTAAATGATATCAAGCTATTGACTATAAGACACATTCAATTTCAGAAAGGTTAAAAATGAGAGTCAGCAAAAACAGGTAAAGTCAGGGCCTGTAGGAAACCTGCCCTCATGACAGCATCAAGATGTAAAATCATCTGGAGCCACTTTCCCAGGCCTCTGGAAATGGAGTCAAAGGCTTGCAGCAGCCTGGGCATGCTTACTGAAGACAAAGAGCTGAATCATGACAGCTTTGTGGCACACACCTTGCCCTAGTCCTTTCCCCAGCTTTCCAGCTCCACAACAGGCAGCCACCAGACAGAGGGGTCTTTGAGGGTGATGAAACCTTTCAAAAGTTAGGTAGTGTTGATGGCCCTGCAACCTTGCAAAACTTATTTTTTAAAAACCCACTGAAGTGTTTTTTTTTAAAGGTAGGAGAAGTCCAGCGCAGTCCTTGGGACAGACTGAATCCAGAGCCTCAGCGGTATCATCAGGCCAAACCTGTCCTCATGTGCAGTCCAGCTTTGCTCTGGGTGGCTCCACTCTCTGGCTGCATCCTCCACTTAAAGTTACCCCTGCAGCCCAGGCTTACCTTCTCCCAGCTTTGAGTAGAACCCCAAAAGAAATTCTCTTTTCTATACATTTCACATAGGTTTTCAGCTTGAGTGTGTCTGTGGCCATCCCAGGACTAGCTGTTTTGGCTGGTGTGGGTGGGATCTGCTGAATGGCCTGGGCCTGAGCCTCCCACCACTCCTGTGGCCCTAGCGGGTGGGAGAAAGAGTTGACAGACACAACAAAACACAGGCAGGGAGAGCCAGGCCAGGAGGCGGTTTCCCCAAAGGTAACTGGGGCTTTCTTAACAAAAGCAAACACAGACATGAACCAGGCAAAACCAGCAGAGTTTGCATATCTATGTGATCTTGGGTAAACCCCCCCCCCCCCCCCGTGCCTCAGTTTCCTCATCTACCAAATGAGAAAAGTAATACCTGCCTCCTCAGGTGGTTAACACTTAAATGATTTAAGTGATATAAACTACTAGGACATATCAAGCACTATATAGTGTTAACTATCATTAATACCAAGTGCAATATCATCCCTTCCTGGATTTCTATAATTAGGCTTGGTTATCACTCTGGTTATTTACTTCCTCATCCAAATGAGTCTTTCTTTAGTTGTCAGCAATTTTTGACTGCTGTTCAGCACTAGTTAGTCAGCTCTTGTTGTCCTGCATTAACAGACTCTAAGCACTCGACAAATTTCTACAAGAGAAATTAAAGCCATAATAATAACCGCAGCAGCAATTTCCATAAAATTGCAAGGACAGAGCTAGGATCCTAGCCAGGTTTTCCTCTTAAGGGCAAATTTCAAAAGTTCTCCGTTTTGAAGGATTCCTACAAACAGAATCCAGAACCAAAGAAAGGGGAATGTTCTAGATCAGGAAACAAAGGGTCTTGACCTTGAGAATGCAGTCTGGCTCCTTCCTGTGTTCCCTGGAGACCTACCATCTCCAGGAGAGAAAAGGCCATCAGGGCTCGCAGCCCAGTGTTTGTTTGTTGACTGGATGCTGTGCCAGAGGAGAAAAGGCAGAACTCAGGTCTGTGTGGGTCACATTCCATTAATGCTTATTTCTAGAGACAAATGGTTCCATTAAATACTGGGAAAGGCCTCTTGCTCTTGTACAAGTGCTGAAAACACATAAATTGAATTTCACACTCATAGCACAAATTCTTCTTTACAACATAGTCCTCAGAAATACTTCAGGTGATTTTGTACGAATAGTTTCAGAGATATGATTGTAAGATATGAGGACTCTGGGGGATGAACAATCCAGAAAAAAAAAAAAAAGCTATCTATTAGCATTGTCACCTTTGCCACAAGGTGACCTCAAGAAAGAGATTAGCAACTCTATAGATTGTTAAAGGAATAAATACACTTAGTCCTGATGTGCTGTGCGCAGAGTTGTCCCCCACCCACTTCCTAACAAAGGAGGAAGTTCTCAATTCCTTTTTTTTTTATTAGAACACTGTAGCTATACATAGTTGGGTAGCAGTTGGGTTCATTTTGAAGAAATCATATATGCATGGAAATTGATTTACTCTGTTTCAGTCCCGTTCTGCCCCCTTTTCCTCCTTTACCTCCCCCCATTCTCCTTCCTCTACTCTCTGATCTTCCTTTCACTCATTTGTTTGTTTATTTTTGGTTGGTGCTTTTTACATATGCATAAAAATTCAGTTCCTCTTTAAACAGCAATAAGAAACTGTCTACAAATCCCCATGTTATGGAGATCATAAATGGAGAAATACATTTTTTAAAGACAAAACACTCAGCTCTTCCTGGACTAGTGAAACTGGATTTTCAGCCTCTGCTGTTGTGGTGCTGCCACAGACTCCAGATGCCTGCCAGGGCTTTCCTTCCAGGTTCTTGTCTTGCAAATTCAAAGAATGAAATTCACAGACCAGGAAGATGGAACCCAAAGGAGTAGAATTTTGTACAAGTGAGAAGAAAAGAGAGTTCCTGCGGGGTGCCACTTAGGTGTACTAGTCTAGGGGTTTATATGGCTACTGAGTGGGGGCATTGGTCGATATCTAAGCTAATCAGGTCTTGGAAAAGTACCAGGCTGTGGGTCAAAATCTATGCTAAACAGATATTGGAATAGTACCGATGCTATTGGTTAGCCCTTGAGTCTGTAGCCTTCCTCGGGTCTGTCTCGCCTCTCTACTCTTGTTACTCTGAGACAAAGCAGTTGTCTGGAATTTGAAATGTTTCTACAGGTTAACTTTATGGAGTGATCTTTACATTTAAAAAATCCTTACTGGGGCCCATTACCTATCCTATCTCATCCACTAGTATAAAGATAAAAGCAAAAGAGGACAATGACAGGAGACTACTGTCATTACTACTGTTCTACTCTCACTACATCTCATTGCCGTATCATGGGTCAGTCTGATTTCTGGTTGTCTGGACAAGGTGACCTGGTGGCATCAGCGGTGATGTCTATTGACTGATTCTCCTACCTGGCAGAGGCTCTGTTGTAAAAGCCTTTGCTTTCAGGAACCTTTTCCTCCACTAGAAATCATCCATAGGGCCATTTGGGATCCCTGCCTTCCCCTAGACAGAAAGGATGTTATCTAATTCAGAGAAGGTGAGTCACAGATCTCCGTGAATTGTTCTAGAACAGGAGAAAAGGGACAGAAGCAATGAGCTCCAGCTCAAAAATCTTGCTGGTCATTTGGTGGGAACACAGTCGACAATGAGAGAGAAAAGCCAACACGGAGAGAGAGAAGCAGAGCTGCAGAGAGCTCAGTCAGGGTCAACTCTGGTTCCAGGCTTCCCAGACACCCACCTGCACCCCTCTGCTCCCTGACCTTTGGGTGTTTCCTTCCTTGGATCTTATGAAATAAAGAATTTCCTTTAGGCCCAAACTAGGGTTTCTAGGGTTTCTAACACTTGCAACTGGAAATGATGATGGAGAGCACCTTTTTTATCTAAACATCCCTCCGGTCTATGAGATGGCATAATTTTTAATCTTTTACCAAAACTATGCTGCCCTTCAAATGTAGCTCCTGCTGCAACATGCTCTTACCTCAGGGGAAGCTAGGAGTTCCTCACTGTGGTAGACTCTGACATCTTCAGGCCCAACAGATGTCCTGTCTGTGGGTCCAAAAGAGAGGGTACAGAGAGCTGCTCAACACTAGTCTAGCTGGAGGAGAGCTGCCTAAAGCTCTTCACAGTTTGTGGTTCCCAATTGCTGTCTGTCAGCGTGGAGTCTATGACAGAGGAGGTCTAATTTTCTGAGAAGGGAATGTGAATTTTTCTCCTAGCAAGGTTGAAATCATTCAGGTAGGCTAAAAAGTCAACAACTCTAGGCTCCAAAGTGATGCATGCTAGCCTGCCAGGGCAGTGGTTCCCTGGTGGCTTGGCTCTTAGGTGGAGTTTAGTGTTTTGTGAAGTATCAAAAACTCAACACTTTCCAAAAAGTTCCAAGGAGCATCTGAGAAACCAGGCAGCAGACTTTCACCGGCTTTCCAGCTGGCTCCTCACAAGTGCATCATGAACATAAATGAAAGCACTGCTCAGGAAAGTGACCGCAGCTCGGCCCTGCCTGCTGGGATAGCAGTGGAGAAGTCCACAAATGAGGACCCAAGGAAATCAATGGAGCAGCTCCAGGCTGCAGTCCAGACCACAGCCAGATGTCAGGCTGGGCACACAGGGGCTGCCAATACTGCCTTTGCAGAAAGCCCCATGCTTCCTTGGAGAAGGGAGGGTGTGCCCTCTGCACTTGATGCCACCACTGACCGGGTGTGGGGGCTGCTCACTGGCTTTGTCAAAGAACACCTTCAGATACTGCTTATACTAAAACTTTGCATAGTTTGAAGGGAATATTATTTTCAGCATCAATGCATGTCAATTTGGGTGCTTTTAGTGGCAGAAAACCAATTCAAAAAGTATTCAACAATTTGAAAATCTATTGTTTACTTAAGAGGAAATCCAAAGGCAGGGCAGGATTTGTGTTGGCATATAACCATGCTCCTGTTGTATGGACCTGCTTCTTTCCACAACTCTGTTCTGCTGTCCAGAGTCAACCTCATCTTGATAGCAGCTTTCCTCTTGGTCATAAGGTGGCTTCCAGCAGTCGCCACACTACATTCCCTTGCTCATATCCAAGAGAAAAGGAGAGTTGCTTCTGTAAGACATTCAAAGGGCAAGGGAGAATGTTCCCAGAAGATTCCAGAAAAATACTTCTTGTATCTCATTAATGGGAACCATATCACATGATGATTCCTGAACTAACCCTGGGTAACTCTTCCCTTAGGTCAGTCAGGTCCACTCCAAAGCCAAGAGTGGTATAGTCAACTTCTCCTGAGGTATATGGATTATTTGGGGAAGAATAAGTATACTGAATCAAGTCTTTTTTCTATCCTGCAGGAGACAGGGGACAATACATGGCTAGACAAGGGCCCAAACCATTGACTAGCTTCAAGTTTGACTAGGTCTAATTTGCAATTTCAACATAAATGTGCTTTACAGTCAATTCTTCAGCTCTCACATCTCTATCCTTCACACCATGAGAAGCAGAAGGAAACTCACCAAGAGAGAGAGAATGGCAAATCACTCATGCGGTGCCAAGTTCTTGCTAGGCTTTCACTCACAGACTTTTACTGTGGCATTATAAAGTTTTCCATCCGGAAAGAGCATTTTCAAGATCTTGGCACCATGACTAGAGCCATGACTCACTCACTCCTGGGTGCAGAAGAATCTTCTGGAAAGGAGATTGTCCTTGTTCAAAATGCAGATCTCTGAGCCTCACTCCTAGAGATTCTGACTCATTATGTCTGCATAAGACTCAGGAATCTGTACTGAGAAAATCTGTCATGAGAGTTGGAAGCAGGTCTTCTCTGGATCATACTGGGAAACAATGACTGTGGGCCATTTGTGGTCTTATTTTGGGCCTCCCAGTAGCACATCCAGAGACAAGAATTTTTGTGACCCTGATCTACTAGAAAATGTCCTGTTATGGTTTGGATGTGAATGGTCCCCCAAAAGCTAATATGTGAGATAATGCAAGGAGGTTTAGAGGTGAAATGATTGGGTTATGAGAGCCTTAACCCCGATCAGTTAATTAATCCTCGAAAGGAATTAAGTGAGTGGTAACTGAAGGTAGGTAGGGTGTGGCTGGAGGAGGTGGTTCATTGGGGGCGTGCCTTGGGGATATATATTTTGTATCTGAAGAGTGGAGTCTCTCTCTCTTTCTCTCTGCTCTCTGATCATCATGAGAGCCGCTTCTTTCCACCACACTCTTCCACTATGATGATCTTTCTGCCTCACCTTGAGTCAAAGGATTGAAGCCCATGTACTGAGACCTTTGAACCCATGAGCCTCCAAATAAACTTTTCCTCCTCTAAAACTGTTCTTGTCAGTTTGTGTCTGTGCTCTTTCGATCACAGCAACAAAAAGGATGACTTAAATAGTCCCTAGGAAAAATAGTTGAGAAATAAGGGAAGGAGACTCAGCATGCAGTGGTTCATAGAAGTTCAACTCTGGTTTCATATCTGGGGCTCCCACTGTTCCCTGTTGAAGGCTATTTCTTGCTAGCTGATGGGGGAAAGTAGTTCCCTCATTTTGTTAACAAGTATTGAGATAGTAACAAAAGAAGGATCAGGAGAGAGATATGTAAGTCCCTCTGTGACTGAACTCAGAATGTGAGAATATTTATGCCTCATGAGAATTCACTGTGATAGAGGCTTTCAATGTTGGGATGGAGTGGGGGAGCATTCTCTCTGAGGCAGAGGCTAGCATGGACTTATCCTCCTAAAGATGACCTAGCAGGGCCATGTCTGATTGCACAATTGGATAATACAGCAACCAAACCTAAAATCCCAAAGGGGAATAATAATGGGGCAATGGGTTGACTGTACTATCATGCATGGGCAGAGATTTTTCCCTAATTGGAACAGGCCTTTTTTTCTAGATTTGCGCTTTCTTTCTCTACCCATCATGCTTTCAACAGCACCATTCTCTGCCATGTACACCATGGCAGCCCACACAACATTACTTCTGTTCCAGAATTTCCTTCATGTTGAAGTGCCCCTGGGTGGAACTGGTCTTAATTAGGAGCCCACTGTGCCATTCACAATGCTGGGTTTTGCTAGATTAGAGAAGTTGAAGCTGGATGTTGTGTTAGGTTGAACCACAGGAAAATGATATTAGACCATTTTGACCCATAAAATTGTACTTTCATATGATCAACCCAGCTCATGACCAAGCACAAGCCCATAAGATGCTTCTGCCTCACGTTGAACCTTGGAGGACCAAGGCAGGCAGAAGGTTTTCTCATGGTAGCAGGTGTGGAGTAGGGTCTTGCAGCAGGAAGGGGATGTCTTTGAGGAGCACAGTCAGCACCAGCTAATGTCAAGCCTGGGAGCAGTGGCCCCGCAGCTGTCCTGAGAGCAGATTCCTGCTGCAGTCTTAATAACACTGCACATGTGTGTGTGTGTGTCACACACACACACACCCCACTTTCATTCCCATCCAAACCTAGTGTCTTCCCACTGAGCAGATGAGTTTCAAAGGTTCTTGGAATAAACTCCTCTTTTGGTTAAGCTAACCAGAGTAGGTTCTGTTGTTATTTTAAAGCATTAATAAATATCCCATCTTTGGCCACTGATTTCCAATAGTTTTCAAATAGTGTGTTTATCAGTTTCCAGAGAGAACAACAGTTCACCTGTGAAATAACCCAGGCCAGCAGTGGGCGGCAAGGTGGAGGAAGGGCAGGTGTCAGATTTTGATTCATTCCACTTAGTTGTTTTTCAGATTTTGAAAAAATTTCTTGTATTTTTAAAAAAATTATTTTGTTTTTCAAATTTATAATATGCAGCTAAGTGTAGTACTATAAATACTTTTAATGTTTCCATTGCAATAATTCCTTTGTGTCTCTAAATATTATCTGTGGCCTTTCTCATTTTTAAAATATTTGCCAGAGAGTGAAATATTTATAGTTTGTTGTTTTCAAAAGAAGGCTTTGATGTATTAATTACACTCTTATCTGCAACTTCTCTTTTGCCTTCATTATATTCTTCTAGTATTCTTCTACTTGGCAGGAGGGATTGTTTCTTTACTAACACTCTAAATAATTAAACTCTAAATTTGGTGATTGTCTCTCCTTTTTCATAGCATTAAAATCATTAAGTGAATTAATCTGGTCAAGTTCAACAAGCATGTATTAAGGGTCTACTACGTGACAGGTACAGAGCTAGAGAGAGGATGGCCAATATGAATAAGACAGGAACATGTGTCCCAAGAAGTCTAGGAAAGGATCAGGCTCATGAAAACATATTTTTAAATAATATAAACATAAAAGTTGTCATTGGGTGGAATTGATAGTAATTTTTATCTTTTAATTACTTTTTTGTATTTACCAATATTTTGGTGATAGATTTTTAAATTTATCAATGTTTCATTTGTAAGACTTGCTAGTTATATAATCAGAAGAACCCAGAAAATATAGAAGGAAGTCTGACAATATGAAAAATAGTGGCATTTAACCATGAATATGGAGATTTTAGAAAGCCCTTCCAGAAATTCTTGCTTGGGTTGGAGGAAGAATCAAAGAAAGTTAGAGAATGTTCTAGCCTGACCAAGCAGCATCAACAAAGGCCCAGTGATGGGAGAAAAGAGGCACCATCCTGCCTGAGCATGGGCTCCAGAAGCCTGCTTGCCTCCATGTCTGCCTGCTTCACTGCTGTGCCCCGCCCAACACCCATGGGCACCTGGACTGCAGGGGGGGCTACAGTGGTACCTGATCCAACAGGTACTCTGCAAAACTTATGTGACATGGAATGACGGTGGATGAGGTGAGGCGGAGGAGAGGCACTGTTCTCAGGAGAGATCACCATTTGATCCGGAAGACTCTTGAGGGTCCCTGTGTGGTTATCAGAGATAAAAGAAAACTTTAGTGGAACTTCCTGTTTTAGAAGAATAGGTACCATTCAGGGGTGGACAATTTCCCCACAGTTTAAAAATTGATGTGGCATGATTATCACTATTTTGAATCACTGAAGTTCATAGCCCGTTACCTATTACCTCCTGTTGTAGATTAGCGAGCCCTGTTGCAGATCCTGTGGTACCAATATACCGCTGATGTGAACATTTTACCATGTAAAGACTAGTCTTATGGGCTAAAGAAACCAGAGGACCAGTGGATTCCTCAATCATAGACTCCATAAATGTCTTTAATAATGGCTGCTCTATTGGCTTGGTCTGTTCTGACTCTCAGTAGTAACTCACATCTTCCACTTCCAGAGCCCCCAGAGGGTGCCCAGGGAGGAAAGGCAAGGCTTAAAATGAGAACATTTTAATATCACTGTCATGTTACTGTGTGGCAAGTTATGGTACCAACTAAAATATTTTATATGTACATATATTGTATTTGTGATTTGTCTTTGTGATTTTAACACACACACAGGCACACACATAAAATATACAATATGAATATATAAAATATATGGTATACATAACCACATATACCATATAAAATTGCAAATATCAATGTGCATTTAATATACTGCTTCTCAATAAATGGCATTGTCATTCAGCTCACTGAGTTTTATAGGACGTCCTTTTCTACAATTATGCAAGAATCCTTGTGGTTTTCCCTTTTAAAAATATAAGTGAAGTGTAATCCTGATTCCCAGAGGGAATTAATTTTTATAACCACTACATTCTGCCATGAATGAGAAAGATTAATTACTGTTTTCTTCTCTACTTTCTATTGAAACCCTCCATGCTAATGAAGCAAATGTGAGGAACTTGGCACTTAGCAGAGTCAGGTATAACGTCCCTGATTAACTCAGCTGGGAACCTCTGGGCACTGCACTTCCCCCTCAAAAGAGCATCCTTTAAAGGTTGAATCCAAACTCTCAGTAATTGACTTGTTGGACAGCCACCTGGCTAGGTATGTCAAGAGGCAGATTCCTGGGTTTGGTGGCTCTGTGGGGCTGCTTGGACCAGTCACTCTGCTGCTGAGCTAAGAGATTGTATCAAGGCACTAGTGAAGGCAAGGTGGGCCTGGGGAGCCCAGGCTTGCTGCAGGACCCACCATGCTGAACATAGATTCTGCAAGTGAGCGCCCCCTGCAGGGGTGCCTGAGAACAGTCCAGACAGGAACAGCAAGAGGAAAGGAAGTAATGACCCCAGGGCAGGGCAACTGCTCTGCTCCTGGGCCTTCAGGAAGAGTTCTTTTCTTTAGCTTCTGTGACTGATCCTTGGTGTAGAGTCAGATGCACTATCCCAAATATAGAATACTGTGTTGTCAAATTGTTGGGAATTCAAGAAATGGAAGACATGCTGAATCAAATGTCAGTGCATTTTTCCATTTAAAATGTAAAATTCCTGTATTTCAAAAAAATTATAAAAATAAAAGGCAGATAATAAGAGGAAGACTGCAAATAATACATAATATTACTGAAAGAAGACAGTGAAAATAGTTCTTTATACTATAACCTCAATTTAATAAAATAATACTCATGTACATTCTTAAGGAAGTCACAATTTTTGTGTATTTATGCTTCTCTGAAATGATCATGTTTTCACAATAAGTATTTATTGATTCTTTAATTTAGAAAATTTTAATTGCAAAATAGTTATACTCACTTCAGAAAATTATCTTAAGAAAATAATAAAATTAAATCAACTATAAGCATAACATTAGTTACATATATAGCTCGATTTTTATTATTTGAAAAATTGAAAAAACACTTAAATTTTAGTTAATAGCAGAATAGCTAAATAATTTCTTGCATAGCAACATCCATTCTACCAAATATTATCAAATATTCCAAAGATAACTGTGATGACTGCACAAAAATTATAAATATGATTATGAAATAATGTTGAAACAATTAACAAGATATGTGCATATTATATAGCCATGTAAAAATATCTTATTTTTGATAAGAACTGGGAAAATATATGTAAATTTAACAATAAAATATTAACAAATGAAGTTTATGGATACATTTTTTTCTTTTAAATAAATTATTGGGGCTGGGGCTGGGGCTCAGTGGTAGAGCTATTGCCCAGTATGTGTGAGGCACTGGGTTTGATCCTCAGCACCACATAAAAATAAATAAGTAAAATAAAGGTATTATGTGTCCATCTACAACTAAAAGTAAAAAAAAAAAATCATTGGGGTTGGGGATGTAGCTCAGGGGTAGAGTACTTGCCTAGCATGTGCAGGGTCCTGGGTTGAATCCCCAGCACCACAACACCACGTGTATGTGCGCTAATGCGCATACACGTACACACACACAGACACACACATACAAAGTTATGTTATTCTTTATGTTTGAAAAGTGAGATGGGGTCGTCAGCATAGGTCAGGGTATCCTGAGTCCCAGCAGTGTCCAGTGCTGGCCTTCAATCTGCCCACACTCAAGACTGATGATGGGGCAGACTTTGAATGATAAAAATTAGTCTCACCTTGAGTAGACACACAAGTGTGATCAAGATTCAAAGAAGCAGAGTAAATTCCCATTTTTTTCTCATCATCACAATTAGAGGAGCCTGTGAAAGACCAGACAACACTATGAAATCCTTTCACCCGTTACAGAGTCTCACAGCTTATTTCTACCGAGGCGCAGTTTGGTAAGAAGGAGAAATCAATAGAACTGCTCTGCCCCAGAAATCATGAGCATACACTAAACACAGCCTTGTTAGTTTAATCTAATGTATGAAATGTTATTCCATGAGCACAATGTTAAGATATTATTTATTTGGATTAATAAAATTGTGATGAAAATTAAGTAAGTTCTCTTATTTTCCTTTAAGAACAGCCAATAGCTGGGAAACACATATACTGAAAGAACGTAAGTGGCCCTAGGAATGAGGCATGCTGGTATCCTCCCTCAGCCTGAAGGAGCCAGGCTCAGTTCTTAGTAGAGGGAGGAGGGCTCAGTCCTTGGAACAGGGAACAGGACTCAGTACTTGTTACAGGGGTCAGGGACCAGTCCTTGCTCCAGGGAGCAGGCCACAGAAGCATAATGACCTAGAGTTCAGGACTGGGCTCTATCCTCATAACTACAGGAAAAACACAGACAGAGCACTTGCCCCTGCCTATTGCATAATGACCTCCTTCCAACCACTCAACAATTTTACCAGGTGGGTTATGATCAGCCTCATTGCTCAGATAAAAAAAAACGGAGGCTCAGCAAAGCTATGTTACTTTTCCAACATCACACAGCAAGTGTGTGCCCCTAGACCTGGTACCCAAGTCACCTGGCTCCCATCCTGTGTTCTCTCTGACATATATTGGAGATTGAACCCAGTGGTGTTCTATCACTGAGCTACATCTCTAACCCTTTTTATTTTTGAGACAGGGTGTCACTAAGTTGCACAGATTGGTCTTAAACTTGGGATCAGCCTCCTGAATTGCTGGGATTACAGGTATGCACCACCATGCCTGTGATATTTCTATCCCCTAAACTTGCCCAGAGCCACAGAGTACGAGGTGGCAGGGCCAAGGCAGGCCTGCTGTCTGCCTGCCTGCAGAGCCCCCCTATCTGCAGCACCACTCAGCTGCCTCTCCTGTGCCAGGGGTGCAGGAGGAGCACACCTCTCAGAAGGCCCACTCAGTTCAAGTCCATTTCAACATGACTGCTTCCTGGAAACATTCTTCAATCTAATAATCCTCAATTACCATGTCACACAGAGGAGTGACTAATCCATTGTTCTGTAATTATTACCCATAACATGTAAAGACATAAAAAGAGATGGATAACGAGTGTAGCCAAATAATAAATCAGATTGATGACCTTCTACAATCAAGTGAGGAGTGGGAGGAGGATGTTTAAAGACAAACATGAGGAAAGATAAGTCCATGCAGATCTGGCTGTGAATCAGTGCTCCTGCCCACTCAGCCCAGCTCCCCTGCCCAGCTGGCTTGGCCTTCCATGTTTACCAGGTGATGTCCCTTTAAAACGTTTTGGCAGTAAATGTGTGTTTTCCACATCCCCGTGTCATCCCCCAGGAGAACTCCTGTTTACTCCTGAACCTCACGGGGAAGCAGCTCTGGACAGAGCACTGGCTTTGGCCTGGGGAGGCCTAGCCCGGGTTTGTCTTTGTATCTCCTGGGCGATGTGTAGGCCTGGGCAAGGTGCTGAGACTCCCTCAGGCTCAGTTCCTTCATCTAGACAACAGCGATGGTGACAAAGTATTTTGCTTGAATAATGAGGAATCGACCCATTGAGAACACAATGTTAGAAGGGAATTAATCTGACAAAGTCTATAAAGGCCTTGGAGCATGCTGGGGTTGGAGTCGGGGGAGAAGGTGCTGAGTGCAGGCCAGGCCAGGAGGGACGCTCAGGGTGCCGGTCGAGCTGTCGAATCTCCTTCATGTGCTCCTTGGCCATTTGGGTATTTTAGGTAAACACTGTCTATTCAGGGCCTTTGCTCATTTTTTAAATTGGTTTATCTGGCCTTTCATGTGGAGGCAGAGGGTTCTTTGTTTTTTCTGAATTTGAGTTCCTCTGCATGTGAGTCAGCATGGGGCTGAAAGGGATACCAATGGCAACCCCTCTCCTCTCACGTTGTCCCTTACAACCAGCAGCTGGCAGCCCCCAGCAGCATGAGCTGAAGTCAGCAGCATGTGACTGGCAGGGTAACCGTCCCTGCCCATGGCTCTTGTGGGGCACTGTGGCTGACGGCTCACACAGCCGGGTCCTTGTCTGTGTGAGGGCAGCCTGGCCTTTTGGGAAGGGTGAGGTCATTCCCTCTGGGCCAACATCAGGCATGGACTCCCAAATGTACCCAGTGTATTCACTGTTAGGAGAGAGCCCCTGGTTTAAAGCGTCCTGCAGTGGTTTCAGCTTCTTGAAGACTCACCAGCAAATTCAGTTCCATTTATACCCAGATCCTTATTAATTCTACTCTTATGAGCCACGCCTAACGGGGGAACTTCTTTCTTCAAATTCAAAGTGGTATAGCTTAGAGGGGCTGGTGCTCTCATTGAAAACAGGAGGCCTAGATTTATGCCCCAGTTCTGTCAGTAAACAATAATAAGATGCAGTAGGAGACTCTGAGCTGTGGTGAGCTCTTTGACTATATTATCTAACTTCATGGTGTGAATTATCCAGGGATAGTTACTCTCCTGCTATCCCAATATTAGAAGAAGAAAAAGACATAACAAGGTCAAGTAATCTGCCCTAAGTCACAGTGAATGCCTTTCTATTAACAAATGTCATCAACTATGACTCCCCAGAAGATATCTGGACAAGTATGACATTCACATGGATTTTCACATGTGCAGGCATTGAGCATGGCTAGCAAGGGTGACAGCAATGCAGTCACCCGCCAACCTGTCATTACCAGTAAGACAAATTAAAACAAGAATACAAATAAAAGATACACAAATAGTAAAATGTGATTAAAGAACAAAAATCCACACATTTTCCCTTTGACTTATTTCTGGGAGTGTATATGGTTCTTATATACAGAATCATATTCCTTTTGGCTTCCTTAATCAGGTCAAAACCAGACCAGTGCTTCCTTTCTTACTATTGGAAGTAAGACTTTGACCTCTGACTTCATTGGAAATATCTGCTTATCCATGTGACTCAAAGTCCATGCTGCCACCTACAGAACGGGAGAACTTTCTTTGTAAATCATATATCTAAAAAGGAGCTTAAATCTAGAATATGCAAAGAAATTTTATAACCCTGTGGTGAAAAGAAAGATAAACCACTTTAAAAGGAGCTGAGAACCTGACTAGATATCTTTACAAAAAAGATTTGCAAATGGTCAATAAGCACATTCAACCTCCTCAGACATGGGGAAATGCAAATTGAAGCCACAGAGAGAACCTCTTCACACCCAATAAAGTATTAATCAGCTTTCCCTCACAGTAACAAATGCTTGACACAGTCAGCATATAAAGGGAAAGGCTTACTTTGGCCTCAGTTTTGGGGTTTCATCCTTGACTGCTTGGTGCCTGGCTCTTGGGTGGTGGTGAGGAGCATTTCATGGCTGCAGAGCATGGCAGTCTTACCCTGGTGGCTGAAACCAGAGAGAGAGGAAGAAGCTAAGGGCACAGTCCCTGGGGACCTGAAGCTGCCCACTGGGCCCCACCTCCCATAGATAGGTTCCACCACCTCCCAACAATGCCACTGGATGGGGACCAAGCCTTACCACCTGGGCCTTTAAGAGACATTCACACAAAGCAAGGTGTCACTGTAGATGTCCCTAGAGAAGGGTCTAAGGAGTTCCCAGAGGAGAGGGGGAGCTCAGCTTAGGACTCCCCAGGTTCCTGGCACACACGACAGAAAGACTTCCTGCATGAGCCAGACACAGGCATAAATAGAGGTTTGCTTAGGAGGTAGAAAAACATTCAAGGGAGCATATGGGCTCCCTTGAGAGTGCGAAGCAGCCCTGGCTTGGGCTGGGAGTCCAATTTTTTTTTCAAGATTTAAAAAATTTATTCTAATTACTTATACGTGACAGTAGAATACACTTGGATACATCATACAAAGATAGAGCATAACTTCTCATTCTTGTGGTGTACATGATGTAGAATTACACTGGTCGTTAGTCAGATATCCACACAGGGTAATAATGTCTGATTCATTCTACTCTCCTCCCTACCCCCACACCCCCTCCCCTCCCTTTACTCCCCTCTGCCTAATCCAAAGTATCTCTATTTTGCCCTCACCCTACTCCCTATTGTGAATTAGCATCCGGATATCAGAGAAAACATTCAGTCTTTGGTTTGGGGGATTGGCTTATTTTGCTTAGCATGATATTCTCTAGCTCCATCCATTTACTGGCAAATGCCATAATTTCATTTTTCTTTAAGGCTGAGTAGTATTCCACATTTTCTTTATCCATTCATCTGTTGAAGGACTCTTGGGTTGGTTCCAAAGCTTGGCTATTATGAATTGAGTTGCTATAAATATTGATGTGGCTGTGTTACTGTATATGCTGATTTTAAGTCCTTTGGGTGTATGCCAAGAAGTGGGATAACTGGGTCAAATGGTGATTCCAATCTAAGTTTTTTTGCAGAATCTCCATACTGCTTTCCAGAGTAGTTGCACCAATTTGCAGTCCCACCAACAATGTATGAGTGTTCCTTTTCCCCCACATCCTCGCCAACATTTATTGTTGCTTTTATTCTTGATAATTGCCATTCTGACTGGAGTGAGATGAAATCTTAGCTTTGATTTCTCTAATTGCTAGAGATGTTGAACATTTTTTCATATATTTGTTTATCATTTTTATATCTTCTGAGAAGTGTCTGTTCTGTTCCTTAGCCCATTATATTGATTGGGTTATTTTGTTGTTGTTGTTGTTGTTGAGTTTTTTGAGTTCTTTGTATATCCTGGAGATTAATGCTCTGTGTGAGGTGCATATGGTAAAGATTTTCTCCCTTTCTGTAGGCTCTCTTTTCACATTACTGATTGTTTCCTTTGCTGAGAAGAAGTTTTTTAGTTTGAATCCATGCCATTTACTGATTCTTGATTTTACTTCTTGGGCTTTAGGAGTTTTGTTAAGGAAGTCAGTTCCTAAGCCAACATGAGGAAGATTTGGGACTACTTTTTCTTCTATTAGGTGCAGGGTCTCTGTTCTAGAGCCTAAGTCCACTTTGAGTTGAGTTTTGTGCCAGGTGAGAGATAAGGTTTTAATTTCACTTTGTTACATATGGATTTCCAGTTTTCCCAGTGCCATTTTTGAAGAGCCTATCTTTTCTCTGGTGAATGTTTTTGGCACTTTTGTCTACTGTGAGATGACTGTATTTATTTGGGTTTTTCTTTGTGTCTTCTGTTCTGTATCATTGGTCTACAAGTCTGTTTTGGTGCCAGTACTGTGCTGTTTTTGTTACTATAGCTCTGTAGTATAGTTTAAGGCCTGGTATTGTGATGCCTCCTGCTTCACTTTTCTTGCTAAGGATTGCTTTTTATATTATGGGTCTCTTATTTTTCCAAATGACCTTCCTGATTGCTTTTTCTATTTCTATGAAGAATGTCATTGGAATTTTAATAGGAATCTGTATAATGCTTTCCCAATCTTTATAGAAGATCTGTACTGGAGGATGGAGCTGCACGATTTTGAACCAGTTTTCTCTGCACTTGTATTTTTTCTTCATTTTATAAGGGCATGGGCCAAGGTTGTGTTGCTTAAGATATACAACTGTGCTTTCTGCATCTCAATATCTCAATGAACCTTTCCTTTAAGATTAAATATTTCTCTCTCTGTATCCTAAATCCCTATCTCAATGGCAACTAAGATGACTATGATAATAAAAACTGAAAAAAAAAAACAAGTTTCAGTGAGTATAGGGAGAAATTGGAATCCTCACACATCACTCATAAAAGTGTGAAATGGCAGAGCTTCTTTGGCAAACAGTCTGGCAGTTCCTCAAAAAGTTAAACATAGCATTACTAGACAAACCATCAATATTACTCTGTATATGCTCAAGAGAAATGAAAACATTGGTTTACAAAAAATGCAAAGAATGTTTGTGGCAATATTGCAGTATTCAGAATAGTCAAAAAGGGGAAAACTTTTTCTTGTGGGGGGAGGAAGTTCTGGTTACCTGTTGCTCACTTTCATCTGTGAGTTCCTGCCTACTCCTGATTGTCACCTCAGCCTGTTTGACCTAATACTTAATGGGCATTTGGAGCTCCTGAACCATCTGACATTTATAGAGGGCCAACTGTATGTCAGGAAGGGTACGAGGCATTGCAAAGGAAAGAAGGTTGGAATTTGGTTCCTTTCTAAAAGAAGTTCTAATTTTACTAGAGTATATTTATTTCCTTATATTATGGTTACCTAAAAATGTGTTAGTTTCCCCTATGAGACAGAAGTTTCTGCAGGTTAACAATAGCATTGGATATAAATACTGAAATAGCACGGAAGAATAACATATAAAAATGACTTTTCAGAGGTCACTACACACAATTCCACTCACATCACATTGGCCAGAATTGAGTCTCATGGCTTGGTCTAGTTATAAGGGAAGTAGGAAATTATACTCTATGGTTATGCACATCTTGGTGGCCCCAAAAGAACCAGTGGAGAAGAATATGGGACAAGGAAAACAAGGGGAAGCAGCAACAGCAACTAGTTGCAAGAGGGCAACTAAGAGCCAAAATGTTCCTACTGTTTAATTGGAGGTGACCTTCGGGAAAGCTGTTTTTCAAGAGTGATAAGGTGGACATGGAGAAATTACCAATATTTTGTTCAAATTTCTGTTGATGTATTGAGGGGAAAAAGCATCTGAAAATATCATTCCTGATGTTAAAGAAATATGAAAGTTTTCATAATCAAAATGGAGTCCCCTTGAGTAAAATTAACAGAAAAAAAGGAAAGAGGGAAGGAGAGAGGAAGAAAGGAAGGAAGGAAACAGAGCTTGATATTTAGGAAGAAAGATTTTTATGTGCAGTTGCCTGATAACAACCATTATAGTGCTCCCCTACTCCACCAAAGAGTCATAAGCTTCTCTAAAGACCCTTAGCAAAATTGGTTTAACAACAGGATATCAGCAGAAATTTCTGCAGAGTGTTCAATATGGTTTGAAGCTTCCTCTTTCTTGTAAATGCCAAGTTTGTAATCAAAACACATGAACCTCTGTCTAGCCTACAAATATGGGTCAAAGAGCAATTGTTATGAACCCACCCACTGACAGGTAACCACTACACTGAGTATAAAATTTAAAAAATTTCCAGACTCTGAGGTCCAGAGATTTTTAGGTATTAGCCCCTCTTGTCTGCTGCAGCTAAATAAATCTGTTTCCCAAAAATTCCTCGGGTGTCCAGTCTCATCTGTCCTACATCATTGCTATCACAAAAGACTCTGCCAGAATTACAAGTTTGCACAGAGGCATTGCAACCTTTTACAAAAGCACGTCTACAAGGACATCTGCCCAGCAACTGCCTGTTCAATCTCAGACTGATGCCACCCTTGTTATTAATCATTGTGGCCAAGGATTGTTATTTGACAATACCTGATGTAATCCTCCTCGTTTTTGCCTCAACCTCTTTGAATATGCCTGTAGTTTACTATGGCAAGTATATTAAACTGCTATTCCCAAATAAACACCTTGGAAGACAGAGTCTGTTATTGCTTTTATTTAGGTTTAAAGTGGAAAGAAATCATTTCATTAAGTGTTACTGTAGAGTAAACCAAGTGCTGATTACAAAGAAGGGAAGGATTGGTTATAATTGGAAAAGCAGCAGAGTAGAAATTGCAAGATGAAAGCCAGCCCAGCAAACAGGCAAGGGGGTCCTTGCACCCCAAGCATAGCACACCCACTTTTCCTCAAGTGCAAAGGGAGTATTTCCAAAACTCATATGGAGTGTTTTCTGCATTTGGTAATTATCTGCATTGGGGGCACTTATTAATTTCACTCTCTCCATCTCATTCAATTAGTGGCCATTCGTTTGTTCTCTGTAAACTCCAAGAGAGGGAGGCTGCGTCTTCATCAGTACCCCAGACACCTCAAGCGGGGCCAGGCGCTGGTCGTTGTCCTAAACGAACCGACTTCAGGCAGAAAGGCAAATTGGCACATGTGTGTCTTGTTTTTCAGATTTCTAGCAATGTTTTCCCCAAACCTGGAGGAAATAGATATGACACTTCTTGCAAACACAGCCACAGAAGTTACAAAACCCGGGACCACTGGGGCCGCAGGACTCTGGAGAAGGCGGAACCCAGAGGCGGGGAACCTGAGTTCAGCAGAAACTGGAAGCAGCGGAACCTGTAGATGGTGGGACCTTGGGGCCGGCGGAACCTGATGGCGACGCCGACGGGCTCCCCGGACTCTTGAACGGAAGGGCAGCCTCGGCCACTTCCGGGTTGCGGGCCGGCTGGGGAGCCCGGGCTAGCCGCCGCGATGCTGCCCTACACCGTGAACTTCAAGGTGTCGGCGCGCACCCTCACCGGGGCCCTCAACGCCCACAACAAGGCGGCGGTGGACTGGTGAGGGCGGCGGGCTTCCGGGCCGCCGAGAGCGGCCAGAGTCTGAAGGGAAGGGGAGAGAACAGGGGCTTCCCTCCCTGGTGTCGGCCTCGCGCAGAAGGGCGGCCGTCGCACTGCTGCGTTCGATTTTCCTCGAGATGATGAATTTTGTTGTCCCGATGGTGGCAGGTGCCCCATGTGGGGAACCCCTGCACATGCATTTGCCCTCCTGCCCCGGGTGTCCCCGGCCCTGCCTGCGCGCTCCGTGCTGGACCCTCCCTTCCCCTTCCCCTTCCTCCCCGGTTCCAGGCTTCTCTTCCCCCCAGCCCGCCTCCCGCCTTCCCTTCCCGGCTCCTGTCCACCTCTCCCCCCCCCCCTTTCTCTCTCTCTCTCTGTCTCTCTCTGTCTCTCTGTCTCTTCCTTTTCTTGCATTTATTCAACGACGTGCCGGACTCTGTGCTAGGCACCTGTGCATTCCCTGCCTTTTCGCACCTTTCTCTTTTCTGGTTCAGTTCGCCCCTGTTACCTTTTGTCTTTTCACTGTGAAGTAACAGCAGCTCCAAAACTAATAATAAAACGGATGTAAAGCAAAATTCTGAAGCTGTGGCGCTGGGATTGTTGTCAAAAGGACTGAAACTCCTGACTTGTGTCTTTTTTTATGGGGTTGTAAGATCTAGGACTCATCGTAGATACATATCCCAGGCACATGGTAGATACTCAACATTGAAAACAGATTTAAAAGAATAAGACAAAGCATAGGCCTACAAAGACACACAAGTTGCTTTATACATGTTCAGCGCTGTATAAACTTAGCCTTAGAATCCTTTTTAACCAAATTAAAAATGAATTGCAACAAGCTTTGGAAACTTAGCTAGACCTTTTATTTAAATGGATACTGTTACATACAAGCCTTTGGGTTTAAGTAATAATTTTATTAATGGTGGTACTTGTGTACCTTTATCATTTATTTAGGATTAGCAACAGAGAAGTTGAATCTTGCCTTGTTGCATACTTGAGTTTTAATGTTGCTCTTTTGCCAGGGGCTGGCAAGGTTTAATTGCTTATGGATGTCATTCGCTGGTGGTAGTGATTGATTCCAGTACTGCCCAAACTCTTCAAGTTTTAGAAAAACATAAAGCTGATGTTGTTAAGGTAAGTCAAATCTCACTTTGACCCCATAACATTCTGTATAGTGTGAAGTTTAATATATCATTAGGTTCTCATTAAATCATAGGTATACATGTTGAATACTCTTAAATATAATAATCTATTTAGGGTAACCCAGCATAATGTCAATCTAGGATGAGTTATTAAAAAATGACAAGTCATTTTAAAGCTATGTGGGAATACCATTTTTGCCATTTACCAGACCACTCATTCCATTGATTAGTTTTGGGTGCTTTGCACTGAGGATACACAGAGAGGTCTTAGGCAATTCATTATCTTGTGAGGAGAATTCAGAGCATGGTAGGACTCACTTATGCTGTGGGAAGAAAAAGAAGGAACCGCTCAGCTAGTTGTAGGGGTTTTGGGGTGGGTCACAGAAGTCTTTCCAGTTAAGGGACTGGTAAAAAGTATTTAGCCAAGTGAGAAGTTTAGGGAGTAGTATTTCAGGGAAAGGGAACACTTGTAGAGCTAACTAATGTGCTGCAAAGATGGCCAAAAGAGTGCTCCACTTATAGAAGTGCCGAAAGAGGAGCAGCCCAAGAAATTCAACTGTGTGTCTTGAGAATTTTATAATATTAGGAAGGAGTTTGATTTTTTTTTTAAATAGGAGATTGATATAACTGCATTTGTATTTTAGAAAAACTCACTTTGGCAGCTGTGGAAGATCTGTTGGAGAAAGACAGGACTGGAGGCAGTGAAATCATTTAGTAGACTTTGAGTAATTTTGGCAAGAAATTCTAAGATGCTAAAATAAGGATGAGACAAAAATAGAGTCATCTTTAGGAGCTGTGTGACAGGCAAATTGGATAACTTGTATAATGATCAATGTAAGGAATAGTCTCTGACTCCGAGGTTTCTGTTTGAATAACTGAGTAACAGTATGACCAGTAATGAGTATGTGTGAAGTCAGTGAGTTTAAGTTTTCAACATGAAAAGTTTGAGATACCTATAATGTGTTTTTTTAAAAATATTTATTTCTTAGTTTTTCGGTGGACACAACATCTTTATTTTTATGTGGTGCTGAGGATCAAACCCAGTGCCGGGCGCATGCCAGGCAAGCACACTACCGCTTGAGCCACATCCCCAGCCCTATGATGTGTTTTTTATAGTGAGGTAAAGTTTAGGAGAGAATTCAGGATTGGGGATAGAGATTTGAGGTCTTCTTCATAACAGCTTTATTGAGATAGACTATAGAATTCACCCATTTAAAGATTACAGTTTTATGGTTTTTAGTATATTCACCATTATTTAGCCATCACCAGTCAATTTCATCACCTCAAAAAGAAACCCTGTACACATTTGCCTCATTCCCCTCGTTAGGCAACCACTAATCTATTTTCTGTCTCAGGAGATTTGCCTGCTCTGTATATTTCATATAAATGGAATCATACTGTGTGTGGCTTTTTATGCCTGTCTTCTTTTACTTAACATAATGTTTTAAAAGTTCGTCTGCTATAGCATGTATCACTACTCAATTTCTTTTTATTGCTGAACAATATTCCACTGGAAGGATATATCACGTTTATTTTTTGAACATTTGGATGTTTCCCAGTTTGGGCTATTATGAATCACGTAACTACAACCATTCCTGGACTAGTTTTTATATTTGATCTGTTTTCATTTCTCTTGGGTATATATCTGGAGTAGCATTACTAACTCATTTGGTAACTCTGTGTTTAATTTTTTGAGGAGCTACTAGACTGTTTCCAAATTTTACTTTCTGTTTAGCAGTATGTGAAGATTTAGATTTCTCCAAATTACCCCAATCCTTATTCTCTGTCCTTTTGATTATAATCATCCAAGTGGGTATGAAGTGGTTCTTATTATAGTTTGGATTTGCATTTCCCTGGTAGCTAATGATGTTGAGTATCTTTTCATGAACTTGTTGGCCACTTGTGTGTCTTCATAGTAAAACTGTTCCTTCAGATCCTTTGTCCATTTAAAAACTGTATTATCTTTTTATTATTAAGCTGTAAGTTTTCTTTATGTATTTTAGATATAAGTCCCTTATCACATATATATTATTTGCAAATATTTTCTCTCATTTTTTAGGTTTTCTTTACTTTCATTTGGTAGGTCTTCCCTTTCAAGAGCAAAAGTTTTTCATTTTGATATGGTGCAATTTATCTTTTTTTTTCTTTTTTCTTTTGTTGCTTGTGCTTTTGGCGCCATCTCCAAGAAACCATTGCTTTTTCCAGTGTCAATAAGATTTACAATTTTGTTTTCTTCTAAGAGTTTTACTGTATTAACTCTTACGTGCAGATCCTCGATCCATTTTGAGTTAATTTTCATACATGGTATGAGGTGGGGGAAAATATTATTGATTTTTGTATATTTACCTATGCCTCTGCAATCTTGCAAGACTCACACATTAGAGCTAGTAATTTAGGGGTGGGTTTTTTAAAATAGACAATCGCATTATCTGAAAATGAAGACAATTTAATTTAATCATTGATAGTCTGTATTTCTTCAGGTTTTTTTTTTTTTTCCTTGCCGTATTACGCTGGTCAGAACCAGAGAATCGATGTGGTAGGAGGATACTCTTATGTTGTTTCTGAGCTTGAGAGGAAAGTATTTAGTCTTTCATTATTGAGTGCGATGTAAGGTACAGAAGTTTTTTTTTAAAGAAAAATATATTTACCTTCCTTTTTTCTTTATCTTTCTTTCTTTTTTTTTTTTTTTTCCGTTTCTGGAGTTTTTATTTCTTTATGTAGATTCAGGTTTCAGTCTGGTGTTATATTCTCTTTACCTGAAGAATGTACTTTAAGTTCTGGAAGTGCATATCTTTCTTGATTCTCTCAGCCTTTATTTGTCTGAGAAAGTGTTTTACCTTTGTTTTTAAAGGATATAAAATGCTGGGTTGGCAATTTTGTTTTCTAGTAGTACTAAAAATATCACTCTACTATGCTCTTCTTACTTAATTTCTGATGAGAAATTCTTGCCTTGGTGTGTCTCTCTCTCTTTCTTTTTGCCTTCAAGGTTTTCTCCTTATCCTTGGTTTTCAGCAGCTTGTCTATGATGTGTCTAGGTGATTTTTAAAGTGGTATATCAGTTGGAGCTTGCATAATAGGATTCAATACCATACACATGTGTATACATGTATATGCATATATATACCAACAATCATTTTGATATTAAAGGTAGTTATAGGTAGTTATATTCTCTAGAGTCACTGCAAACACTGAATTGGTGAATACTGAAACATTGTTTACTCCCAGCAATTGGGTTGTGTGAACTTCTGGTCACAACATTTTCATCAGCTCAATAATACATAACCTTATTTTATATGTGTTTCTATTTAAGGACATTTAATGTATATTGTTGACTCATTAACATTGAATTCATGGCCTATAGCATATCTCTGAGCAAAGCTATCTCACTCATATATTTTTCTGTAAGGCATGTCACAATTTTTTTGCCCTTAAGAACAGAACAGTACTATACTTGGGAGCTGTTTTAAACAATGAAGTCACCAACAAAAAGCCCCAAAATGTGAAAATGTGATATTTCAAGAGATGTGAAATGGACCCTTTTTTTGTGCTTTGAGAGCTGAAGCAAGAATACATTGTTTTCCCTCAATTGGGAACACACGTGTGTGTCTGACTAAATTTTTACGTTCTGTTCTTATCTGCAAATGCATAGCACATACTAGTTTTGAGGTTACAAACAAATATTACTGAGTAGGCAAATTCACATTTGTGGAATCTGCAAATAATTAGGATTGACTATATACACCCATACACACAATGTATAAACACATACACACGTACATACATTTAAATATATACACATATCTAAATGAACACATACAAAAAATACGCATAGCATGCACGTTTTATTAGAAAGATTTTTGCCTCAGAAGATTTATAACAGTAAAACTTTAAAGATTATTAAAATATTTGGAAAACTTGATTTCATCTTTTTCATAAATACTTAATTTGTTAGCCTACTTTCCTACTTTATCATTATCTGTGGATGTGCTTATATATATGTACACGTGTATATATGTTTATATGGGTACAATTAGAGATTTTCTGATGCTTCAATTTATCTATTTTGGGGGGGTGGGGTACTGGGGATTGAACTTAGGGGTAGTCAACCACTGAGCCATATCCCGAGCCCTATTTTCTATTATATTTATTATATTTATATTCTGTATTATATTTAGAGACAGGGTCTTACTGAGTTGCTTTGCACCTAGCTTTGGCTGAGGCTGGCTTTGAATTCGGAATCCTCCTGCTTCAGCCTCCTGAGCTGCGGGGATTTAAATTCATCTATAAACACACACTGAATACCAACTTTGAGCACTGTACTGGTGCTCTACTGGTCTGGTACTAGAAATATGAACAAGGCCTACAGGATGTACCCCTGGGAGCTGAGAGTCTATGGGTTGGTGATAAATTAAAAAAAAATTATAATTACACATGGTATAATAAAGTGCTTTGAAGAAAACATACAGGATGCTAAGATAGAAAAAACAAGTGGTAGTAACCACCAAAAGAGTGACCGGGGAGTGGCCAGGGAATGTCTCAGGTCATGGTAAGGATTATAGGACTTGTCTCTTATTCTGTATTCATTATCCAAGAATTTAATCAGATTTGTCCTGGAGTTGTGAATTTTATTTTTAAAATTCTATTCTTACTTGTCCTTTAATATTGTTGAAAGTATAAAGCATAAATTTCTTTTTATAGAAAAACTTACATTTTTATGAAGTTGATAGAACCAGAGTTTTTTGTTTGCTTTTGGTTTTTCCTTTGCTTCCCTGTGGAGGCTTTGTTTGTCTCTAATTGTCTCCTTTTAATGAGGACAACAAAATATAGAAAAACATTCTTCTTAGCAATTCATGATTTTATGTTTTGTTACAACTAGATTTTAGGGAAACTAGTTCCAAGGTATTCTGAGGTTTTAAAAGCAAAGTATTCTGGAGAATTTTTGTTGTTTTGTTTTATTTTGATTTTAACCTGAGTTTCCCAAAATATTAACGCTATGCATCATTTTTCACATTTTCAAGGCAAGGGCATTTTGATAAAAAATATTTGCAATGCAACATTTGAAAAATGCCATGTATAATAAAAATATCAAATTTCAAAATGCAAACCAGTTTCCGTTTATTCATGCTAAAGATTTTTGTAATACAAATATAGTATGGGTTCTGGTTTATGTGTTGTAAAATGATGTTTAGTTTTATCCAATGCAAGTATTTACTTGATCTGATTTCTTCTTGATACTAGGTTAAATGGGCCAGGGAAAACTACCACCATAACATTGGCTCACCATATTGCTTGCGCTTAGCTTCTGCTGATGTCAATGGGAAGATCATTGTTTGGGATGTGGCAGCAGGAGTAGCTCAGTGTGAGATCCAGGAGCATGCCAGACCTATCCAGGGTGAGGAAAATGTGCTCTCCTCAGAGCTTATATTGATGTACTTACTCAGAATATTTTCTTGCCCCCTCCCCTCCACCTCTCATTTAATATCATTGTTTGCAGATTAACTCTTGGAGATTTTTAGCCTGCTCTACTGATCTGAATTCTGGGCTTATTTTCTCAAATCTCAATTGATTCATGCTTTGGTAAAACCCTTAATTTCAATTTCAGCCTCATTCAAGCATGATAAGAAAATTAAGCTGCTTCCATCTTGAAATCTATATTATAAGTAAACTTGGGTGAACTGCTCTTATGAATTAGCTATCAATGTTTAATAGGGTTGAACAACATTTTATTCTCATTTTCTTAGATTGTTTAACTTTTTCTTTGTTATTAATCCCAAACCAATGAAATATTCTTTAGGTATATATCTTTGAGAACCTCTCTGATTTAAAAATTTTTTGAGTATTTTCTATGTGCTAGGTACTAAACTACATCTTTAGTCTGTTTATCATCTTGAAAAATCATGAAAAACTTCATAGTCTCCAGGAAAGCATTTGGGGAGTGTGGCATCTTGATTGTGGCTAAGAGAGTTTCATATGTTGATTTTATAGTTTTATTTTTGGTTTGTTCTTTTTGTGATACTGGGGATCAAACCAAGGGCCTTACATATGCCAGGCAAAGGCTCTACCACTGAGGTGTATACTCTAACTCCTAATTTTATGTTTAAAGGATGATTAATTGTGTTGAATTTTCTTGAAAGTGATATTTTAGATTACTTGGAATTTTAACTAAACATCTCATTCTTACATGAAATAAAGTTTTCTTCTGCAGATTTTTCTTATGTTACTCACTTAAAACCAATACAGTATTGGTAAGCATGCATATGTCACGTTTGGCAGTGTGTTAAGATTTTAGGGATTGCACCTACTAAACTAAATATCAATGGCAAGTTATCCACCTCTTTTGAAATGGAAGTTTTTTGAATTTTTCCTTATTTATCTCATCTTTACAGACGTTCAGTGGTTGTGGAATCAAGATGCTTCCCGAGATTTGTTGCTTGCTATCCACCCGCCAAATTACATTGTGCTTTGGAATGCAGATACTGGCACGAAACTGTGGAAGAAAAGCTATGCAGATAACATTCTCTCTTTTTCTTTTGACCCTTTTGATCCCTCACATTTAACTTGTGAGTATTGGTTTCTTATGGAAAATGAATTAAATGAAGTACTAACAATATAATTAATGCTATATCCCATGCAATATATATATATATATATATATATATATATATATATATATATACACACACACACACATACATCTGTAATGTTAAGATGACTGAGCAAAGTGGAGAAGCACATCTCATCCATATATCTGCGGGTCCTGATTCATGTACTAAATCATTACTTCTTATCATTTGCACCTATTTTAATAGTTAAAAATATGAGCCAGCAACCCACACCTTCACTATGTTGAATTTGTGAATAATATAGGACTAGCCAAGGACAGAGTGTTACTGTGATACTGTAATTCAGATTTAATTGAATTAGATTTTTTTTAGGAATATTTAAAAACCTTGAATCAAGGATTTCATTTACTCTGTGGCCAAATTAAGTTCCTACTTTTTAAAAAGATTATCCTAGGGCTGGGGCTGTAGCTCAGTGGCAGAACACTTGCCTAGCATGTGTGAGGCACTGGGTTCGATCCTCAGCACCACATGAAAATAAACAAATAAAATAAAGGCATTATGTCCATCTACAACTACAAAAAATTAAAAAAAATAAAAGATTATCCTAATTCATGCCATGTGTTGTGAGTGCCCTAAACAGATGCATGTAAAAAATGGAATAAGCCCAAAGGAATCTTTTCTTGCAGAGGCATTTTTTTGTCACTATTTGATATTTTATAGATCAGATGATCTAAAAATGAGATTTTAGATATTTTTTATGGATAAATTATTTAGAAGATACTCATTGTTCAGTTACTCAACAATATTTCTTGAGCTATTGACACTAATATGAAGGTTCTTTTGTAGAATTAGCATTCTAGTTTGAGCTAGATCATAAACTGTGAACATAGTGAGTTAAGTTCTAGTCTGTTAAAAGGTGATAAGTGATATAAAGAATGTGAATAAGATGAAGGGGATGAAGAGGGATGGGATATCTGGTGGTCAAGTTGTGATAGATATAATGGTTAAAGTAGGCTTCATTCTGATAATGATCAGAAACTTGAAACTTGAAGGAGGTAAGGGAATTAGCTGTTTTTCCTGGATTTGAATGACTCAATTCTGACTCTGGTTCGTCTTTATTAAGTGTGTATGTGTGATAGTGAAATGAAGGAGTTAGAGAAAGGCAGACAAGTGGAAGTTGAAATGGGACACATGGCTAAAAAGTAACCACAGTATGGACTGTTCAAGCCTTTGTGTGTATGAATATTTATATGAACTTGTGCATGCATACATTCACTCACTCAGCAGTTTGCTGAGGTAAATGCAGTGCTGCAAGAACACAACAGAAGACTAGTGCAGCACAGGGAGGGAAGGCATCACAAAAGAAGAGAAGCCAGTGAGACCTTCAAAGATGATTCTGGAACCTGGAAAGGAGACAAGGTTTAGCCCAGATTGGTTGCATCAGCTCTATGTCTCTGTGATTTTTCTGGTGAAAATATTTCAAAATGCCACTTGCTCTAACAGTTTTTATTTACTTCACTGTGCTAGGGTTGTCATAACTTGTATGCTTTCTTGATCTCTGTGCCTGCAGCAACCTTAGATTGCTAAGACTCAGGGTGGATGAGGTTGTCCTGACCATATATCCCAGTATTGGTCAGCTCCAGTTAGGAGGGAGATTCTCTTTATAGTCATAAAAAGGCATAGTTTATATTGCCAAATGTTGTGTTAAACTATTTTTGTTTCATGGACATTTAGTAATCCTCTGTTGGGACTTATGTCATTTTTAAATATAAAGGGAAACAGTCTTTATTCATCCTAAGGTACAGTCTGATGTTCAAGAAGACTGAGTAGCTCATGAGAATCCTACAAAATTTAGTATGATTCAATCAAATATTTGAACTTAGCTAATTGTGATATGCAGAATATCTTACATATGGGGTATTTTTCTTCTTGTGAATCTTATATTCTGGAAAGTGTTTGGATTTTGAAGTTACAGAGTTTTTAATGACATTCTGTGCATAGAATTTATCAGGAAGAACAAACATTTGTTCTTTCTGCCAACACTCTTCTGTCTCTTTAGTATATAAACATAATTCAGAATGCTGAGCTTGGAAGACTCTGATGAATTGTAATGGATTACTTGTTTCTTTTCAACTTGGAGAAAATTCTCATCATGTTATGACCATAACATTGCATGTTCTATATTGTTAAAATTATCATTGTCTTTCTCTCATGTTGTATTGGAATAAAATTCTGTGCTCAACTTGACTAAACTTTAATAAGAATTTTGCTTCTTTTAATATAGTACTCACCAGTGAGGGTATTGTATTCATCTCCGACTTCTCTCCATCCAAGCCTCCCTCGGGACCTGGGAAAAAAGTGTACATCTCCAGCCCACACTCTAGCCCAGCTCATAACAAGCTGGCTGCAGCCACAGGAGCCAAGAAGGCTCTTAATAAAGTAAAAATTTTAATCACTCAAGAGAAACCTAGGTAAGTTAAAAGTGTAAGCCTAACAGCATTCATCAGTTTGTCAGATATCAAAGCATTCTTTTGGAATTGTGCTAAGATAGATATTCTTCTTCATCTCACTTCACTTCCTAGTTTCAAGTTTATTAGAGGAAAAAAAGATATTCTGCCTTTTCCCATAGGAGGAGATCCAACATTTTAGCATGGTCTCTCTGCATCCTCCAGCCATTCTCAACTCCCCCACTGAATTTTACAGATTAAAATTTTTCACTCCTGATTTTTACTTCTGAAAATATGAAATGATTCTGAAGTTGTGCTTATTGAATACATGAAGAATTGGGAAACAAAAGCTGAATTTTATTTTAGTATGTTTTCCTGACTTTGCTGTGCCTCTCATTAGCCAGTAAAATATAAGTGTTTTTCTTATGTAGTTGAAGATTTTTCCCATACTGATTAAGAGCTAAGTTCTGGGGGAATCCATAACTGTGACTCAGAACAGATTCCTTAGTCTTACTCAGATTTCAATCTATAAAATAGGGTTTTTAAGTAGTTCCTAGGATTGTTATAGAGATTAAAAGATATGATAATGTTAGTAGAGTACTTCATGTTGTGATTGATACTTTGTAGGCTTTCATTTAGAAAATGTGAGCTGTTATGGTTTAAGAAACTATACCTGAGCTGGGTGCAATGGCACCTGTCTGTAATCCCAGCTGCTCTGGAGGCTGAGGCAGGAGGATCGTGAGTTCAAAGCCAGCCTCAGCAACTTAGCAAAACCCTAGCAACTTAGCAAGACCCTGTCTCTAAATAAAATACAAAAAGGGCTGGGGATGTGGCTTAGTGCTTAAATGCTCCTGAGTTCAATCCCTAATACAGGAAACAAACAAACAAACAAACAAAAAACCCAACAACCAAAACTGTACCTATATAAAATTTTAAGTAACTACTTTTATGTATTAGTTTTATTTTTCCTGTTCTGGCAAGATTTTTTTGCATTCATTTTTAAGATACAGCCTTTATCTTTAATATGCTAAAGTTATGCTATCTAGATTTTTTGGTTAAAAAATATAGTAAAAATATAAATTTCACTACAAATACATTCTAAATTTGTGAATAAATGTTTTTATGTTATTAAACCATAGGCTGGTTAAATTGTTTATTTGTGTTCCATTTTGTGCCAAAATGAATTGAGTATCCTGTAAGTATCTTATGAGAACTTTCCACTATTCATGGATTCCCTATCATGTGCAAATAACTATTTGGCAGGCAAATGGTTTTATAAGTTGTGATTTAATCTCTTATGTGAATTACATGTACATTTTGAGCACTTTTTATCCTTCAACTGGAACTGACCTAGGTGCTTTTACATTCATTACTTTATATAATCTTAGTCCCAGGTGGTAGCTCTGTTCCCATCACATAGAGAAAGAAAACTTACTCAGGCCCCTCCATGGCAGTTAGGAATTTATTGCACTACAAATCTCTCTCCCTTTCTAGTCCTCTAAAGTAACAATTTGAAATTTCTAAACCTTTCAATAAAATTATCATGTAAATATATTTCTGTTGAAATATAGTTAAAGGTTATGATTAAATATATGCAACAGTCACAAATTACTAGAATGATTTTTAGGACTAACACTTTTTTACAATCCTCATAGTTTCATCTCTTATTTACACAGAAGAAAATGCTGGGATATAATGAATGAAATACCCAAATTTGTTCCAAAAAAGATTTAGGCAGTGTAAAAGTGAGTGAGATGGCCTGGGGATATAGCTCACTTGCCTACCATGCATGGAACCCTGGGTGTTATCACCAGCACTGCCACAAAAAAAAAAAAAAAAAAAAAAAAAAAAGCTAAGAAAGGCAGAGTAGGGCAGAGATGACCTGCTATAGGTTATACAGATAGTCCAATAACTCTTGGTGCAGTGGTGCTAATTACCCTAAAAGTTAATGTTTTAATCCCAAGTCTTGCTTTCATAGGTCTCTTGCTTCTAATTGCAAAGTAAAAACAAAACTGTTTTATGAATTCCAGTATAGTATTACCACTTTTCATCTTATTGTGGATAAAATGCTGTTCTGTTTTACTTAAGTCATTCAAAAATTTAGAAATACTATGTCCACTTAGCCTATTGAATTCCAGCACTAAGTAGAGATCTAAGTTTTGGATGCTAACCACATTGGTAATTTCAAGAAATAATTGTACATTATTATTGACTATTTTTACATAGTAAGTACAAAATTAAATCTTAATCTTTTTTGAAGTGAATCAAGTCTTGATACTAACATTGATATCAGTTCATCTCTTGATACTTCTTTCAGTGCTGAATTTGTAACTCTCAATGATTGCCTCCAGCTGGCATATCTTCCTTCAAAAAGGAACCACATGTTGCTGCTCTACCCTCGAGAGATTTTAATCCTTGACCTCGAGGTGAATCAAACAGTGGGCGTGATTGCAATAGAACGGACAGGAGTTCCCTTTCTGCAGGTATCCAACGGTTTGTAAATTCTACCCCCAGAAATTTCTAGAGATGGTATTTAGAGAAAGACTATAATCTTCCAAGTCATTAGTACCACTTTCTTTTTTTCTGTTTATTAAAAAATAAATGGCAGTGTTTTGTATTCCTTATTTTTCTGCACTTTTAATTGGTTTGATTTATCCTAAAAATTCTTCTGACCTCTCCTGAGATATTTACTGAGCTATTTATGTCACATACACATGGATGAAGACAGATATTTTTTTTAGAATTATAAATTGAATTTTTAAAATGTTCATTTGGTGTTAAATTTTAGATATTATGTATTTTTAAAATTTTTTTTTTAGTTGTAGTTGGACACAATACCTTTATTTTATTTATTTTTATGTGGTGCTGAGGATTGAACCCAGCATCTCGCACGTGCTAGGCGAGCGCTCTACTGCTGAGCCACAACCCCAGCCCCTGTGTATGTATTTTTGTTTCTTTTTTTGCCCATATTCTCTAAATGTGATTTTGAGTATCTATGTATCTATACTTCACTTAGCTATTGTATTTTTACAAATAAATATGTCATCTATTTAAAGGTAATACCCTGCTTTCAGCGTGATGGTTTATTTTGCCTTCATGAAAATGGGTGTATAACCTTACGTGTTCGAAGATCTTACAGTAGCGTTTTCACCACTTCAGGTGATGAACCAGGTGAGTTTAAACCTCACAACAAAGTTAATTATATTTTTCTTCAAAATTATAAAGCCTAGCTGGGCACAGTGGCACATGTCTGTAATCCCAGAGGCTCAGGAGGCGGAGACAAGAGGATCATAAGTTCAAAGCCAGCTTCAGCTAAAGCGAGGCACTAAGCAACTCAGAGAGGCCCTGGCTCTAAATAAAATACAAAATAGGGCTGGGGATGTGGCTCAGTGGTCGAGTGCCCCTGAGTTTAATCTCCAGTGACTCCCCCACCAAAAATAATTATAAAGCCTCACCTGGTAATTGCCGGCCAATGCACATAGTGTTGATGATAATACTTGCCTTGACAGTGGTTACAGCATAAGGCATAAAAAATGCCCAGGATCAGTCTCTCAGTGTTTTAACAGTGTTCCTTCTATGAATGGTAAAGAGACTGATATCTTGTAATTCTTTCTTCTTGATGGTATCCATGGACCATGTAGACATTATTTTTAGTGAGTCTTCAGTCCAAGTGCAGCCTCATGCATCTTTAGTATTACATTCTTTGACTTTTCTGCTTTAGGAGCTTCCATTGTAAAGTGACAGGTTAACATGTCTCCAGGGCACTCAGTTGTCAGGTCAGTCTTATCTTGGAGTGTAGAAGTAATATTTTTGTGAAGTGATGTATGACATGAAGATGAAAGTGCTTCTTATATCTTTCAAAAATTTCTGGTATTTTCAGACTTACAGACACCTGCAAATTATGATGGTCTATAGTGCATTGTTTATTATTTAATCTTATGTTACTGTTGACATATGATTCTGAACATTTCCTTTATTTTAAAATATTTTAAAACAAAGTATCTTGTTAATTTATAGATTAAACTTTTGTGCAGACACTAAGCAAATTATCTTTATATTCTGAGGAAATTAGTAGTAATTGTAAAAAGTGAAGTTGTACTCAACAGTTTGCACTAGTGAAGGAATGACATTCTTTTTTTTAATATTCATTTCTAGCTTTAGGTGGATACAATATCTTTATTTACATTTATGTGGTGCTGAGGATTGAACCTGGTGCCTTGTGCATGCTAGGGGAGCACTCTACCACTGAGCCACAACCCCAGCCCCAGGAATGACAGAATTACATTCTTTTAGTTGGAGTTTTATTTAAGTGGAAATAAACAGTAGTGCATTTGGTATGTTTCTGACATTTAAAATAATCAATCTTATGTTTAGATCCAGATCCTGTTCAGGAGCTTACCTATGATTTACGAAGCCAGTGCGATGCAATCAGGGTTACAAAAACTGTCCGTCCCTTCAGTATGGTGTGCTGCCCTGTCAATGAGAATGCAGCTGCCCTCATAGTGAGTGACGGCAGGGTCATGATATGGGAACTCAAGTCTGCCGTGTGCAGTCGAAATTCACGGAGCAGGTAAATGAATCACTGGGATTGTGTTTTGTGTCTTATATTTTCTGTTTCCTTTCTTTAAAAAAGTTAGTAGGATCATCTAAAAGTAGAAGGGCCAGTTTTCTATTAAAAAATATTTTAAGGAGATAATTAAGACTTTAGATTATTAGGGAAGCATGTATACCTGGTAAAGCTGTTTCACCTATGAATGAGATAATACTACAATAAAAATAAAATATCATGAGCTGGGAATTAATACTTTGAGTTCCTAATATGTAATCATGGTTTTATATATGTAAAAACCATCTAATTATTTTGTCTTTGCAGTAGTTCTGGTGTGTCGCCTTTGTATTCACCGGTGTCTTTCTGTGGAATTCCTGTAGGAGTGCTACAGAATAAACTCCCTGACCTTTCCCTAGATAACATGATTGGTAAGCTGCTTCTTTTTTTTTTTTTTAAACTTTCATGTTAGGTATTATTTTTGAAGGGCAAAATTAATAGTCATAGATTTGCAATTATTATAAAGTCAAAGATAATACTTGAGAAAACTAAAATGTAGAATCATTCTTTCCTAAATTAACCAGAAGGGTATAAAATATTAGGATAAAAGTGCCTGGAGTAGCATGGATAGGCATTATAGTTGTGGATACTAGTATGTTGTCATTCCTTAGAGACTAATCTAAAATGAAAGAAATCACTGGATTCTGGATTCTGCTCTTAGATGTGGGCCTTCTCTCCCTTCTCTGCCATTCCCTGATTCAAAATTCAGCTGAAGTAATGCTTTTTGCGGGGTGTGGGGGGTATGAGGCATTGAACTTAGGGGCACTTGACTACTGAGCCACATCCCCAGTCCTATTTTGTATTTTATTTAGAGATAGGGTCTCACTGAGTTGTTTAGCACCTCGCTTTTCTGAGGCTGGCTTTGAATTCATGATCCTCCTGCCTCAGCCTTCCAAGCTGTTGGGATTACAGGCATGTGCCACTTCGCCTAGGTGAAGTATTGCTCTCTCTAATCTTCCAAGCCTGATATAAATGTCTTTTTTTGTGTGGCCCCTAATAGTTAATAACTATTGTATTGTGGCCTTACTTCTATTTCCTCTAGTAAATTATAAGGGTTTGATTGAATTTTGAGTACTCCAGCACTCCATGCAGGGCCTTGGGTGTTCTAGATGTGCAGTTAGTTAAAGGAAGAAAGTAACTCAGCATTGTTAGGAAAAAAATCACTTTAACTCTTACACATTAATTTTCATATTCTTATGTTAGGAATCCTTACTTTAAACAGGTATTTATAGATAAAATATTCAGTTATTTAATTATTATAGGGCTAGTACATACTAAAGAAGAATGAGGATTTGTGATTTCAAATATATATGTAACCTGATTTTATAAGATTTTGTAAATAGGCCAAGTAATTTTCATATCTATATCTTTTTAAATTGTGGATGTGGTTTACAAAGGTTTTTCTGTCATTATTTGTTCTTCCATAATGCAATTGTGAATGCATATTATTTAGTACTTTTTTTTTTGCTTAAATGCTATAGATAGGTGCTATACTACAATGAGCATTGCTTTATTAATCATGTTAATCAAATGGCATTTATTGAGTGCTTAAATATTACCTTAAATGCTGTGCTACATACTCTACATATTACCACTACCCTGCAAAGTAGGTGATATTAGCCCCATTTTATGGGTGAGAACTGAGGCCCAGAAATTAAAAAACTTGCCCCATACCAAATACCAATTGGTGGAAGAGCCAGAATGTGAACACAGTCCTCCTGACTTTAGAGCCTGCTCCTTGGCAGTGGCTTCCATTTCTGGCTGCTCTACTATGTAGGGCAAGACCCTGAAGTGTCAGGGCCTTGGTTTCGATGTCTTGCAGTTGTAGAACTCTTTGCTCAATGGCACTTTCATAGTTAAAATTCTTCCTATTCACCATCCAGAAACAAATTCATATGAAGAAGTTTGGACACATTTTGCATGTTTTGCAGAATTCATTTTATCAGTAACATGATATTCTGAGTTAATCGACCTTGTCTGTTTTAAATATAAAATACTAAAGGGGAAAGAATTGTAAACACACATGAACAGAAATAATCAGTAATACGAAGCCCATAGGAGGTTGAAGTTTTATGCTGTTTAGGTATATAAGTGATATAAACAACAGTGTTTAAGAAACAAAAGGATACAGATTGTATAGCAGTTCTTGACAATGTAGTTGATTTAAAAGTGTTAAAGCTTTGTCACTTGAAAACATTTTAATTAAAACTTTTAATTAAATTTTTAATTTGAAATTCACTGTGTACTTAGTGATAATTGAAAGCAATTCAGTTAAATACAGAGGCTGATTTATATTCATTGGATAAAGGCTGCTGCTTATTAAGGCTTAATCTGCCCTACCTTGTGAATTGACTCTTATGAAAAATACTTGAAAAATGTGGCAGTTCCCAGGAGTCAACTCTTAAGCTAATAGTGTTGGTATTTGCAGGACCTACCTGTTGAACTTCCCTTTCCTTAATGTACCATCCATTGTTACCAAATGGATGGTACATTAAGGAAAGGGAAGCAGAGAGATTGTGTTCAATTGTATGATGAATTCTAAGGGATCATTTTAGTTTGATTAAGTTTGTGGTTATTTTTTTTCTATATTTTATAGGTTTAAAAATAGCATTATTACTAACATAACATTATAGTCCTCAAAGGACTATATTCATGGTTCCATCCCCCACTTGTAGTAATTATTTATATTTTTCTATTATAGCATACATGTTTGTGTGTATGTGTGTATACATATATATTCACTCACACATATTCTTTGTGTGTGTGTGTGTGTGTATGTGTGTTACTGGGTATTGAACTCGGGGGCGTTGGACCACTGAGCCACATCCCCAGCCCTATTTTGTATTTTGTTAGTATTTTAGAGTCTCACTGAGTTGCTTAGGGTCTTGCTAAGTTGCTGAGGCTGGCTTTAAACTCTGGATCCTCCTGCCTCAGCCTCCCAAGCCACTAGGATTACAGGTGTGCACCACCATGCCCAGCTTACACATATCTTTATGTTTTGGGCAAGTTAATTCCAATATCAATAGTGATTTATAGGAAGGAAATTTGTATGCGTTTTTTAGTGAACAGTTTTAATTTTATTGTAATTTTTATATTTACATTGTGTTAGAGTGGTTTTTATTGGAGTCATTTTGGTTTGAGACTTGATAACCTAAATACAACATGTCTCTAAAAATAATGCTATTTAACACTTAACTGTTAACAATGACAGTTTATATACTACATATATTATTTATTAATATGTTTTATGTTTTATGTCTTTACATAGAAATTAATTATAAGGCTTAAATTTTATAAATACATTGATACATTAAAGTTTCTCATTAGAAATCATAAATTATTCTTTGAACATGCTTTTTGTGATCATCAGTTTTATATATACTTTACAAAGCACTGCAGATTGAAAAGTAATCTTTTGGAAAGACAGTAACATAGGAATGTTTTCCAGCACACCATGCTACGGAAAGTGTTGTCTAACCCAGTTTCTCTTGATTTGTTCTGAAGTCTCTGTTTAGTGCCCTCATGCCAGGAACTGTGGCTGAAACTTGTTTCTTAGAAGACTTTAGTTTCTGAATAATGGGTAGTAGTACTCTAGAGGAATCTAAGGTCAGCATGCTTTATAATTAATAATTTTCTATTTTTAATGACAAATAAGGACAAAGTGCAATTGCTGGAGAAGAACAGCCCAAAGGCTCCATTTTACAGGAGGTGCATCTCAAATTCCTGCTAACAGGACTGCTTTCAGGACTGCCCTCCCCACAGTTTGCCATTCGTATGTGCCCACCACTGACCACAAAAAACATCAAGATGTATCAGCCACTGCTTGCTGTTGGTGAGTATTTGACCTTCTCTTTTTAAAACTTATTTGATAGGATGTTTTGGCTCCTGATTTCTAGAAAATCCTATATCCTGTTTGAGAATGCTTTAAAAAAAAAAAGGAATGGGCTTAGTAAATTGTGGAAATACTCATCTTGAAGCATATTTTTTATATATTCTATCCTTTTCCTTTAAGTGTCTTTTTGTTTGTTTGGGGGGTACTGCGGATTGAACTCAGGGACACTTGACCCCTGAGCCACATCCCCAGCCCTTTTTTGTAATTTATTTAGAGACAGGGTCTCACTGAATTGCTTAGCGCCTCACTAAGTTGCTAGGCTGGCTTTGAACTCACGATCTTTCTGCCTCAGCCTCCCACACCACTGGAATTACACGCATACACCAGCATGCCCGGCAAAGTGTCTTATTTTTAATCCAGTGAAACTCATCACCTGATGCTGTTGAAGTGTCAGGGGGAGGGCCTGGCATGATGGTGAATGGAAGGCCCTTGTCTTTCTTGGTCTGCCTCCAGCTGTCTGTGCTTAACATTTGTAGAAGGTCTTCGTTAAGTAATAATGTAGTCAGAGTTAATAATTTTATGGCAGTGTTCTTGATGTGTTAAGAATTATGTGTTCTTTATTGTTTAAAGAGATTATGGTCCCTGTAACTAAGATTTGCTTTTTGATTTGAAATTACATATGCTTATTTTATAGATAAAAAAATTTGCCTGGGCTTCAACTTGCTATTATATTAATTTCATCATAATAAAATGAACCTGATTTCCTCTACAGCAAAAACCAGAAATTAGCTTATTCTTAAGTATGTAAGGTTAAATTACATTTATTCTAAAATTGAAAAAGAGAGTACATTCAAAATAGTGAACATTTCCTCTTAAGATGCTATTGGTTGGCTTCTGGCTTTCTCCTCATGTCTACAAACATGTTATTTGTGACATGTTTGTTATTGTTTTTCTTCTTTCCTAAATGAAAACTTATTTTGTGACCAGCATATCTCAGGTTATTAGGTAAGTAAGTATTAATAACTTCTTTGGGTATTCTAATTTTTCTCTGGCTACCTTCTGAAAGCAATTTAAATTTGAAGATGGAATAGTTTCTACATGTGTTCAGATTTATAAAAATGCAGATAAGTTTAATTTTTGCTTTATAAACTATTGATTCATATTTAATGTTTTATAGAAATTTTAATTAAGATTTGTCAGTGTATGTTGTAAGTGCCTGTATATACAATGTTTGTGTACCTAATGAATGTCACTACCTAATTACAATGACATTGGGATTTTTTGTCAATTTCTTGGGGATAATTACTTCTTGTTATAGCTATATAATAAGAAATATGTCAAGGTCTGAGATTTCCATTGTCAAATAAGCTGACTATACTAGCACATAATGAATATCATTTTAAAGAAATTTAGGATAATAGCAAAAAATATAAAATAAATATCTAAAGTATTCCAGTGTCACTAGGGAAAATAAGTGCAGCTGATTCTTCTTTGGTGCCCTTGAAATACTAGATCATAGTCTTCACATATCAAGACTTGCAGAATGTAGAAATCATTTGACTGTTATGAAGATTATTCAGCTACTTTCTCAGTACCAGAAGATATCTGAGAGAATAGATGATCATTGTGTACAACCTTGAAATGTATTTTTCTAGAATAGTTATCTAGAATACTACTGGAGCTTTATTCACAAATAATCTAAAATTGGAATTGGCCTAGCATTTTTACTTATTCTTTTGCTTTGTATAAATCCATTAGTCCTTTTAAACCATGCATAGTGAAAAAGTGGTTGTCCAACTACACAGTTTACTTTCCTTAACTTATAAAAACATTTTAGAGACTAAAACTTTCTCAGGTATATCCATGTCTTTTCTGTTTAAACTTTAGGCATATTGCCTGAGGCCACAAAATGTTTCATTACAGTGATAACAGAAATACTGGTTAACCAAGTTAATATTAGTTACCAGGTAATTAGTTTGTGTAAGTGTGGTGCTAAGTGCTTTACATATTTTCTCATTTATAGCAAATAGATTTTCTATTATTTCTATTTTAAAGAGGCAAAAACAGATTCAGTTTTGTGCAAGTAACTTACTTAGGTGTCCAAAGCCAGAGCATGAACCCAAGCTTCCTTCACTATAGAAACCACAGTTTAACTACCATATTTTACTACCTTGTCATGATTTACTTGATATGTCAAATAAGATTAAAAACTGTAAAGAAAAATAGGAAAAACTGGATAGTGAGCTCAGCTAGGTTCTAGCTACAATAAACATTCTGAATCTCAAGAAGCATGAACTCCCATGTGTAGAAAAGCTTAGGAAAGTGCTTCTTCAAATCGCTGTGTATATTGATTGAGGTTTTAAAATTTTTCTGTGCAAACCTATCCCTCGAGTTAAGTAAGTTTTCAGAGCATCTGATATTAGGCCATTTTTGATGAGAAGACAGAGAAATGCATTGTAGTTTAGCATGTAGTTTGGGTCTCTTTCATAAAAGATAAGTGTTGGAAAATGATTAAAATTTTGAGAGAAGACTTTTATTGGAAGTCTGAATTCCCACTAAATTAATACTCTCCTGTTACATCTTTTTAATTTTTTTTTATTTGCTGTTATGTCACTTTGATAGGTACAAGTAACGGTTCCATCCTGGTATATCATCTCACTAGTGGTCTGCTGCACAAGGAGCTAAGCATCCACTCATGTGAAGTCAAGTGAGTAAGTCACTGTGACATTGTGATCTAAAACATGTTCTGTTGAGATCAGAAAATGTCTGATTCAATGAATCTGCAGTGGTGATTATTTCACTGAAAAGTCTAAATAGTAAGTATTAATGTTCAGCTAATGGCTGTGCTAATCAAGGATGAGTACTAATTGCTTTCTTTGTAAAGGACATAAGCAGTAGAACCTGTTTCTTTTATTGCTGCATCTTATTTATTTCTCCTAAGTCCAGGTTATTTTCTCAGTAGAAATCACCATGTTGCCTTATTTAGGCTTATTTAGTTTATTTTTCAGTTTGGTGACGATCTGTCAGTAGGACTACTCATGACACATTTGAATAAAGGCATTTTAGCTGTTGATTAACCTTATTTCTTTGTTTAAATATCATCAGAAAAGGTCCCAAATGTCTTGGATTTACTCTTTGATTTTTGAGATGTGGTCTGTGGGAGTGTTGTGTGTACAAAGATATCTAGAAAAGGCTAAGTTGACAGAAGTCTACCTTTTGCTTTCTGCTGTAAAGTGCACACCTACCTGCTTGATAGCATTATTCCGCTGAGTGCAAGACTACTTTCCTTTTTCACTTTAACAGTGATAGATTGCAAAGTTGCACACATATATAATATAAATTTCCAGCATATTTTTGATCTTCAATGAAGGCATAAGAAAGGTCATCTTGTATCTTCTGTATATTACATAATTGTAAGCCTCATGTACATTCATATTTTTAACCTTTAGTGAATTCTCTGTTCTGAGTAAATGCAATTTCTGCATGGAGAAAGGTTAACCCTTTGAGTATCACAGCTTCTGATCATAATGAAAAGGGTTACTGCTTTGTTTTGTGTAGACCAAAGTCACTATATATTGCCATCTTAAGCTGTGTCCTTCCTGATACACTTACCTGGAGTAGTGGTGTCTTCAAAAGCATTGAACTTTAGGGCTACAGCAACATGGGCACATTTGGTCTCTTTCAGGCTGTTGATCTTCTTCTGTTTTAAGGACTGCAGTATGTGATTGTGAAACTTCTTTCGTTAGTCTCTGCTGCCATTGCTTTTATCTTTTCTCTTTCTCCTTGTCAATGTTTCTGCTCTTCACATATTTTTTTACCCTCATCTTTCATCTATTGTAATTTTTTTTTATGGCTAACACCAACCAATCTGAATTTTCTGTTTAACTAGTGCTCTTTCTAAGGGTTATGTTAATTATTAATACTTTTGCATGTATCATTTCACTGAATACCCACTACAGCCCTAGTGGGTAGGCACTATGGTATTTCCACTTGAGAAGGGAAAAACCGCAAATCACAGAGTAATCTGTGAAAGAGATAAATGGAATTCATTCTAGGCTTTTTGAACTTCAGAGCCTGGGCTCTTTTATATACTTAACAGTACATGAGCTAAATCTCCTGTTCAGAAATGCCATACTAGAAGGACCCATGTTGGCAGTAAAATAAAAATGGGCCAAGATTCATGCCAAGCATTTTCCACTTGATTCTGGAAAATCATACTGTCATTTTGTTTCTGAATACCAAAACCTTTGGCAGCTCTCAGTGAAGTGTTGGTGTTAAGTGGTCTGTGAACCTGGATTGATCAGGTTGTAGATGTCACTATGTATACTCCTTATACATATGCTGTGATAACATTTCTGATTAAGTAATACTGCAGTTGTTTATAGTGTTAGATGGATACTGAACAACTCTAAGGGATATGCTGCTTATACAGACTAGTGTTGTGGATGATGATATTCAGATGCTCAAGTTTTTATATGAATTTTCTCTCTTAATTGTCATTTCAAAGTTAATCTATTTTATATTTAGAGATGCTGCCCAAGAGGATGCTAAAATCCTTCTGTCTTTGTGTTTCAATTAATGCAATTTTAATGTTACAAGTAAAAGCTATTATGAAGACTTCACAGATGTGTTATAAAAAATTCTGAACTGATTAGCAATAAACCCAATAAATGCTAGGCTTTTATGTGCAAATTAAAGCTAACTTTTAGAAAGTTGTTTTTCTACCTTGTAAATGAATCTTGGGTATACATGTGGCCAGGGACTGTCTAACTGCAGATGGTTGTGTGTGTGTGTGCTTTAAAACTGTGATCTTTTAACCAGAATGCTTTATAAACATCTATTGAGCCAAAGGCTTTGATGCTTATAATTCATTGGAGAAAACCTAAAAGTGAACAAGGTGAAGTGGTACATGTTAATTTTCTTAGATTATTAGTTTGTGTTTGTGTATACTAGGCTATTTAAAATAATATTGCCCAGTACTATTTTGGGTGTCAAAAATTATTAACAGTAGTTTTTATAGATATCAGAACACTTATTGACTTTGATTAAATTGATTGATTTGTAGAAAGTAAGGTGATCTCCATTCTTGTCTATAAATTTGCAGAAGAATCTTAGTACTTTTAGGCATTTCAAAAGTGTGCTTCCACCACCATGTTGAGCAGTAGTCTATGTAGCAGCCCCAGTAAATGGTGAATGTGCTTGGCTTAGCTTGGGGACCTATAGGAGTCAGATCCACAGATACCTGCTGGTAAGTTCAAAGGTTACACTTGTTCAGTGGTTAGGAGTTCTTAAAGTCCTAGATTGGAGAGTGAGCTACTGTTCTTGGTCTTTTACAGACCTTAGTGTGTATTTAAACCAAGATAGCAGTTTTCTAATCCCAAGGGCAGTGTGAGCTCAGCTTCGTTTGACAAAATTATTCATTCCTTTGAGAAATAATCCCTTCCTTATCCACTTTGAAGTCCATCTTGATTTTTTTATTCTCTTCTGTGGTTATTGGATATATCAGCTTCCACCATAATCTGTTCAAAGGCAACATGCTTCTGCTAGATTACAGATGGCCCATCTTGGATCTGTACATCCTGCACACTGAGATGTAACTTGATGCTTTGACTATATCCCTTGTGGCTTTCAAACTTACGTGTTTTTTTTTTTTCTTTTTCCCAACCTTCTTCTCCCTGATCATCTTTTCTCTGATCTTCTTTTCCCTAACCTCCTCCTCCCTAATCTCATTTTCTCTGAATCATCTCTATAAAAAGCCCCCTGTTCCTGCTGATGGGGAGAATCACAGCCTTTGGAACAGGAGTCCCCTGTGTTTCTCCTTTGCTAGCAAAGCAGTAAGCCTCCTTTTTCCTTTTTCTCAAAACTCTGTCCTCGTTATTGGATTGGCATCAGGGACAAGGACCAAGCTTTGGGCAACAAGAACTCACAGCACTAATAAACACAAGAAAGAGTGCTAGGCTTTTCTTGGACATCATTCATTAAGTCTAACAGAATCCCCAAGTGCCTGTCACATGCCTGGAGAGTCATGATACCTCCCTTCCCAGAATGCAGTCTAGCACAGTGTTCCTCAGCCACTCACACTTGTTTCCTCAGTGGCTCAGGCTTAGATCAAAACCCTATTTGCCCTTTGGGTGTCAGCTTTAATGGTCTTCCAGGAAGCCTGCCTGCCCTGAGACCAAGTCATGGGTGACTCTTAAAACAGCCCCTGTTGAGCTCCACAGCAATGTCTCTCACAACAGGTAATGCAGAACGTACATGTATGGGGTCTCTTTGTTGTTAGAATGTAAGCTCCAGAAGGACAGCACAGTCACTAACTTGGTACTTAACAGATAAATTTTTAAAAATCATGAATGAGGAATGGGAGGATAGAGTTACTAGTGTCTAGAGATAGTGGCATCACTGTACTGGAGGTAGTTCACACTGTTAGGGACAAGGCTTGGAGGGTAGGTCTTAGGGGTTTTGTGGTCAAATAGATCTGATGAAAGCTACTAGACTTAAAGAGAGTGGAGTAACTCCAAATTGACTCCTTTTCTTTTGTTTATGCTACGCAGAAAAATTAATGAGTGTTGTTACCTGTGGGAGAAAAGAAAAAAGAAACAAGAGACAAAGGAACTTTTCTAGTGAATAATTAATGAAATTATATGGTATTCATTGTGGGTGTGATTTGAGTTCAGTACATGGAGAGACCTGATGAAGAAAATGGGGCTTGAGTTAGCTCTTGAAATAAGAGTAGTAATTATGAAGGTGGTGATTGCCAGTGCATGGAGCATGGGTTATGTGCCAGTCCTTCTGTTTTCACTTAATATTGCTATTTCTACATAATAAGTGGGGAAACAGAGATGCAGAGAAATCACAGTGAATAAGTGTTATAGCCGGTTCTTAACTGTAGCAGCATCTCTAGAGGGAAAGAGAGTGGTCATTTTAGGTACAAAAATTCCATCAATGGGCTGGGGATATAGTTCAGTTGGTAGAGTGCTTGCCTCACACGCACAAGATTCTGGGTTCAGTTAAGAACTCAGTTTTAAGTTCTGTTTCAACACAATTTTACATTTAAGAAAACCTAGATAACAAAAACTATCACCTCCTATTGGAAATATTTGTTTTAGTTCTCTTTGGATTATGTTTGTTCCTCTGCTAAAAGACAAGAATGCAGGTACATTCATAGGGATGAGTGAGTCAGATTACTCTAGTAAAGTAGCAGATAAGATGCATATGATTGGAGTTTAGTTAAGGAGGATGAGGTAGATGGCCTTGAAAGCCACAGAGAGGAGTTTGGACCTGATGCAGGAAGCCATTATACCTCCTTGGGAAAATGAGCAAGAAATGTAAAGCAATATTCATACTAAATTTAGCAATTGCATTCAAATCAGTTTAGAAATGGATAGACTAGATCAGGGTTTGTTAAATGTGTTCTGTAAAGGGACAGATAATAAATATTTTAGGCTTATGATATTTAGGTCATAAAACCTCTATCACAACTACTCAACTCTGTCTTTGTATTTTGAGAGCAGCCATTGACAATACCTTGTTTTTGGAAACACTGTCCCTAAGTACCAATGAGCAGTTGCATATAGAACCAAATTTAGATTTCACTCCCAGCCAGCTTTCACTGCATAGAAGCAACATAGAGCCTTTTTCTCGGGACTCTGAGGAATCCTCTTGTTCCATGGCACCTTTTCTTTTCCCCCTCTGTGTTGTGTTGGTTTACACTGTCTAGTTTTGTTAGCAGGAAGGAATGTGTTGTCACTTATTGTCAAGTCCCACATTCACAAGACCCCCAGGGCTTTGGATTTATCAGTTGCTGTTGTGTCAGCCGTGTCTTTCTTTTTGAGACTTTGCCTTATGCTTTTCTCTAATTGATATACTATTTGAAACTTTCATCTACTTCCATATGAAATGGCTCAGTTCATAGTCTTTGCTTTAAGAATTTCTGTTTAATAAGATTTTGATAAAATTTATAAAATTCCTAAATGTACTCAACTTTAAACCGTTCTACTCAGAATATTCCTGTAGCACTTTTTTTTTAAGCAATTGAAATTCTTGGAAATTCCTGTGATATGACTCCCTAGACAAATTTTAATAAATTTAATAATGATAGCATGACTTCTGATGATTATCATGTTACTATATCCATAGATAAAGTTTAAATTAGAAATAATTTTGTGTCAGAAATATATGATAATAAGTTCTGAATTAAAGTATTTTTAATACTGAAAGTATTTTTAATATTAAAACACTAGTAGTTTTTAATTGAAATTTATAGTAAAATTAGATATTAGGAAAACCTTATTTTTCAAATAAACTTTCCAAACAGAAAAATGTATTAAATTAATCTTTGTTATTTCTAGGGGTATTGAATGGACAAGTTTGACAGGTTTTCTTTCTTTTGCTACCTCAACACCAAACAATATGGGATTAGTAAGAAATGAACTTCAGCTGGTTGACCTTCCAACAGGTTTGTATGTTTAGACTGTTAAAAGATTCACCATTGTTTGTCATATTTGTCAAAGATGCTGCTATTTATAGAACATGTTCCAGAATGTTTTCTTTCACTTAGGAGTTTTTTCTTACATTCTGTGTTTATATATTCATTCTTTTGTTTTGTAATAATTGCCCCAGAAAAATCTCATCACTGTTTTTAGGGAAACATTGTTAACACAAATACATGATAAAATGGAATAACATTAGCCTAAACAGACAGATTCATTAAAAAAATATGATACTCAGTCCAGTTGAAGTATTTTGTTATATATAACTAAAATATTAATTTTAATTGTTTATAGTTAGACTTTTAGCTTCTCTGCTTTGAGTTTGGGCCTTTAGTTGACTCAGAAGGCTGAAGCAGGAGGATCGCAAGTTGGAGGCCAGCCTTAGCATCATAGCCAGACCCTCAGCAACTTACCAAGACCCTGTCTCAAAATAAAAAATAAAAAGGACTGGGGATGTAGCTCAGTGGTAAAGTGCCCCTGACTTCAAGTCCCTGTCTCCCTCCCCCTGCAAAAAAAAGTTTGGGCCTTTGTAGGAAACTCCTTTAAAAACTTATAGATTAAGAATAGTTTTCATTTTTAAAAATTATTTGTTCTTTTTAGATATACATGATAGTAGAGTGTATTTAGACATACATACATGAAGTATAAATTATTCTAATTAGGATCCCATTCTTGTGGTTGTACATGATGTGTAGTTTCACTGGTTGTGTATTTGTATATGAACATAGGAGAATTATGTCTGATTCATTCTACTGTCTTTCCTATTCTCATCCCCCATCCCTTCCCTTCATTCTCCTTTGTCTAATCCAGTGAACTTCTCTTCTTCCCAACCCCCCAAAATAGTTTTTAAATGTTAAAATATAGTCTTGATAGTATCTGGCTGACTGAAAGGAAAACTCAATGGGTCGTTTGAAGACGCCATAATAGAAAACATTCCAGTAAAATAACTTATTCAAAATTATTTAAAACAATCCAATGAGCTTCAAAATAAAGCAGTTGAAAATTGCTTTGATAGGATTGATAGTTTTATCATGTTATAACATGGGCTGTGATTTTGAATAGGTATTTTTAAACAAAAGTTTCTTTAAAATAATGTAATAAAATTAATATAGATGATTTTAAGTAATAAGGACACATGTATGTAATAAGTCACATGCATGATTGCTTTTGTATATTCTTAATATATATTTCCAAGTTCTCAAAGATATAGTTGTTCTTAACTCAAAGAATTAGCCCCACCTTTTCCAGTGTAGTCTCAAAATTAATTAATGAGTGTTGTTACCTGTGGGAGTAACCTTCAGCCCCAGCTTCCTGATTGCCAATGCCCTGGCCCTGGCCCTCTCTCCAGTAATGTAGTGTCCCACAATGTCATTTTCTAGTAGCATTCACTGAAAACAAACAAACAAACAAAAACAACAAAAACTCCTTGCTTGTTTTTTTCCAATGGGATTAAGTCAGGATTGTTAAGTAACTAAAAATTTACCTTTTGAGGAATGAAAGCCAAGAGTAATAGTTACTGACTTCCTCCAGTGGGCATTGGAGTTTCCAGCCTGTAGTTTCCTCTGAGGAAGACAGCAGACCAGCAGAGTCAGAGACGGACAGGTTTGTGGGGTACAAAAATAGCATAGTAAGATTCTGTGAGATTGACTGCCTTTAGCAGAGAGGCATTCAGCATCTTTTAATTCATTACATTCTCTTTTATTCAAGGTAAACAAAATCTAAGAAATGATATTAAAATGTTTATTCAGACATGAATTAAAATTTGTGGACTTTTTATTCATAGAGAAACATTTTCTCTTCTAGCAGTTAACTAATTATACAGCATACATAAGCACTGTAGTTATAGTTCCCTAACTTCCATGTATAGAGGTGTTTTGGTGGCAACATGTTCAAAATACTTTATTTTGCATATGGGACAAGAAATATTCAATACTTGTTCCAAGAGACTTTTTTCTACTACTTAGTATTTGGAAACCTAGAAGATTTTATAGGACTTTAAATATATGTGTAGTTCTTGTAGTAGACAACTGCTTTATTATAGATGCTTTAAAATTTTAGAAAATGGTATTTAATAAACTTTAAAACAAATGAAAATGTCTTTTTATAAAATAGATATTTAAATATAAGTGATAGGTCATTGTATATTGAGACTATTTTTTGAATTTAATTATTAGAAACATCTTAGAAGTAAATGGAAGAATGAACAGGAGGAGACAGGATAGCACTGATCAGATGATATCAGTATAGCTTCTTATTTCTTACATGTTTTTGGTGCTTTTTCACATTTTCTTTAATGTTTGCAATTAAAGGAAGGAGCATTGCTTTTCGTGGTGAACGAGGGAGTGATGAATCGCCCATTGAAATGATTAAAGTATCTCATTTGAAGTAAGTGTCAACCTGAAGAAATCTATGGTGTTATCTAATGAAATCTTGTAGATTTGTTAAAAGATTTTTAAGAAAGAGGGAATATACTAAACTACATATGAAATATCTTGGTGATTACAAATGGTGATGTGCACCCACATCAAAGAAAATATTTTGGACATCAAATTAAATTGCTATCACTTTAAATTCCCCACTTCTAAAAAAGAAAAGTAATTTGGGGAAGTCTTAACATGTCATTAGATTAATAAAACCAGTGGCCTACTTTTTGATCTGTGGTAGCTGGGTTGATATAAATGTGCTTTATCCATTAAAAAAACTATTTTTTTTAATCTTGTGAAATTCTTGTGTACTTCCACTAAGCATGGGGTTATTGAGTGAAAGAACTCATTTTCTTTATAATTTAGACCCATTTATTTTCAGAAATTTTTTGTTCTAAGAGAAAATACATGTAAAAAGAATTATTAAAGATAGAAACTGAATGAAAGTCAGTCAAAAAAACAAAGAAAGAAAGAGTAAGCGTCCTAATAGTTTTCTAAGTTATTTTAGCTTTTTTAGGATCTGTGTATTTCCATGTAAATTTTAGGGTCAGTTTATCAGTTTTACCAAAAAAGCTTTCTATGATTTTGATTGAGATTGCATTGAATCCATATATCAGAATAGGAAGAATGGACATTTTGACATGTTTTGCAATTCATGAACCTGATATCTCTCTCCACATATTTGAGTTGACTTTAATTTTAGTAATATTTTGAAAATTTTAGTGTGTAAGTCTTCATGTAATATTTTTTATTTCTCTTTGATACTATTATAAATGGAATTTTTTACTTCTTTTAATTTCAATTTTCAATTACTCATTATTTGTATACTGAAATAATTTCAGATATTGTCCTAGTATCTGTGACCATGCTGACCTTATTTATTAGTTCTGGTAGCATTTTTGTTTGTCCTTTAGGGTTTTCTACATAAATAATTTTATTATTTGCTAATAATGACACTTTAGTGGGGGGATGGTGCTGGGATTGAATCCAGGGATGCTTAACCACTGAGCCACATCCCCAGCCCTTTTTGTATTTTATTTAGAGACTAGGTCTGGCTAAGTTGCTTAGAGCCTCACTAAGTTGCTGAGGCTGGCTTTGAATTTGCAGTCTTCCTGCCTCAGCCTCCCAAGCCTTTGGAATTATAGGCGTGCAGTGCTTCGCCTGGCAAGACACTTTTACATATTTCTTTCCAGTCTGTAAGCCTTTTATTTCTTGCTTCATCACATTGATGATGGCTTCCAGTAAATGTTGAATAGAAGTGGTGAGAGAGCTGACATATTTGCTCTGTTCCAGGATCTTAAATCCTGGAAATTTTGATGTAAGCATTTAATGCTATATAAGCAATATTTTTTTCTATAACCTATAATTTTTTGAATTGTTGTGTAATATTTTAACATTTCCATGGAGTATTCATAGGTGTATTTTTAAACTTTGAACTATTTGGGTGTTTTTCCTAGATACATCTTTTTGTTGTTTTCTAGTTTCCATTGTGGCCATAGAACATGTTTCATTTTATCTCAGTTTTTTAAATTTAATGTGATTTGTTTAATGACCCAAAATGTTAGTTAGTACATGTTCCATATGCAAACTTGGAAATGTATATTCTGCTGTTGATTAGAGTATTCCATGTCATGTCTAGTTGGTTGATACTGTTATTCAAGTCTCCTATATTCTTACTGATTTCTACCTGCTTATTCTATGAAGGACTGAGATTGTTGAAATTTCTAACTTTAGTAATGGATTTATTTTTCTTTTGAAGAATTCCTTGCGTTGGCTATTTTGAAGCTATTATTAGGTACATACATGTTTATATCCTTTTGACTTGTTGATTTCTTTATTATTGTGAATATCTTATCCTCAGTACTAGTATTTGTTTGGAAATAAGTCTGATTTGTCTGCTGTTAGTATCACCACTCCAGCTTTCTCTTGGTTAGTGTTTTGTAGTTTAACATCTTTACACTTATAATCTACCTTTGTCTTTATATTTGAAGTTTGTTTCTTATAGATAGCATGTAATTGGGGCTTGTTTTTCTATTTGGCCTGACAGTCTCAGCCTTCTCATTTCAGTATTTAAATAATTTATACATAGTGTAATTATCAATATGGCTTGTGTTTAAATCTACCATATTGCTAGTTATTTTATATTTTCTATTTTTTCATTTTAAATGAATTAGTAAAGTTTTTAGTTTATTTAGTTTAATCTTTAATGCATAAAACATCATTTGGTCTAATGTGCATAAACAAAAGTCCTTTAAAGGTGCCCGATAATATTTAAGAGTGCAAAGGAGCTCCAAGACTAAAATTGCTTGTACTGATAGGATTCCAGTCTCTTCTGTTTTCACTCTCATTCTAAACATTTGGCTAAATTCATACTGAATTTCATGTCTAAAACACTAATCACAGTTCCCCTGCTTCAAAACATTCAGGTTTTGAAGTTCCCTGCTTCAGAACACACAGATTAACTGTGTCAAGAATAGGGGGGCATCCTTTTTTAACCTAGCTGGCATTTAAGGTCTCTAATAATGTGAACCAAAATTCACATTTCAATCTTCTTTTTTTTAAATTTTTTCCCACATACTCTGCATTTAAGGTGCATGTTTCCCAGTACACACTGTCCTTTTCTGTTGTCATTTGTCACATCTGTAACTATCTAGAAGGCCATTTCCCTGTTGTCAGAATTAATCTCCTCTTCTGCAGTGGATCTTCTTAGCGGGTATCTCATTGTTTAACATTAGTATTTTATAGACATGCTGTTATGTTAGACATAATAAGCAGTGTACTGTATTTACATAGTCCATTATGGTGTCTAATGTTCTTATCTCTTTAGTCCCTCTAGCATTTTGTGAGGTAGGTATGGTTGGTATTATTAACACAATTTTAAAGATAGAGTAAAATTCAAAAAGGTTATGTGGCTTGCCTGAAGCCCTATAATTATCAAGTTGCAGGCATGATACCGAGTGGAAGATTATGAGTCCTTTGATGTGCTGGGTACAGGGATCTTCCTACTCTGTCCCATTTCCTTGATGTTAGCCATTATTTATGTATAATGGTTCAGTTTCTTGCAGTGGTTACTGAGATATCAGTTCACCTTTGTGGAATTGCTTTCACCGACTTCCTTCTGTACTTCCAGGCTTGAAAGACTGAACAAAGTGGCTTTATTTGTTGCATACTTATTGTGGTGGGATGATAGAAACTTTATGTACTTTTAATTGTTATCGCAACCTGCGTACTAATTCATTGACGTGGGTGATAGTATTCCCATGGCAGACGTGAGAAATAGAGCTTTAGAAGAGTTATTGAGAACCTAGGCCACGCCTTCTTCTGAGGTAATCTACCTCCCTAATGTGAGGAGGGTGTATGTAACTCCCAAAGGTCGTTTCAGAGCTTCACCTCCTTACAGCTGTTAATCACGGGGGCTGACTTGGTTTAAATTAATATGCTTCAAATGTGTCATCTGAGCTTTCTGATTTATTTAACTTTTAATTTGTACTAATTCATGAAGAAATTTTTGCAAAAGGAGCTTATTTAGTAATTTTGTTCATTTTTATATTTGGTTCATTTTAGGCAGTATTTGGCAGTTGTATTCAAAGATAAACCACTGGAATTATGGGATGTTAGGACTTGTACCCTTCTTAGGGAAATGTCCAAAAATTTTCCTGCAATAACTGCTTTGGTAAGTTATAGTTTAAACACTAGTTAATTTAGGTATCTAAATATGTGGTATATTTTGTTTTCTTTAGCTTAAATTGCCATCACTACTGCCAAGTGTTTTTTCTTATTAAAAATTTTTGAGGGAAGATGATCTCATTAATTAGAGATAACTGTTTATTTTCTAGGATGGGTTAATTTAATATTAGATTAGTGCAATTCCAGTTGGATATTTTGAGCAACCTGATAAGCAGAAGAAATGGCTATTATCCTTGAAAAACGAGGAGTAAATGTGGGAGGCATGGGACCCACACTCCCTGATATTAAAACGTATGATAAAACTTATGGAAGTAAAATCAGTAGTGTACTGACACAAGAACAGGAAATGGACCAACCTAACAAAGAGCCCAGAAACAGACCTGTGTGAATACTCAATTGCTGAATGTGCAGTGAAACAGCACCAAAGCAGAGGATGGGCAGACTGTAGGAAACTGTTGGGGAAAGTGGCTTACCTGAGGAAGAAAACCAAAGCTATGTACAAGAGGGGTCTCCACAAGATTAAAGACCTGTGTGTAAAAGAGGAAGGCTATAAAATTAATAAAACTAAGTACAAAAGAATATTTTTGTGAACAGGGTCAAGAGAGTACATTAGAAGTCCAGACTAAAAAAAAGAACTAATGAATTTGACTTCATCCCAATTAATGCTGTTTGATTAAGGGTACCGTTGTCAAATAAGAAATGTTCCTGTGTCTAAAGTTAACTAGGAACTCCTACAAATCAACAATGAAGAAACGGGAATCCCACTGGAAAAATGGACAGAGTGTGACCATTTAATATATGACAGAGAAACCCAAAAGGCCAACAAGCATGTAAAAATGTTCAAGCTCCTTGGACATGGCACTGCACGCCTGTAAACCCAGTGACTTGAGAATCTGAGACAGGAAGATTGCAAGTTTGAGGCTGTCCTCAGCAACTTATCGACCTATTTTAAAATATAAAGGACTGGGGGTGTGCTCATTCCTCAGTGCTGTCGAAAAGAAAAGAAAAATTTTAAAAAAAGAAAGAAAAGAAAAATAAAACTCATTGTTTTTCAGAGATGCACAAAGGGAAATAACCACGATATACCTTTTAGAATAACAAAAATTGGAAAACCAGATAGTGTGAACTGTGGGTGAGATGCAAGGGTAGGAATCCTTGAGCACTGAGCATCCGGGTCAGAAATGAACTTTTATAAGTATTTTGACTGCAGTGTCATTTGTCATGATGGGAATTTGGAGGCAATCTGGTGTCCTTTGCTGAGAGAACAGACAGATTAAATGTTGGTGAATGCCTGTGGAGTGTTATCTACTATGTAGAACCAATAGGGAGATGACTTAAAATATGTTAAGAATAATGAAAAGAGGAAGAAATAATGCTGTATAGCAGTACTACTTATGTAAACTAGAAATGCAATAATGTAAAATAACTACTCTTTAGGAACTTTTACAAATGAGAAGATATTGGATTAAAAGCATTGGAATTGGTGGGTATGTAAAAGAATCAACAAGAGGAACAGTGCCAGGCCTAATAATGGGCCCTGACTCCAGGAGCATGATTCTTACCCTGTGCAGGTGAAGGGTAGGCCTGGGAGTTGAGGAGTAGGAGATGCCACAATTGAATTCATTTTTTTCATTTTGTAAAAGAGAAAGCATCAAAATGGTCATTAAGTTTTCTACTTATGCTCTGATTAAAATACATTCATTCGACCTTCCTATAAATAGGTACAATCTGAAGAACAATTCACATGCAGCAATAGTAAGTGGTACTGGCCAGTGGAGAGTGTGCCATATTCTGGAAGGATGCTTTGGCAGAGGAGACCTGGCACTTCTGGGTTTGTCTGTGTTTGCTTCACAGGAGTGGTCACCATCTCACAACCTGAAGAGCCTGAAGAAGAAACAGCTTGCTACCCGAGAGGCCATGGCCCGCCAGACTGTTGTCTCAGACACAGAGCTGAGTATCGTGGAGTCCTCAGTGATCAGGTACAGATTGCCATTTCCTTCCAGTATCATTTATACTGTCAGTATTGTGACTGTGAAGTTGACAAGTGTCATCTAAAGACATCTGCTGTAGTAGGTTAGACTTTGTTTTTTTAACATACTTGGTTTCATATTTCAGTATATAACCCAAATCTGAAAAGTTAATTTTATTTTTGTATTACTTAGTGCATTCAGTAACATGCAATACTATTTACCCATCTTTTAGTGAATATGTTCATTTTGTGCCCTTCTGCTCCCTTCACTTCAGTTTCCAAAATTCAGATGAATGTAGTGTAAACATAGAGATAGCTCATGTTATTCTGTACACCACAGAAAATGCTTTGGAAATTCTAAATTTTTATATCATCCCTATCCACACCATTTTAAAAACAAAAAGCTTCAGAGACTGTGAGAGGTCAGTGGAACACCACTCTTCTGTTGATTGAGTAGCAAAAAAAAAAAAAGAGTTTCTGTTACATTTATAATACTGTTTTCCCCCATACTGGATAAACTTTCTCCCATGATGTAACTATTTAGAAGTGATTTTATATTTTTACTTTATTAGCTGGGCAAGATTTATTTTAGACTTTTAAAATGGTTTTGGACCTCTTGTTAATGCATCTGGACTGTGGGCAAGTTAGTTAATGATGAGTGTCACTATAAGGGAAAAAAATCTTATTTTTCTCTATCACAAAGCTTGTTGCAGGAGGCAGAAAGTAAATCTGAACTCAGCCAGAACATCTCTGCTCGGGAGCATTTTGTATTTACCGATAACGATGGCCAAGTTTACCATCTCACTGTTGAAGGAAACTCTGTGAAAGATAGTGCTCGGATTCCACCAGATGTGAGTCTAACTCTTGATTAAATCTCCATCACAGTTCTTATCAAAGATTTTGTGATCCATAGTCAGTGAAGGCATAGTTAAATTGGAAGGCTTCTTCAAAAAAACTTCATATAAATAAATTTTACTGTTTAAGAAAACATTATAACTGATTAAAATTTCGCCATACTGCTAGAGAATAACATTGTAACTGTTTGATGAAATATTTGCCATGTACTACTCATTATTATCCCCATAATAATTGGTGTGTAATTATCTCCATTTTATCTATAATGAAACTGAAAGAGAATAAGTAACTTTTCTCAAGGTTACCTGGCTTATTTATATGGCAGAACTGTGTTTGAAACTCAAGTCTAACTTAATCATCTGTTTATTTCCATTTCAAGAATTTCTCTCAGATTTGACTTATAGAGTCTAGCATTATTTACAGAGAATAGTAATCAGATTCTAAATGTGATAATATTAGTATTTACATCTATATGGATAGATATACATCCCCCCACACCTTTTTTTGGCCTTATGGAATCCTCTAACTAAGGTTTATTCTCAACATTCATCTAACAGGTTGTTTTTAACAGATGAATTAAAAAAATGCTTTTGTTAACTAATACAAACTACTAGAATGGTTAAATGGAGGAATGAGAAGATTTTTTAAATCTCCATTTACTTAAAGTTTTTTTAAAAAGTAAAAAATTCATTTACTTAAAGTTGCCATCTAAAATTGGGATGTTCTAGTGAAAGGCCAACCCCCTCACCAGGCTCACTGTCTTCTGAAATTACAGTCAAGATGTTGGCCAGAGCTGCAGTTATTTCAAATACAGGGGGGCAGACAAATCCACTTCCAGGATGGCTCATTTAATGGCTATTACAAAATGCTGGCTGTTGGTGAGAGGCCTTCATTCTTCCTCCTGGGACCCTCTCTGTCAGGCTCCTTGAGTCTCTTCATGGTATGACAGCTGGCTTCTGCTGGAGTGATCCAGCAGAAAGCAAGAGGGAAGTCACACTGTCATTTCTATTGACCTCCTAGGAGATGGCTACCAATCTTCCATATTAACAATTGTAGAAGAATTGATTATTTTTTCTAAAAAAAACAAACAAACAAAATACCCTTTATGACTTCTAAATTGAAGCTAACATTCAAGAGTGCTTTTCAAAATGTAATTTGATCTTTATTATTGTATAGAACAAATCACACCTGAAACCTAGTGGTACCTAATATTGCCAAACATATTCAGGATTTTGGAAGGATAAAATAATACAAAAGTGGAAGCTTGTTTGGTAATTATAATAGTACAGAACTTTAAATGAAAAACTATTATTAGAATTGAGCCATAGAGTTTCAGCATAATGGAGTCATCCTTTGGAAAGTCCCAGTTTGCTCTCTTAGCACTCTATATGGCTCCTCCTCTGGAACCCCAGAGAAAGCACCATCTGAGCTCTTCCAGTGCCATGCAATAACAGCCCAGTCTCTCTGTTTTCTAATTATTGCACATTGAGAGTAAAATGTAGAAACTCTTGAGTAATTTTTGAAATGCCATTCCCCCAGCCCATGCCCTAGAGAAATTTTAAACATTTCGATATTAGACATGTGAGTGTTCCATTTTATAAGTGCTTTTTTCAGAATTGTCATTGCACCTCAGAGTTTTTAGAATCCCATCTCTTTGTAGAGGCCTGAGTAAGGATATAGCAAGTCTCTGTTCTGCCAGCAAGATAAAACTCCCTGAAGGAATGACCAGCTTCATGAGAATGTAGCCTTCAATGAAATTAGTAAATATTTTAGAGCAGATTGCTTTTAGGGAAAGGAAATTGACATCTATATAGTATGTGAGATATTTATCAATAACAAATTTTTATTTGTTATTTTTACATTCTGAAATTGTTTTCCAGTGACTGATATAGAATGTAGGCTGAGATTTGGTTTGTTTTAATCCAATATTTATTTTAATATGCCCTCAAATGTAAAGTATTTTACATTCATTTTGAGTTGAAACTCTTCCTCTGGATTTTGACCCTGTGGAGTATATAAAATGGCAAAAGGAAGGAGAAAGCTTGACATATTTTAAATAATGTGTATGTGGAGAATTCTGTAATTGCGCTTATTTAGAAAGCTGGAATAGACAGTGAATGTCTCTGTCTTATACCAGTCTTACCTGTGATCACCGAATGTCCCATTTCACACATAGGCAGCATAGCAGTATCAAGTAGTGTGCTCTCCTTAGGTTTGGGATTATTTAGCACCACAATGCAGGTATTCAGCCCTTCTTCTCCAAGCTCCTCTGTACCTCCATGTGCTTGTGTCCCATCTGCACTCAGATGGAAAGGTCTGGACAGTCCCTGCAGTTGTATTAGTACATCACCATGAACTCAAAGCTGATGACAATGATTTCTTGTGTGTGTGTGTGTTGCTAGGGATGGAACCCAGGGCTTTGATTTTGCAAAGCAAGCACTGTACCAACAGAGCTATCTCCCCAGCCCGAGTGACAATGATTTCTAGACTAATTAGAACTGTAATGTTCTATTTTTTTAAAGTTAAAGGCAAATTCTTAAATGTTATGTTAGTTTGGTCAAGAAAATAGAAATAAGGTTTGAGAGCATTGTATTTATATACAAAATTTCATTTAATTAATATAAATAAATTTCTTATTGAGTTCATTATAATATTAATTTTAAGCCATCTTCTCCTTTATTTCTTGACTGCCACAAGGATTTATGCAATATTTGGTGTAGGTGGCAGTGTCGGTTAATAGTCAATTTGTCAAACATCATTTCCTATTCCTAACCATTGGACATCATGTGAATTCTTATATTTTACTATAAATGCAAAACCAAGACTTAATTTAATAAATAGAGAAGCAGTTGAATAGTAATAGTATTTAATAGCTAGTGTATATCAAGTCTTTATAGTGTGGCAGACATGGTTTAAGGCCTTTACCTTTATAAATTTATTAACACTGAGGAACATCTTCTAAAGTTTCATGAGCTTACTCTACTCTGTTAGTGATAAATCCCAGACACAGAAAGGTTAAATAAATGTGCCCCAAATCCATGCCAGTTTCAGTGGGTAAAGCTGAGATTCTAGTCCAGGCTGGCTGAGTCCAGCACTCAGGCTGCTAAGCTGTCTGCAGTACCACCTCTGTACATCTGTGGGAACTGAGTCCTCTTCTTCCCAGTTGAATTTATTACAGTTGTGTTTCATTCTTATAATTAAATTGCTGTTTGTAACTTCTTTGCAGAAATTCGAGATAATATCAGTAAAGTTCTGGGTCTTCTTTTTCAATAGAAAAATCAATGCATAGTTAGTATGAAATTAATGATGTTTTCCTTGGGATGAATTTATTTGTCCTTTTGCAGTGAGAAATAAGTTAAAATCAGTTCTCTGGAAAGATTTTCCTTTACTTTCTTCATATAGCTTGCTTTCTCCCAAGGTATTTCTCCCTCAAAAGGCATCCCTTCTCTATTGATCTACCCAGAAAACTTATTTATGTGTGTTTTCATTGCTGTTGTTTTCTAGGGAAGTATGGGTAGTATTACCTGCATTGCTTGGAAAGGAGATACATTAGTGCTTGGAGACATGGATGGAAATTTAAATTTTTGGGATTTGAAAGGCAGAGTATCCAGGTATGAGCCAAGAATGAAATCTTTGTTTAAAAAAAAAGAAAGAAAGAAATGGTAATAAGTAACCTCTTGGTATGGTCTCATTGAAGGCCTGTGACTTACAAACAGGACCAATAAACATGGCCAAGTGAAGCTTCAAGCCTTGGGTCCCTTGTCACCTGAACTTGGGAAGAAGGGCTTTGAGCCAAGCTCTGGATCATTCACAGTAAACACTTACCTGCAAATGGTCTAAGCAAAAGCAGCTATTGATGGGCAGGCCTTCCTGTCAAATGCAGACCCCATCCCAGAACGTGAAGTTGTTCTCCTGTTATCAAAAACAGAGCTAGAAAGATACATTGGACAGTTCCTGGACAGTTCCTGGGGACTAGATTTACTCTTCATTGTATTGGTTTTTTTTTTTTTTTTTTTTGGCTTGTCTTTAGGGGAATACCTACACATCGGAGTTGGGTGAGGAAGATTCGTTTTGCTCCTGGAAAAGGAAACCAAAAATTAATAGCAATGTACAATGATGGTGCTGAAGTGTGGGATACTAAAGAGGTAGGCAGCCCCATGAGGGTAAAACATAAATGAGGCTACCAGTCACAGGGGCTGGTTTTGTTTTTCCTCTTCTCCTGATTTAGAGAGGAAAAACTGTAATAGGTGTGTCAAGCTTCTCCTAACTGATTAGTTTCTTCTTTTAATATTTTACTTGTGCAGTATTTGTTTTAAAGGTCACAGCTTCACAGGTCTTTCATTGCATTTGAGACCTTTAAAAGATAGGCTGCATGGGGAAGATAGGCCAGGAGAGGCTGCTGAGTTCTGCCCTTGCTTGGGGCCTAGCCACACTGCACTGTCTTCCTTGATAGTTTAATCCAGAATAATAAAGGTTTTCTTTTCTGTCTGATAGTGATGACAACATTCACCCTTGCAGGTTCAGATGGTAAGCAGTTTAAGAAGTGGAAGAAATGTGACCTTTCGGATATTGGACGTAGACTGGTGCACATCAGATAAAGTGATCTTGGCGTCTGATGATGGCTGCATCCGAGTCCTAGAGATGTCTATGAAGTCTACATGTTTTAGAATGGATGAACAGGAGTTAACTGGTATGGAATTCTCATGAAAGGATGCTCTGAAACCAGTAGTTTTGCCACAAGCTATTTTCATCTAGAGAGAGAGCTGCTGTTTTTTCATTTCAGTCTCATTTTCCAGAAGTCTTGAGTATGAGAAAATAAATGAACTTTAATCTTGAGTTTATGATTGCTGAGATGTGTGCTCATGGTAACTGCAGGTGCCAGTCATTCCCAACTTGGGTTTCCTAAGTGTCCCTTTCTGACCCATTTCTGTGCGGTTTGTTAACAAGATCAAGTATCTCTACATTCATCATGGCTTACTCAGAATTTAAAAGGACTCATCAGAGGAGATGAATCTAGTGATAAAACTGCTGGCTTCTTAATTGAGAGATTAAAAGTCAGCTTTTGGGCTGGGGATGTGGCTCAAGCGGTAGCGCGTTCGCCTGGCATGCGTGCGGCCCGGGTTCAATCCTCAGCACCACATACAAACAAAGATGTTGTGTCTGCTGAGAACTAAAAAAATAAATATTAAAAAAAAAGTCAGCTTTTGTCTTAGGAAGTGCAATGTTCATCTTTGGAAGATACTTGTGAAAGGAAATAGTTCCTGTGATCCTACCTGGAGCAGAGCAGGAACTTTCTGCATTGGGTATTCTCTTAGCATACCTTTGGTACATACTCCAGACTCTATTTTTGTAGAAAAGTGCTTGAGAAACTCATTTAGTCTTTAGTAAGTCAACTCTGAGAAATGTCTGTGCCTTTGCAGAGTTTATATTTGGTACTTTGGGATTAGTAAGGTTTTAAAAACCTGCCCTTTCTCATTATGTTCAAACTGGAGGCACTGCCAAGTTACTGCTGATATTGGTTGGGCTGCCTTTAACTTACCTTATTACTAATGAGGTATTTGTATCTCTTAGCACTTGGTGTTCATAATTCAGTAAGTATTTTGCATTTATTGCAAAATAAATTATCTTAATTCAGAGGACAAATTTCAGTGGAGATACTTGAGCTCTATTTGGATTTTATAAAATTTTCCACTAAGAAAAAAATTATGGATCTAAACATGGCTAAAAGTTATCTAATGACTAAATCAGTTTTAATTTAGGTGAGATAAACTGTATTCATTTCCTTCATAATGCTAGCCATTTTTTAAATGCTCAGTAGCCATACATGACTATTGGCTGTTGAATTGGGTAGCAGAGTCTGAAGTCTATTGGCAGCATAATTGATAGATTTGGGTAATGTAAAGTAATTATGTCTACTCAACATGGAGGGGTCGGTCATGAGGCTGAGTTGTAAAAAGCCAGTGGCCATTCCCAGTTTTCCAAGGAATCTCTGTACTGCTTTCCATATTGACTACACCAATTTGCAGTCCCACCAGCAGTTTATGAATGTACCTTTTACCCCACATCCTCGCCAACACTTATTGTTGTTTGTTTTCATAATAGCTACCATTCTGACAGGAGTGAGATGAAATCTTAGAATAGTTTTGATTTGCGTCTCTCTAATTGCTAGAGATGATGAACATTTTTTTCATATATTTGTTGATTGATTCTTTATCCTCTTCTGAGAAGTGTCTGTTCAGGTCCTTGGCCCTTTTATTGATTGGGTTATTTGTTTTTTTGGTGTTTAGTTTTTTGAGTTCTTTATATACCCTAGAGATTAGTGCTCTATCTGATGTGTGAGGAGTAAAAATTTGCTCCCAAGATGTAGGCTCCCTATCCACCTCACAGACTGTTTCTTTTGCTGAGAAGAAACTTTTTAGTTTGAATCCATCCCATTTATTGATTCTTGATTTTAATTCTTGCTCTATAGGAGTCCTATTAAGGAAGTTGGGGCATAATCCAACATGATGAAAATTGGGCCTACTTTTTCTTTTATTAGACGTAGGGTGTCTGGTTTAATTCCTAGGTCCTTGATCCACTTTGAGTTTTGCACATGTTAAAGATAGGGGTTTAATATCATTTTGTTGCATATGGATTTCCAGCTTTCCCAGCACCATTTGTTGAAGACTCCTTGGAAAACTGGGAATGGAACCACCATTTGACCCAGCTATTCCTCTCCTCAGTCTATACCCAAAGGACTTAAAAACAGCATACTACAGGACACAGCCACATCAATGTTTGTAACAGCACAATTCACAATAGCTAAACTGTGGAACCAATCTAGATGCCCTTCAGTAGATAAATGGATAAAAAAAAAATGGCATACATACATAATGGAATATTACTCAACAATAAAAGAGAATAAAATCATGGCATTTGCAGATAAATAGGTGGAGTTGGAGAAGATAATGCTAAGTGAAGTTAGCCAATCCCAAAAGAACAAATGCTGAATGTTTTCTCTGATATAAGGAGACTGATTCATAGTGGGGTAGGGAGGGGGACCATGGGAGGAATAGACAGCTGAACTCTAGACAGGGCAGAGGGGTAGGAGGGTAATGGAGAGGGCAGGGGGTTAGCAATCATAGTGGAATGTGATGGACAGCATTGTCCAAAGTGCATGTATGAAGACTGAATATACTATATATACAACCAGAGATATGAAAAATTGTGCTCTATATGTGTAATATGAATTATAATGCATTCTGTTGTCATTTATTAAAAAAAGAAATTAAAAGAAAAGAAAAAATAAAAAACAAAAAGCCAGTCGCCAAGAAAATATAATTTTTTAATATTTTAAAATCACGACCATTGTTGGTATCTGTTTGGTCATTATACTGAGTCTATGATTCAAGTAGTACCAAAGTTTAATACCTTATTTTACTTAAAAAGAATTTTTCTTTCTTTCTTTCTTTTTGGTCTAGAGCCTGTGTGGTGCCCGTATCTCCTTATTCCAAGGGCCTCCCTTGCCCTGAAAGCCTTCTTACTACACCAGCCTTGGAATGGATGGTATTCTTTGGACATTTCTCATGTGTAAGTTTTTTCATTTTTATTTTTCTTTCATAATATACTTGGAGGTTGAAGGACACCCATGAAAATCAGCCATGGTATACACTCCAGAGCTCAGAAGGAATGGAGTCTTAAAGTCAATCAAAAAGAAGGCAGAGACACTAAACATCTCCAGTCTGCCTTTTATGTCTGTCTCTGTGGGTCCTTGTGAAAGTGTGGGTCAGTGTGAAGCCGGAAATACATAGGTTGCTCTCAGGTGGCTGGATGGTCACCCTGCGGTCTGAATGTGGGCTTGCCATGATGATGAAAAAAGTGAGTGTGGAGACGACCAATGGAGGATGGGGGATTTGAGGCCAAGCCTAATTCTTTTAAAAGTAGCATCAGTGGGCCTGCTTCAGAGGTATGTTTAGTCTAACATCTATCTACCTAATAGTTAAAAAAAAAAAAAAAGTCACAGGAACTATTATTAATTAAATCTACAAATGTGACTGAACTTCTGCCATATGAAGCAGATAGACTGGCATTGGGTGAGGGTTTTTTTAAAAAATATAATGGAATGTGTGTTCTCAAGAACTGTCTACTTAGGGAAACAAATGGCCACTCTGTAAGGCAGAAAGAGCAAATTTCTTTATTTATTATAGTTCTTCATTAAAATGAATTTTTTTAACCTGAAAGCTTTTAGTGCCAGCTGATAAATTTTCCAAGAGTCTCTCTTTATGCATTTCTATAACTCAGTAAGATAAAAACAGATATTAAAGATGATTTATGGGTCCTGTATACATTGTTGCTATGTTAATTTATAGCTGGGTTTTTAACTAGGCTCTACAAAGAGGTTTTTTTCCTATATTAAAACAACTTTTTGTCTGGTAAAGAAAAAGGTGGTTGTAAATGGAGAGAAAATGAACTTACTCAAAATCTTTTCTGTTTAGTGATTATCCAGAAAATGAAGAAATAAAGACTCTCCTTCAAGAACAGTTGAATTCATTGTCTAAGTAAGTGCTGTGAGTTTTATTAGAAGAAAAAGAACATGAGAAAGAAAAACAAATTAGTTGGGGCTTTTTAAAATTTAAATAATTTGTGTTTTTAAAAATGGCCCAAGAAGAGACCATTCTTATATTGTAAGAGAAGGACCTGTTTAATAATTACAGGGACAGAGCATTTGTTTTCACCAAGTTCTCAACTACCAGACTGCTCTGGCCTCAGCTCAGGGCAGGTCTAGGATCTGTGTTTAACATCCTTATGTTTCACCACCCTCTACCACAAACCCCTGTGAAGCCCTGTGTTAGAAGATGCACACAGGTGACTCTTAAGACTACTTCCCTCATTTAAACTGAGTTCCGTATCTGGTACTATGTGTGTATAGGTCTGGCTGAGAAATTAATATGTTCCCAGAGCCAAGAGTATGTACTGGGAATAATAGTGCAAAGGAAATAAAAAACCGTGGGTCCACATGGAGTTCTTGGTAAAGTGTAAAATATTTTTGCAAACTACATTGCCACATGTAATTATAATATTTAACAAATTAAGGATCCTAGAATGTTCTGTTGGTAGAAAATTCAAAATAATTATTTTATTGTTTTCTGTATCCAAAAATTAAATAAGTGGGAAACTGTAAAGAATACCTTCCCTCTGACTTATGGATATTCCAAATTTATCTATTTTAGAAATGTAAATTCATAGAAATACTAGCTGTTTTTTTTCTTAAATATTTTACTTTTAGAATAGTTTCAAAATAAATTTTGGATGCCATCTTCTCTAAAGTATGTACTCTTCCTCATGATTAGCAAAATAATTTAATCAATGAAAATCTGATTCCAGTTGCTGGCAACTGTTCATAGTTTCTGAAACTCCCATGGAATTGTTGCATGCCTTCAGGGCTGAGCTGGAGCACCATCTCCTGCTGGGGGATAGATGCTGATGCTCCAGGCCCAGGTCCTCTCAGCCCCCTCACCTTTTGTAATTTTGGTATTGAGGCAAAGTGACTTTGTTTTCATAAGTTCTAAATACATCCATTGGGTGGAATTTTTACATCTCAAGAACATATTGCCTGTAATCCTACCGGCTTGGGAGGCAGAGGCAGGAGGATCACGAGTTCAAAGCCAGCCTCAGCAAAAGGTGCTAAGCAACTCAGTGAGACCCTATCTCTAAATAAAATATAATATAGGGCTGGAGATGTAGCTCAGTGGCCGAGTGTCCCTGAGTTCAATCCCTGGTACCCGCCCCCCAACCCCAAAAAAGTGTATTGATTTATCTGGTTTCATTTTTTTTTTATTCAAAATTTTTGCTTTACCTCTCTGGATTCCTACCTACAGTGACATAAAGAAACTCTTGCTTGATCCAGAATTCACTCTCCTGCAGAGGTGCCTCCTTGTTTCAAGGTAACACTCTGAAGTATTCTGTATAAGAGACAGAGAATTTCAAGTTAACTCATTTAACTTTATCTTAGCTTATGTAAAAGCTACAGCCAAATTCTCATATTTTAAAAAAATATGTGAGTTCTGCCTCTGGATTTGACTGTTAATTTTAAGAACAGTAGTAGTACAAGTATGGGGAAAATCGAATTACATTTAAACATGAGATCTAGGCCCTTCTAAATTGAAATGACTTTTTCCTACACACAGCTTCAAAATATGTGTTTTAAAATATCAGATTCAGGCTGGATGAGATGGCTCAAGCCTACAGTCCCAGCCTTTTGGGAGGCTGAAGCAGGAGGAATGCAAGTTTAAGACCAGCCTCAGCAACTTAGTAAGATCTCAAAAAATAAAAAGCACTGGGAATGTAGCTCTGTGGTAAAGCACTCCTAGGTTCAGTCCCCAGTACCAAAATAATAATAAAATGTCAGGTACAAACAGAATGTGTTTAAATATACCAATAAATTGTGTTCAGAAGCACTAGCTTGTACTTTATCACTGTAGAGTTGTCACTTACAAGAAGAAAAAAAAGACCTTTCCCTCCATGCTCCACAGAGTAAATATATAGCCAGCTGTCCCAGAGAAACAACTTCCCACTTTAGTCCACGTTGTCTGCTAATGGCAAACCAGATGGACAGTTGGTCTGCACATAGAACAGAGAGATGTTGGGGTCCACAGGAGCCCTATGCAATCAGGCCCCTGTATTTTGTTGGAAACCCAGTAGCAGAGCTGGAGAACTTGATACGTCATCCCTGTCCCCTTCCTAGGCTCTACTGCAGTGTCCTGATGGACTTGGAAATGATAGCGTTCGCAGGCCCAGGCTTGCTGTGTGAGCCGTAACTAACCTTGGTTTCACTCCTCAGGCTTTATGGTGACGAATCAGAGCTGCACTTTTGGACAGTGGCAGCCCACTACCTGCACAGCCTGTCCCAGGCCAAGTCAGGGAGTACAGTGGTGACCAAGGAAGCCATTCCTCGGGACAAATTGAGCAACCCACTGGATATATGCTATGATATCCTTTGTGAAAATGCCTATTTTCAGGTATTATACTTTTTAAAAAAGTATTTAACCTTTTTATTTAAATATTTAAAGCTTTTATCTTGATTATTTGTTTCTTTCTAAATATCTCAGAAAACTTTAAAACTAAGTTAAATCTCTCTCCTATAGAGAGATGGCCTTAATTTTTCAGCTCTGACAAACTCTCATATGTGTCTCTGAAAAAAAAAAAAAAGACAAAAAAACTAAGTTAAAGTCCATATCATAGAAATAAGTCCTTTGGCATAATCAGGACTTGCAAAGCTTACAAACACTGAGTTTTTAATAAACATTAAAATTTTACTATCAATGTTAATTTTTTTATTTGTCTGAAATATTTCAACTTAGAAGATTCATTTCCCTACAAGTAACAAGTCGTTTATTCATAGTTTAACTTTACTATTCAAAATGTATAAAGATAGCTTCATAATTTTGTTGCCTTCCATCAGAATACTTCAGTACATGCAGGGTTTTTTCATCCCGTTCTATTCAAGTGCCAGTGGCTGTAAGCAGCAGACATCCATACAAAGGATAGTACATTTCGACATTTTTGCTTTCCAAATTCTTACTAAATTGTTGAATTTTGGTAAAGTTAATTATCTAGCAATCTCACCAGTTAAACTGACTTTTCTTAAAATAATCTTTTCAAGTACAGTAAAATTGAAATAACTCTAAAGTTTTTTATAATCCATCTCAACTTTTTTGTTTTTCTCGTACTTTAGAAATTTCAACTAGAAAGGGTTAATCTACAGGAAGTAAAGCGGTCAACTTATGATCACACCAGGAAATGTACAGACCAGCTACTACTCCTGGGTCAAGTATGTCAGTTTTTATAACTCTTTTCATGCTTCATGAATTTTCTAATTGATTAGTATTTCAGACTGTCGTGTGTGTGTGTGTGTGTGTGTGTGTGTGTGTGTGTGTGTCCCCTTCCCAATAAATTTTGGCTTTCTTTAAAAATAAAACAAGTAGCATTGTGAGAAGGCACAAATGTGGTTAGGCAGCTTGTGCTTTTGGCTTCCTTGATTGAGGGTGAAGCCCAGCTCCTGTGCATTATTTGTCGTTTCTGCATCAACCAGCAAGGAGATGAAAGCACCCAATATCCCACTGTTTTTATATTTACTTTAGAGAAGCAGTGTGGCTCTTCTATTTAAGTTTCGCTTATGTAAACAAAACATTCAGGAGCATTTTTTGAAAATAATGTATTCCTTAAGCTATAGACTTTTAAAAGGCTATACTGGAGGAAGATATTCTTAATTATAATTAGAAAACGGTTTCTCTTATTAGACAGATAGAGCGGTACAGTTGCTTTTGGAAACAAGTGCAGATAACCAGCATTATTATTGTGACTCGCTGAAAGCCTGTTTGGTCACCACTGTCACCTCATCAGGTCCCTCTCAGAGCACCATTAAGCTGGTGGCAACCAACATGATTGCCAATGGCAAGTTGGCAGGTAAGGTACACTTTGTGGTGGCATCTGTCAGTGCTCACGAAGGTCAGACCCATGCTCAGCTAAGTGCTTTGTTACTGAGGACATGTCTTTCCTGTGTATGCTGAAGGAAAGAAGTTATTGCTAGCTGTTTGTCAAGTGGCTGTAATTTATTCATCTAAGCCAGAACTTGTTTTCAGAGTGAAAGGGACACTATTAATAATTGTAAAAACAAGAGATATAAGCCAGACAATCCCAGACACACTAAATCTAGTGTGTGTGATCAAGCTTGTTAGTGAGATGGGCTTTACCTGTTTATTCTCTGGGCAGTATTTGTGTTTATTACTCTGGTTACTTGAGTGGTAACCTTGTAGAACTCTATTAAACTTTAAGTCAAGAATGTCTCCATTAGTTCCAGGTGGAATACCCCTTTTCCAAAATGCTTGAGACCAGAAATATTTCAGATTTTCTATTTTTTTTTCAAATTTGCAATTTTTGTGTAGAAATAATGAGATGTCTTAGGAATGGGACTCAAGTCTAAATAGAAAATTCATTTATGTTTCCTATATAGTTATACACATAGCCTGAAGGCCAGTTTATATAATTTTTTTGATAATTTTATGCATTAAACAAAGTTTCATGGTATGGAATTTTCCATGTGTGACATTCAGTGTTCAAAAAGTTTCCTATTTTGGAGCATTTTGGATTTCAGATTTTCAGATTTGTATCCTCAGCCTGTGTAAGATGCTCAAGACTAGATGGAAGCAGATGGCAGTTGATTTTACTCTTTAATGATGTGTCCAGAAGGTTGCTATTGTGTCTCCTGAGAGGGCTGCTCTTCTGTCTTCTAGAGGGCGTTCAGTTGCTCTGCCTGATAGACAAAGCTGCGGACGCCTGCCGCTACCTGCAGACGTATGGCGAATGGAATAGGGCAGCGTGGCTTGCAAAGGTAGGTGATTCCAGAGGAGCATTTGAAGTAGAAAGCTCTGTCTTCACCTCTCACTCATGATTTGGAAGTGTTTTATGCCTGCAAACTTGCTTTATAAATATTTTTCTTAAAATTCTTATCTTCCCTCTGTTTTTTGTAAGTTGCATCTCTTCTTAATAATAGAGCTTGTATTGGTAACAAATAAGTGAAAGAAGCTGACTCTTCTCTCTGCTAGAATCTGACCCAGCCTGCAGTCCAGGGGGTACTGTCAGGCCCCTTGGTCCCACAGATGCAGGTCACTGTCACTGGCTGCCATTTGTGGTAAGCAGCCACTCAGGGCATTGTTTTGGTAAAGCAAAGGCTAGCGTTTACTTCATAGGAACAGATCTCGCTTTGATGTAATTATTTTAATGCAGGATGTTTCTGTTTCTAATGTGGGTATCTTTCCAGGTCCGTTTGAATTCTGAAGAATGTGCTGATGTTCTGAAGCGGTGGGTGGACCACCTTTGCTCCCCACAAGTCAATCAGAAGTCAAAGGCCCTCCTGGTCCTGCTCTCTCTGGGCTGCTTTTCCAGTGTGGCAGAGACACTTCACAGGTACATCTCGCGTGCCCCTGGCTCTCTGGACTGCCCTGATTGATCAGTCACACTTCCTTGAGGCTCTGGTGGATGGATATAGTAGTGAAAGAAGTATCCAGTTTAGGTTTATTTTTTAAAAAACCTGAAGGGAATTGAACCATCTGTATTCATAATTCATTTGGTCTAGAAACTATGATATTTTACTACCAATATATTAGCCAACCCTAATAGGCACTTATTTAAAATGAATATATCCTTCTGCCAGGTGGGCGCAGTGGCACAAGCCTGTAATCCCAGCCATTCGGTAGGATGAGACAAGAGGATCACAAGTTCAGGGTCAGCCTGTTAACTTACAAGACCTTGTGTCAAATAAAATAAAAAGACCTGGGAATATAGCTCAGTGGTAGAGTACTTGTTTAGTATGTTTAAAAAAAAAAAAAAAAAAAAGAAGAAGAAGAAGAATATAAAGAAATCTTGAGAGAATCAGGAAGGATTCCTCTTTAAGCAGAACAGCTGAAGGAAAGCCCAGAGAGTGGTAAAAAGGGGGTACAGCAAAGTGTCCCTTCTGACCTTTTCAAGGAAGGGAACCCATTGCTTCTGATGGAACATTTACTTATTGAAAACTAAAGGAGGCGAACATGACAAAAGATTATTTGTTCAGTCCATACAGTGAGGACGTAGTCTTTTGTCATGCCTTGGTAGATTTCTGTGATTTAAAGTGTTTGACAAAGTTCATAAGCATTTGAAGCAAAGCTTGGGTTGAGGACTTGTGTATTCTCTCTTCCCTTTTTGAACTGGGCCTGGGTGCTGGGAACGTGTGTACAAACCTTCATATAGAAACATACCCCTAGGTGGTTCTGCCTCTAGGCCGCAGAGGCTCACGCCTGTTCTGTTATATTGGACAGCATGCGGTACTTCGACAGAGCCGCGTTGTTCGTGGAAGCGTGTCTCGAGTATGGTGCGTTGGAAATCAGTGAGGACACAGATATCCTTTATGAGGGTGTTGATGCTGAGGGGGAAGAAGTGACATGAGTGGGGCTTGGAATTTCTCTAGTCAAACTGCCTGGAAAGAAATTATATTATATTGAAAAAGATCCATGTTTTGACTCACCAAAGCCAGGTGAGAGAGATGGGAGGAGGAAGAATTGGAGCGAGGGTCACTGTACCACTGGCTTTGGCCCTGGCTCGATGGAGGGGACACTGAGAGGACTGCACAGGAGGAGCCCAATTCCATAATGTTTGTATTTCAAAGGAAGCTGAAGAAATAATTTAAGAAAGGCATAAGGACCTGGTACTATAAAATAGTATTCTTAAATAAATTTTGTGTGTTTATCTGGAAAGTATATACTGAAAAATAAAAAAGAAAGATTCCCACTGCACCCATGATGACAGTCTGATATGGAACAAGACAGAACACTTCAGAGAAATGTGTCTCAAAGGCAGGCCATGTGGGCCACCCACAATCAAGAACTTAATATTTCTTCTAGATGTCTCTTGAGTCACATATTTTTCTTTGAACAGAATAGGCTTAAGGATACAGCTTCCAATCCCTTGTGTTTGCATAGCCCGACTTTTCTCTTTGCACTTTTACTTGAGTTTTTACATTTGGCCTTATTTCCATATGTCAGGTATTTAGTTCTGTGCACATATATATTTTTTTAAACTAAAACTAAACCAAAATTTTTGAAAACTAAAAACTAAAGCAAAAGCTTACTCAAGGACATGTAGCTTGTTACTGGTGAAATTGACTTTGGTTCAAAGTACTGCTTTGAGATATCAAAACTCAGCATACCAGTGCTGTCTAAAAGTCCAGCACCATGATCTGTAGAGGCTGGGGAAGTGAATATCTGCCCCACGCCCCATGCCCCACCCCCAAGCTGCCAGCCTCTCAGACTTTAACACAGAGCCGAGGTGTCTGGGAGGTTCTCATCTTTCTTTTTCTAGTTTTCACTTGGGTGTAGGTGGTGGGAGACTCTGGAAAGACGTTGCTTGATCCTCAGGAAGGAGAAGCGTCCACTCAGCTGGCACAGAGCGCAGTGATGTTACAGATTGAGACATCACCTCTCTCTGCACAGAGCTGCCTGCACTTACGCTGTGCTGCCCACCCACCGTGGGTGTCAGGTCCCCCTAGGGTAGAGCTGGCACTTCTCCTGCCCCTGGGATCCTGTGTGGAGCATCAGTCCCACTCTTTCTGCTCTTCTTTCCTTAACTGTGGTTTACAGAAACTCACTACTGCTATATATGCAGATTATGCTCGAAGCTTGAAGAACCTTGGATTTAAACAGGGTGCACTTCTTTTTGCTTCAAAAGCTGGAGCAGCTGGCAAAGATTTATTGAGTGAGCTTGAATCCCCCAAGGAGGAACTAATCAAGGAGTGACAGGTTATGTGCCAGGGAAGCTGAGGGTGGAAGTAGGCTGGAAGGAGAGCTGACCAGGCTATGGTCACGGTCATGGCTGAAGCCCAGGCCAGTGAGGAAGGCAGGCCCCTGTGAGCTCTCCCACCATGTAAGGTCGTGTATGCGCAGAAGTCTGTGGGCTGTCATATTAAGAACAAGTTCTCTATCCTATACTGAGCTTCAAAAAATGTGAACACTTCAGAGTTTGAAGGTGTGTATCATTTTCTACTTCTGGATAGAGAGCTGTAAGATTCCTGGAAATACTTTTAATTTTTTTTTAAACTTAAAATTCAAAAGACTGAATCACTTTTCTCATTTACTGAAGTATGAAGATGTTTGAAAAATTAGTAAAGAAGTTTGTGAGACTGAGTCTCAAACATGTGCTGTGCCTGTGTTTATACACAATCATTCCAGATGAAAACAGGGCAGAGGTATTTAAAGATAGCTTACCAAAGCATTTTTTTTTTCTTACCTTGAAAATACAGTTGATTCTTTTGTTTAGGCAGTTGCTGACATTTATAATTTTAGGCTCATATTCTCCTGGGGAGGTTTTAAACTTTATGTTTAGTTTCAGTATGTGAGGTCTTTGATATTTTGAATTTTAACCTCTTCTATGATACATTACAGTAACCTTATTTTTTACATCTCTCTTTGTACTTTAATTTTCTGTGTATGTGTTCTTCTAATGGCTGAAATATATAAGTTGTAATAATTATAAATTATTGCTGAGAATTTAAATGTCTGTACCTTACAATAATGATAAATAAAAAGGACATTCCACTCAGGGCTTGTGTTTTTCGAGTTTTGTTTTGTTTTTATTTTGAGACGGAGTCTCACTAAGTTGCCCAGGCAAGCTGGTCTTGAACTCAATGATTCTCCTGCCTCAACCTCGCCAGTAGCTGGGATTATGGACGTGCACCAGGCCCTTATGTTCTCTGAATGGTGTGTGAAGCCTGGTGCTGTGCTGGCTGCTCAGGAGTTGTCCAGCTGCCCAGCCTCCAGGGTCAGCATTGAGAGGACTGATACCCATACCTGGGCACGTCTGCCTCTGAGTTCCTGGTGGGAACCCACTGGCATTTCCATCTTTCCCCTCCTGGACCTTCCGGGTGGCACATGGCCTCACCCACCAAGATGTATGATTTTTAGATAGGGTCATAGCTTCTCTCTACCCTTGGGAATCAACCACTCTGACCCCCAGAGGTAGGAGACAGCTGCATGGAGAGGAAGGCCTGCCCAGGAGTCCTTGCTCCCAGACTAGTGCTTCAGCTGAAGCACTCAGGACTCACTCCTTGGTCCAGTACCTGGCTTCCTCCACTGTTCTTTCTTTGCCTAGGCAGGTTACATTAGAATTTCTAAAGGTTGTGGGCAAGCACAGCTCTCTTCATATTGTGTATTATTTAAAATGATTGTTCGGATATATTTTATTATTCAACCACTGTCTCAGCTCATGCTGCTGAAGCCAGACCACAGACTGGGTGGCTTAAACAACAGACCTTTATTTCTCACAATTTTGGAGACTGGAAGTTCAAGATCAAGGAAGGTGCCAGCAGACTCAGTTGTCCTCACTTGGCCTTCCCTTTTTGCATGCACATGAAGAGAGCAAGATCTCTCCACCTTCCCTTTCTTGTAAGAGCACTAATCCCAGCTGCCTAGTGAACCTTCAGCTCCTAATCTAAACCGGATCACTTCTCATACCTTCACTTTGAAGAGTGGATCCAGGCATTCAGCCCATAACCACCAACCAACTGAAGAATCAGAATGTGAACTTAGTAAGCAGAGAGGAAAAGGAAGGTGTTTGATTCCTGAGCAGTATATTTTGAAAATTAAATAGTCTTCAGATTGAGGCCAACAATAAGCAGCAAAGTGTTACCTGACTATAGAAACAAAGAAGTGGGAGGGACAAAGCCCTGCTAGCAGCTGGTTCCCAGTGGGGAGACAAGGCCAGGATCCAGCATCTGTGCTACAGTGCCAGTTAGTGTAGCTGTCAGCGCTCTTGACAAGATAGACCAAGTATGTGTTCAGATGCAATTGAAAGTCCCCTTCCAACTGGAACTCAGGAGTGCTCTCTGGTGAGCTTGTGGTCACCGAGCTGAAACTGCTATACCTATCTCTCCGAAGCTTCTCGAGTCAAGAGCTGAACAAATCTGAGTCATTTTTCACAGGCAGCCTTTCTGAGTATTGGTTCATCTTCATGAACCATCTTTAAGAACACTGTCTTACCGAGGATGCATCAGCAGATGGCCTCAGAGCGAGACAGCAGCTGGAGAGGGGAATGAGAGCAAGAATGGCTTCAGGGAGCCCCCCACATTCCATTCCAGTCTTGCCTGGTGGGGCCTGGGCAACAGTCGGCAACTTCTGTGACAGGAAGGCCCGTGCTAGGAGCTCCTCCCTCCTGTCTGATCCCTTCTCTGCTGCCTTTTCCCTGCCCTGTTGCTCAAGGGCTGTTCTACCAAAGGCAGCTTACCTTTTCAGTCTTGGAGGCCTTCTCCTGGCTTTGGAAATGGTTGCAGGACATTTTGTTCTTTTTAAAGTGGTCAGCAAAGTGTCATCCATGTAAACCTTGTGTCCTTCTCACACTACCTAATTAGAAAGTCTCTCCATGACAGACACTGATCAGAAAACTCTCTGTTGCTTATTTCCTGGAGAATTCATTTTGCATGAGGACACGGCTACATTTCAGTGAATCCTGATATCTTCATTTTCAGCAGCAGTACATGACTGAAGAACAGCATTAAGGTACAAACTTGTGGAGAATTCTGCCAGGCAGGAAAGGCAGACAGTTGAGAATGTTTTAGCCAATGGGGCTATTTCTCAGACCTGACTCAAAACACCTGGTGAATGAAAACTCTTTCAATTAAAATGTAAAGGCATTTTTAATGGATTCTACTTTACACAAAGGAGAGAGAGCCCACCTCTCTTCTGCTCAGATTTTGAGTGACTCAGCCTATCAGGCAAGACCCTGCAGACTATTTCAGGCATTTCTATTCACCATTGGGCTTGCCTGCCTAAAAATCCAAAGAATACCACCCTTACTTTGTATTTTTCAAGGTCACTGAGAAACATGCATAAAATACAAGTGACCATCCTAAATACAAGAGAAAAAAGGATTCCTTTCCATGGGCCACGTGGCTCCCAGTTTTCCCGTCCTCTGTATTTAAAGTTAGCAAAGCCAAAGGTTGTTAAGGAAGAAGGCTGGTTTCTGCTTTAGAAAGACCGGATTTGATGATGTTGAGAATTTGAGATGAGATAAAAAGACATTTCTCAGTCATTTCCCTAAAAATGTAGCCCTCGGGATTGACCTTCTCCCTCCAGTAACAGCATTTTATAAAATGAAGCAAGACTGCTGGCTTTGGGCCAGGAAGAGGGCTGCAGGGGGCGTCTGCCGCTGTGGGTGCCCCAGCACATGATGTGCACTCACAGCCCCACTCCCACTCCTGCCTGTTTATGTAAATAAAATTTTCCTGGAACACACCCAGGCCCACCTGTTCATTGTCTCTGGCTATTTTCAACAAGAATTGAGTACTTGGCGACAGAGATCAGGTGGCCTAAAAAGTTTAGAGTGTTGCCGTCTAGCCCTTGACAGAAGTTTTCTAACTCCTGCCTGAGGAGTTAGAAATTACTTCCTTATGATATAATCTCCGATGTCCAGCTACCCGACTGGCCACTGATCAGCATGAGGTCCCTTGTGATTTCTCCAGACTGGCTCACTAGGACCCACCTGCTGAGAAGGGTGGTGGCATGCACCCATCCCTCTGGCTCCTTCAGGGCCCAAGTTTCATGGGAGTGGCTCCAGGAAAGGACCATGCATATACATGGGCAGGTGTCTGTCTCTCAACTGCTGAGGGAGTCAGTATTATCACCATCTATAAATGAAGCTCAGTTAACAGTTGCCCACAGTCAAGCAGCTGGAGTGCCTGGAGGCGGTCCCAAGCTCCACTCCTTTCCCCCTTGCTCCCCATCTCTGGCAAGGGTGTTTAGAATCCTCCAAGTGGATTTGCTAGAGGCAAAAAGCAAAAACCAAGGTGTAGTGACAGTGTTAGCTAGAGTGGCTCCAATAGGTGCTGAGAGATGAGCCATTGCCATTCCCAAAGCTCCGACCCCAAGCAGCAAGCAGAGCAGCGCAGCAGCATTTGAATGAGCTAACATGGGAGTCCTGTGGGATCCTGTCCTCCTGCCTGTTTATGAATCTTTTCCCTTTGGACAATTCTAAGGTAAAAGCCATCAGTGAATGGCAGGTAAGTTCAACTCCTAGAGCTGTTTCATTATCAAAACTCGTTTAAGCAAATTTCAGTTTTATTCCAACACCCCCAAACCTGTTCTGCTATGAGACCCTCACTTAATTCCAATCTTATTCTGCCATCATTTGTAGCCAAAACACTTCAGGCAAGCTAGAATACGAAAAATCATCATGCTCTCAACCAGTGGCATGCATTACTATTGCAGAAGAGAATCTAATAGATGTCTTACTTAGGAAAAGAATCCTGGGTCAGGGAATCCTCTACTCCTGGTGACTAAGACCTCAATCTCACAGAGCTGAACCAGGAAATGGAACAAAATAATCAGAAGTGAAGAATGGAAAGTTTACAATATAAGAAAATGGAAGAAGTTCAAGAAGGAAATTGGCAAACCGTAGTTTGCAGAGGAATGTTGTGGGAGGGAAGCCTAAGAAATTATTTCTTAAGAATAATTGGGGGTAATAACTTGGACGGTTTTCCTAAAAGCTACCTGTCCAACAACATAATTCCTTCCTACAGATATTTGCTTCCCAGTGTTTTACAGGAATGTCTGTCAATCAGAAATATACAAATTGAGTGTCAGCCCCTTGCTTCTCTGATCTTTGCCAAGTGTAGACCAAGGAAAATACACCTTCCCTATTAGGCAGCGAGAAAGCTGCCTGGAGGACAGGATCCCACAGGACTCCCATGTTAGCTCATTCAAATGCTGCTGCGATGCTCTGCTTGCTGCTTGGGGTCTGAGCTTTGGGAATGGCAGTGGCTCATCTCTCAGCACCTATTGGAGCCACTCTAGCTAACACTGTCACTACACCTTGGTTTTTGCTTTTTGCCTCTAGCAAATCCACTTGGAGGATTCTAAACACCCTTGCCAGAGATGGGGAGCAAGGGGGAAAGGAGTGGAGCTTGGGACCGCCTCCAGGCACTCCAGCTGCTTGACTGTGGGCAACTGTTAACTGAGCTTCATTTATAGATGGTGATAATACTGACTCCCTCAGCAGTTGAGAGACAGACACCTGCAAGATCTTCTCTCATCCTTGGCAGTTTTTCAGGGACATGTGCAATCTGTCAACTGGGCTTCTCCTGGGAAGGGGGATGAGATCTCATGGTTCCCTTTCATTCAGGACAGGGGTTCTTGCTGAAGTGTCCAGAGATGAGCAGGAGCAGGGAATGGAATGAGTGGAAGTGGGAAGGAAAGAGAAGAAAGAAGCACAGATTGATTCCTGCAGCCTCTGAAACGCTCCCTCTGGGACTGATTTCTGAAAGTGTGTTTTTAGACAGAAAGAAATCTGGATGCAGGTGGGTCACCATCTCACCCCCACTCCCTGTCCTGGAGATGAATGCAGGCCTGCTCTACCGCTGAGCTACATCCACAGCCATTTTAAATTTTTAGTTCAAGACAGGTTCTCCCTAAGTTGCTTAGCTTCTTGCAAAGTTGATGAGGTCACCTTGAACTTAATGATCCTCCTGCCTCAGCCTCCTGAGTCACTGGGGTTTACAGGTGTGTGTCACAATGCCTGGCAAGGGCAGCACTGTCTGTGTCCTTGAGGCATCTCCAGAAACTGGTTCTGTCCACTTTCAGCACTTCTTTTCCTGAAAATCCCACTGTCCAAGGTCCCTTCCAACCCCTATTCCCATTCTTAGGGACCACCAAACTCAGAGTACTTATTGAGCTCCCCACACCTTCTTCACAGGACCTCTCACCCTATGGGTGGTACTCAGAGGCAGAGATGAGCAAGATGGTCAGGGATGTGCAGTGCACCTGACTTGGAGGAGTTGGGAAAAGAGCACCAAAAATAGCAAATAGGTGGCGGGAGAAGACTCGGCCACAGGTAAGAGGGAGGCGGGAGGGGAAGGCTGGGGTGGCAGAGGAGAAGCTTCCAGGCAGAATGGACTAAATGGCAAGTGGAGCAAGTGAGAGTGCTGCTTTGGGGCCAGTGTGATCTCAGCAGGCTCTGGCCAAAGAGAGCTTGGAGATGCTGCAAGGAGGCTGGGGATGGGGCCTTCCACCCCATGTGCTGTTGCGAGGGTCCCTCTGTGATTGCTTGGGACTTCTCCAGGGTAGGCAGGTTCTGAAGGACAGCAAGAGCCATGTGCTCAGCCTTGGTGTCTTGAGGACACGGCACCAACTAGCTGCACAGGCCACATCTGTCCCCAGAGTGATCGAAGGTAAACAGCTCCCTTAGCCTAAGGCTGGCATGGAAGAGTCACGTGCTGTCACGATGGGAGGCAAGGCTTCCTGAAGGAGTTGTAACTAAATCCTAAAGCCTGGAATTTATTGGATGGAAGAGAAGGGAAGGGCTCTCCAGCTGAGAGCCTGCCAGGCAGGGCACAGGCAGGAGCATGCATGAGTTGCTGGGACCCCGTCTTCTCCTCCTCCTGTCTCCTCCTGCTCTGTGTACTTCCTGGAGACAAGAGCAGCAGGGTTCAGCCTCAACTTTCCCAGGCCTCAGAGAGAGAGTAATAGGTCAATCTCCAAGGTCCAAGGCATGTCCTGGGCTTCCCTCCCCCTCTGCCTTTCCACTGATCCCCAAGGGCTACTGGGGTTGGGAGGAAACAGAGGAGAAGGGAAATTCACCTCTGATCAAGGATGCACGAAGCTCAGCCTCTCAGTAGTGGATACAGGCATCGATCGACGGTTCAAGACAGCAAAACCAGGACGGTCTCCATCATAGAGTCACCACGCAGCAAGAGGAGGAAGGAGCAGGTTGACTCACTGCAGGCTTTGAGGGGAGGCTTGGAACGAGCATGGTCATGAAAGGTGAGCAGAATTAGGACCCTCGGGGCTGAGTGTGAGACAGTCAGACAGATACTCCACAGCAAGAGGCACGCCATGGACATGTGAAAATGACCCCAGAGCCTACAGCCAGTAGCTGGCTCCCTTTCTCAGCACTGTTGGAACCAGTCCTCTGGGTGGGCGGGCCTGTTGCTTGGAAGCCCGCAGAGCCCTGCAGGGCCCAGGCCTACATGCATTGCACTGTGCAGGCCAGGGGACTGGGCAAGGCCTAGTTAGCTGTTCCAGGTAACAAAAAGTTGTCCTCAGAGCAGTATGACTGGACAAGGTGGCAGAGACAGATGAGACCCCAAGGAAAGGAAAGGAACTGCCAGCCCTGCTTATGCTGAGCTGCAGACCACCACTGACCCCTCTCCAGCCCTGGAGAGGGAAGCATAGGCCCGGGAGGCAAGGTCTCGGCCCACGCTGCTCACCCTGCGCAGCTAGCTGTGCTGTCTGGTCCTAACACCAGGGGTGCCTTTCTCCCTGATCTCCTGTCATATGTTGCCCTAGTCAAACCTCTGATGTGACTCCCACTATGCTTGGAATAAAATCCCTTACCATGGTTTGTCGGCAGCGGGCCGTTCAGGATCTTGCTCCTTGCTTTCTGTCTCTGTCCACATCTCCTGTGGCTTCCTCCTGTCCTCAGATCCCAGAAGGTTGTAGCACATAGAAGGCACTCGATAAATATGTCATACATGTATATTAGATAAATGGATGCAAGTTAAGGGAGGTTGGGCCTGGTGGGAGGGCAAGGACAGGGGCCTGCTAGAGAGGTGTACCTGCTGGGGCTGGCAGCCAGCATAGGCTTGTCTGCTCACACGTGGCTCTGTCAGCCCATGATCTGTTTCCTCTGGTCTTTCTTCTGGGGCGGGAGATGGAGAGGAGCTGATACTGCTCCAGGGATAAGTAGGATTTGGAGACAAAGCTTTCAAGAGGCTCCAGCACATTCTAGAAGACCTGTTCACCCCACCTGCCCTCTCCAGTGATGATGTGGAGGCCTCTTAGGAGAAGACGTACACATAATGGTGGTTTCTCTCAGGAATGCCTCTGGCTGCAATATGTCTTCCCCTTTGGACCCCACAAACTGTCCATACAACAATGATAGCCCCCACATGCTTGATGTGATTGGCTGTTTGGGAAAAGCCAGAGAGGAGGCTGAATTTTGGGTCAAAATGGAGACAGCCTCAGCCCACATGATGAGGGATCAGCTATATGCATTTGGCCCCAAGAAAGGGACTGCTAATGGGCTACAAGAGTGGCCCAGGGAGGGCCCAGCTTACAGAGGCTTAGAGGAGGGGCCTCAGGAGGGACAGCCCAAGGACTCACCCTGGGCCTTCTCCCTGACTGCTCTGAGAGTTGCCTTTTGTCTGCAGAAGCTTCTAGAAAATTTATCAACAGGTGTTCCAATCTTCCTTTTTTTTTTTTTTTTTCTTGGCACAGAATTACCCTGCTCGTTCTCATCATATTTATTTCCTTTAACAAATGTATGTGTTATTTATTTAAGAAAACCTAATACCTGGAGTGTTTAGTGTAATAACATCTTCTGTTGTAGCTGATGAATACAGGACAAAGTATATGTACTTAGAAAAATAATGTGTCATGGTTTGGTGTTTTCATTTCTGAAATCTATAATCAGATATGAAACCAAGAGGCAGCTTCTGTCCTGAAAAGCCAGGATTTCTGCTCCGGTGTGTGCATGTTTGGGGGCAGCAACATAGGGGTGAACTCTGTTCCCATCACCCACACGGTGGTCTGCTGACTCTGCCACTCAGCGTCCTTTCCGCAGCTCTGCAAGTGCCTGAGAGGCTGTTCCCTGGAGCAGTAGAGCTGGGGCCCCAGGCCTGAGTTCCACCTCTGCATCTGGCACTTGATTCCTGACATCCCCAGGCCTCCATTTCCTGATCTGTAAAATGGATTTAATGACAGCTTAATGACCTGCCTTGTTGATCAAGCTGTAAAACGCTTAAAACAGAGCTTGGCACAAAGAATTTTGGCCCTGGTTATGGTGATACCAAAGCCCTACCACCTGTATAAGTTGAACTCAGTAAACCACAGGGAGAAATGAGTCTTTTCTGAGATGTCCCCAGAAGACTAGCCAGGCTCATAGTAGTCAGTAAGTATTTTCAGAAATAAGTAATTGGGAAGAGCAAAGATTGTAATTCAGAGATGACAATTTAAAGTTAGAATATTATTTCCAAGAGGAAATTCCAACAAAATATCCCTCAGAAAAAAAAATAATAAAAGAAGGGGAAACCAAATGGTCTGAGAAGAGAAGGCATTCTCAAGCTTCCTGGAGATTGACCATGTACATGAGCTCACTAAAGGCTCTGAGAAGTCCTGCAGTAAAGCACTGAACCGTGTGTATCTCAGCCAACACAGCTGCCTCATTGTTTTCTCTCCTCCTTCCTCCTTCCTTTTTTTTTTTTTTTCCTTATGCTGGAGTGCTTTGAAGTGGGCAGTCACCCAGGGAATCCTGGGTATAGGATGCCATTCTAAGCAGGGGACAGAGCAATAATGCCGCTCACCAGGATTTCTGTAATGCTCAGCATGTGGCCCAGGGTCTCAGCCCTGCCAGAGGCTGCCACCCGAACTACAGGGACAGAGGTCTTCTTTCTAGAGCATAATATCGGTGTTCTCTTTGAATTGACCTGATCTTGGTCAACACAAAAGGATTTCATGTCTTTTCTCATAGAGAAACTTCTATATATGAAGCTAGGATTTATATCATCAAATAATTTTTTCCAAGCCTAGATGCTTCATGGAGAAAGAAAAACCCAAATCACTTCAGACAAACCAAAGCCACCCCAACTCAAAAACCCTGAGAAGGGAGCACGCTGAAGAGTTTCTTAGCCTTTTTGGGTTTCTGACTAGTTCATGTCACCACAGCTTTTCTTCTATTGCAGCTGCAAGGACCGCCTTGATATGGTCCCTTCAAAGTGGCACCCTGCCTCTCTATACACTCCTCCTGTAATGGGGTGCTCACTGCCTCCCAGGCTGCCCTTGGTAGTATTCCTAGCTCCCACCACCAGAAGGCGCTGTTGGTAACCGTGAGATGTCTCCAGGGACACCCACATGGAGTGGCTGTCCAGTGTAGTGGATGAAGCCTGGACTCAGGTGGCATTTCCTAGGATAGAATCCTACCCCATTGCTTACAGGCTGTGCACAAATGGCTAACAGGCTGCCCCTCTCTCTGCCCCAGTTTGCTCATGTGCAAAATGAAGGACCATACTTTGTGCTTATAAGGTGGTTGAGGGATGCGAGCCCTTACAGCCGTGTCTGGCCCGTGGCACTGTGCAAGTTTGTGACATTATTCTGTTCTTAACTGGGACTTCTTGGGGCACCTTTCAGTTCAGTCTTTTCCTGGATTTGCCACCAGTATGAACAAGTCTGGAGCTTGCTCTCCCCAGGCAGCTGTCAGAGCCCACTGCTGCTTCGACAGAACCCCCAAGACAGGGAACTTTGTAGAGTGGAGATTTATTTTGGTTTACACTTCTGGAGGCTGGAAAGTCCAAGGCCAGGTGGCAGCATCTGGTTACAAATGGAAGAGACAAGACACAAGGGAAGCCTCGCTTAAAACAACTGGCGCCTGAGATACCAATCCAGTTCCTCCCAGTGCCACGAGGAAAGCAGCAGGGGCCAGAATTAGAGGACTATCCTCATAGGTGTGGACGCAGCCTTCAAAACATTCATCAGGCTTTTGTGAGGGGGAGTTTGGATGTTCTGAGGTTAGTCTGCAAAACTGGAGCACGTTAGGCTGCTCAGGTTTGGGGTGCTCCCCTTTCATGCAGAAGCTATTGGAAAATGTCAGCACTTTATCTTTTGTCCTTATTTTTCTTTGAATGAATAGTAGATGTTTGTGTGCAGGGGTTCTGAAACAGTAACTGTTGGCTGAAAAATCAAATTCTGGTCTTCAGCACCTGCTCTGTTCCTTGGTCAAGTGCTCTAGAGCCTAGGTCCTTGTCTTCCTGCCTCAGTGGTGGCTCTGTTTTCAATGATGAGGCCAGCAAAGGATGGCACTGGCTCCTGACAGTGGCAGAAGGACATTCATCACACAGACAGGCTGCAGTGGCCATCACTCATTCAAGCCATGGTCTCAGAGATTCTCAGGATCAGCTCCAGATACCACTGGTTGGTCTATGGTCTATTGAGAAATCCTGGCTGGCTTCAATTCAATAAATAAGCTGCTGAGATCTCCAAAAGCACTGCAGGCTGAAGCATTGTGAGCAAAGCTAAAGAGAAGATGGGCCCTGAGGTTTTCTAGGCAGTCAGGACTCTGCCTGCACTTGCAGGTGGGAGGATGCTCCCTTTACTTGGCTTTGCCTCCAGACCCACCACGCCCCTCTGCATCTCCTCCTTTCCTTCCAGCCCTGAGCAACCTGGCAGCTGGCCACTCCCAGGTGAGATTCGCTGGGAGACTTGCTGGGTGAGAACTGGCCATGTGGAAGCCACTGGAGGCCATTAGACCATTAATGGTAAAGCAAGTCCAGACTAGCAGAGTGGCCTGACTTCACTGCCTGCTTCCCAGAGGGGTGAAGGTGGGTCTGAGTCAGCAGCCTCAGCAGTGAGCCATGAATGCTGCTGCCCTTAGAGACCTGGTGAAAACCTCCCTTGTTCTCTGGGCTGTCTCCCTAGGCTCAACAGACTGTCCCATCTTAAGCTATAGGCTGTCCAGGCAGCTGGACATACTTTAGCAGGAATACAAATGGAAACACTGCCTGGCATTGTGCTGTCACTTCCAAGAAGCATCAAGGATGGCCAGTGACCATCAGAAGTTGTGGGGACAGGGCAGAACCTGCAGAGCCTCTGGAGAGACTCATCCCTGCTGACACCCACTTCAAATTGTGACCTCCAGAAGTGGGAGGGAGCACACTTCTGTTGTTTGAAGACCCCAGGTTGTGTGGCAACTTGTCATGTTACCCTGGGAAGCTAAACTGTTGACCAAACATGAGGACCCAGAATTCCTCAGGGATGTGGAGTTGTAGGATGATGTCCCTGCTCTTCTCCTGTGACAGAATTCCGACACCTCGCTGCTGTGCTTTTGTTCTTGTTTTATTTAGACTCTGTTGTCTCAGGCAAGGATCCATGTGTGTGTTGGGAGGCGGGGAGCTGGGGTGGAGCCCAGGATCCTGTGCACGTGAGGTAAGTGCTCTACCACTGAGCAAACCCCAGCCCACACTTTGGCTTCCACTCGTGCCTCTGGACCCAGACCAGACTTACCCCATGAGGCACTGGGCCTTCTGCTCTCATTGCCATTCTCAACCCTCCCAGAACTTTGTTGGTGTTTCTTTTTGCTGGCTGCTGCTGACCAGAGAGAATTATAGGCATCAAGGATCCCTAGACTCTACTGTCTAAACTGTGCTATCCTAGGAGAGTATAGTTTGTCAGACTGTCTAGAGCCATGCGAGTGGTTGGGGGAGATTCAAGAGTCAGGGATTCTCCATAGTTTTGGCTTCCTGAGCTTCTAGAGCCAAGAATGCCTTTTCAATACTATATACCTCTACCTGTGTTCCTTGGGACTACTGTGTCCTGTGAAATATTACCAAACATTTGTTGAAACACCATGAGCAGGTAAGACTAAAAACTACCCAAATAAATGGAGCTCAACCAGCTTATTCTCTGCAGAACTTGATGGGGCCTTTAGTGCACATACAAGTTGTGCCCCCAGTATTCAGGGACCCTGAAACCAACTGATCACAGAGTTTTCTGTTATTTTGTCCACTTCTGTCTGCCTCTGCCTTGATGAGCTTCAGCAATGAAGATATCCCTCCCTTCTTTCTCATCCAGCCTTTAAGAAAACCACCCTGCCCCTCCCATCATTCCTGTACATCAGTGGAACAACACAGCTTCTGGCCCAGGACCCTTCACCAGGTCTCTGCCTCGGGCACGAGTTCACTTGTGAGTGGTATAAATGACTACATAATCCAGGGCCAGGCCATGACTCCCTCTCAACAAGCTGTCATTTCCATCCCACAGTGCAGAGGTCCTGAAATCCTTGTATGTGGACTTGCAGAGCTACCCTGTGACACTCTTATTGTCTGACACTCCTTTACTCTTGCTGTGTGATGCCCCTTTCCTGCTGTAGGTGCCTGGGGAACATGGACACATCTGAATGCATGGCACCCACCCCATCTCACACCCCAACCCTCAGGAGCTCCCAGCTTAATGCAAGACTTTCCTCTACAAAATAATGGACCGTTCACTGGCCTAGCCTCCACTGGACTCAAGGCCCAGTGGGCCTCCCCATGGTGGCATCTCCAGCATTTTCCACAGTGCTGGGTGTTTCCAGGTTTTCACACACCTGCTTCTTGATTTGATGATTCAAGGCCCAGGACACTCAGGCCAGGTGGTGACTAAGAGGGTGAGGTGCCTCTAGGATGAGACCCCTGGGTCCAGGCCTCCCTGATTCTTGTGCTCTTGGCTTCTTTCCTTAGTATCCATTGTGTTTGGTATTAGCCCAGTTACAATATTTTTCTTTTCCCATGGGCATATATTGTTTTATATTTAGCCTTCTCTAACCCTAATATAACTTATATGTCTTCTAATTACCATCATTTTTTTAAAATCTGTCTTTCAATCAGAGCATTAGTCCATTTATATATAACAATATTTACTATATGAATTAAATCTACTATCTTATCATTTGCTGTCCATTTACCCCACCTGTTTTATGTCTCTTTCCCTCCCCTCTTATCTTCTTTAATTAGTATTTTATTACTCCATTTCCCCCCATTATGTCGTTGCTAATAAATTCTTTACTACCCATTTAGTGATTATCTGAACAATTACATCATTTGGCTCTGAATTGTTATTGATGTATAATATAAATTAGTACTCCTACCAACTTCCAGACTGTAAAAAGGAGCTAGACCATTTTAATTCTGCCTAACCCGCTTCTGACTTACACACAACTGTTATCACCTATTAGTAATATGACAAGGCATATTACTAATATCCCATGTGGTTAATATCCATTTAAACTTGTTTATGTCAACTCACATTTCCATTGCCCCTTGGTCCTTCCTGCCAACTGGGATAATTTTCTCTCAGTTGGAAAAACAATGTTCAGTATTTTCTTTGGTACAAGTCTACTGGTAAAGAATTCTCTCAGTTTTTCTTGTCTTCACTGTCTTTGTTTTGCTTTCATTTTTTTTTAACTAGAAATTTTCAAGCATTCAGAAGCAGGGGAAATAATGTAATTGACCTCTAAGTACTTGTCACCAGTAAGCAATCATCTCACCTCCATGAGTTAAAGATATTTTCAGTGGGTAATCGAGGTTGACAATTATTTTCTTTCAACACTTTGAAGACATTCCATTGTCTTCCAGCTTCTGCTATTTCTATAAAGAAGTCAGCTGTCAGTTTAATGGATTCCCCTGTAAGTAGACCTAATCAATCATTTTGGATCTGATCAATCATGATCAAATGTGAGGCTCTGAATCCTCCAGAGAGGACTGACTTATGTCTATTGCAGGCAGCTAAACAAACCAGATGCATTAGCAACCCCAGGTTACCCTGATGCAATTGGGAGCAGAGATGATTCAAAACTAAGCTTCCTTCCTTGCAAGGTGTGGTCTTTTTCTGATGCACTATTATTTTTCAAGTATAGCCCTTTGGGGTGCCCTAGCCCTATTGTCTACAGAAGGCTCCACTTAGGTTCTCAGCCTCTCCTTCAGTAGTTTTAAACCCAATAAAACACATCTGAGCGCTTCTTGAAGAAGAAGCTAAGACTGAGGAAGCCCTGGTGCCCTTCTACCCGGGCTAGACTGCTCCGTGCTCTGCTGGAGCTGCCACGTGAGTGCTCTCCTCTGGTTCGTGGCAGAGAGCAAGGCCTCGACAGATCTTCCACAGATCTCATGGCGCCTCTCCACTGATGAGCAAAGTAACAATCACAATGTATAACTGAGAACTGGTGACAACCCATGACACTGAGGTCTACAGCTTTTTATCCCTACACATGTTTGCTCTTAGAACATTTTAAAAAATAAGAACATGAAGCACTGCTGTATTTTTGGCTGATTGGCTAGTGCAGTTTGGTGGGCTCCTGGGATGGAATGAATGTACCATCACCTTCCATATCTGTGGGTTCTGAAGCTGAGGGTTCAACAAGCCCCAGATGGAAAGTATTTAAAAAGCATGTTCTGCTGTTGCTTGAAGTGTACTATATAGTTAGGCCCATGATGGCTGAATCTGTACCAAATACATACAGATTTTCTTTTTCGAGTCACTGTTCTCTAAACAATAGAGTATGATGACTATTTGCATAGCACTTACATTGCGTTAGGTATTGCAGGCATTGTAGAGATGGCTCAAAGGGCACAGGAGGAGGCACATAGATGACATGCAAATAACACACCATTTTATATAAGGACCTGAGCATCCACAATTTTGGTATTGGGGTCCTGAAACCAATCCCCTGTGGATTTTCAGGTTTGAGTCACAAACAGCCCATGAGCTATGTGACCTATGTCAACAGCTCAATTATAGTCTAGATCAGGTTCAAATGGACCCTCAAATTTCCTTTTATGGATGACTGTGATCCAAAGGCTCCAGAGGAAGTAGAAAGTCAGTTTCTGGGTTGGGGGCAGCTCTAGGGGAGTAAAGGGACAGTCCCAGGGGTGTGGGCTCCAGAGGAAAGTCAGTAGCAGCTACTCAGCTCTGTTAGCACAGAACAATGGGGACTCCAGGTGTCAGATCTTTTAAACTTTCTAAAGGAGCTGAAAGTTCAAAAACTATGTTATACCCAGATTTTAAAATGTTGGTGTAACTAAAACGAATCCAGGGCAAGTGTAACAAAATACATCTCTGGGCCAAAATCGGCCCTCACATCACAGTTTGTGACTTCCATAATAATAAAAGTAAGAAAACATCAGCTTTGCTTCCTTTTTCATTCCCTGTGTTGATAGACTGAGAAAGCTGAGATGAGTCAACCCTTGGGGGGCATCTTGGTCTCGCTGTGCTACAGGCCACACCAACACACAAGGGCTTCTATTCCTGCTCACCTGAATTGTACACGCACATTATAAAGACAGTCACCAGAGCGTAGCGCCATGTCTGGCGGGAGCCATCACGGGGATAAAGGAAAGGGCGCGGGCAGTGGCATCAAGGCCTGGGGGCACCACCTTCTATCCTTCGCTAGCTGGACGGGGCACGTTCCTATTCCATCTCCATCCCCTCTCTCTTGAGAACATGGTGACATCTGCGCTGATGAGAAGCAAATTTCTGCAAGCAGCTAGTCGGCCTTGAAGTGCTGGTGGGCGGAGGCTGTCAGATCAGTGTCCTGGGTATCTGGTGGCCCCAGACCTCTGTGTCTAGCTCCCCATCCGTCCTCTGCTCCTCCAGCAAACACCCCCAGCTGCTTTAAGCAGCCCTGGTCCTGGAGTCCTTGTCCCCAGGGCAGGCCCTGTCCCTCCCTTCTTGCCTCCCTTCTCGGTGTCACTGGAGAAAGTTCCGTCACCCCTCCCCGTCACATGGAGCTCTGGGGTCATATCCAGTCCGGGACACAGGGCTGGCACTCGGGTCTGCATGCTTATCAACATAATGGTCCTTGTCATTGATGTCAGCCCTTAAAACACGTGTCAGTGAGGGCCACACCCTGCCCCTCTGCTTCCATCCAGGATCCAGAACACTCCGGCTCACCGTGCTCACCGTGCTCTTCCCTCGGGCTCCATCCACTCAGGACTCATGTTCCCCCTTGCTCCTGCCCTGAGCACCCAGGTCTCCCTTCCCTGTCCTCCTGGTCTATGGGACCTTGCCATCTCTGTAGGTACAGAATGAATCTCCACACGTAGGACCTAGAACACTGCTACTGTCTATGGTGGTCATATTTTATTAAGAAAAATCCTGCCAGTGATCTGCTACGGTGCAGGGTCAGCTTGGAGGTGTGGGAGAGGCCCAGAGCATTAGGATGAAATGGGCATTAGGTGCACCTGGCGTCTCCGCCTTCCCTCCCATTCCTTGCCCTTTCTTTTCACTGATTGATTGAGGGCTCCACCAATCAACTGCCTAATTCACATCCAGAGGGAGGGTTCCCTCCACTCTGAAGGGAAGGGAGGGAAAGTCCTCCTGTCTGACCACTTTGGGCTGGAACTCAGCATCTAAGTGTGGCAATCCCTCCCACCAGGCTCTTCCTAGGGCCTCCTTTCCAGCCACCACATCCGGAGCTGGCTCTCACCCACTCACTGTAGCTTCTGCTATTCGGTCAGGGCCCTCATTCTCCACAGGCTGAGCAAAGGGAGCCCTTGGACCCACCTGAGTGCAATTTGATACCCCTTACCTACAGCATCATTGAGTGCTGCCTAGGAAGTCTTCAAAGTGGCTGAGAAATTCCACTTCTAGGTGTTTTTCTAGAGAACAAGGATGAGCACAAAAACTTAGCTGCAGAGATATAATTGTTGCGATTTTAAATACCCAAGAGTTGCTTTAAAGCAATTCTAGTGCATGCCTGCAGTGGAATCCTGTGCTAAGGAAGATATCCGTGCAAATGATGTTGATTTGGAAGGGTCACCTCCAACCTGGATGTCCTCAAAGTCTCCTGCCAGGTTGCCAGACATCCCTCTGTTCCTCCCAGGTCACATATACTTTTTGGTGAGTAAGCAGAGCCTAAATCATACCACCAGCATCTGAAAATCCCATAACACATTCCCTCGGTGTTTAGATAAAAGCATGAGTTCCATCCCTGAACCACCAGCCTACACCAGGTCAAGGCTCTGGACTCACCACAACTGGAAGCTTCTCCTTCCAGGGGTCCCACAGGAGCACAGAAGCCTTGACCAGGTGCCCTGAGCTTATCACAGCCCCACCAGTGCCCCTTCCCACCCACCCTTTCTCAGGTCCTGGGACTAGTTCAGTGGTCCCACTGGATGGGGGTACCTTCTCTCTGGTAACTTCTAGTGGCCTTCCATTCCTCAGAGAGGCTTCCCTTGACCTTCCTGTTTAAATGTAGCCGCTCTCATCATTCCACATTGTGCCTTCTTCTTTCTTTTCCTTCCTTTTCTATTTAATAGTCCAGTAAATCTGTGAAGGCAGCACCCTTGTGGGCTTTGTTTACAGGTCCCTATGTCCAATACTAAACATTCTACATGTTTCTTTCACATGTAGTTGGTGCTCAATAAAACGTTAGAAGAAAGAATGTCCATGCAGCCTGCTTGATTAAAAGATAAAATTACAAAACAATATGTGGAATCGTGACATATAGAACAGTAAGATGCAACAGAATATTATATCACATTCACTGACATTAAAAATCCAGATGGCTTTACGATCAACTCTCAGTGGTTATGGTAGGATTGCAGATGACTTAAAATGTTCACCTTATCTGTGTGTCCTATATTTTGCAAATGTTAAATATGTTTTATTATGTTCCATAATAAAAAATTAAAAGTCATGCTTGTTCTAGTTGTAAAAAGACTCAGCCACACATCCCCCGAGCACTATGAAGTCTTTTCTCCAAGTTCTGCCTGCAATTCCCCTGGAAAGTTGGGGCTGGAGGCCTCCTCCCCACCCCCACCCCCCAGCCACAGGACCACCTGTCTCATAAGGTGTGTATAAAACCTCCTAGAACCTTGGACTATGCTTTGTGCTCAGGTGTTTCCGCCAGCACTGGACAGCAGAGGGCAGCAGAGAACAGAAAATGGATCTTGACGGGGTCCCCTTTCACCCTGTGGCAGATCTCAGGTTCACTGAGCTGTTTGAACAACACCTGTTTGACACCTCAGCCCTCCAAAGCCATTAGCCCACGCAACAAGAAATTTCCTAATCCATTTGCATTCTCTTTGTGACCAGGAAGGTGAATTGATGCTTCACATTGACGTTTATTTCTTAGAGTCAGATAATTTAAGTCACCTTTATTGCCCCTGTGCCTCGATGGAAGAAGACCCTAGTCACAGGCTGGTGGCAGGCTCAGGCTCCCTTCCATGGTGCCCTGGGGGCTTCAGAGAATTGCAGGACGCATGAAGAATGTGAGCGGTTTCTAGAGTTGGACCCAATAAGTGTAGATTCTCCCCCATGTGCTGTTGGGAAAGGGAGTTCCCTATAGATATGGAACCTGGTGTTCCCAAACCTACATTTGGAGAAGCAGGAAACTTCCGGTCTGTGCTCTCCAGCAATGTTCAAACACAGAGCCCCGTCTTCTTTTCCACAGTCAGCACCCACGCCTCTCCCAGAGCTGTGGTTGGCACGCTTTTGAGTCACCAGTCTGGCAAAACCCGCAGCTCCCCAGGCCCACCTCCAGCCCCGTCATCTGGTCTCCGGGTGGCCCTGGAATCTGCACCTTAAACAGGCTCCCTGAGATGCTGTGGCTGGAGTCCCCCAACCTCACCTCCCACAGCTGGTGGACGGTTAAGTCAGGGAGCTGGAGGTAAGAAGGACCACGGCGATGGAAATTCAGTCTCTGCTCAGAACCACGGGGAGGGTCCTGGGATTCTGGTACCTTCTGTCTCCTTAGGAGTCAACGTGAGAACTGTTAGAGAAAACATGTCAGTTTTCTACCTTGATGACAGCTTCCTTGTCTCTGGGAGGCCAGGAGTGAACTCAGGACTTTCCAGAGTTGCCATCAGAACAGGGCAGTGCAGACAGTCAGGCTGCAGCCCAGCCCTTCCAAGTTCACTGCAGCTCTTTATTGCACTGGAGAGGCCTTGCACACGTGTGTGCCCCATGTGTGCAGATCCACCAGCCCCAAGTGTCTAAGTTCCCTTGGTGTCCCGGCTCCAGCACACTCACATTCAGCTGAGCAAGAGAACAACTGAACCAGGGACAGGCCCAACAGACCTCGGGGTGGACTCGGGTCCAGGTGCCCCACAGTGAACTCTACAAAGATAGGGGGCAGGATCCAGGTGGGCGCATCCCCCGCCCCAGGGACCCCGAGAGACAGGGCACAGTCCTGAGAGGCAGTGCCAGCCCCGCTCCTGGGTGCCGGACAGGGAAGGGTGCTCAGCATAGCAGAGCTGGCTCCTCCTGTCCTCCGAAGCCCTGGAAGCTCCGTGCTGACCTTGTGCCCCTTGCAGGGCCAGCAACACTGTCCCATCCCAGCACACCCAGGGACCCTCTCTTGGCAGAGGTGAGTGGTCACCCAACTGTGCCCCACCTGCAGAAGCAGGCTGGAGCCACAGCTGCCTCCCGCAGGTGGGGTCTCAAAAATAGATGCAGTGTCTGGAAGGCCACTGGGGCCTCGGGGAGTCCTAGGAGGGGGCAGAACTGGGTAGGGTAATTGAGTGGTCACCGTTCCCTGACCTCACCCTGGTGATGGGTTCAGAAGCTCCTTGGTGGGAAGGCCAGAGCCACCTCCCATTTCCACAGAGCAAACCAACAGAGGAGCCTCCACGGCAGAGCCTGCGCCTGGCTTCGCCTCCCTGCAGGCCAGGCCTGGGCTGCCCGGCCCCTGCAGGAGGTGTAGCCCCTGGGTTGTGAAGGCCCTCAAGGGGCCTGTCAGGGCCTGCGGAGCCAGCAGCTATCCAGGGTGAGCACCTGCGGGCAGGTGAGGCTGCGGGCGGGGTGCAGCTCCGTCTAAGGGGGAAGGCTGTGTGGGAGAGGAGAGCTGCTCCAAGGCCACTTTCTGGCTCCACCCAGCCTCCAGAATCAGGATCTACATGTTAGCAAGAACTCCTCCCCTACCTTCCAGGGCACTCTAACACACACTGAAGTTATGTGTGAGAAGCAAGTTTGGAAACCTTTGTCTTTTTTCACTCGTGCCGTCAACAGATATCTGGCATCGTAGGAGGCAGGTTCCCCTCCAGCCCAAGGCTCAACCCAATCTCACTTCCTCAGGGCACCTTTTCCAAAATGGCTGTATGTTCATGCCCTCTCCACCGCATCCTCTCACTTAGCTTGTTCTTGACCTTTAGCCTTGGAACAAATGAGTTTCTTTGTGTATTTATGTTATATATTTATTTTACTCATTGGGGTGTCTCCTCCTTTAGAATAGAAGCCCCTCCCTGAGACTCACGTGTTGAGGTCACCCCTTTATCCCAGCATTGCTGCTCTGTAACGTGCTTAATGAATATTTGTTGAATAATAAATGAGGCTACTCCCACCTAGGAATTCACTGCCTCTTCCATAACGGGACACCAGGCAGGCTCCTGTTGGAGAAAGAGGGCCTTTGAAATTCAGGGAGGTGTAGGGGGCAGGAGCCTCCAACCTCTGAGACCCTGCAGGCTGGCCGCCCACCCCTCTCGGTCTCTCCTGTGAAAGGCAGAAAAGCAGCAGAAGACGGAGAGCTCACAGCCAGGGCGTCCTCCTCACCCGGGAGGCTGCGGGGCTCCACATACTTCCTGGAGCCCGGTCTGGACAGGTAGAAGGAAGGGGCCCTGCCGGCTCCCAGGCTGGGCCAGCCTGAGCCCTGCGGTCTGGCAGTTTGCAGGAACCTCGTGGCTTGTTGGTGCTTGCTTTTCTGGCACACCATGAATTGGTTTTTGCCTGTCTTGTTAGGAGATTAAGCTTTCTTTTAAAAAGATGAAATGAGTCTCTAGCAAAGGCTCCACTAGAGCTGACCCCCGAGGGGGCGGTGGCCATAACTGATGGGCACTACATTTGTCTAATTAATCTTCTTGTCAACAAAGTTGTTCTCCTTTGGTGCCAGCTCTGACATCACCCGACAGGCTCGCCACACTGCTTCATACCCAAATACAAAGGCCGACTCAAAACTCACCAGCCACCCCCAAACGCTGCCTGTGGTGTGCCGCAGGCCTGGAAATGCCTGGACCAGAAAAGAGATGTCACAGAGGCGCTGGCTCAGAAGGGGCCCTGGGGAATCCTGGCTCCAAGGAAGGGTGGGCCAGGGCCTGGAGTGCCTGGGGCTCCTCACACTGAAGAGAGCCTGGTTCCCGCAGAGAACTCAGAGACTCTTACTGACCTTTGTTTTAATCAGGTTAAACACTGGGGGCTTCAGTGTTGCAAGAACATGGCTCTTGCCCAGGCTGGGTGGCAAAGTTGCAAAATCAGTTGCCTTCAGGGCCTGGGGCAGAGATGACCATGAGGCTGACCCAGGCCGTAGGGATTGGGGACACTGTGACCAAAGGGTGAGTTCAAGTCCTGTAAGGCGGAATTCAAATTTTTAAAATGAGTGTGAAGACTGTTGGGGGAGTTGGCGCCCCCTGGTGGCCATGTCAAGTTCCGTATGGGCTTCTTAAGGTCCAAAGTGGGTGACTGGCCTCCCAGACTGCTCTCACACAAGCCCTTCCTTCTGACCTTGTTAGTGAGTCACCCTGTGACTCCCTCACTGTCCTTCACCACCCACACCCCTCCTATGTATTCTGCTCACCTGAGGCTTCTTGACCAAGGGTGTCTGTGGGTAAAGTCCCTCTTCTTTTTCCTTAGGGAAGAGAGTCTGTGAACTTGAATAGGGAAATACTGACATCATTTTCATTAACCTGTAACTGAAATCTAACATTTTATTCATTTATGAATCTAGGCAACATGCCCCAGTGCAATAACAGCACCTGTAATTTTGCCCGACAGAAATCAGTTATTTTCTTATCATGTTACAGTTGATGCACTTATCTCAAAATATCATTTGGCTCATTGATATTTTGAAATGATTGTAGATTGGTCTATTAAAGACCAGTCTGCAGAGCTTGTTGCATCAAATATTAAAAATAATATGAATGATTATTTTACAATAAAGCAATATTTTGATAGCTGTATTTCAGCATAGGGGGCTTGCTCTGTAGTCCTTGCTTTTTTCAAACATTCTGAGAAGGGGCCCAGGAGCTTCACCGGGCTGGCAAAGAGAATCACCCAACCGTTCGACTTCTGTTGTCCTCTTTCCTATCATCAGCACCCACCTTGAGACTTAGCACATAGTAGGTGCTCAGTACACCTTTGTTGACTGAGTGAGCCACTGGACAAATGGAGACTTCATTCTTCATTTTGACCTTGCTCGGGTTTGGGGAATCCACGCATCTCCTAAGAAGAAGGTTCCCAAGCTCTTTGCCATCTGTGCTCTTTTCAGGAACAGCCCTGTGGCCCCCTAAAAAGCCTTGGGAATCTCCCCACTAAGAATTCAGGCCTGACAAAAGCGTCCCTGCTAAGCAGCACTCCACTGGCCCTTTGCTGTAGTCACATGAGCCATCAGCGCCCTGCGCTAGAGACAAGGGGTGTCCCTAAAGGGACTAAGCGGTCCTTTTGTTTCCCACCCCACAGCGATCACTGGCTGCCCCGGTCTTAGCCCAGGTCAGAGCCGCGGCCCCGCCTGCCCTGCCCGCTCTGGCCACACGATGGCGCCGTGTGCCCGGCTGCACAGCCGGGGCGCGTCCTTCCCCGGGTCGCTCACTTGACTCCCGGCCCCGACCACAGGCTGGGAGTTAGATTCCAGGTTCGGTGCCCGGCTCCGCAGCCGCCGGGCTCCGGGCCTGGAAAGGGCGGTCGTGGGCCGCCTCGGGCCTCGCCGCAGCCCTCTGTGGCTAATCAGCCGCGGCCAGTTACTCATCAGCTAGCCATCGGTCACCCATCAGTTCCGTGGGGCTGGAAGCCATCCCAGGGCGAGGCGTGGGAACGCCGGCCACCGGGGACCCCGCTCGGCCCCGGCAGCGGGGGCGTCAGGGAGCAGGTTTCCGATGGTCTGGGGTGAAGCCTCGGGAGCTGGCTTGCAGACCCTCCAATTCCCCATCCGCGCCCCTCCCCAGAGCCACCCTTAGCGCGGGGACCATGTGCGCCATCTGGAGTCAGAGGACCTGAGTTCTAATCGCATCCCGTCTTTCTGCCAGTGTTTTGTCTTTTGCAGATTTGGGTCAACAGGGGTCCTCAGCTGGCAGGGTGGAAGGACAGCTGTGCGCCAGGGTTGTTCAGCACCAGGCCTGGCGCTCACCAAACACCGCGGGGAGGGTCGTCCTTCTCTGCCCTGGGACTACGGTGAGGCGAACCTCGCAGTCCCTGCACTAAAGGACGATGTTGGCCCCACACTTAGTCCATGGGATCGTCGCGGAACGGAATGGACACCCGCAGGCCGCGCGCACGACCTGGCACAACGCGCAGAGCCAATGCAGTTCACCTTTGTACTCTCCGTCGTGGACTGCGGTGGGCAGGTGCACCCCCGGACTCCCACTGCCTCTCTAGTAACGTCACAACCCCAGGTCGCAGAGGTAGATGCTAGGAGAGGGGGCTCATACTGGGCCGGCGACAGCCATTTTCTAAAATGGAGCTTGGACAGCTTAGAATGCGGCTCTTGGAAGGACACTCAAGGTGGCAAACACGCATCAGAAGACCTTGGAACACGGGGAGATCGACTCTTCCCAGGAGGAAGCTGCTTAGCAGAGACCAGAGGCTCAGCTGAAACCCAGCCGTGATGCTCGGGGAAACTTGAGGCTCAGCCTTGCTCCTGGGCTGTCGGGTGCGCATCCAAAGGCCGGACCCCTGCGCAGTGAGCGCCCGCGCCTCCCGCCTGTCCCTGTGCGCTGGGGCATGCAGGGCCCAGCCCGCCCTCTCTGAGCCACCCAGGGACCAGGGTGTCGATAATTAAGAGACACACGTCAAGAATGTAAATTCCTGTAGTTCCCAGCTAGGAAGGGTTCGCTGGGTGCCTGAGGACAATTGCAGGCTGAGGGAATTGGAGAGAGCCAGCGTTACCAAGTGTTATCAGTTTAATGAACTGCTGATGAAGTGCTAAATGAGCGCAAGTATGAACGCAGCATCTGGGCCTGTGTTTTATTTGTAGACTCCAAACTGGGTGCCTAGTGTTTGGAAAATGCCAATTAATGGTGTAAAATCAGAATTTTTAATGGGCCGCAAGAAGATTCTTATGTGATGGCTCCCTATTTAAAAATATATCTAAAATACACACAGAAGCACACTCACACAAGCAATGCAAGCCACAAAGACTCAAAGGATTATTACTATTTAATTAAAGACGCCAGAATGTGCTGCTCTGTGCCATGTGGTTGCATGACTTGGTATATTTCTTGCTGGAGGGAAGAATGAAAGCTTGAAATCAGAAGCAACCATCAACACAAATTTCCCAGAAGTTGTTCTAGGAGATTTGTCATTTCTACCCATTAATTCCAAGCCCAGAAAATAAACTGTCTTTGGGAATATTTACTGCGCTTTCATGAGAAAAATTTCCAAGCTAACCCTTGAAGCAATGGAAGCAAGTTGGATTTGAAACAAGTGGAAACATTGTGAAATTGCTTATTTTCTTCCAAAATTTGTTATTTTTCTTCCTTATGTCCTGTTAAATCAGTGCCACTCATTAGCGACCATATTTTGCATCGTATAAGCCACAGATTTTTTACTCCATGACTGCTTTCCAAATTAAACTGTTAATTTTCCAGGGAAAGTGTAACAAATGTTTAAATCGGTCAGAAGAAGCCCAACTTCCTTCTACCGTACAGACGCTGCTTTTTATCTGCTTCATGCACTGGGGACACTTTTATCCCTGGTATCTTGAAAGGACTGTTCGCACAGCAAGAAGGCTCAGGAGAACACAGAGCTGTCTGAACCTGGTGCCACTGAAGAGTTCTGACAAATTCTGGTTGAAGGGAAACGAAAGCAGAACCAGAAGATTTCATTGCAGGATTTGGAAGGGGCTGCCGCCCACCAGCGGTACTGTGGTAGGGCTGGGAGGGTGTCCAGTCTGGAAGCCTTGTTTTGCAGATGGTGCGGCAGAGTTCCAGGGTGGTACAGCAGCACACCCAGGGTAATTCAGTGGATGAAGTTACAAGTAGGGCTTGTACCAGTGCTGAGAGCTCTTTAATGAGCAGCTACTAGTCTCCTTAATGGGAATTCCCCTGCCTCCATGCAATGAAGGCAACTGGTTGAAACTTACTGATTTCTGGCCACTAGCAAATAATTCCCTTCCTAAAAAGAGGGTGACAACGCAAACTAATTTATTGAAACCAGAATGAGCAGGGTGAGAGTAGGGGGACGGGTATCTAAAGAACAGTTTCCAGAAGAAAGTTGTAAACCTGGCTATCACCATGGTAAGGTAAGTCAGCTGCTCAGGTCCATGAGCCGATAGTAGCCCAGATTGTTCCTTTTGAGAAAATGTTGGTAGCTTGATCTGGTCCAGAATATTTTGAGAAAGTATGTTAAAAGTATTATATCACTGGGGAGAAAGAAGAAAAATAAAACGTATTATAAAACTTCAATGCCAAATTAAACCATGAACAGATGGGTCCATATAACCAAATGTCTGAAACACAGGCCCTAATAGAGATGATATAGATAAAAAATTAGTACATGGTAAAGATCCGTGAGGAAAGGGAGATTAGTCAATAAATGATGTTAGGACCAACCATGTGGAAAAAATTAGAGCTGATCCTTAGCCTTCCCCATATACCAAAATAAATTCCACATGTATTTAGCTGTTCTATGCAAAAAGTAGCATAAAAGTGGAAGACACAGGTAAACTTCAGATCCTGAGAGGGGGACTTTAGAAACAGACTTAAAAGTAAACGATTATTGAGTTTGACCACAGAAATATTCATGTGTCTAGATATCAGCAACACTAAGATGATGTTTATGACAAATTTCACAAAGAATTAATCTTATGTTTACGTAAAGGTGACTGCAAAGTGAAGAAAGAGATAACAATGTTAAGATAGGCAAAAGTGATTAATGATAAAAACATAAATGTTCAAGAAATATGTAAAAAAATCTTTAAATGCATTAGTAAAAATATCAATCAAATCAACCATGAAAATTCATTCTGCCCATCAAATCCCTATAAGATATGTTCCCTTGCCCATTGCTGGTGGGAGTTCACACAGACAGACACTGGGAAACAAAAATGTTCACCCAGAGCCTTAAAAATGCCCCATCCCAATATCATGTCTTCCCCTTTCTACAAATGCTCTACAATAAGACAAGAACACAGGGCTATCCATTTGGGGGGTCACTTTAAAATGTCAGGGAACAGTCTACCCATCTAGTCTTCAGCAGTAATACCAAATGATAGAATATTATGCAGTCGTTATTTTTTTGGTAAGATCTAAGGATATGCGGGCATGAGACAACGGAATACTAATGAAAGATGTGGGATGTACAAGGTATTTATGTTGTCTATTGCAAAAGACTGAACAAAATATCCAAAAATTTTCAGTGGGTTTAGTGGGGATTGGATGTAATTTTTTTTTAATATATATTTTTTTTAATTCTAGATGGACAATACCTTTTATTTTATTTATTCATTTTTATGTGGTGCTGAGGATGGAACCCATTTCCTGACACATCCCAGGCGAGCGCTCTAACACTGAGGCACAACCCCAGGCCCTAAGCCTTTACTTTTTTTTTTTTTTTTTTTTTAGGGAGAGAGAGAGAGAGAGAGAGAGAGAATTTTAATATTTATTTTTTAGTTCTCGGCGGACACAACATCTTTGTATGTATGTGGTGCTGAGGATCGAACCCGGGCCGCACGCATGCCAGGCGAGCGCGCTACCGCTTGAGCCACATCCCCAGCCCTGGATGTAATTTTAATTTTCTCTTCTGATGAGTTCATTTGTCCCATAATAAAATTTATTAACTTGGAAAATGACAGAGCTGTCCACCTGATCTTTCCCATTGGGTGGGTCCCGTTGGTGTGGGCCAGACAGATGTCTCTCCTAGTTGGTGGGTGGTGAGTCTTGTCTCCTTGGACACAGGACCTCCTTCTCCCAGCAGGCCCCACACTCCCCAGGCTTCTTGGGGAAGGGCACTGGCCAGATCCCTCAGGGCAGGCTTCCCAGCCTAGACCTAGAGGGTCTCCAACACCCCAAGGGGCTATGGCTTAATTGCCCACAGCTGTCTGCATATCCACCTGTCAGAAGTGATAAGAAGATACTATCAAATTAGGGCCTCAGGGTGGACAGAGGTGCCACGCTCTGGGTGACCACCAGGAAGCCAGAGGGCCTCAGTCTCATCCTTGGCACGGGGTGCTCCAGCAGTCTCAGCACATGCTGGCTCTGGCCCCATCCTGTAAACTGGGCAGGAGCTCCAGAACCTCCTCAGGAGATCCATTAGCTCAGGACTGTTCTCTTTCAGGTTTGCTCTAGAGCTCCCCCAGGGGTGTGAGAGCCATGGTGTGCCTCTCGTTCGTTTTCTGTTCACCTTATTGGTAGCTGGAGATTGGCCTTTGTGGGAGTATTGATATCACAGAAATGGGCAAACACTATAAATCAGGGTTGCTTTTCATTTTTTTCCTGGACATCCTTACATTAAATAAAAATTGACCGGCACACCGCTGGCTATGCTTCAAGCAAGTATCATTTTATTATCTCTCACAGTTTCCGTAAGACAGGAAATTGCAGAGGGCTTGCATGGATGGTTCTAGGTCTCTCATGCAATTGCAGTTCAGACAATGGCTAGTACTGGGAGAAGGGAGGGCTGCCACCTCTGGGGCTGGCTGGGAATCTCTCGTTCCTGGTGTTCACGTGGCTTCTCCACAGGGGATGTGGGCTTCCTCACAACATGGCTGCTTCAGAGCAGCCAGAGTACTTGTGTGGGGCTTCAGGGCTCCAGTGAGAGTGCTCAAGTCCCACAGCAGGGTGACATCACTCTGATCTTGCCATGAAGTCATAGCATCATTTCTTCTGCTTATCAATTAGGACAAGTCAGTCAGAAGCCCATCCAGTCTCAAGGAAAGGAATTAGTCTTCACCCCTGGATGGTTGCATGGGAAGTTTCTCCAAGACCATGTAGGATGAGAGGTTCTGTGTTTGGAAGGAATAATCTGTCGCAGAGTTTAAAACATACTTTGAGATTGACCTCCAAAAGTTATGGCACCTTTTTCTAGATATTGGGTGTGTATGGCTACTTTTCCTCTGTTGGGTGTCTGCTTGATTTCCAAGAACAGACAAAAGGCGTGGAAAGCCAGCTCCAGTAAACAGGCAGGTAGTTCTGCTGGATAATAATCCTTCCAAAAAGGAGGTGGCTCAGTGATCATGGTCAGCTCTCACCGGAGACCTAATATGGGGCTTAGAAACATTTTCAAAGAGGGTGGCCCAGCCTGGCCTAGCTACATCTCAGAAGCAAGTGCACAACTTACAATTTAAGGGGCTAAACTGGCAAGATTTTGGGGGGCTGAAATTACAAAGGCGGCATGTTTTACTACAAAATCTGTCCCACTGCCGTGTAGCCACACTGTACCCTTCTTTGATAACCCACAGAGTATTAGCTTTGTCCCAGGAACATGAGAGGGACAATGTAAGTGTCTGAATGATTGGTCGATAAAGTGTCCAGCCTTGCTTCAAGAAGGCCCTAAGGTCGTGACTTGACCAGCCACGAAAAAGAACAGTCGATGCCTTCTCTTCAAATTTACTTAAAGAAATTCCAATATATTTAAATCAGAGGACTCAGAGTAGTTAAAAAATGTACCCTTCTCCCCATATGTGCTCCTCGTTCACCTCTTGGTGGACTGCATGCATCTGGGCACCTGTTTCCTCCCCTTCCTGTTGGTGGGGCTGGTGGAGGACAGCAGGGGGTGGGAGGTGCTGCTCCAGGGTCTTCACAGCTTTACAGCAGCACACCTGGACCACCGGCTCCGTTCTCCTCAGGCTGCTGATGCCCCCCGCCCCAGTTCTCCAGCCCTGCTTGGCCCCTGCTCCTCATCCATCAACCATTTATCAAGACCTTAGCCTTTTTTTATGGGGACAGAGATGCACCTGGAAGTCCTTAGGCGTCTGTGCTTTCTCCTTAATTGAAGCTTAGCATTTCCCACTCGTCCCCTCCAAGGACTAGGAAGGTTGTTTTAGCTCTCATGATCTAGATGTTTCTGCCGACCTGCAATGGCAGAAGCACTTCCTGATCCCCAAATATATTACCTACCCCTGCTTATTTTCTGTCCCTTGTAGATAGATGAGGTCAAATGGTGAGGTCTGACCAAAGAGCCATGAGAGGAAGTGATGTGGTCTACTTCCAGGTCAAGTGTCATTCCAGGTTGGGGGGCAGATATCCAAGTGCCGTCTTTGTCTTCCACACTAATGGTGGAGGTGAGGTATTCCAGAGTATACAGCTGGAAGACTCAGGGGCAGCCGCCAGCTCCTGAACGACCACAGAGCACTGCTCCCTTGACCGTCCTGCAGACCCTGACCCACCCACGCGGGTCACGGGGTGCACACACCACTGTCACGTTCAGGCTCTGAAGTTTGAGGGTGAGTTGGTCATTGCAGGGTACCCCTGTCCAGCCTGACTAGTGCCGTGGTCTACAGCATGTGCTGGCCATGTCCTCACTCAGGGCTGGCTGGGTATCCTGTCCACGAAGGACACCACTTGGTGACCCAGGTGTGAGAAGCTACTTCACTGAGGACAAGAAATCCCACCTCAGTTTTGCTTTGGGGAAAATAAATATGGGACTCCCAATGGCCAATGAATGATGTTTCCCCTGGACGCAAGACAAGCACTGTAAATAGTTGATTCTTGACATGATTTCTATTACAGCAAATATACCAGAGGGTCAGGACCATGATCGTGTGTAGATGGAGTAAAAGCCAATTTCTGGCAAGCGAGATAGGCACTTGACCTCTCATCTTGAGTGAGTTGAATGCATAACCGGTGTGTGTGTGTGTGTGTGTGCACATGTGCATGTGTGCGTGTGTGTCTGTACATCTATAAGTTCAGAGGAGTAGTTGACCACCCAGTGGCTCTATCCTGGGAGCTGATATCAAACAGCAACAGGTTTTTATAAATCGTAAACGAAGCCAGCAAATCAGCCTCCACCAGGGAGAGGGCCAGTTGTGTGTGGCAGGATTGCTCAGGGAGGGGCAGCTGTTAGAGCGCAGGCTGTGAACTCTGACTGGCTGGGCGGAATCTGGGCCATACCCCTCCTCAGGTCCATGACCTTGGGCTAGTTAGGGGAGGAGAAAGCAAAGTCAAACAGCTCCTTCTGTACCCCAAGTTCTGGCCAGAACTTGGTCTCATGGCTGCACCTAAGTGCAAGGGAGGCTTGTAGACATGGGGTCAGTCCTGGGAGGCCAGGGACCAGCATAAACCCATGGGCTCTATAATTAAAGAAGAGGAGGAAGGCAGACACCAGGGTATGCAGTTAGCACTCTGTGTTCCAGGTGCTTGAAATGGTGCTGGGTGCTGAGTGATGGTCAGTGATTGTGGGCTGATACTCTTACCTGCCCGACTGATGGAGCTGGGGGTACCGCAAGCTCGTCGCAGACCTGGCTGTGCGCTCAGAGACGTCTGGGCTTCCTCTGGGGCTCAGGTTGAGCATCCAGGCTGCCCTTCTGCTTTTAACAAAAGCAGGTGTGGGAGGAGGACGACGTGGTCCTTCCCAGGACCACAGGTGGCATGTCACAGTAGCTCCTCGTCCCCTAGCTCAGGGTACTCTCATGGTCTCGTGGGTACATGGTGGACTTCCCCAGAGGCTGCGCGTTGTGCAGGGTTTCAGCAGAGCGAACGTGAGAGCCATCAGAGAATCCACCACAGACTGTAAAGAGGGTTGAAAAAATGTCAATCAATTTTGCTCTTCTCAGCTGCTATAGATTTTAAAAAACAGGTTTTTTTTTTTTTACAAAAATGCATTCCTTATTATCATGTAATGAGTTCATTATATTATTTTCAGCTAATTACTAAATAAATATTTTACACACTCATAGTTTAATTTCTGATATGACAAATAGCAAGGGATATGACTTGAATGCCACACAAGCTCTTGGGGGCCCTCAGAGATTTTCAGGATTATAAAGGTCTTGGAGACCAAAGACTTGGATGAAAATGGGTATCTGCAGTCTGCTGTAACCCAAACAGTCTCACGCATGACGTGCACCATAAAGTTTTGTGACCGAGTGGCCTTTCCTGACCAGGTGAAGGCTGGCAACCTATTGTGAAGGGCTACAGAGGGCCTGCCTCAGGTGTGCCTGGTCTCTACTGGTCTTAGTGTGCCTCCATCAGAGACAGGTGGGCTTTCTGGGCACCTGGGAACACTGAAATCCGAACTTTGTGTGATTTTCATGTCACAAAATATTCTTCTTCTGCAAATATTTTTCTTCTGCCACATAAACACATTTCTCATCAGATGCCAACCTTGTTTCCTACTATTTAGATTGGGAAATACGATCATGGGCACCAGGCCACCACTTTCCCTCAGCGCCAACAATGGCCTTCCGACTCAGCGGGCAGCAAAGGTCAAGGGTGCCACCTGGAGGGACATGTGGGCTGGTGCTGGTGCCTCTGAGAACCAGCAGTGAGGATCCCAGGCAGGGCTCGCTCAGCAGGAAGAAGGGACACTCAGCATGCTGGGCTGGAGTGACACGGAGCACCGGCCTCTGACTGTGGGACGCACTGTCTTAACTGAGTGCTTCTTATGAGCAGGGTGCAGGGAGCCTTGAAAATTTAAAATTTTAAATTGGGCAACATCTTTACCATAGATCACTTTCTGGAGAGGTTTTTGGAAAGGAAAGGGCGGTTGGTAATGCGTAGGCAAGACGTCTGGAGGCAGGCGGAGACCCAAGCCTCAGACACCGCCATCCACCTTGGGCGTTTCTGGAAGTTGTGATCTATCAGGTTACTGTGAGTCCAGAATTAGGGAACCCTGGACCCCGCTCTAGGGACACACCGTGAGCCTCTGGCTGCCATGTGCCTGTCAACAGATCAGGGCTGAACCCAGGAGCACGCGCCTTTCTGTTAGAGGCCCCTGAATGGACACGCATTGCCGATTCTGGGCATTGAGCTGGTGGCCTGGAGGAGGCCTATCTGACTCGCACACTTTGTCCAGGAGGCACATCACAGCCCTCCTGCTCCCGGGAACACTGGAAGGCACGTCAGCGCTGTGCTTGGTGGCCGTTTTCAACAGTGAAATAGGCAATGAAAAGCACACAAATGCAAAAAGGGTAGCCCTAAACAGCCCAGAAAAGACCCCTGTCAACAAAGTGACCAAGGTCGCAGAAGCGCCACCTTGCTCAGCCTCGCTGGCTCCTGAGGCAGTGCAGAACTTTTCCTGCTCCATGCTTGCCAGACAGACTGCCAAATTCAAATTTGATGTTACAAATGAATTTCACCAAGGAGATGAATTCACAAACCCAGAATCCACGACGGGATCAACTGTGTATGTGTTGTCGGTATCAGCAAAGAGTTCAGGATGAAAACGGGTATCTGCATTCTGAAGGGAAGCTGAGTCCCACACACCAGAATCATTCTACTTCTGAGACTTATCCAGAGAAAATCATCAGGCAAAATGAATGAATAATTATGCCCAAGGAGGCTATTTAAAAAACTATGTATAACAGTGGAATACTACGCAAATATGAAAAAGAATGAATTGATGAATATTTATTAATATGAAGTTTATAAGACGTTGTAAAGTGAGAATACAGTCTGCCTTCTATATCCATGGCTTCTGCATCTGTGGATTCAACTAGCTGCAATTCAAAAATATTTGAAAAAAAATTGCCTAGGTATTGGCTACACACAGATTTCAATTTCTTGTCAAAATTTCCCGAACAATACATTATATAACAACTATTTATCCAGCATTTATTGCATTCATTTTTATAAGTATCCTAAAGATAATTTGTAGTATAGAGGAGGATATGAACAGGTTATATAAAAATGCTACGCTGTTTTATATAGGGACTTAAGCATTCTCGGATTTTGGTGTCTGTGGGAGGTCCTAGACCCAATCCTCAGTGGGTACCGAGGGCCAACTCTACAAATGATACCCACACAGTTCTAGTTTTATGAATAAATATATTTCATTTATGAGTTACGCTACAGACAAACTCAGCTTATGATCTAAATATACTTTGTTTATGGGTACAAAAAATCTGGAAGGATTATACATCAATAAGTTACCATGTCTAAGAATTAAGATGACAGATAAATTTAGTTTTGCTCTTTGTGTTTTTTTTTTTTTTTGGTGCTTTCTAAATGTGTTCACAATGACGGAGCTACCTTTTTAACTAGAAAAGTATTGTTCTTATAACAAGAATTTAGGGGTTACTTACTCTCTACCAGGCACTGGGGTAAGTTCCTTAACTCTTGAATTTCTGTTTAAAATCTAACAAACAATAGTTGCTTATATTTCACAATTTATCATAAATATAGAGACCAAGATCCCCCAGCCTCCTCCCACAGATCTGGAAGGCCCTGGAGGGCCAGCGTCCTGTGACACGTCTTACTGACATTCTGGGAACGGGAATCCCAGGTGGAGTCTCTGGCCCAAATTCCCGGGGCTCAGAAAAGTGCTGAGGCCTGAGGCTTTCCAGCCAGGACGGAATTCCTGGGGCTTGGCCACGGGACCAGGCTAACAGATTCAGGCAGGAATTTGTCTGCCTCCTCTGTTTTTAAAAGAAATAGCCCCCGCCTAACTGGGTTGAGCCTCACATTATCTGGGTTTCCTCAAAATCGGGGCAACCGGGAGCAGGAGTGGGGCTTCTGGGAGAGACTGAGCTCCAGCCCAGACCCGTCAGGTGTCAGCAGGGCCCATCCCGCGGTGGGCTCCTCAGCTGTGAGCTCATCAGCTTGACGGTTTCTACTTGGAATGTGCCCCCGAGCATTGCTTGGTGCCTAACCTGCCTTTTCCCAACAGTCCACAAATCAACATGTGTCCAAGGTGGCAAGGGGATCCCTTTCTGCACAGCACTGAGTCCCAGCCCCAGCTGCTGTGGGATGGTGCTGGGCAGGTCTCCAGCTTTCCCACTTTCTTCTTCTTCTACTCCACGATTTAAAAACAGCAGCAGTTGCTGCGTTTGAGACCCGAGGACTTGGACACAGGACTCCCTGTGCCACATCTGCCCATGTGACCTTCCTGAGCCACTGATGCTTTCTAGCCCTCATTGGAAAAAAAAAAAAAAAAATAGGTATCAAAATAAGGTCATGTTTTAATTCATTGATTTATAAAACACAAGTTGGGGACATAACGATTCGGTCCCAACCTAGATCTTGGAACATGGTCCTTCCCACTGACGTCTCCCACAGTGAAGCCGAGGGCTTGGAATTCAATGCCAAAGCAGAGAGAGCACCGAAGCTCTCCTTGGTGGACTTCAGGTGGGTGAGCTTCCCAGCAGAGGCAGTTCTGCAAGCCAGAGGAAGGGACCTTTCCAAATCACACCAGGCAGGGGGCCCTGATCTAGAGAGAATAAGTCAGTCCCCCTGGGGCCAGCCGATTGGAGCTTCTGGGATCATGTTGCAGAACCAGGCATGGCTTGTGGTCTCTTCTGGGAGCTAGATCTTGCAAGAATGGTGTAAATGTCAGTTTCATGGAAATCCATTCTAAAAGCCCTCATCAGCTTCTCAATCAGCGGCTCCCCTTTTCCCTCCCAGCTCTCCCAGAGCACCCAAGATGGCTCTGAGTCCAGAGAGCATGATTCCAAATGAGCTGGGGTTCTGGAAGGGCCTACAGCTTAATTAGTGCCCTCCCTGCACTGTGTCTGTGGCTGGAAGGCCCTGGAGGCTGGCCTCGGAAGAGAGTCTTGGCTGCAAAAGGATCCAGAGCAGGAGCCGCTGGGCTTGTCAACAGGCTGGGCTTGGCCCCTCCTGACACCGCACCTAGGTACCTGTCAGCTGAGGACAGGCAGAGCCCAGCAGAACCTCTCCCTGTCTCTGCTTGTGCAGCCAGAGCTGGCTGGGGAGCTGCTGCTGGGCCAGCCCAGAGGTGAGTGGGGGAGGAATGTGGAGGGGCAGCAGCTGCAGGAGCCTGCACCTGCTGGGCCAGCCCAGGTCAGCAGGCTCTGGCTGCAGGTGTCGTTTCCAGGGGCATCTGTCAGGACGGGGCCAGGCATGGAGAAGGCACCAGGGGCTAGAGGGACCTGTCCCTGACGCTGCCAGTTCCAGCAAAGGGGAGGGATGTCTTGAGAGATAGGGGCTGGGATGGCCCCTGGGCAGGAGTCCCCTTGAGTAGCACACAAGCTGGTGTCCCTAGAAAGAAAGGGCTCTGGGCTTGTGCCACAGCCAAAAGACAAAACTGTACAGTCGCACCTGGAGGGCCCTCTCCAGAAGTGCAGGCCCTGACACATGACTTCCTGGTGCCTTGAGACCTGGACTGTCAGTTTCTGGCTTGAGGTGAGATACTCCACTCCAAAGTGAACTCACGCCTCTCTCTCTCCTGGAGAGGCGGGAGGTTGGAGGAAGAACCTTGAAGGCAGGAAAGAGGCCATCAGCTGGGCACTGGTGCCTGTGGAAGAAGAAAAGCCAAGGCCCCCCTGCTCCTGACCCTGCCTCCCTCTGCAGCCAGACAGGGCTGCACAGGCCGACCTAGGAGCCCAGACCCTCCAGAGGGCACAGGCCACACCCTCCGCCCTAGAGATGGGCGAACATCTCCCAAACAGTCTCTGTCTCACTCGGCTTTGATGGCTCTATGAAGGGTCACTGGGATGAACTTTAGTCTAGTTGATGGACTAGGGAGCAGGTTCCCCAAGAACAAGTGCCCAAGGCCTAAGGAACAAGTCACATGGGCCTGTCCCACACAGGGAAACACACCAAGAGAGGAAGAAATACTGATTCCCAAGAGCTCTGAGGCCTCCCACAGACTACAGCCTGTGGCGCTCAGGGATGCCTGCCCCAGAGCCCGCCCCATGGCTTTGTGGGGATAATAAGAGGTCCTCGGGGCTCGCATCCTGACATTCCCCCCACCTGCCAAGTGTTCAGCCGGGACCTGGCCAGGAGGCGGCGTAGGCCACGGTGGTCAACGGTGGTCAGCGCAGCCCACACTTTATTCTTTGGTTAGAGGACTGAGGGGGAGCATTAGCGTGAGTGAGAGAACTCTGCTGGGTCCCCTCCTGTCTTGCTTTCCCCCCTTCACTGAGAAGTGCCCTCTGTGCTTGCGGTGGCTCTGAAACCCTTGTGTTATTGTTCTATTGTCAGGGAAGGATTGCATCCAGTCCCTGCACAGCGTGAGGCCAGATGGCCCAACACTGGCTGCATTTATATTTTAAATAAGCATCGACCCCATGCCACGTGCCAGGCAGGTGCTATTTTTGAGGTGTTGAGAGGCCAGCAGGGGAGATGATTATCATAAAACCAGGAAAGCCCCAGAGGGGAGAAAGGGCAGGGTGCAGAGGCTGGGGGTGGGGGGGCGGTCCATTAATTCTAGCTGAAGGCAGTGGGACCACAGAGGAGGTGACTGCTGGGCTGAGCCTCTGAAGTGGCAGGGGTGTTCCCGGGTCCTGGCTTAGGAGAGGAGGCCTGGCCTGGGATGCTGGGAGGGACTGGGATCTAAGAGAGGCCCAGCCTCTGCCCTCAGCAGCTGGCCTGTGCCCCCTGGGCTACAGGAGCTACCAAGGATCCAGCAAATGGTCAGTGTGGGCTTCTGGCTCAGAGTGTAAAACTGAAGGGAGGGAAGAGGGAAAGGAGGCCTCTTCCACCAGCTGCTTTTTAGCAACATCATCCCTATTGGTCAGTAAGGGCCCTGACGGGAGATGCCCTGGTACTGCCCTTTGGGTACACCCGGCATCTCTCTAGCTTCTGTCTGTAAACCAAGGGTGTTTTCATGAAGGCCCCCACTAGCTTTGGACCTAGATCTGAGGCCCGTTGAAACCCCAGGACTCCTTATTTGAAGTGAGGTCCAGGGCCCGGCAGCCTCCTCATGACCCAGGAGCTGCTCAGGCCCAATGGATCCGATTTCCCCAGCTCACCAGGGCCCTGAGTGCTATTCTGAGATTCCCTGGACTGGGGGCCACTGACTGAGGCCATTCTACCTGAGGGGGGACCCTCCCGCTCCCAGGCTCAGGCCACAGAAGAGGGGGCGGGTAGCGAAACCAGGAAGCGTTCCCAGTTCCGAGTTGCCTTCCGCTGAGATTTCTGGATATTCCAGGGACATCAGGCACACAGTCAAGAAACGGAACCACCTAGGAAGGCAGGTGAGCTCAGGTGGCTGGGCAGCAGGGACTCCTGCCGTGACAAGCTCCTGCACAGGTGTAGCCGCGCGCCCGGGGCCTGTCAGCAGCTACCTGATCCACGATGATCTGGATTTTCTTTCCATTTGGCCCCAGAGAAGGGGCTGCCACACACAGAGTCCAGCAGAGTCCCTGGCCTCGCGCTTGGGCAGAACTGTATCCACGGAGGCAAAGAACAGCAGCTTCCCAGGGCGGGCGCGTGGGGAGGAGCAGGCGCGGCCTCCGCTGAAATCCCATGTACCTGGAAGAGGGACGTGCAGAAAAGCTCTCCACCTTGGCTGAGCCATGCGTCTCCGCGTGAGAAAGATGTCTCGGCACATTCAGGGCCTTGAGCAATGGAAAATCGTAAAAAGGAAAAGTTTTGAATTAAAATTGATGGTTGAGCCTGCCTGTCTGGGAGGGGCTGGCTCAGCGGGCAAGGCTGACGCCAGGCTGCAGGGGCTGGGAGGAACCGGACACCAGCGGAGTTGTCGGCCAGGAGCCATGCTCTCCTGTGCCATCACTGGTGGCCCTCTTGGCCAGCTGCTCCCTACTCTGGCTGCACACTGGATGCACCTGGGAGACTGTTTAAAAATAGTGACGCCCAGGCCACACCACAGACCAAGCCGACCTGGGCTCTGGGGGGTGGGGCCGGTCACTGGGAGATGTTCATTGCTCCAGGTGATTCTAACTGACACCAGGGTGGAGAGTCGCCAGCCAAGGCCAGAGGCTAGAGGTGGAGAAAGGGGATGGGCCCCTCATGTCTGCCCACCTTCCCCCCCCCCCCTGCTATCTTCAGGCCTCGGTGGGGGCAGGAGCGTCATCTTCACGCAGGGATGTGTGGTAGGTCAGCAGCAGCCCCCTCCGGGCTTGCTCTTGAGCAGTGTGGACACTTCCAGTTTCCCCCAGAAGCTCTCCTACAAAGAACGTGCACAGCTGGGACCTCATTAAACCCTCTGTGCTCACTTTCTATTGCTGATGTAACAAAGTACTGCAAATGTCACAGCCTGAGAAGGCACACACTTAACATCTTGAGTTCTGGAGGTCAGAATCTTGAAGCCAAGGTGCCACCAGGACTGTGTCCCTGGGAGGTGTGGGGCGGGACCTGTTTCCTTGTCTTCCAGCTCCTAGAGGCTGCCTAAATTCCTTGGCTTGTGGTCCCTTCCTCCAGTCACGCTGACCTCTGCATCCATCTCACAGCTCTTTCTCTGACACTGACCCTCCTGTGTCCTCTTCTGAGGATGCTGTGATTACATCCTGCCCACCAGGAGAATCTTCCCGTTAAGGATCTTAATGTGGATCCTTAACTTAGTCACATCTGTCCCATCTCAAAATGGGTCATAAAGACATTTTGCTGGTGGTGGGAGGGGGAGGATTTACTCCATCTCCCACACCCTGACCACACTGCAGATGAGAGGGCCACTGGACGGCTAGCCAGAGACAGGTATCTCCTGGATGAGAAAGGTGAAGGTCTATTCTCATAATCCTCCATCTGCTGCGGCCACTGCACCCAGGAGCCACCACCTGGGGTCATCGACTGTCTCCACCTCCCAGCTGCAGATCACTCCCTCTCCCCTCCATAAAGCCAGGTGACTCCTGCCCTCCTGAGGGGTGTTGTTCCTGCACACTGGCGTGGGACAGCGTCACCAGCACTGGCTACTCATATGGCTTTGCCCCAGACCAGGCGTGCCTCACAGTGGGCGCAGGAAGCCGGGCCTCCCTCTGGGTTGCTGGCCGTGACCCAGGACTTCTCTTATCTCCTTGACCAGGTCCTGTGCCCCACACCCCTGAATGATCAACCCACTCTGCCCCTTTGACATTTGAAGAATTCTGTCTTCATTTCGGTTCTAAGTTATTAACTTTGGCCTTTCCCCCTTAGATGTCAACTCCAGGAGGGCAGAAAGCACACTTGCTTTTCCTCACCAGTGCCTCGTGGGGCGTGGGTTGCATGCTGCAGATTCTGACCAATGCAGAAGTCCTTGCCGGACATCTCAGGGCAAATTCAGCTTCTCTTCCTCTGAAAGGGAGACTAAGGGTCCGGGCTGGTCCTGCCCCCTGCAAGGAGTGTGATCTTGGGAAAGTCACGTAACATCTTTTCACCTTGATTTTCTGTACTTGTAGGTGAACGATTCCTCCAGCTTCGTGACGAGTGATTCTGAAGAGCTCGGTGATATGGGCACATCTGAGGCCCCCGAAGGCCATGGGTTGAAATCTTGGTCCCCAGCCCGGGTGCTACTGGGAGATGGTGGGGCCTTAACGAGATGGGGCCCGGTGACAAGATGGGGCCTGTGGAAGGAAGCCAGGCCATTGTGCCCTAGAAGGGGCCCTTCCTGTCTTTCTTTGCTTTCCAGCCACCAGGAGACGAGTGGCTGCACTGCCTCCATGACGGGCTATGTCACCACAGGCCCGGTGGCAGCAGAGCCAGGTGACCATGGACCGAAACCTCTGGAACCATGAGCCAACATAAACCCTTCTTTCTAATAAGCTGTTTACCTCTGGATTTTGTCACAGTGACAGAAAGCTGACTAACAAACTCGTCTATCATTTGACACCTGACCTTTGTCCCCTAGCCATTATGAACTGCATATGTGCAAGGGAAGTTGTCCCCAATTTTGAACTCAACTGTGATGTGTTCTTGGGAAATCTGTTTTACTTCCCTTTTTATTGACAAAGTTTTCTTATCTATAAATGGAAAATTCACTGCCCAGTGTTGGGGTATGTCATCTAGCTCACAGTAAGAGCTCAATAAATCTCTGTGTTCCTCCCCTTCTCTCTTCCTTCTGACCAGAGTAAACCCTGCGGGGTGTTCTCTCAGCATCTCATTCTTTAAACGTGGGTGCTTTGAGGAAGGGAAAATCACATAGAGCTGGATCCAGATGTGAACAGCAGCATTACCCATGAGTGCCCCAGAGTGGAAACCACACTGTGCTATCAACAGACCGATGAGTGACCAGAACGTGTTGGAATGTTACTCAGCCATGCACAGCAGTGAACATAACAAGCTGCCCTGGGATGACCTTGGGAATCTTAGGCCACATGGAGGAGGACAGTCACAAACCGTCTGGGCAATTCCACTTGCAATAAGTAGCCAAATAGGCCAGTCCAGAGAGACGGCAGTGATCAGTAGTTGCCTAATCTCCTGGGAGGCTGGAGAGGATGGAGGGGCTGGGGAGTGATCACCAATGGGCAGGCACTTCCTTTCTGGGGTGGTAAGAATGTTTGGAGGTGAGTTAGTGGTGATGGCTGCACAACTTTTAAAAATATATGAAAAACCATTGAACTTTGAATTGTACATTTGAAAAGTGTGGCTTGCATAGCGTGTGAACAGTATTTTAATTCTGCACCTCCCAGGGCTGCAGCATGAGCAGGCAGGGGCAGGCAGCTCTGGAGGGCAGCCCCAGCTGCCCCTGTTCTCAGCCCTCGCAGTCTTCTCTGGCTTTGGTCTCCTGATAAATCTCTCTTTCTTTCTGCAGATGCCATACACTCAAGGAAGGGGGAAATTCTCTTATTGCTTAACTCCATGGAAATGGTTGGGACTTTTCAAAGATAATTTTAGTAAAAAAAATTGAAAGGGCTGGAGAGAGGATGGGGGGAGGTGGGGAATAAAAATGTAAATGCACTAAGAGGTGGAAGTGCTCTGGTTCACACTCTAAAGCATCCAGGAGCGCCGGCCAACTCCTGTGTCCCCGTCCTTCCCAGACCCTCAGCTCCGTCTAGAGAGACCTGTGCTGAAATCCCCATTTGGAAATGTGGGACAATATCCCCCACCCTGCTTGTCTTTCATGCTGGGCCTGACCTGCAGCTGGACCCAGTCTGGTGGGCATGTCTGGCAGCAGGGTGGATGGTCCTCTCAATACAGAATGCCACCTTCTTCCTTGCAGCTCAGGGTCCAGGCTCAGGGAGTGAAGCATTCAGGAAGACTCTTGGCTCTGACTCTTGCTCCCTACCTTACCCCATCAGGGGAGGGGAAGGCTGTTTTTGTTTTGATTTTTCTTACAGTGACCCACAAATGCCTGTTGATGGTCTATTACCCAAGACCCCCCAGAGCTCCTAACACTCCCTGGCTTCCCAGGAGCCGGTAGGTCCCTGGCCTCCTGTTTAGTCTATAGTTCAAAGGTCACCCATTCAATTTCTAGAGTATCCTAGCAAAACAGAGAGAAAGAAGTAATTACTCTTGCCTGGTTTTGCTTGGGTGGTTTTAGATCAAAAGGTATGTGCCATGCCAAATCTTTGGGTGTGTTTGGGTCAGTCTGAGTCCTGGCAGCCACCGTTCCATGGGCCCCTGATGGGGAAAAGCCCACACATTCAGGACGGTGGGTGGGTAGCAGCTTGGGGCCCTCCAGGGACCACCACCATCATCACCAGTCCCCACTTACCTCTGAGGGGGCAGCTGGCATATCTAGAGTTTGGAATATGAGAAGGTGACTCACTTCTTTCCTGAGCTTTAGAAGCTTATTTACCAAGCTCTCCAGTTCCCGGATTGAAAAGCTCACATAAGATGTAAGATATTTCTTAAAACAATCCAGGGCTCAGTCAATATTTGTAACCAGGGGCTTCAGCTCAGGTGGCTTCGCGAGAGTGTTTGAGCTGCACTTAACTGCTGTGCATTGATCATCTGCGGGAGACCTTTCACCTGCTGGCTCCTCCATCTTTATTGTACCGCACAATGGGGAATACACTTGACTTTCAAAGGCTTGACCCGTGCCATTCAAAGGGAAAATTCCCACCTTATTCTTAAGCCCTCTCTGGTTCTTCTGCAGTCTAAATAAACATTACTCAATGGCTGGAGTTGCTTAAGCATCAATCATTTCCACTTCAAGGAGAAGGTAAAGGGAACAAAGATGGACCCTCACGGAAAAGATTGAAATTTAACCTCCACTGCTGGGTGCATTCCTCACTCGTTCAAATTAGTTCTTCAAAAAAGAAGCCCCAGAGAACTGATGTCACCTCCAGTTCACTGCAGTTCTTCCTCTCAGGATCACACTTGACGATGAAGCAAGGCACCCAGGAAGCCGGGGCTAGTGTGGGAGGGTGAGCTCTCTCCCTCTCTCGAGTGGTTTCCACAGACCCTGGCCTTTCTCCCTCCTCAGTGCGCCCTCCCTCTCCTCTTGCCCAGTCCTGCACCACTCCCAGCATCTGACTTCCTCTATCTTGATCTTAAATCCTTCCCTTCTTTCCCTCTACCATTATCCATGTGAGAAAAAAATTTAATGCTCTCTATAAAACAACCAAATAAACAAAACCCCCAAATACGGGCTCCCTAAATCTCTCATTTCTCTAGTTTCATTGACTCCCCAGATGCCATTTTTGGCTCCGAGATGCAGAACCCCTATGCAGAGTGGGACAGGGTTTTTCCAGGGTGTCTCCGACCACCTGTGTGCGATTCACTGGGGGAGCTCATTAACTACATACATTCCCGAACCCCAGCCACCTCTGCTGAAGGGTCTCCGGGAAGAGAATCCATATGTTTAACAAGCTCCCTGGGCACGTCTCCTGCCCAGGGACATTGAAGGTCACTGAGGGGCAGCATGGCTTTGCAGTCGGAAAAAAAAAAACCCTTGCTGGATCCTGTGCTTTGCTCTGTATACGTAGCACAATATTTAAAGCAGCTTCACTGAAGTTTGAGACTGTGAACCCGTGCAAGTCAGAGGTTCCCATTCATTCACACAGGTGCGTGACCATCACTATAATCCATTAGTGTGAATTGGTGAACATTGTGACCACCCCCCTAAAGAAACTCTGTATCCATTAGTATCATTCCACATTGGCCCTTTCCTCCCATCCCCAGCTCTAAGCAACTGCTGATCTTCTTTCTGTTTCTATGGATTTGCCTGTTGTAGACATTTCACGTCAATGGAATCATATGATATGTGGCTTTTGGTGTCTGGCTTCTTTCACTTAACAGAATGTTTTCAAGGTTCATCCATGTTGTACCATGTGTGGTACTTCATTTCTTTTTATTGGCTGAGATCACCTTTTATTTATCCATTCATCTATTGATAGGCACTTGAGTCATTTCCAATCTAATAAGGCTGCTGTGAACATTTGTGCATGGATGCTTGCTTTCATTTCCCCTGAGCATATATATTCCTGTGTGTGGATTGCTAGGTCATATGGCAACTCTATGCATAACACTTTGAGGAACTACCAAGTTGTTTCCCAAAGTGATCTGCACCATTTCACCTTCCCACCAGCAGTGCACGAAGGCTGTAATTTCTCCAAATCCTTAACAACACTGTCACTTTCTGTCTTTTCTATCATAACCATCCTAGTGATATGAAAAGGTCTTTCATGTGAGTTTGATATGCATTTCCCTAATAAATAATCTTGCTGAGAATCTCCTTGCACTCACAGGCTGTTTGTGTGTTCTTTGGAGTAGCCACATGGTTTAGGAAAGCATTTGACCCCTCTGAGCTTCAGTTTCTTTGCTGATAAAATGGAGGTAACTGGCCATGTGATTAGATTAGAGAAGGCAGTGAAGCTGGAGTCCAGTCCGACACAGACCAGTCACTTAACAGAGATCAGCCTCCACCGTTGATTTCAACCCAGATAGGCTGAATCCATGATTCCCGGAATTCCTCTTCCTGTATGGTTCTAGATTAGGATGGCCCCTGAGCTATCAGAGGACCTGAGTGACTCGGTTGCCACTTTACGCTGTGCAGGCTGGGCTGGGGCACAGGGCACGACTGATCCTGCTCTGCCAGGTACTTGTGCAGGTGTGTGGCAAAGGGCACAGGGTCTTCAGCCGATCACCCAGGCTGTCAAAGCTGGGAGACCCCCGTGGCTCCCAGTGCGCCCTCGTGGATTCCAGCTCATCCGTTCTCTCCTATTCTCATCCGACTTTTGCTCCCTCACTGCTGATTTGCCTGAATTAAAGTAACTCCAGGCTCAACCAGAGCCAACCCCCTTGCATAGAATTTCCTACCAGCTTCTGGTATTTTCTGACACAGTTTCTAAAAGAAATTCGTGATTTCTCTGTCACTCAGAGGGATTCGCCTTTCTGATGGAACCCGTGACATTCAATCACCAAAGGCAGTTATGGCAGTTTCTCTCCCTCTCGAGAAACGAACCAGGGACTGGGACTCAGGAGGTTTGGTCTCCCCAGAGACAGTAACATGGTGACCTAGAGTTCCTTCCCACGGTAATCCCAGGTCCAAGGCAGAGGAACCCCCCAGCCCTTCCTGTGTGATTTCCCTATTGCTGCTATGACAAATGACCATGACCTAGTGGTTGAACAAAATGAATTCATGATCTTGCATTTCTAGAGGCCATAAGCCCAAAATGGGTCTCACTAAGCCAAAATCAGGGTATCTACTTCCTTGTCTTTCCAGCTCCTCGAGGTCCCTGATTCTTTCCTATGTGGTCTCCTGGTCCATCTTCAAAACCTGTAGGTAGGCATCTTGAAATCTTTCACTCTCTCACAATGACCCTTTCACAAGAGCTCTTCTGAGTGTACTGGGTCCTCCTGAGTGATACAGGACAATCCCCCATTTCAAGATCTGAGAAAACCCATCTACCAAGTCCCTTTTGCCATAAGGGAGCACATTAATAGGTCCTCAGAGTTAGGACTTACACATTTGGGGGTGTTCTGCTGACCTCCAGATCCTCTCTCTCCTCTTATCCCCCTGTTCAGCACCAAGAGACTGACCAGTCCTCTCGCCCTCTTCCTGCTGCCAGGATTCAGCCAATGGTCGGGGGTGGGCACCAGCAAAGATCAGGGAGGCACTGTGGGTTGGGTGTCTCTCTGCCACAGGACAGTGGCCGCCAGCCCCTCTGGCACAGCTCCAGCTGTGCCCCAGCCCCAGGGATGGCAGCATCATCCCTGCCTGGTGGCTCTGAGGCACCAGGCCATTCCTCATTGGCCCCCTGTAGCCACACATCTGTGACAGTTCCTGCTAGACATAGATAGGACATCCACAGCTATAAAACTCTTAGGACAGAACATAGAGACAGGATTCATGGCGCTGGATTTATTGACGGCTGTGACACAGAAAGCACAATCAACAAAAGAAAAATTGATAAATTGGATTTTGTCAAAATTAAAAACTTTTCTATCAAGAGACACTAGCATAAAAGTGAAAACCCACAGAACAGGGGAAAATATTTGAAAGTCACACATCTGCTAAGTCTCGTTTCTAGACTACACAAGGAACTCTTAAAAAGCAACAACAAACAGACAACAGAAGTCAAAATGAGCAAGGGTCTTGAATAGACTTTTCTTCAAACAAGAAAGACAGACAGTCAACTAGCCCATTAAGAGGGGTTCAGTGTCATGGGTCAACATCAGTTCTGGTTAGGGCAGCACGTGGTGGTACATCATACCCGCAGCCCATGGAAGACCAAAAGGTTCTTGAACTGGAGCAGAGAGAGAGAAAGAAGAGAGAGACTGGGGTCCCTCAATAACCTAAAGACCTCCCACTAGACCTGACCTCCCAATAACACCTCTCTGTAAGCCAAGCTTTCAATTACAGTGGTCCTTGGGGACACTCAAGTTCACCACCACCACCGACAACAACCATATCCACAGCACTGCTCTGTTTATTTTTTTTAATTTTATTTTTTTTATTGGTTGTTCACAACATTACAAAGCTCTTGACATATCATGTTCCATACATTAGATTGAAGTGGGTTATGAACCCCCAATTTTACCCCAAATGCAGATTGCAGAATCACATCGGTTACACATCCACAATTTTACATAATGCCCTATTAGTAATTGTTGTATTCTGCTACCTTTCCTATCCCCTACTATCCCCCCTCCCCTCCCCTCCCATCTTCTCTCTCTACCCCATCTACTGTAATTCATTTCTCTCCTTGTTTATTTTCCCATTCCCCTCACAACCTCTTACATGTAATTTTGTATAGCAATGAGGGTCTCCCTTCATTTCCATGCAATTTTCCTCATCTCTCCCTTTCCCTCCCATCTCATGTCTCTGTTTAATGTTAATCTTTTCTTCCTGCTCTTCCTCCCTGCTCTGTTCATAGTTGCTCTCATTATATCAAAGAAGACATTTGGTATTTGTTTTTTAGGGATTGGCTAGCTTCACTAAGCATAATCTGCTCTAGTGCCATCCATTTCCCTGCAAATTCTATGATTTTGTCATTTTTTATTGCTACATAGTACTCCATTGTGTATAGATGCCACATTTTTTTTTATCCATTCATCTATTGAAGGGCATCTGGGTTGGTTCCACAGTCTAGCTATTGTGAATTGTGCTGCTATGAACATCGATGTGGTAGTATCCCTGTAGCATGCTCTTTTAAGGTCTTCAGGGAATAGTCCGAGAAGGGCAATAGCAGGGTCAAATGGTGGTTCCATTCCCAGCTTTCCCAGGAATCTCCAAACTGCTTTCCAAATTGGCCGCACCAATTTGCAGTCCCACCAGCAATGTACAAGTGTACCTTTTCTCCACATCCTCGCCAGCACTTGTTGTTGTTTGACTTCATAGTGGCTGCCAATCTTACTGGAGTGAGATGGTATCTTAGGGTGGTTTTGATTTGCATTTCTCTGACTGCTAGAGATGGTGAGCATTTTTTCATGTACTTGTTGATTGATAGTATGTCCTCCTCTGAGAAGTGTCTGTTCAGGTCCTTGGCCCATTTGTTGATTGGGTTATTTGTTATCTTATTGTCTAATTTTTTGAGTTCTTTGTATACTCGGGATATTAGGGCTCTATCTGAAGTGTGAGGAGTAAAAATTTGTTCCCAGGATGTAGGCTCCCTATTTACCTCTCTTATTGTTTCTCTTGCTGAGAAAAAAATTTTTAGTTTAAGTAAGTCCCATTTGTTGATTCTAGTTGTTAACTCTTGTGCTATGGGTGTCCTATTAAGGAATTTGGAGCCCGACCCCACAATATGTAGATCGGAGCCAACTTTTTATTCTATCAGACGCCGAGTCTCTGGTTTGATATCAAGCTCCTTGGTCCATTTTGAGTTAACTTTTGTGCATGGCAAGAGAAAGGGATTCAGTTTCATTTTGTTGCATATGGATTTCCAGTTTTCCCAACACCATTTGTTGAAGATGCTATCCTTCCTCCATTGCATGCTTTTAGCCCCTTTATCAAATATAAGATAGTTGTAACTTTGTGGATTAGTCTCTGTGCCCTCTATTCTATACCATTGGTCCACCCGCCTGTTTTGGTACCAGTACCATGCTGTTTTTGTCACTATTGCTCTGTAATATAGTTTGAAATCCGGTATCGCTATACCGCCTGATTCACACTTCCTGCTTAGAATTGCTTTTGCTATTCTGGGTCTTTTATTTTTCCATATGAATTTCATGATTGCTTTATCTATTTCTACAAGAAATGCCATTGGGATTTTGATTGGCATTGCATTAAACCTATAGAGAACTTTTGGTAATATCGCCATTTTGATAATGTTAGTTCTGCCTATCCATGAACAGGGTATATTTTTCCATCTTCTAAGATCTTCTTCTACTTCTCTCTTTAGGGTTCTGTAGTTTTCATTGTATAAATCTTTCACCTCTTTTGTTAGGTTGATTCCCAAGTATTTTATTTTTTTTGAGGATATTGTGAATGGAGTGTTTTTCCTCATTTCTGTTTCAGAGGGTTTGTCGCTGATATACAGAAATGCCTTTGATTTATGCGTGTTGATTTTATATCCTGCCACTTTGCTGAATTCATTTATTAGTTCTAGTAGTTTCTTTGTAGACCCTTTTGGGTCTTCTAGGTATAGAATCATGTCATCTGCAAATAGTGATAATTTAAGTTCTTCTTTTCCTATTTTTATGCCTTTAATTTCTTTCGTCTGTCTAATTGCTCTGGCCAGTGTTTCGAGAACTATATTGAATAGAAGTGGTGATAGAGGGCATCCCTGTCTTGTTCCAGATTTTAGAGGGAATGCCTTTAACTTTTGTCCATTCAGAATGATGCTAGCCTGAGGCTTAGCATAGATAGCTTTTACAATGTCAAGGTAAGTTTCTGTTATCCCTAGTTTTTCTAATATTTTGAACATAAAGGGATGCTGTACTTTGTCGAATGCTTTCTCTGCGTCTATCGAGATGATCATATGGTTCTTGTCTTTAAGTCTATTGATGTGGTGAATAACATTTATTGATTTCCGTATATTGAACCATCCTTGCATCCCAGGGATGAATCCTACTTGATCATGGTGCACAATTTTTTTGATGTGTTTTTGTATTCGATTTGCCAGAATTTTATTGAGGATTTTTGCATCTAGGTTCATTAGAGATATTGGTCGGTAGTTTTCTTTCTTTGAGGTGTCTTTTTCTGGTTTCGGAATCAGGATGATGTTGGCCTCATAGAATGCATTTAGAAGAGCTCCCTCTTTTTCTATTTCCTGAAATAACTTGAAAAGTATTGGTATTAATTCGTCTTTAAAGGTTTTGTAAAACTCCGCTGTATACCCATCCGGTCCTGGGCTTTTCTTGGTTGGTAGTCTTTTGATGGCTTCTTCAATTTCATCCATTGATATTGGTCTGTTCAAATTGTGTGTATCCTCCTGACTCAGTCTGGGCAAATCATATGACTTAAGAAATTTATCGATGTCTTCACTATCTTCTATTTTATTGGAATATAGGTTTTCAAAATAATTTCTGATTATCTTCTGTATTTCTGTAGCATCTGTTGTGATATTGCCTTTTTCATCCTGTATGTTAGTAATTTGAGTTCTCTCTCTTCTTCTCTTCGTTAGCATGGCTAAAGGTCTGTCAATCTTATTTATTTTTTCGAAGAACCAACTTTTAGTTTTGTTAATTTTTTCAATAGTTTCTTTTGTTTCAATTTCATTGATTTCTGCTTTGATTTTAATTATTTCTTGCCTTCTGCTACATTTGCTGTTGTTTTGCTCTTCCTTTTCTAGGGCTTTGAGATGAAGTGTGAGCTCATTTATTTGTTGGTTTTTTCTTTTTTTGAGGAATGACCACCAGGCGATGAATTTTCCTCTTAAAACTGCTTTCATTGTGTCCCATAGATTCCGATATGTTGTGTTTGTATTTTCATTTATCTCTAAGAATTTTTTGATTTCCTCCTTTATGTCTTCTGTAACCCATTGATCATTCAGTAACATATTGTTCATTTTCCATGTGATGTAGGATTTTTCCTTCCTTCTTTTATCATTGATTTCCAGTTTCATTCCATTATGATCAGATAAAATGCATGGTATTATCTCCACCCCTTTATATTTACTGAGGGTTGCCCTATGGCATAATATATGGTCTATTTTTGAGAAGGATCCATGTGCTGCTAAGAAAAAAGTATATCCACTTGATGATGGTTGATATATTCTATATATGTCAGTTAAGTCTAGGTTATTGATTGTGGTATTGAGTTCTATAGTTTCTTTATTCAACTTTTGTTTGGAGGATCTGTCCAATGGTGAGAGAGGTGTGTTGAAGTCACCCATAATTATTGTGTTGTGGTCTATTTGATTCTTGAACTTGAGGAGAATTTGTTTTATGAATGTTGCAGCACCATTATTTGGTGCATAAATATTGATAATTGTTATGTGTTGTTGGTGAATGGTTCCTTTTAACAGTATATAATGTCCTTCTTTATCCCTTTTGATCAACTTAGTCTTGAAGTCGATTTTATTCGATATGAGGATGGCCACCCCTGCTTGCTTACGAGGACTGTGTGCGTGGTATATTTTTTCCCATCCTTTCACCTTCAGCCTGTGTATGTCTTTTCCAATCAGATGTGTCTCCTGGAGGCAGCATATTGTTGGATTTGTTTTTTTAATCCATGATACCAGCCTATGTCGCTTTATTGGAGAGTTTAAGCCATTAACATTCAGAGTTACTATTGATATATGGTTTGTACTTCCATCCATGTTTGATTATTTATCCTTTTTTTTTTAATTTAGTTTGTTTCTCCATGATTATCTTTCCCCTCACCCTCTGTCTTTACCGAGGCACTTCCCACTGATGGTTTTTGTTATTGTTTTTCATTTCTTCCTCGTGTAGTGTTTTGCTCAAAATGCTTTGCAATGCTGGTTTTCTGGGTGCAAATTCTTTTAACTTTTGTTTATCATGAAAGATTTTGATTTCGTTGTCATACCTGAAGCTTAATTTTGCTGGATACAGAATTCTTAGTTGGCATCCATTGTCTTTCAGTGTTTGAAATACATTGTTCCATGACCTTCTCGCTTTCGGTGTCTGTGATAAAAAATCCGTTGTTAACCTTATTGGTTTACCCCTGAATGTAATCTGTCTTCGTTCTCTTGTAGCTTTTAATATTTTCTCTTTGTTCTGTATATTGGATATCTTCATAACAATGTGTCTTGGCGTTGGTCTACTATGATTTTGTGTGCTCGGTGTCCTGTATGCATCTTCAATTTGTATATCTGTTTCCTTTTTTATTTCTGGAAAGTTTTCTGTAATTATTTCATTCAGCAGGTTACTCATTCCCTTGGTTTGAATCTCTGTACCTTCTTCTATCCCGATGACTCGTAAGTTTGTTTTTTTTATGTTATCCCATAACTCTTGGATGTTTTTCTCGTGATTTTTAAACAGCCTTTCTGAGTTGGCTAGACTGTTTTCAAGATGATATATTTTGTCTTCATTATCTGACGTTCTGGCTTTTACTTGCTCCACTCTGTTAGTGATACTCTCAATTGAGTTTTTAATTTGGTTTATCGTTTCCTTCATTTCTAGAATTATTGTTTGATTATTTTTTATAATCTCTATCTCCTGATAAAGATGCTTAACTTCTTCTTTTATCTGTTTATGTAATTCATTCTCAATGTGTTCTTTCGCTGCTTGAATTTGCTGTCTTGTATCCTCTTTAAGGTTCCATTTCATCTGTCTAAGCTATTCCTTGAGTTCTTTATATGACCATTTTTCTGATGACTCTAGGTCCTCCTGAATATTTAGGCTGTCCTGCATTGTTTGTACTCCTTTTCTTCCTTGCTTTTTGAAGCTGCTCATGTTACTTCTTGTTCTGTTTGACTGCTGAGTTACTGTTTACTCCTGTAAATTAATTTGATGTTTGGGAGGAAAGGTATTAGAAGGGAAGGGAAGAAGTCACTAAAGAGAATGAGAGTAAGCAGGTAGAATTCAAGGAAGGGGGGGATAAGATAATTGAAAAGAAATGAAAAGACAAAAGAAGAAAAAAATAGGAAATAAAAAAAGAAAAAAAAATTTTTTAAAAAAATAATAAAAAAAATTAAAATTAAAATTTGAAGAAAAAAAATTTAAAAAAATTGTAAAAAAATTTAAAAAAACAACAAGAAAGAAAAATGAAAATGAAAGAAAAACCCAAATCAAAAAAAAGAGAGAAAAGAAAAAAGAAAAAAAAAACTAATAAATGCAGTCTTAGAGTTTGATTAACTTCTCTTCCAGTAGGTGGCGCTGTGCCCACCAGGTCAAGTTTCTCCTGTCAATACGCGGGAACCAATCACTGTTCAGCAGCTCCTCCCAGACTGGGCGAGTCTCCAATCCTGAGTGCCTAGGGCCTCCTCTTGTGTCTAGTTACTTCCCACTTTTCCTCTAGCCAGGCCCCTCTCACGGGTGCCACTCACCACAATACTGTCTACACGCCAGGTCTGCTGCTCCCGGGAGCCCTGTTTTCATGAACGACTGGGCACACTCTCCCAGTGTGCAATTCCCTCAGACCCTAAGTTTGTAGAGCTTGGGGCTGAGAGTCCTCAGCGAATCTTACTTGCCCTCCGGTAGCCACGCCCCCGTAGCTGGTGCAAGAGACCTCAGCTGTCAGCCCTGGTGGGAGCGGTAGTTCCGCGCCGCGGGTCCCGCGCCACCTCTGATTCCCTCGGTCTGGCTATCGCACTCACGGGAGAGCTGGGAGGGGCCCTTAAGGTTTCCCCGATGTGTGGAGAGGGAAGGCTAGGGAATTACACACCTATAGTCGCAGGTTTCAATGAAGTTATCTCCTCCGCCGCAGTCTGATGACGTCAGTTCTCTGCCATAGTGGTGTCTCTTGCAAATGGCGACAATTCGTTTCTCTTTGCCGGGTGACCAATGCAACGGGTGGGTCCTTACTGTCTCTCCCAAGCCCCGTTTCAAACCTGTGGCCACTACCTATGAAGGCTCGGTTGGCATTTACCTCCGTAGGAACAGAAGGGCCGACCAGTTGTTTCAGCTGGATGAATTAGTGCTGAGTCACAGCTGTTTGTCTGCGGGAAGCAGGCGAACGGGAGCTTGAATTCAGCCGATCTGGGCTCAGTGTGTGTTCTGAGAGGCCCAGACTGTTCGCCCCAGATCCACGTCAGCTCAGCCTTGCCTAGTGATCCTGAGCAAACAGATTTAGGTTGTTTACGACTCCCTATGCCTGCACAGCTGAAGAGGTCAGAGACTTGATCTCTTCGCGCCCGCCGCCATGTTGGAATCCTCTAGTATGCTACTGCTCTGTTTAAATGTCTTTAAACTTGTCAGATAAATTCTGCCAGGACCAAGACCCCAGACCCTGATGAGTCCCTCGAGACACCATCATTGTCAAGGCTGATGGCTAAACTTGGGTGGGCCTGCCCATTATGGGACCCAGGCTACTCCCAGCCACTGCTCTCCTGCTGGGAGGGCCCTTCCTGCACCCGCATGGCTCCTTCTAGAAATGTAACAGAAGGTCAGTTTATCTCAGTGGTCAGTGCTGACCAGAGCATGGAATGAAAACCAGAGCAAGAAGTCTTGTGCAGATTCCTGAAGTTCCTTATGCACTAGAGACACACCTGAGGCTACCTGGGAACTCCTTTCTTCTTCTTCTTCTTCTTCCCCTTATTCCTTTTTGAGTAAGGTTCTCCCTGTGATGCTCAGACTGGCCTCGAACAATCTTTCTACCTCAGTCTTTGTGTAGGAGGATGACACTGTGCGCCATCACCATGCCCTGACCCCTCCCCTGGGGAAATGAGGACAGTCTGTCCTGCATTCTCCTGTGGGGCTGGAGGTGAGTGACCAAGGACTCTCACGCCCATTCTTCTGGAGATGAGATCTGGGCAGGTTTGGAGGCAACTGTTGGTCCAGAGTTGGGCTTAACCGGAACCTCTGCCTCGTCTTCTAAGTTACCCAGGACTTGTCAGCTGGACCCTTCACCCCCTCTCTGTCCATCCCAAAGGACACCAGGCTCTTGGGCTGTTCTTCAGGTGTAAGCCCAGGAAATGCCTCCTCACTCACCTCATTTTCTCTCTCAGTCTCCAGAAGCCCCTTCTGCCCCCAGACTTAGCCTCAGGCCAGTGTCCCCAGTTTACCACTTCCACTACCTTCACTCCCCTTGCTCTCCCTCAGTGCACCTCTGACCCTCCTTGCATTTCTTTTTTTTTTTTTTTTTTAAAGAGAGAGTGAGAGAGGAGAGAGTTAGGAGAGAGAGAGAATTTTTAATATTTATTTTTTTTAGTTCTCGGCGGACACAACATCTTTGTTGGTATGTGGTGCTGAGGATCGAACCCGGGCCGCACGCATGCCAGGCGAGCGCGCTACCGCTTGAGCCACATCCCCAGCCCCCTCCTTGCATTTCGATGTTCTTGCCCCCGGGCTATGAGGACCACACCTTCTGTTCCATTCCCCATAAATGCCCTGAGTGGCTCCAAATCGTGGGTGGAGGGCACCTGCTTAGACACTCTCGCAGCCGACAGTGGGCGTTATTGCAAAACAGCTAACACAGGAGCTTGCGGAGGGAGGGGAAGGAGGCTGTTCATTGTCCAAGAGCATTTTTCACAATGCGACACAAAGTTCAAGGCTCCAGCCAGCCAAGCTATTTCTCAATGTGCTGCTGGAGCTGGGTTACCCTTCACATGCCTAGAGAGGACCCCAATTTATGGGGCTTTAAGATCAAAACAAGGTCAGAGGACAATGAGCTGACCCCACTGGGACTCCAAGTGATCTCAACTAAAATCGCTAGAGAAGGTGGAGACCATGGCAAAGGGCACTTCATATCCTGTGCCTGATGCTCCATCTCCCCACAACAGGTGGCCTTTCAGCTCGGACCTTGGCTTTCTCTTGTTGTCTGTCTGGAATTTCTACCTGCCTGGTACAGACTGTGCTGGGAGCCAGGGCACCCTAGACCACGGCACATCCCACGTGGACCTCCCTCCCTTTCTTCTCTGGGATCCTCTGGTCACCATCATCTCCACAGCACTCTGCCCACAGGTGTCCCTATCTGTGGTGCTATTACTGCTACCCCAGGCTCTGTGATCCTGGTCTTTAGAAGCCCCTTCTCTTTCCCACAGACCACAGCCCCCCATTGCTGGCCAATGCCAATGGATCTCTGCTTCCTGGCTCCCCTACTCTGGTGTACCCTCAGACCCAAGGTCCAAGCTCTCCACAGCCCAGCTCCAAGCTCTCTGTCACCTGCTACAAGTCTTCAATTGATTATAATGAAATTATTAAAAACTCCACTCACTCTGCACCCAGTATTTCTTGCATAGCTATTATGCTCTGGGCATGGTGTCGGGGCTGGGATTATAACAGTGAGCAAGATCCTCAGGAGCTCACGGTGCCTTAGGGAGAACACACGTGACATTGTGCCACAAAGTGAAAAGTACTGTGATGGGGAGGGAGGGGAGTGAACTCTGGGGCCACAAATAAGGGCACCACCTGATGCAGTGGGTCACAGAAGGCCCCAGGACTGGCAGGATCAAGTCAAGAATAAAAGCTCATGGTTCTCTGCCATGGCCTCTGGTCCTCACACTTCCCATGAGGAACCCATTAAGGCCTTCTGCCTCCTCTAAACAGGCTGTTTTAACCATTCTTCTCCCTCCCTAGATCATCCTGTTCCTCTCCTCTCCACCTGTCACACTCCTACTGAGACTTCAAGAACCATGGGGACACCTCCCCCTCCCCGAAGGCTTCCTGGTTTCCAGGGTCACACATCATCTCCCTCCATATTGCTCTTGCCATTCCTAAAGGCGGTACGGTAGTAGACCCTATGCATGCTGTTTGCCCACTGAACTAGTGGAGGCAGGACCACAGTTTGTTCCTCATGGGGAGTTTCCTACAATACTCTGTACTGAGGTGGAGGTGAAGGGGAGTTAAGGACAAGGCCCAACAGGATATTTTGTCCCAGCTATAGGGAAACCTGAAGGAGCCACGTGCAGATTGGTCCTGTTGTGCGTGCCCTGTTTCTGTGTACTAAAACCCACTGTCAACTCCCCGGCTCCCTCCCCTGTCAAGGGCAAGCCTCGGTCATCTGACCAACACTCTGTGGCACTGCAGTCAACCTTCCCAACTCTGACCAAGAACTGATTCCTCAGAACAACAACGTCTAAGTCTTTCCCTTTACCCACAATGAGGCTGAATGAAGTTCTTGAAAATCTCACCACATGGTTTTCTCACACCGTGGGAAGCACTGGCTCCATTCTGGGACCAAGGATCTCTGCTGTCTTGCTCCATCGTCCCTCTCCATTTCCCAACCCGTTGGCGAGCCACTACCTCCTAACCCAGCTCCACAGGAACTGGCCGACCGCCCGATCCACACGACCTTCCTTCCTTCCCCTCCTCCTGCACTGGGGCCTCTCACCTTGGCTTGGCTTTGGAGAAAGTTTAAAAGGCTAGTTTCCTGCATCCCCTTTAATCATACTGTTATCTTGATCAGCATTTTAATTTTATATGTGATTCTGACTTGAATTCTGACTCTGTTGGGGGAGGGGCGGGAGTTGGAGAGGGGATTGTTGACGATGGCTATATTTTATTAAGTGTCACGGTCATGGGTTGGACATCGGTTCCTTAAGATGGAGGCTGGGGGTGGGGGGTGGGAAGGACACAAGTACCGTGAAGTCACAGTGCAAAATATTTTTCAAGGAAACATCAAAGACCTTTTCCATGGTGTCTTGCCTTGACCCCATTTCACACTGGCAAAACACAAACTCAAATTAAAATAAAAATACCAGGTCGGCTCCATTTCGTCAGTTGGGCTGCTGGGCTAAGTCACCGATTTTTATTAAAGTCACTAAATGCAAACATTCCAAGATTTATTTTCCTTGCTTATAATTTTTTTCTGCCTTTCCACTGGTGGGCTGTTTATTTCTAATAATTTGGTAGGAAAAAACATTTGCTCATACCAGTGGAGGTCTTATATGCCAAGCTCAAACCAGAGCACATTTTATTGCAGAATAAAACCCCTGGAAAACAGGCTCCAGGGGGGCCCGCTGACGGCAAGTTTACAAGCACAGTACAATTGACGCCATTATAATTAGTTCCCCCCAAAAGTCTTATTTTTCAAGGCAGAGATCTGAATCTTTCTCTTTGCACATGAATATCTCCGGACTAGAGCAAAAACATTATGGAGAGTGAGTCATAGGCGGGCTTTAGGCTTTAAAGACTAATGCAGATCCTATAAATTTAACCCACATTCTTTTACTGGGAATGACTGACTTTTATGAAAACCGAGGACTGTAAATCAGAAACTTAAATAGCTTACTTTGCAGCAGATAAACACAGATTTATGTAGTGACTGAGCCCTAAATTAACCCTTTCATGGTGCCATGGAACACTTGGGGTGGGTTATGCAGAGGGGCTTGGGTTCATCCAACCCAGCTGTGTCTTCCTGAGGCTGGATCTGGGGAAGAGGCCTGCAGGGTGTCACCTCCAGGAGGTGGCAGGCAATCTGGCCAAGACTGCTTCCTGCTGATCCACCTCAACTGGATTAAGCCTCCAGGATTTGGCCTCTGTTTTTTCCAAAGGACAATCCCTAACTTGAAATGACACACACAGGAGAGTTCCCTATGAGGTTTTTGCGTGGGGGCTGCATGTGTCCCTGTTGCAGCCTGAGCTTCTAATCCCTAGATATGTGACTTCTGAAAAAAAAAAAAAAAAAAAAAAGCTCTGGGAACTTCACCTTCTCATCAGGAAAGTGATTCAATAGGATTCAATAGGGCAATTGCACAAGGTGCTTAAAACAGTCTGGGCCCATAAGCTCTGGATGCCTATTATCCAGCATATTGCTGTCATGCCGAGAACCTCTGGCTATGCGAACCAGCCTTCTCAAACTAAGGAGCACTGGCCACCTGGGGATCTAGTCATAGGCAGATTCCGTCCAGCACACCAGAGATTCTGATTTCTAACAAGCTTCAGAGGGATGCCAGGCTACGGATTCGTGGATCCTGCAGCCCTGAGCAGTGCAGGGTGCGAGCAGCTGGAATTGCCAACCGCACCCACCCCCTTTCTCCTTCAGTCCTCAACAAGACACGCTTTGCTGCCTCCAGCCTGGTCCTGCCTGGTGGGGCATCAACCGCATCCTTGACAAAGAGATGGCTCTCCGAATCCTGCGGTTCAGGGCCGCGGCCGCTCGCTGGGACAGCGGGCGCCTTCCCGCCGGCCGCGGTGGCTCTGAGGACCCGCGGCCTCAGCCGCCTGCAGCTGCGGGCACTTCTCTCCGCGCGACCGCTCCCGCGCAGCCCAGGGCGGCCTCGAGCTTTTGTGTTTAAACAAGGCGCGCCCTGTGCTGCCCACTAGGACTTTAAAGGGAGACAGGACCTGGCGACCCCGGGAGGGAGGAAAAGGGCATCTATCATTTTTATGTGGCATTTCAAAGGAGGAGGCTCCTAGGCGGCCGGAGACAAAGGCCCGCGCGGGTTAATGGAGAACCCCCATTTAATCATTAACGCTCAATACTAAACCAGCCCAAGGGCGGAGGGCCCCAGGAAGCTCGCGCTCCTAAGCTCCCCCTGAGGAAGGGGGCCCCACCGGGTCAGGCGGACTGGGGGCTTTGGTGTGTGGCCGTGGCGTTTGGGCCCAGCCCTTCCTTGCAGATGGAGTTCCGCGGGGTGGGGTGGGGGGAGCCTTAGATCTGGGGCAGGTCACTTGGGCGGCACTGCCCTGGGGACCCGCTCCTTCCATCCGCTCCTTCCCTTTGTCCAGGAAAGGTGGCGCCACTAATCCACTTTCTCGACCAGACCTGAAGTCAGGAAGTAAACCGTGCGCAGCCTGCACACCTGGCAGGTGGCGCCCTGCGAATTCAGGGCAGTGGACAAAGTCCCCGGAGCCGGCTCCTCAGCTGTGCAGCTGCGGTGACAAGGCCATCCCTCCAGCCTGAGCCCTGGCACGGAGGCTTCTCTGACTCGGTTCCCCCGCCCCCACCTCACTGCAGCCTGTCCACCTGCTTCCCATCCTTCCCTGCCTGCCACTGGGTCTCATTTTAATAATTTACCTGGAGCTGGACGTAAGGCTCCTTCCTCCTTCAATGTTTTCCCAAGTTCTAGGTCGCAGGGAGAAGTGGCTTCTTTCCCAGCTCTCTGCCATGCCATCCTGTGAGGAGGGGTGGAGAACAGGTCAGCTCCATCTCCAGCCCCTGTTGACACCTGGTTTCCAGGGGTAGTAGTCACTTCAGCTTCAGGCCCTCAACTGACCATGGTTTCTGGCTAGAGTTGAATACAGCCCAGCACTTCTGCATTTCTACCTATTTTTAATTTTTTTATATTGAAGTTGAGCGTCACAATCGATGTTAGCTGGATGTTAAACTGGATGAATTTATCACAGACAGAGCAACCTGGGAAGCCAGCACCTGATGGAGAACAGCATTTGATCATTTTGAATCTTAGAAAACAGAATCTTCTGGGCTCCTGGAGCCCCTGCCCCTGTCCAGTCACTCTCCCTCCTCCCTGGGACACCCTCTCCCGACTCCCCACAGCAGGTTAGTTTGCCTTTGGGTGGCATCACGTCTCAGGGAATCAGTTGGCTGTGGCTTCTCCCCACCTGATGTGTGTGGGTTCTGCCCGCCTGGCTGTTCAGTGGTCCATTGTTCATTCTCATTGCTGAAGAGTAGTCAGTAATTTTGATTGTGACTTTCTATGTATAATACTTTACCTCTGCCAATACTTTTTCAAATTATTAAAGAATAAAACAAATGGTTTAATTTAAAAATTGCAGAATGGTACTGTGTGTGGGGGGGAACATGGATGTAGCAAAAAACATGGAGATGGTGCATGAATCACGAAGACGTGGCATTTCAGACCCACAAGTGTAGGATGAGGGTTATTAACCTTGTCCCCACCCCCCACCACCAAGGCTGGCCACTTTTAAACTCCATCATGTAGGAGCTTAATGACAGCACCAGGTATAGCTGCTTTTCAGCCATCTTGCCGGCCAGGCACCCTGGTGGTACCCCCCCCCCCCACTCAGAGTCCCTGGTATGTTTTAGGACACAAGAGCCCAGCAGCACCTAGGTGTCTGTGGGCTCAGGGGCCCCTTCCAAAGCCCCCCTTCAGCGGAAGGAGGTGGGCCTGCCCCAGGGCTCCCAGGACATGCTGCTGACCTTTTCTGCTTCTTTGTGGGAAAATTCTCCAGGAGGAGATAAGATCAGGGTGGTTAGAGCCTTGCAGGGGGCCTTGCTCCTGGGGGCAGGATAGAGGGAAACTGCTCAGCTGTGGCCGGGTGCCCCCACCCCCACCCCCTCTCTGGAGTTGCAGCAAACCCTGCACCTACTCCTAGAAAGAGCACTTGCCAGGACAGAAGGGGGCTGAAAGCAATGGATGACCCAGAGAAACTTGAGCCCTCGCCTTGGGCTCAATTAGGTGGAGATTCTCACCCAGGGGAGGAAAAGTGATTCTCAAACCTCGAGGAGAAGTGATGGTGACTTGTTTACCTGTAAGAGTGACTTGAAAGTCTTGTTGACTCATTAATCCTGGTGATCTGATCACCGGGCAGGGCAGGAGTGGATGACCACTCTCAGGAGCCAGGGGGAGAGACCTCTGTTCTTTCCTGACAACCTCACGTCCCAGCTGCTCTGTGCCTTCAGAGCTGCATGACCTTTTGAAAGCCCCTTCCTGCCACCCCTACACCTTAATTTCCTGGTCTCCATGTGGCTGTGAACATGTGTCCTCCCAGGGCAGTAGTGAAAACCACGGGGACCAGTCCTGTCTAAGCCCCAGCACAGGTCTCCTTAACAGAGGAGCCAGCCTTAGTGTAGGCACAGAGGCAAGGGGGGCAGGTACATCTAACTTGGTTTTAACCCAAATTTTGAGTGTGTCTGCATTCAAGTTCAGTTTTTCCTTTGAACAGAAGACTGAAGGAAGCAGAGCTCTAAAGCAGGGTTCTAGAAAACACTAGCTGAGATACAGAGCTCTGCCACTAAGGAACCTACTCTCCATGATCCAAGCAACACCCTCTTTGCTCTGGGACTTACATTTTCAACATTTCTGATTCTTAAAAAAAAAAAAAATCTAATTAAATTCCCAACTATGTGCAAGACCTGACTTGCCTGGTTTTAGTAGTGAAAAATTCCATAGCCTGCGACCGTTCTGGTTTTAAAATTGGAAGTTCCCCATTTTGGAAACACCCCTACTCCCAAACTAGAATGATTGGTAGCCCTACTTAAATTGCTCTATCACATTCTGTCTTGGTTATTTTCTGCATCATTCTAATTGATAGCAACGTTCATAAGAGACTGTGCTAAGCACATTTCCTCCGTAATTTCACTTAGCTTTCCTAAAACTCCTTTGAGATAAAATATTCTCATCCTTATTGAGCCAACATAACTTCCTGTTTCTGTGGGAAGAAGCCCTGGGACAAAGCATGCTTTCCATTTTTTGATGCTAAAAAACCAGGACGAGGTAAAATCATTGAGCTGATGACCGTAGAGGATTTTGGATAGCAACAATTTGGCCTGCGAAGCTTGGTCAATGGCCTGGCCTCCCAGCCCACAGGTCCCATGTCCTAGATTCTGCCCACCCAACCAGTCCCTCAAGAGCTCACTTGAAATCACACACCTGAGAACTTAAGACCTGTCAACCTCCTCCCCGAACTTCTACCTTCCGAGATTAAGACGTAGGTAGGGGCTCCCCTGTCTTGGCCAGTTGAATAAATTTGCATGTTTGTTTTTTAAAGTTTTATCTCCCAAATTTTAGTGATGAGGTATCTGATGCTCAGGAGATTAGGTACCCTTTCCAAGGAGCAGTGAGGATTTGCTGCCGAGTGCCTGGTGTATGCTGAACATGGTGTTGAATGCCTTATATGGTTATTTAACCCTTTTTTTTAATCAAAAAAATTTGTGTGTGTATATGTGTTGTGGGAGAGGGAACCCAGGCCTCGTGCATGCCGGGCAATGCCAGGCTCTTCCACCCAGCTATACCCACCCCCCCGCCCCGCTTTCCTTTAATCATGGCAATAATTCTGGGGATATTAATTCCCCGTGGTAAGCCTTGTTTTGTAAATGAGACTACTGAGGTTTAGAGAGGTTAAGTAACTTGCTGAGGGCAAAACAACTAGTAACTGATAAAATGGGGGGATTAAAACCCCACTCCATCTGGCCTGGGAGCCTGTTCAAGTATCTCCTGAGACCTCCTAATGAGGCGGAAGCAGAAGACAGCTCTCTGTCTTCATTGGGCGTCTCAAGTCCTCTGGGGCCTGACCTCTTGGAGACAGCATCTGCCCAGCTCCTTCCCATCACATCCTCCCTCCTGCAGTGCTCCCCAGGCCACCGGCTCAGGTCCACTGGGCCCTTCCACCCTCCTGAGCCTTCCTGTTTTCCGGCTTGGGCACTCTCCTGTGCTCAGAATTTAATGTTATCCTCCTGGTTTTTCACACTCTTTCAACTGATCTCCTCAAGAAGACTGTGAGCTTCTGGAGGCTTCTATGCCTCTGACCTCTTTAGCTGCCCCTCCCCCTGACTCTCCCAAGGGGAGCTTTGATTTTGGGTAGCAACAAACCTTGGTCAGGCCTTCTGTCTCCCTGAGCCCAGTTTCCCCATCAGTGAGGTAGGGACAGCAGCACCAGCTCAGAAGCTGAATGTGAGGCTCGGCCAGGTGATGACTGTGAACGTACTCACCATGTGAGGGACAGTTTGATGGGTTTCTTTCTTGTAGCAAAACCCAACAAGGGAGGGTCAGGAGAACCTCACAATGAATCTGCATTCACAAACTCTTCTGGAAAATTCTGTTCCCCCTGGCTTTCCACACTGCCACAAGGCCAGCTGGGGTGTGAGGCCGAGGCACTGAAGATCCTGTCTGGAAGGGTTCGCCCCAGAGAGGCACAGAGTGTGAGCCCCTGCTGTGCAGCCCGGGACTGTTGCATTAATCACATCTTTTTATTCCGTACTTTTGAAGTTTTGGCATCTTGGGGCCTTGATGCCCCTGGGGACAGCCCCTCTCACGGCTAACCAATCCTCAAAGACAGCAAGAAACCTTTCATAAACCAGCCAGTGGACCCAAGCCCACACCCCAGGCCCTGCCTCTGCCGCGCTTCTCTATCCCCAGTACTAGTGTAGGAACAGGTACCAGGTACAGCCGACGACATACTAACCAGCCACTCTGGCACCTGCTTAGCTGGCCTTGCCTCTCTGTTCCCTCAGAAACTGCAATAAAGGCCTTTTCAATGTCTCCTTCCCCTCTGCCTCCTGCCTGACCTGGTGCTTCCCCATGGCTCCCACACCATGGCCGCCTCCTTCCCTACAGATTCGTGCATTTAACACATTCTTTTCCCAGTGGCAGGCATCTCCCCATCTGTTGGCCTGGCTCTATTGGAAAAACGTAAAACCCACATTTTGTAACGCTAGTGTCCAAGGGAAAGAGGGCAGCTCTGGGCATGTGGATCCCAGCTAATGAAACCCAAGAGTGAGCGTGGGGCCAGTTCTAGTGAAGCCCTGCCCTGTGGCCCCAGCAATTGGAGCAGCCCCCTTTGTGACACTGGCAGGCTGGCAGTCTGAGGGCTGCTGGCAAGTGCCCCTCATACAGACCCCCCCATTCCAGGGAATCTGTGAGCTTGGATCCTGCCCAAGTCCACAAAGGCCCAAACCAACCACCTGGCTCAGCTCTGCACCCAGCTGGTGACCACTGAGTACTGCTGAGGGCCCAGCAGGCATGATGTCCTCTCTGGAAGCAGAGAGGCTCCCAGGGAGTCCCCTCTCCATTTTCTATGTTGCTGTCAGGGGCAGTCCCACTCAGTGCCCTCCCGAGAGGACGAGAGGACAGAAAGAGAAGGCATGGGACAGGGCTTGCAGGACAAGTGCCTCACAGAGGAAAGCACTGGTGTCCACTCTCCTCCAGGAGCTCAGACCTGTCTCTGTAGGGCATTTTGTTTTGTTTTGTTTTTAATTGCAGCCTCATTATTTTTTTTTCACTTAAAATTCTTTAAATGGAAAAAAATGCAATTAAATTGGCTCTTTGGGGTCTATTTCTATGTGTGCAGTTGTGCAGCCACCCACACGCTGCGGACCCAGGGCAGCTTCACTGCCTGGCGCTGCCACCCTGCCCCTCAACTGACCAGTGTCCTAGACCTGTGATTTTTGTCATTCCTTAAGTGTTATATAAGCAGAATTGTGCAGATAATGGCCTTTTGAGAAATCTTCCATTTAGCACCTTGCATTTGAAACCCATCCTGTTTGTCGCTCCTATTATTGAGATGCTATTGTCTGAGAGACCAGTTTGCTACACAGGACTTTCACCAGTTGAAGGACATTTGGGCTATTTTCAATTTGAAGTTATTTTGCGTAAAGCTACTCTAAGTATTTATGCTTAGGGTTTTGAGTGAACATAAGTTTCACTTAACTTGGGTAAACACCTAGGAGTGGAATTGATCGATCATATGGTAGGTGCACATTTAACCATACAAGACAATTCCAAACTGTTTTTCCAAAGTGGCTTCGTCATTGTGACTTACCTCCAGTAATGAAGGCAGATTCCACTTGCTCTGCATCCTACTTAACTCTGGCTACTGTCAATTTCCTTCTTTCCTCCCCACCCGGCTCTTCTTAACTATTCTAGTAGGTATGGATGGATTTGAAATATTCATTTTCTAGGGCTGCCAGGATAAAAATCTCACAGATTGAGTGGCTCACACAACAGATTTATTTGCTCACAGTTTTAAGGGCTGGGAATCTGAAATCAAGGTGCCATCCTCTTCCCTGGGCTTGCGGATGGCCACCTTCTTGCTGTGTCTTCATGCGGGTGTCCCTCTGTCTGCGCCCACTGCTGTTGTGTCTCCACGTGTCTGAATTTCCTCTTCTTATAAGACCACTAGTTTCCTTGGATTAGGAACTGCCTTAAAGACCTCATTTTAACTTCATGACCTCTTTGAAGACTTTATGGTCAAACATGGTTAGGTTTTGAGGTGCTGAGAGTCAGGACTTCAACATAGGAATTCCAGTGTGTGAGGCACAACAGCCCATAATGAGCAGTGTCGATACATCTCAGCCCAACCACACAGAGGTGAGCTGCCTCAACGTGGGAAAATCAGAGACAGTTTCTTAGTCCGTGCAGCTCAAGTTGGAATCCACCACCTTGGGAAAGAACACTGGTCTCCCCACTGGCTGTGTGGAGGGAGTGCGGGCTGTAGTACCAGACACCAGTCACGGGGTCACCTCTTTTCGAAGCCACACTTGGGTCAATCTGTGACATGCTTGCCTCAGAGGCAGGTGGTCGGGAGGATAAGTCACACGCACTGATTGAGATGCCTGAGAACTACAGCTTCCATGATTTTTCTCATTCATTTTTGCTTCTTGAGCTGGCCTCTTCTCTACCTCCTGGGATTTGTGTTAAGGTCTAAGTGCTTAGTAAATGTCAGCAGCTGGATTTAAAGATTCTTGCCAAAATTAGCTACTGGAGACACAAATGCGCTCTTAGATTTGTATGTGATTAGGAAACTGTCAAGTGCTGTAGAATGTAGCCTTTAGGATTACTTGTTAAAGGTCTCAGCTGTCCCTCCTGCCCTGACTCTTCCTATGGACAGCCTAAGCTCACCCTCTGGACTGCATGCTTCCCCCCAAATTCCTAGGCTGAAATCTCAACCCCCCAATGTGATGGCATTAAGGGGTGGGGGCGTTGGAAGGTGGTCAGGTCATGAATGGGATTCGCACTTTCATCAGAAGACACGAGAGCTTTCTCATTCTCTTCATCCTCTGTGGGAGGAAGCATAAGAAGATGGCTATCTGCGAACCAAGAGGAGGGCCCTCACCAGCACCCGACCATGCTGGTACCTAGATCTCAGACTTCCCAACCCCTAAAGTTGTGAGTAATCATCAATTTCTGTTGCTTAAGCCACCCAGGCTGTGATAATTTGTGATAGGAGCACACATTCAGACACTTTCTCCTCCTGCATGTCACATTCTCAGTGAAGATGAGTGAGCCACAAGCCTGTCCTGGGTTAATTAGCTTGGACCACAGTGGGGCAAGCTGGGCAGAGCAGGAGGCAAAGACAAGACAGAACGAGATCTTTGCACCACAGTAAACGCCAAGTCACGCAGTGAGTGACCTTGGAGAAGAGGAATATTAGACCTTTGTACCCTGCACAGCGGCCTGAAAGCATAGGTGCTCCCTGAGCATCTAGAGACTGGCCATGGAGGAGCTAAGTCAGGGGACATGGAAAAGAAGGGCGGGCACAGAGAGAAAGGCAGCAAGGAGATAGGTTTGTCTTGTGTGCTGGGTAGAGGTAGTAGACATTCTTCTTTTCACAGTAGGAAGTCAGGACCAGTTAGAAGTTGGAATTCTCCTCATCTAAGCTGGGTTTTTGGAAGACAGTAAAGAGGGGCCAGCTTTTAACAGGGAATCCGGCTGGAGGGGAGGCTGATGGTTCAGAGGAGCAGGGAGGAAGAGCTGTCTGAGTGGAGGTGATGGGGATAGTGCAGGAGAGGAGCACAGAGATTCTGGCGAGGTGGAGCCGGGAGCTGCAAGTGGCAGGAGGGTGGTGGAGAGAAGAGGGTGAAGCTCAAGAGTGGCCTTGATTGTGTAGCTTTCTATTGCTCCAGCCGCACATGACTATGAACATGGTGGTGTCACTGGGCTGAGAGCAGGTGGTGCAGGCTGGGCCTCTTTCTGGGTCCTCTGGGAAGGAATCCATCCCCTGTTGCTTCCCGCTTCCAGAGGCTGCCCATCCCATGCCCAGGGCCCTTTCTCCGTCCTCAGAGTCAGCTGCTCCTTGGCCCTCCATGTTCCTCTGACCACAGCTGGGAGACGGTCTCAGACTTAAGGACTCATGGGGTTGGGTAGGGCCTGCCCTGACAGTCTGGGATCATCTCCTCATCTCAAGGTCCTTCATTTAGTCCCATCTTCAGAGTGACCTTTGCACTCAGCTTGTACAGTCACGGGTTACAGGGTTGGGATAGGGACATCTTTGGGGACCCACTTGAAGAGTTCACATTCAGCCACACGCTCTAAATACTGGTAAGAATCCCCTCCCCCAGTGAGGCTGCTGCCTCCATGCTGGACCTTTGTCCTCTCCAGTTATTAGATTCAGAATTTCCTGAGTGGTCCTAAGCCATTGGTTCCAAACTCGTCTCTCCAGTCCCCGCTTCTAAATAAACGATGTTTTTGGTTTTTTTTCCCCCTCTTCTAAGATCCTTCTCTTGGACCCCTGCTCTTAATACACCTCTCGCTGTTAACATGTGATTAGCCGCTGTCTACAAGTCTCTGAGTCCTAGTGATGAGCCTCCAGATTTCTAGGATGTAGAATGGACCTGGACAGTCAGCTTCCCGGCATCCCTCAGTGGTCCTACAGACATAGGCTGGCGTCTCTGGGCCTTGCCTGGGTGGGGGCATCACTCCGATCAGCACTCAGAGACCCGCCACATGCAGAAGGGAGGCTCCTTCTCCATGCCCACACGGTGGCTGCCACCATCCAGGCTTGGAGGACTTGGCGTCAGCTCCTGAATCCACCCCACTTTAAAAGCTCATAGCCAAGGAAACTCTGATTCCTTAGAACAAGATTAGGGTTCCTTTCTGTCCTCCAAGCAAGTAGAGTATGTTTCAACTTTCAAAGACTCAGGAGCAAGAAATGTGGACCTGAAGCCAATAGCTCAGTCCCTACCACAGTATTGGGTTGTGCTGTCCCCCTGACTGCACAGATGCTCCTTTACCTGTACACCCAGGGCCAGCCAGGGCTGCATTCTGAGCCCTTGGAGTCAGCTCCACTCAAGACGGCAAAGCAAACATGCTCAGAGGTTCAGCACAGAAGAGCTGCCTGGGGCCTTGGGCCCATATTCTATTTGAAGAAAAGTGGGAGAAGCCAAAGTTCCTGCCAACACAACCTTCATGGCTGTGAGGACTATCATGGGGACAAGCCACCTCTACAGAGATGCTTGCCAACGTGCTCCTGCAGGCACCCCTATCTCCAAGAAAACCCAGCACCTGTCAGCAGCCACAGACCTGGGTGCTTTCCTTTTCCACAGCTCTGCTCGCCCCCTGTCCCTTCTGGTTCTGTGTTGGGCAGCAGGGATCCAGAGATGGGGAAGATACCATGTCAGCACCATGGAGCTAAGTCTCAGGAGAATGCAGGGGCTTATAAAGACCATCAGATGCAACGTGCTAACGGCCAAGATGGTGGGGCACAGGCACAATCAGAGATGAGAGCCCAATCCAGTTTGGAAGACAGGAGGAAATCAAGAGAGCTTCCAGAAGATGTCTTAACAGAGCTGGGGCAGCCAAGCAAAGGGAGTTGAAGGGCACTGCAGGCAGAGGGCTGGGTGGAGCTCCATCCTGGGGGGACCAATCTTCCCAGTCTCTCCCTGTAGCCCTCCTCCCTGAGGCCAAGAACATCTCTATTTCAGTTTCTTCTCTAGGGTCTTGGCCACCAGGCTGCTGAGGCTGGCTTGTGGGCCCTTGGAGCCTCCCTGCTTCCCTCCATACACCCAGCTGGGCAGCGGGCAGCTGTAGGATTTACACACAGTCAGCCTCTGCCCTGGGAGTGGGGACCAGCCTGGCTGTGCTGTTGGCCAGCCCAGCTCCTCGGGAAGTTCTTGGCCACCCCCTGTTGCTGCTGAGCATCTTTCTAAAATGGCTCAGGCTGGGGAGCCAGAGTCCCCAGGAAAGGCTATGGCAGATGGGACCCAAGCAGGCGGCGTGGTGTGTGTCTCCACAGGGGCTTTGGAATCAGCACACCCCCATCCAGATCCAGCACTGCCCTTCCCAGGCACAGAAGCTCAGCCAGGTCACTCCACCTCGCAGCGCCCCCGTCTCCCAACTATAAAGATGGGGAAATAATAGTGCTTGTCTCCGCAGGGTGGGTGACTAGGAGCATTTCATGATGTTTCTCCTCAGCCCAGTGTCTGGTCTGTGTCAAGGCATGATCAATGTTTTCTTAAAAAAGACCATGCAGTTAGGCCAAAGCCATAATCAAGGGCTAGAAGCAAAAGAGTCATCTTATGCTCATAGCAAGTGGCTGTCTTGGCTGCTTGGTTTGGGGACCCAGGAAGGCGGGAGACATGCAATAGACTAGAGGAAATGCTAGCTCGGCCTACAGGAGGAATGAAGGGTGCAGACCCTGAAGGGTCCAACAAGGGGAAACACCCTCCTTGGGCCAGCGCTGGAGAGGAGGTAGCACAGGGCAGGGACCTAGCTATGGGTTTCCCTTGGGTGGGGGATCCCTATACTTGACCCAATAGCAGAATTTAGCAGAGGGGTGCTGGGGGAGGTCAGAGAATACTGCATATCTGAATGAGGGAGTCGGGTGCCAAGCTGGTCCAGGGAAAGCTTAGAAACCACTTGCTGGTAGCCAGATTAACATTGGATGCACTGTGGCTTGCACAGCCCTTCAGTTTGACATTTTTATGAGTCAACTGTTCTTATATGTGCTTGTGCCAGGTGCTGGGGTAGGCCTGGGGTACATCATGTGGATGGGGAGACCATGGCATGTGTGCTGGGGAGTGTGGGGACCAAGGACAGCATCAGCCACACCCACTAGAATCCAGGAAGCTGGGGGCTAGGGCCCCGAGGACAGTGCTGGCAGAAAGGAGCTTGTGCTTGTCGCTGCTGCAGGAGGGTTGGACTGCTCATCTTCCCAGGGGGACCTCTCCACACGGCTTCTGGTTTGGGGGAGCTGCTCTTTCCCTATTTCCTGTGATTTTAATGGGAAGGTAGAGGGTGGTCTTCTCAGCTGGACCCTGCAGGCCGAGGAGGAACAAGAACGGGTCCAGCATCAGGCTGAGGAAAGGATTGTGCAAGGCTTAGGGCTGAACTCCTGCCTCTGGGCAGCTGACTGAGGGGGGGTGACAGATGGTTAAAGCTGCAGGTGTCACAGCCCAGGCCACGCCAGTTTGCCTCCACCACAGACACAATTCTGAGAGGGGAAGGTGTGATGGTGACAGAGGGGCAGAGGTGAGGGTCGGGGAGTTGGGTCACTGCTGAAGGCCACCTCAGGGAGCCCTCCTGCCCAAGTTTCTGAAGCCTCCAGTTCCTCAAACTGCAGTCCATTTTTTTTATGGTGATAAATATATTGGTGGCCTTGTCCTGCTTCCCCTGACCACTAGTGGCCAGAGGACAAAGGACTTGAGAGAAAGACCAGGGCCTGATGTTGGAGGAGGGCATGGATAGAGTACTCTGGGCAGAGGAGATGTGTGGACGGCTGGGCTCTGTGGGGTTTGGCCTGCAGCAGAGAGGGGGGGTTGGAGGCAGGAGACTGGCTCAGGGGCTGCGGAACAAAGTAGGGGCCCTGGAGAGTAGGGCACGGTCCATCATGAGGGACCAGAGACTCTTCCAGGCCACAGGCTCAACATGGAGAGGCCAGTGAGCCACAGCGTGTTCCCATTCATTAGCTGGGCAGTGCCATTCCCCAGGAGGGAGGGGGCCGGGTGGACTGGGACAAGGAGGACCACAGTCACTGTAAGGACACATGCTTGAAGCTGCCTTGGTGTCTGCAGGTTCTGAATCCATGGGTTCAACAGATTGTGGATAGAAAATATTCAGAAAAAAAAATTGTAACAAATATATAGGGACTTCTTGTCAGTAGTCCCTAAACAATACAGCATGACAGAGCATTTACATTATAAGAAGCATTACAAGTTCTCTAGAGATGATTTAAAGTATATGGGAAGATGTATGTAGTAGGTTCTATGCAAGGGACTGGGGCATCCTCAGAGTTTGGTATCTGTAGAGGGTCCTGGAACCAATTCCCCATGACACTGGGGGATAACTATAATGATAATCCTAAAAAAACACCAGCAAATTTACACCATGAAATCACACCCTGCAGCTCTGGGACTTGAGACTTGCTTCCAAATCCAGGGCTCTCTCAGGGCCTTCTTAGCCCCTGGGTCAAGTGCCCTGGTGGCCTGTGGGGTGGGGAAGCTGGGGTCAGTTGTCTGCCTTCCAGCGGTTTTACATTGGCTGCCGGCAGAGCACACATTTTCCTGCTACTAGGAAGCCTCAGCAAGTCCCCACGAGAGCCCCCAAAGCTGAGAGTTGTTAGTGCTGTTTCCACAGCATCTTCCAAGAAAGGCTGCAGAGATATGGGCAGGAGCTGCCCCCCACTGCTGTGGATGTCCACGTGGGTCCCAGCCCTGCTCCACAAGGTCCCAAGGGTGACGATCCAGGGAAAAGGGCCAAAAGTAGAGTGGGGACAGAGATGAGGGGCAAGCAGGAGACTGGCCATGGAGCCACAGAATCTACTTAGACAGGGCGCCCGGCCCCAGGCTGGCCTCTCCTGGCATCCATAACGCGAATCTCCTCCAAATGCAAGCCGCAGCTCTGAGCAGGGCATGGCGGACTCACACATCTCTGCTCAGCAACCTGGGCCACTTCCCAGGCCTGGGCCTCACAGCCCTTTTCAGCAGAGATGCCAAGGCCCTGGGTCTTAAACAAGGTCCCCTTGTCCTTCATTGGCCACTTGTGCATCCACCTCGGGTTTCTGGCACCTTCTGGGCTCGCCTGCTGGCCACAGGCTCTGGATCTTAGCCTCCTAGCGCCTCCCCACTTCCTGTCCCGCCTGCCCACCCCACGGAAAATGCGAACCTTCTGTGCTCAGTGCAGGCTGTCCATCAAAGTCCAACTCGCAGACAAAAACATCATCGCTGTGGGTGGCTTCGGGACCGGACTGCCAGAACTGCCGAGTGAACGGGACGTGGACTTCCTTCCGCTGGGCCAGGGGCAGGCTGCCGCCTGGGCTCGGGTTCTGGAACCCTGGGTGGGGAGGGAGAGAGAGCACACTGTGTTCCTGTCTCCATGCTGGGCTTTGGAGCCCTTATTTCCTCACCAACATCCTGAGAGGTGGACTTTGTGATCCTCATTTTACAGACTAGCAAAGGGAGGGTCCACTAAGCCACATGACTTTCCCGGCTCCACCCCTGACCAGGACCAGAGTCAGGATGGAATGGGAGATGGACCCTAGCACCTGGACTCTTCTCCAAGTGTTTGACCGTGGTGCCCCCTGACAGGAACAGCTAGGAATGTCAGTGGGCCACAATCTAATAAGTGACAAAATACTTGAAGCCAGAACTGACCTGGGGAATTGCGCTATCAGGATGCCACCTGTGGGACTTGGTGGGGTCCTGCCTCCTGGGGGAGTGGGCACCTGGAACCCTCTGCCTCCTCCAGACAGATCCCACGGTTGGGCTTAGGTGGCACCTCCGTGTCTGTCCAGCCAGGACACTGCCAGCTGGCACCTCTTCACCCCCTCTCACCCCAGCATCCGTGCCAACGTCAGTCATACCTCCTGCTCCTTCCCCAGCCCCCTTGCCAGGCTCACGGGTTTCTGGACCCTCTCTCCATCCTGGTTCTTTGCAAGCCAAGTCTAGACCTCTGGCACCAACGGTTGCTGCCAAGGGGCTTCTCAGAGCCCGGGAGTGCCAAGTGCCGACGCCTCTGCCTCTGGAATGCGTCTGCAATGCCATCTGCTGAGCTGCCCCCAGAGACCCCGATGCTATAAAACTCTCTCAGTCCCAGGGACTGGCATCCTAACAGGCTCCCTGGGTGACTCTGATGCCGGTGGTCTGGGCGCTGCACCTCAAGAACCTGCTAATGAATGGCACCAGTGCAGAACAAACAGCTCTCAAGTGGCTTGAACACTGAACACGCAGGGGGAAGAACCACTCGGCCATGCAGCAGGGGTGGTGGAGATGCAGGTGTGGGAGGGGGCCAGGGAGGACAAGGTATGGAGTCCCGCCAGCTGCTGGTTATTTTAGATATTTCATCCCTGTAGCACCCATCTGGCCTCATACGACAGACCTTATTAGCTCTTTTCACAAAGGATGGAAATGAGGCTCAGAGAGGTTAGAAAACATACCCAAAATGTCATGGGCTGCCAGTAATGACTCAGAATTTGAGGCTACATCTGCCTGGTTCCAGAAGTCTGTGCAACCCACCTTGCTCTGCCAAAGCCTGCACAGGTACCAGGTGCCCGATGCCTTTCTGCAGGGCTGGGCACAGTCAGCATATCTGTTAATGAATGAGTGAATCAATGAATGGGTGAGTAAATAAGAGAACAAAACTGCTTTGAAATCATGGAAACTAGCCCCGAGAGGCTCCCTCTATGACCTCATGTTCTGCCTTCCCCTCCCACCGTTTCCTTAATCTGAAAGGTGACCCTGCAAAACTCGCCCAGTTGATAAGGCCGCCAGTGCACCTGCACTTGTTATCCGAACCTGGATTCAAACAGGAAGCTGGGACTTCCATAAGGCCGAGGGCGGTGATGGCTGGATTCATGTCCAGGCTGGAGCCAGCCCTCAGGTTGATGCACAAGAACCGGTGAAGGGCCAGGCTCTGTGCTGGTCCCCAGGAGAATGAGGCAGGAACCTCACAGTCCCACCCTTGGTGGTTTAGAAGCCACTGGGGAGGGCGGCGGATGCTTGGGAAGTCCTTATGAATGGAATGAGGGATGTGGAAAGGGAGAAGTGTGAAGCCGGGGGTCACAGCTGACCTCCCTGGGGACAGGGTCTCTAGGATGGGCCTGAGGTGAGGAGGAGGGAGATGCCCACCAGGGCAGCTGCCCAGCAAGAGGTGTGTGTTGGTTCTGTTTCTGGTGCTCCTGGTGGAACAGCTCCACAGCCGGCTCCTGTCCCCGGCTCCTGTCCCCTAGCCTTACCACGGATTGGCCTCCAGGAACAGTGGCCCAGCCCAGCCCCTCCCTCCCTCAGCCGGTGGCTGGTGAGGCCTCCTCAGCTGACCAGGTAGTTGATTCCTAAGCTCACAAGGATTTTGTGAGCTGATTAAACAAAGCCATATTAACAATTAAGTTACATAGATAATTAAATTAAATCATATTTTATTAAACTCAAAGGTGATAAATACTCAAAACTCATTTCTCCCTAGCTACTTTACATTTTATATATTTATGATCTGGAGAATATTTTTATCTATTGTATCATAGGGTGGATATAACCATACAGATGTGATACTGTACATCTCTACCAGCTTTTTTTTTTTTTTTTTTTTGCAATTAAAGAAACTTTTACTTGTGTACTTTTTAAAATTTCATTTTCAAATTGCCATTGAATTCTAAATACGTATCATAGAATTAATGGCTAATGTTAAGAATATGCATTCTTCTTTATGGCTGAGTAGTATTCTACTGTGTATATGTACTATATTTTCTTTATCCATTATCTGTTGAAGGCACCTAGGTTGGCTCGATAGTTTAGCTATTGTGAATTGAGCTGCTATAAACAATGATGAGACTGCATCACTCTAGGATGCTGATTTTAGGTCCCTTGGGTATAAACTGTGAAGTGGATAGCTGGGTGAAATGGTGGTTCCATTCCCAGTTTTCTTTTCTTTTTTTTTTTTTTTTGAAAGAATTTTTTTAATATTTATTTTTTAGTTCTCGGCGGACACAACATCTTTGTTTTGTATGTGGTGCTGAGGATCGAACCCGGGCTGCACGCCTGCCAGGCGAGCGCGCTACCGCTTGAGCCACATCCCCAGCCCATTCCCAGTTTTCTGAGGAATCTCCATACCACTTTCCAGAGTGATTGCACCAATTTGCAGTCCCACCAGCAATGTATGAGTGAGCCTTTTCCCCCACATCCTCGCCAAGATTTATTGTTGCTTGTATTCTTGATGATTGCCATTCTGACTGGAGTGAGATGGAATCTCAGTGTGGTTTTGATTTGCATTTCTCTAATTGCTAGAGATGTTGAACACTTTTTCCATATATTTGTCAATTGATTATATTTCTTCTTCTGTGAAGTATCTGTTTAGTTCCTTTGCCCATTTATTGCCTGAGCTATTTACTAATTTATTTGGCATCAAGTGTTTTGAGGTCTGTATATATCCCAGAGATTAGTGCTCCGTCTGGCATTTCCCCCAGTTCTATGTCCAGCGTCATCACCTTCATAGCTGTCTTAGTTCATTTTGTGTTGTTGTAACAAAATACTTGAGGCCAGATACTTTATAAAGAAAAGGGCTTTAGTTAGCTCACATTTTTGGAAAACCAAGAGCATTATGCCAGCATCTGCTCAGCCCTGGTGAGGCTTTCTGATGACATCACAACATGGCAGATGACATCACACAGGAGTGTGTGTGAGAGGGAGAAAATGAGTGGTGAGACAGGCAGCAGGAGAGATTCAGGGGACTGTCTTGTTCTTGGTAAAACAACTTACTCTGATGGGAACTAACTGGGGTCCTGAGAGAATGACATCATTCCCTTCTGAGGGTGGCATCCACAATGACCTGATCATCTTCCACAAAGCCTGCGGTCCTAACAGTTCTACAACCTCACCACCATCACGCTGGGACCAATCTGCCTCCGTGTGAACCCTTGGGGGACCATATCCAATATCCACATCCAAACCGTAGCACTACCTTAAGATGGCCACAGTAGGAGTATTGTTACCAGAATCACTGTAAGTGATTGCTTTGTTTGGTCCTTTGTCTCCATTTGATAAAGTGATGGAGAAAATCTAAACTTAGGAGTGTCGTATACAGCAGTTGCATTATGAATAGCACATAAAATCGAGGAATTAGTCTTGCAGTATTAAAAAAGATTGAGCAAAGGAGTCACCTCGTTGATAAATGAGTGAATTTCCAATATATGTCTTTTATGTCTCATGAAAATGCCAGCCAGGTGGTTGTACTTTTATTAGAATTACACTCATTCGTCAACAGTGTGACTGTCTTTGCAGATTAGAACTGCAGTCCAGCATTCACAGTGTGATTTACAGTATACAGGAGGTTTGCACAGGTTGTGCCAATGTTAGATCGTTTTATACAAGGGACTTGAGTACCCATGGATTTTGGTACCCTTGGAGGGGCCTGGCACCCATTCCCTGCACGTATCAAAGGATGACTATATGAGTGGTTTACTTAGAAGTCTGACGCGCTACCCATTGTGCAGAAGAGTCACCTATAAATAGGTTCTTTAGAGAAAGGTGACACCTACCAAAGGAGTCCTCCTAAAGTAGTTAAAAGTGGTGGCCTCTGCCTGGGCAAAAGAATGGGAAGCGGGACACCAGATGCCAGGCACTGCTGTTTTTATAATAAGTCTTCTCGTCCGATTGGAATTTCTAAATTTTGATATTAATCTAATGTTGATAAACTAAATCCAGGAAATTCCAGGAGATGAACCACTCATGGTGACACATGTCCATCAATACATTTTTTCTCTTCAACTGGCCTCACCCCCCATCATCAGAGGCTGCTGCAGGTCACAGAGAGAGCATCCGGAAACAGCGCCCGGTGGATCACAGACTTAACATGCAACCTTGCCATCAGAGGTTAAGAAAACCAGCACCACAAAAGAGAAACCACAGACTCAATAACAAACAAAAAGCCACAACTTAAATAAACTGAGCCATTAGAACAAATGGAAGATGACATTTTCAAAACGTGTGCCCTTCCGAGGGTTAAGGGAGGATATCATATCTCTCAAACAGGACCACACTGCAATGGTGGAACAGCAGGGACTCTGGGGAGTTAGACCCCGACGAACACAATTAAGAAAGTCCAGTGACCTTTTACTCTCAGGATGGAACTATTAAACTAGAGAATCAAACCAAAGGACTTCTTTGTAGAACATCGTTCAAAAGGACAAAGAGACAGAGAAGACATGAGAAAAGAAAGATCTCAGAGGATAAAATCCAGGTCCCAGTCTCCATCTAATAAGAGATTCACAAAGGGAAGACGAAGGAACCAGAGAAGAAAAGCATCACATTGTAAACTTGCCAGAGCTGGAGCACGACATTGAACTTCAGATTGGAAGAGGCCCCTGAATCCTACCCGATTGGGGTTCTTGGAAAAAAAAACCCTTAAACTCTTGAATTGGCCCTTGCCCCAGTCTCCAGAGGTTTCAGATCGGATGAGCGCTCACCTTCTTCACAAGTCCCTTTACTCATTCTGTCTCTCCTGGTCTTCTGTCATTCTCTCTTGTCCTGCTTGCTCGGCTGTGATTTCCCCCTGTGACTTTGTCTTTCAAGTCACCGCTGCAGAATGAACAGCCTCAGCTTCACCTCTCAGCATTGGAGTCTGCAAGGGGCACCCCCCAGGGGTTTGAGGGGTGCTCTGTGACCACCAGGGTGCTGTCTGACTGTGCACCTTGGCACTGGGATGCTTTTCTGGGATCTTGTAATGACTGTTAAGTGGATCATTTCTGCAGGACTCTGATGTCCCTCACAGGCAGTGTCACTACCCACCCTGTGACTGCTGATTTGGTCCATGGTAAGGGTCCCTGTGTGTGTGTGTGTGCACACATACACACGCACACGCACACACACACACGCACACACACACGCACACACACACACACACACGCACGCACACACACACACACACGCACGCACACACACGCGCGCACACACACACGCACACACACACGCGCGCGCACACACACGCACGCACACACGCACACACACGCACACACACACGCACGCACACACACACACACGCACGCACACACACGCGCGCACACACACACGCACACACACACGCGCGCGCACACACACACACACACACACACACACACACATATCTTGGAGGGTAGGCTGGGGTGGCTGCATCAGCAAACTCTTTTCCAAATTCAACGTCTGAGGCCAAGGTTGAATCCTGCCTCCTGCAGGAGGATGCATAATTGTTCTGTAGGCTGAATGGAGGTCACAGAAATCTTCTTTTTGGCCACCATGATATTTAAAACAATATCTTAATTGGTTGCTGAAAAACCAATAAAGGAAGGACCTGGAAGCCAACAGTAGTCAACAATTCCCTTGGATTGGACTTATTTTTGTCCAGATCACCATGCCCCTTACAGAAGTGGGAACAAAGAACTTCAAACTGCGTAATCTATGTGGAGCATAGAAGCACCACCTCGCCCACTCCAGATGTGCATGGAGCAGCTGCTATGCGTCAAGCATGGTGCTTGTCAAGGGGGGTGCAAAACTGGGTAGAGCATAGGGTGCTCGAGCAGAAAGGACCACAGAGACCCCCTCTGACCCCTTCCAGGTACACCAGTCAGTGGTGTGTGTGTGTGTATGTGTGTGTGTGTGTGTGTGTGTGTGTGTGTGTGTTGGTGCATGTGTGCGCGAGCAGGGGGTGGGGTGAGGGGAAGGAGGGGCAAATCCAAGATTCTTAATATACCCAAACATTATTTTTATTTTTCTTATTTGGATCTTATCTCTAGCAAGGATAATAAAAAGAAAGGTGAGCTGATATCAAAAAGGAAAAAGTAAAAAAAAAAGGGGGGGATCAAGATTTAAATAGTACTCCATATGACCTCAGCTTCTTGTAAAAGATATGATGGAGATTACCGAGTGCTGCTGAAAAGATACTGTATGCACATAGAGGCTTGAGAATTTAGTGTTTCAAATCTTAGCTCTTTTAAAAGATAGGTGAAACTTTCCAAACCTCTAGGAACTCCGTATCAGGAAGGAATTTGGACAATTTATGGCCCCTTCTCACCACTTGCAAATGGAATAGTCATTATGGTCCCCAGACTCCTGGTTCCAAGGCACTGTGGAAAGGAACCCGGAAGAGAATGCTGGGCATGCTCTTCTTGTGTGTTCATGTTGAGTGTCGATGCAGGGGAGGCACAGAGGGTGGCCCATTATTCAGAGATGAAAGCCATACTGCTTGGAGTTGTGGATGCTTTTATTAGAATGAATTAGGTCCAGCACCACCTTGGAAGGGAGGACCTAACGAAGAAGAAAGGCTTGTTGGGATAGGCACACTCTGTGCACAAAAGGAGAGAGGCACAAAAGACTCCTGAGTCAGACCCTTAGAGGTGAATAGATGGGACAACTCAAAATATCATCATCCATCCTGTACCTATCTATGGAGGCTGGATTTCCCAGGAGCTGCTCTTTGATCCTTTCCCTCCCACCTGCCTTTCTCCCTGCTCTGGTTTGAGCTGCACAGTTAGACGCCTCTTGCCCTAAGGCAGACAGTCACTGAGGGTTCTGCAAAGCTTCCTGATCTTTGGTGGGAGTATTACTTTCTGTTTCTTAGAAATCTAGGGCTTCAGCTGAGGGTCACATCCCTGATGCGTCAGTGGTCTCATACATTACGGAGGGGGAAGGGCCTAGTGGAGGTGGCAGCCCCCGGAGGATCCAGGACGTGAGGCTTGGGCTTGTCACGGTGGAGCCCCATCTATTTGCTGCAGTGACAGCTGCTTCTACTCAGCACAGGAGCCTGCTCACTGTGGCTGTGGCCTCTGTAAGTTGGAGCTTCTCAAAGCCAAGGACTACTTTATCTCTTCTTTGGCATCTTTGGGGCTGCCACATATAAAGTCACTTGAAAATGAATAAAAGCATGACTAACAAGACGTAGCAGATGGTCTGGAGCTGCTCATAGGGATTCCTCTTCAGTTGACTAGTTTTATGGAAACTGCTGATTTTCTAAAGATCTGCCCTTAACCAATTCAAGAGACTTCTCAGGCGGATCATTATTAATTTCCCACAATTTCCCTAATTTCCTCTCATCAGAGCATTTTACTATTATTATTGGCCTCTCACTGGATTTTTTTTTTTTTTGGGTTATTGTCTGACTTTTTATTCAATAACATCTCTAGCTATCCTGTGCAGGTTGTTAGAGAACACACAATTCGTTTGAGAATGTTCATTTATGTTTTCAGCTTGATTTCATTTCTCCCATGAATCTATTTTAATATTCACAATTGCTACTGGTCTCTGATTTAGGATTTCTGTTGGAATTCTAGTACATTTACTTTTGTAAAAAGGTGATGTATAGAGTCACAATTTAAGGCCTATGGGACATTTGGGATCATCCATTCATAACCTTTCTTTGAAGATGAAGTGGGGGAGAGTGAGGTTAAGACTCTGTCTCTTGTTTCACAGACAGAACTGAACCCGGACCCTATAGTTTTGTGTTTCAGGCTTATGGCCTACTTTGAGTTGATTTTTGAGAAGAGCGTAAGTTCTGTGTTTTGATTCTTTTTTTTTTTTTTTTTAGCTGCTGAGGGACCTTTATTTAATTTATTTATTTATATGTGGTGCTGAGAATCAAACCCAGTGCCTCACACATGCTAGGCAAGCGCTCTACCACTGAGCCACAGCCTCAGCCCAATTCTTTTTTTTTTTTTTTTTTGACATGTGGCTTCCAGTTGTTTATTGCCACTTGCTGGAAAGACGATCTCAGCTCCGTTTCTCTGCTCTTGCTCTTTTGTCAAAGATGGCTTTGTGGTGGATTTCAGGATTCTCTACTCCATTCCATTGGTCTATCTATTTTAATTTTTATTCTTTGCCAACACCATACTGTCTTAATCACTGTAGCTTTATAATAACCCTTGAGGTCAAGGAGTATTCGTCCTCCATCTTTGTTCTTTTCCTTTAATGTTGAGTTGGCTCCTCAGGGTCTTTTGCAAAAGGTTAGTAATTATTGATTCGATTTGATTTCTTTACTTCGATATGGATCCATTAAGACTGTCTTTTTCTTCTTGTTTAAACTTTCTTTTGGGGGGCCTGAGGTGAGAATCATGGCGGGAGGGCATTCCATCCCTTTACTTTCAATCCCTGGGTGTCTTCAGGGTTTCTTGTAGACAGCATTTAGTTTTGTTTTGTTTTTGATCCACTTTGGCAATCTCTTTTGACTGATGTTTTTAGACCACTTATATTTAAAGTGCTTATTGCTGTACTTGAATTAACATCTACCGTACTTAGTAGTGTTTTCTATTTAGTGCTCTTTTCCCCAGATTTTTGTCTTCCATACTTTTTTTCTGCAATTTGTTGTTTTGATTGGGCATTTTATAAGATTCAATTATCTCCCTTTTTAGCATATCAATTACATTTTTTTTTTTTTTTGGTAACAGAGATTGAATCCAGGGACACTCAAGTACTAAAGCCATATCTCCAGCCCCTTTGATTTTTTAAATTTTGAGACAGGGTCTCCCTGAATTGTTTAGGGCCTTGCTAAGTTGCTGAGGCTGGTTGAACTCATGATCCTCCTACCTCAGCTTCCCAAGCTGCTGGGATTACAGGCAGGCACCACTATGCCCAGCCAGGTCCACTCTTTAATGATAGTATATTGCTTCCTAGGCAGTGCAAGCACTTGATAACAAAATATCCCTAATTCTTCCTTTCCATCCTCATGTCATTGCTGCCATTCATTTCACTTATATAAAAGCACATGTAAGTATATAAAATAAACACATATTATGGAAAACATTGATATTATCCTTTTGAATAAACTTTTAGATCAATTAAGAATAATAAAAGTGAAAGTTTTTCTTTTACTTAATTATTTTCTGATGGTCTTCTTTCCTTTATGGAAAAAAGAGTTTCTGACACATTTTCCTTCTGTCTAAAGAATTTCTTAATATTTCTTGCAAGGTAGGTCTACTGGCAACAGATTCCCCCACTTTTTTTCTGTCTGAGAAAGTCTTCAATTCCCCTAAACTTTTTAAAAATTTTTACTTTTTGACACCAGGAATTGGACTCAGAGGTGCTTTACTGCTGAGCTACATCCCCAGCCCTTTTTATTTTTATTTTGAGATCAGTCTCAATAAGTTGCTCAGGGCCTCAGTAGTTGCTAAGGCTGTCTTTGAACTTGTGATCCTCTTGCCTCAGCCTCCCAAGTTTTGGGGATTATGGGTGTGAGCCAAGGAGCTGGCTTCCTACCCTTTTGATGGATAGTTCCACAGGATGTAGACTTGTAAGTGGGTGAGCCTTTTCTCTCAGCCTTTTCAAACATAGTTGAGATTTTGCGACTTTTCCACTTGTTCCCATGAGGTTTCTGCTTGTGGGTTTCTGCTCTAGTAAACTTCGAGTCTCTGGATCCACCGTCTGTCTCTCTAACTTTGGGGTAGCTAATTGTTCTGTGTCCTCATCCTCTGATGATGTGAGAAGTGTCGTTCTGTTCATTCCCCCTTTCCTTGTTGTTAGGATAGAGTGGTTTCTTCAAAGCTCCTTACGTACTAGACTGGAAACTAGAAGATTCTCAATGCAACTTCCTCTACTTTATTTTTATTTTTAGCTTAAAGACCCATTTATTGTATTCTGAAAATTTGCTGAGAAAGTATATCTTAGATGCTTTTACCATACAAAAGAAAAAAAGGTAAATATGTAAGATGATGGATATGTTAATATGCTTGAATATACTAATAATTTAACTTTATACGTGTATATCAAAATTTCATGCTATTTCCTTTAAATATACACCCAAATCAGCCCACACTCATGGTAGAACTGGCTCTAAGACCCACCCCCCCCCTTAGATACCAAAATCTGAGAAAGCAACTTCCCTTATATAAAATGGCTTAGTATTTGCATATGGCATGACATCCTCCTGGGTGCTTTAAGTCACCTCTAGATTACTTATAATAATACAGTGTGAATGTATAAATAAATAATTCTTGTACTGTATTGCTTAGGGAACAATGGAAAAAAATCACCTGTACATGGTTCGTACAGACACAATTTTTTTCAAACTGTTTTTGATCAGTGGTTGGCTGGTCAAATCCATGAATGGGGAACAAATGGATATGGCGGTTGGCTGTACAATTAAAAAAAAAAAAAAACAATGTCCATTCTATTGACAACAATCTGCAGAACTTTATTTAACCTTAAGTATGGTAGGTTATCCAGCTGTGTGCAAATAGAAGGAGGCAGAGTCTCCTATTTATCCTGTGAGAAAGGGAGGGAGGCCCTAAGAATTCTCGTATTGTAACTGGGATCAGATTTGCTTTGCCATTTGGGCTACTGGAAACCTGTTAAGTAATGGAACTAAATACCACTCCTTGAGCCAGCTGGGTTCAAACTACCATAGCACATCAGGTTGTATCATCAGACGATAACAAGGATATGATTTAGAATACGGCAAACCTCAAGGGAAAACTAGCAAGATGAAGAGGGAATACTCAGACTTCCTACACTTTCTGGCGCCTACTCAAGACCATCCTGCAGTTGACCCTCTGTGCTGAGCTGGTATGGAGAAAGGCTTGGGAGACCTGTGAAGAGAGATGCTTGGAATCTGGCAGGGGCATGAGGAGCTGGTGAGAGGAGAAGAGATTGCTGCGGTGGTGTCTGAACTTGGATCCCCTTTGCAGTTCGGAGAAAACCAGGTAAGGTTTGGAATTCTTTTTAGTTACTCTTTCAGCTGTGCTGAGGGCCATTACGAAGTAGGAAATTTCCTTGCCAGCGTACCCCATGTTAAATTCGCTGTTGACCTTGCATGTGTGTTTGAGAAAGGTGACCCCTGCTCAACGACCAGGGAGGACCCAGGATTAGGGTGTATCCTGCAGTTTGAGGAAGTATCCCGCTCCTTGGGTTAAGGGCGTTCCCAGTTTAAGACCTTGGATTTTAGGGAAGTTCGATGTTGAGGATTATTGCTGCTGGAATTAGGGCGTTCCTGCTACCTGAGCTCCCGTTGAGTTCTCGTGAGATTCAGAGAGCATTTTGGGAAAAAAAGCCTCGTGGAATTGTGAATTGGGTGGCAGCAGAACTGGGATTGCCCCAGAACGTGTGTGGAGGCCGGTGTGAGTTCGGGAATAAAGAATTGCTGTTTGAATCTACAAAGCTGTGTGGTGGCTCGTGATTCTGTGCCCAGCCGAGACTGCGGCACAGCTGCAAGACTTTGGTTCCACAAATGCAGTGCCGCTCTGATTTCACAGCCTGGGTCCTGGGATGTAGAGGGCTGCAGAACCAACCCCGCTCCCTCCTGGGCCAGCTTATCTGCCTAAACATGCCTCTGTATGCTGGGCCGCCGTGCTCCTAAAGGCAGGTAATTACTACAAGAATGAAACAGAAAGTAGAAAATGACATGTAATCTATGAAATAGTTTCTGAGAAGAAATATATTCCTGCTTGGCACAAATAAAAGGATTTTCTGTTGTTGTTGCCAGAAGAATGGGGCTGGTTTCCAGGACTGTGAAAACCTCAAAGCTTCGCCTGGAGGAATTTCCTCCTGCAGGAGGATTTTGAAAAATCTTGACTTTGATCTGCCTTGTTTGATCCATGGAAAGCAATATCGGCAATATTGCAGGATTCAGCAGAGCGCCCCCGTGAGCCTGCCGCCACCAGGAAATAGTCACTGCTGCTTGACAGAGGCGTGCGCAAAATAGGACAGCGCCCTCCACAAGGGCATCTCTGTACCATAAACACCCGTCTGTGGTGGACACACGACCGTCCTCCATGAACCAAATAACCCTCCTGGCCTTAGCATCCTAAGTTCGTCATGTAACTGGGGGTCTCACCACTCGGCTCGGCAGAACCCTGTGTTCGGAGTCGGCTCCAGACGACCTCTACCTCAACTGTGCTCATCCACAGGGCAAAATCTGTTTTATATCTACGTCATCACGTAGGATGTTATTTGAACAAAAGTTTCTAAGACATTCCATAAAGGGTTTGAAACTCATAGATGTCCCATAGCTAAACAGGCTTGGTTTTCAAATGACAGGTAAGTCAGTTAATTGCAACTCAGAACACCTTTCCCCTCCCCCAGAAATGATACCATAGGATCCTAAACTCGACCACACAAACACCTTGGTCTCCACTGTGTCCCAGAAAATCAGGACTGCTGACTGGAGATCCATAGCACATGGGTGTTATGGAAGCAGAAGGCTCATTGTAACATTAGCTGTAACAAGTGATATTGTTGATTGAACACATTATGAGTACCAGGCTCTCTTCTGGGTGCTTTATTAGTGTCATTCAGTTATGTTATTTAGCATCGACTCCACAGAACCCTGTGTGGTGGGCGTGTTCAATTTTTCATTAAGGCTTCTTAACCTATTTTACAGATAGAAAGATTAAGTACTTTTATTTGCTTATGTTTTCTGGTACCATGGCTGAGCAATTCCTTTAAAGTAGGGTGCACCATCCAGGTTTATGTCCTAGAGATGTGACCTTGTGGCCATCATGGGAAGGGTGGCAGCCCAGAGGCTGTGACCAGCTGGGCATCAAGTCAGGGCTGGGAGAGTGAGCAGGTTTTTATCCCAGGTCTCCATTTATTGCTGACATGCAATTCCAGCTCTCTGTGGCATCCTCTGAGTCTCCTTGTCCTCACCCATTTCCTGGGATAATTGCAGAGGCACCTCTCAGAGTTCCAGGCAGGATTAAGTGGGAATGCATTAAATGTCTGAACAGTGCCAGGTGCTCGGTAGCTGTTACAACTCATCCATTCCCGCTCCCTGAGTCACTGAGCTAAAAAGCTAAGTGGCCTCACCTTGGGCTACTACGGATTCCTGACCCACCTAAGACTTTTGCACACCTCTGGTGACTGCTAGAGACTGAATTATAAGGCCTAACATGATGGTGGAAAGGCTGATGGCTGTGGTGCCCAGCCTTCAGCTCCCTCCAACTCAGCTCTGTAACGATATCCTTGAGCCTGGGGCCTGGAGCCCTCTTATTCTTTTCCAGAAAGCTCTAGAAATCTCTAAAAGAAGTAAGCTGGGCCTTGAAGCAGCAGATACTACAGGAGCAGGCCCTCCCCTTGGGTTTTCCTGATGAAAAAAATCTGCAAGTAGGTGGCAGCGGCAGAAGCCCAGGCCTGGTGTCTGGGCCATGGCACCAGCACTCCAGAATTCAGGGCCAGTGTCCCTCAGGGCCAAGGACAAAGGATGGCCACAAAAGCTCTGCAGCCAGGACATTTCAGATTTGTCATGGGCCTTGGGACTTGGCTAGAAGGTATCGTTGACATGTCATTTCTTTTTAGAGCTGAGTGTGAGTGGAGGACAGGGAGGCTTAGCTTTAAAAGGAAAACTAGTCTGTGAATCCATGAAGGGAACCGTTGGCAAGGGAGTGAGCACTGCCAGGGCTGGGGAGTGAGTCCTCAGGTAAGGGAAGGGTGGTTTCCCAGAGCCTCAGGCCAGGGCCGGGGAAAGGCGGCAGGGCCACTATCCAAACGCATACAGGAATGTGAACACAGCTCATCAAAACCGAACTGATAGAAAGGAGGGCAGCTCACAATTTACAAATAACAAAATATCCAATAACCCGAATTGTAAATTCTGTACACTTAGTCATAAATTACATGTAACTTTCTATTTCTTGGGAAATCCTATCTCTAGGGATTGGATCTAGGTGCGCTTTACCACTGAGCTACATCCCTAGTTCTTTTTATTTTGAGACAGAGCCTTGCTAAGTTGCTGAGGCTCGTCTTGAACTTTGGATTCTCCTGCCTCAGTCTCCCATATCAACTATGGGTGTGCAACACCTCACTTGGCTAAAATCTACTCTTTTTTTTTTTTATAATTTGAAACTCCACTGTGTCACAAAATGAGATTATCACCTGTAGGTGACTTATGAGACCTAATACAATGTGAACACTATGTAAACAGTTGTCAAACTGTATAGTTGAGGGAATAATGATGGGGGAAAGTCTATTGGTGTTCAGTAGGATGCATTTTTTTTTCATTTTCTCTGAGTTTGGTGAAATCTGAAGACGCAGAACCCATGGATACAGAGGACCAGTTGCTGTGGTATGTCTTGATTCCTCCCCCCAATTTCAAGCATTACCTATAGAATTCACACTATAAAATATGAGGGCTTCTCTTCCAACACACCCTGCCTGTAATCCCATAATTTACACACAACAAACACCACACACACACACACACACACATACACACACACCCCTAAACACACTTGCATCCGTTCTTTCCCCCTTTCTTTGAAGTATGGCTTATTAAATTTTAGTTACCTAAATACACGACATTGTCATTATTGTGACCATGTAAGTGCCGTTCACACTCAGCCATGTAGTGTACTGCCATTTCTTGAAGTTTCTATTTCTTCTACCATGAATCCTTTCTTTGTTTTATAGTTTGTTCAGGTTTCTCAGAAATGATCACCAACTAGACTTCCTATCAGTGGTCTACATAGCCTCTCCATGTGGATAGATACATTAGGTATTTTATCTGTTTCATCTTGAAGAATTTCCTCTGGGCTTCTGACTACCCTGGGATGGCTGGCTGGCTGCCCTCCACCCCCGGAGCCTCCTTCAGCTGCATCTTAGAAATCCCCTGTCTCCTTCTTGGGTTGCATCCTGCTTTCTGTATCCCAAGCCTTCCTCTCTCTTGGCTTACTTTCTGGTTTTGTGTGTGTGTGTGTTTGTGTGTGTGTGTGTGTGTGTGTGTGTGTGTGTGAGAGAGAGACTTGCACTTTCCAGTATTGACCTGAGAAAGGGTGCATGGAAGTAAATATTTTGGAGAACTCTGACCTCTTAATCTCTTTATTATCACATCTGTTGATACGCTGGATATAGAATTTTAGGACACTAATAACTTTTCTTCAGGATTTTGAAGGTGTCATTCTATTGTCTTCTTCTTTCCAATGTTACTGTTTGGAAGACTAAAGACATTCTGATTCCTGGTCCTTTTCCCTGTCTCTCTGAAAGCTTCTAGAATCTTCCCTGCATCCCCAGTATTTTCATATTTCTCAGAGATCTGCCTGGGTCTATTTTGAACCATTGTGCTGGAGCTTGTTAGAGCATTACAATGTGGAAACTCACAGTCTGCATTTTTAAATCAAATAAACTCATTTTCTTGAATTTTATTAATAATTCCTTTGGTCCTATTTTCTTTCTGAAGCTTGGATGATAAACTGCTTGACTGGCCTCTAATTTTCTTATCTCTTCTCTCCAATTTTTTACCTTTTTGTCTCTTTGCTCTACATTTTGGGTGATTTCTCCAGGTTTATCTTCCAGTCTTTCTGTTGGCTTTCAGACTTTGTGTGTGCATGTGTGCCAAAAATTCATAAACCCATCCAATTCTCGACTCCTTTTAATCCTTTCCTGTTTTTCATTCATGGATCCAATATCTTCTTATATTGCTGAGAATATTAATTTAAAATCTTCACTACTTGCATTTTCTTTATTTCTTCTAATTTGTGTCTGTTCTTTCTTTATTTTGATTTAATTTTCTTATGTTACAGACTTTCCTCGTAGTATCTAGTGGTCCTGGTTTTCCCCTTTTATGACTGAGATTGTAGCATTAAAAAGTCAATTGGACAAAACAACTTTGAAATAGAGCAACAACCTGTAAGAACTATGCTTGCCTGATTTTAGAACTGCTTTAAAACCACAGTAGTATTAGTATTAGGCAAACAGTCAGTTAACTTTTGACAGAAGGAACCAAAGTAAATAAAAAGGTAAAACCATCTATTTAACAATTGGTGGTGAATTGCAGCACAATTCACAATTCACAATGACCACACACACAAAACTAGCTTCAGTGGATCCAGAGGCAAACATGAAAGCTAAAATTATAAAACTTCTATAATCACAGAAGGAAATGTTTTTGACCTTGGGGTAAGCAAAGACTTCTTAAATAGGTTCCAAAAGCGTAAAACATTTTAAAAATTGATAAATCAATGCTATTGCTTGAATGTGTCTCCTAAGAGTTCATGTGTGGGAAACTTAATCCCTACAATAATGTGTTAATGGTATTTGGAAGTGGGGTACCGGGTTAGACACGAGGTCATGAGCATGGAGGCCCCAAGAAGGCTTTAGTGGCTTGATGAGAAGAGAGAGAGCCGAGCTGGCTTAGCTGCTGTTCTGTCACATGACACTCTCTGCCAAGATGCACACCGGACCCCAGAACCACGAGCCAAACCAACCTCTGTTCCTTATAAATCACCCAATCTCAAGTACCTTTTTAATAGTAACAGAAAACAGACTAACACAATCAATTTCCTCAAGAATCAAAGACTTCTGCTCTTGAAAATTACCTGGTGAAAAATGAAAATGTAAGACCCGCCCTAAGAACATGTTCACTATAAATACATTCCATGAAGGATTTATGTCAAGAATATATCAATAATTCTTACAACTTGGTAAAAATTTTGAATTGAATTTTAAGAATGAGTAATGCCTTAAAAAAGATATACAAAAAAAAAGAAAGAAAGAAAACCTGATATATTCAATAGAAATTCTTCAAGATCGTTAGTCACTAGACAAAAGCAATTAAAAACTCTGGTCTCTCTAACACACACACACACACAAACCCACCCCACTTGAATGGTGGCTTTGGTCTAATTGTATAGCTTAAGATTTTGATTTTGGTCATTTTAAGAAAACTTTTGTTGTGCCCTGAATATGCCAGACACTGGGCAAACACCACAAAGGTCTCACAGTCACCCACCTGTGGAGATAAGCACTCTTATTTCCCCAGCTTTACAGTTGGGAGATGGAGGCGCTGAGAGGTGACCTGGCTGAGCTCTGGGCCTGGGAAAGGCAGTGCTGGATCTGGATGGGGGTGTGCTGATTCCAAAGCCCCTGTGGACACACACACACCACACTGCCTGCCTAGTCCTACCCAGGCCACAGCCTGTCCTGGGGACTGGCTCCCCAGCCTGTGCAATTTTAGGAAGATGCTCAGCAGCAACAAGGGAGTGGCCAAAACTGCCCACGGAGCAGGGCTGGCCAACAGCACAGCTAGGCTTGTCCCCCACTCCCAGGGCAGAGGCTGGGGTAGGAACCACAGGGTGTGAATTCTGCAGCTTCTGGGTGTGTGTGTGGAGGGAAGCAGGGAGGCTCCTGGCCAGAGGCAAAGCCTTCTCCCAGCCCCCAAAGGCCAGTCTCCCTTGGCCCTGTGGCCAGGACTCCAAAATGGGAGTGGAAGAGAACCTGAGAGCTCTGCTCAGCCCTTGGGCAGGGTAGCAGGGAGCTGAGAGTAGGAACACATTTGTGGATGGCAACACTGAGCCCAAGTGCAGGGCTTGAAAACTATGCCTTTCTTGCAGGGAATGATCAGGCCTTTATTCCTGGGCCTTCCCACTCCCTAGAAACAGACCTGCCATCTCCTGCCCAGAGGATCTCGTTTTTGCCTGCCACAATTCTGGGGACTGATCCCAGTTTTGCACTCAGCCAGGTAAATGTAGAGTTCCCTCCGCTGAATGACACCCAGCCCTACCTAGTGACAACTCTTCCTCCATCTCTGCATGGGTGGTTGTGGGTGACCCATCCTGATGGGTCTGGGACTGAGCTGCTGCTTTGGCACTGTCATTCTGCATACCCGCAGTCCCACTTCAGGGCTGCAGGCTGCTGCTGCTGCTAGCCTGGTGCATTTTTGCATGTAAATCAGGCTGCTTCTGGCTTTCCCCCGTGCCTTGGAAGAGGGCTTTCTTGAGTCAGTTACCACCGGTCCCTCTGCTTTCCAGCATGCAGGCCCTTCTTACAGTGGGCCCCTTTTCCCTTTACATTTGTGGGCTTAAGGGTTAAGAAAAATTAAAATTTCTTTATGATCATTTTAGATGGGTTTTGGAAGAGAGAGTAAGGAAACATGGGTGCTTGGTCTTCCATCTTCACTGGGACTCTGCCCCTCTTCCCTTTGGTTGGGGTCAGTTGCTACCCAGCCACAGCCCTGTCTCTTGGGACCCTGTGTGCACTCAGTGCCTTTGTCTGAACATGAGTGTCTGGAGGCAGGTCTTTGTGAATGAAGGGCATGTATACAGTGGCTCCAGACCCACCTTGGCTTCTCACACAGTCCCTGGGCTCCCAGCATCCTCTGCCTGGCCCTCTCCTGGGGACGTTTCTCCTGCAAACATCTGAGGCCCAGGTTCTCTGCAGGCTTTTCCTCCTTCCCCATGTTGGTCTGATCCATTTGGATTCTTTCAGGAGAGTGTCAGAATTGCTTGTCTGCTGATGGCACTCTAATTATTATTCAGATAAGTTAAGGCTTATCTTAAAGTACGCATTCCATGGGTTTAGGGTGGAGCTGGGAATAGCTACAAGCGCTCACCTGGCCATCTTATCCAGTCCTGCAGCCAGTCAGTGCCCTTGGTTGTTAGGGACGGAAGTTATGTCAAACGTAGAAAGGTCTGTGCCCCACTAAAATTATTTACCCATCTTGTCTTCCGGTACTTTTATTTTATTTTTTTTCATATTTAAATCTTTAGTTCTTTTGAAATTTTTCTTGGTGTTAGGTGTAAAGAGGAATCTAGATTTTCCCCCAATGTTTAGCCATTTGTTCAAACATTAGATATTTTTTTTCTTTTTTTTTTTAATTGGTTGTTCACAACGTTACAAAGCACTTGACATATCATACTTCATACATTAGACTGAAGTGGGTTATGAACTCCCAATTTTACCCCAAATGCAGATTGCAGAGTCACATCGGTTACACATCCACAATTTTACATAATGCCCTATTGGTAATTGTTGTACTCTGCTCCCTTTCCTATCCCCCACTATCCCCCCTCCCCTCCCCTCCCTTTTATTCTCTCTACCCCATCTACTGTAATCCATCTCCCTCCTTATTTATTTTCCCATTCCCCACCCAGCCTCTTATATGTAATTTTGTATAGCAATGAGGGTCTCCCTTCATTTCCATGCAATTTTCCTCATCTCTCCCTTTCCCTCCCATCTCATGTCACTGATTAATGTTACTCTTTTCTTCCTACGCTTCCTCCCTGCTCTGTTCATATTTGCTCTCATTATATCAAAGAAGACATTTGGCACTTGTTTTTTAGGGATTGGCTAGCTTCACTAAGCATAATCTGCTCTAGTGCTGTCCATTTCCCTGCAAATTCTATGATTTTGTCATTTTTTATTGCTGCATAGTACTCCATTGTGTATAGATGCCACATTTTTTTTATCCATTCATCTACTGAGGGGCATCTGGGTTGGTTCCACAGTCTAGCAATTGTGAATTGTGCTGCTATGAACATCGATGTGGCAGTATCCCTGTAGCATGCTCTTTTAAGGTCTTCAGGGAATAGTCCAAGAAGGGCAATAGCAGGGTCAAATGGTGGTTCCATTCCCATCTTTCCCAGGAATCTCCAAACTGCTTTCCAAATTGGCCGCACCAATTTGCAGTCCCACCAGCAATGTACAAGTGTACCCTTTTCTCCACAACCTCTCCAGCACTTGTTGTTGTTTGACTTCATAGTGGCTGCCAATCTTACTGGAGTGAAATGGTATCTTAGGGTGGTTTTGATTTGCATTTCTCTCACTGCTAGAGATGGTGAGCATTTTTTCATGTACTTATTGATTGATTGTATATCCTCCTCTGAGAGGTGTCTGTTCAGGTCCTTTGCCCATTTGTTGATTGTGTTATTTGTTATCTTATTGTCTAATTTTTTGAGTTCTTTGTATACTCTGGATATTAGGGCTCTATCTGAAGTGTGAGGAGTAAAGATTTGTTCCCAGGATGTAGGCTCCCTGTTTACCTCTCTTATTGTTTCTCTTGCTGAGAAAAAACTTTTAAGTTTAATTAAGTCCCATTTGTTGATTCTTGTTGTTAACTCTTGTGCTATGGGTGTCCTATTAAGGAATTTGGAGCCCGACCCCACAATATGTAGATCGGAGCCAACTTTTTATTCTATCAGACGCAGAGTCTCTGGTTTGATATCAAGTTCCCTGATCCATTTTGAGTTAACTTTTGTGCATGGCAAGAGAAAGGGATTCAGTTTCATTTTGTTGCATATGGATTTCCAGTTTTCCCAACACCATTTGTTGAAGATGCTATCCTTCCTCCATTGCATGCTTTTAGCCCCTTTATCAAATATAAGATAGTTGTAACTTTGTGGATTAGTCTCTGTGTCCTCTATTCTATACCATTGGTCCACCCACCTGTTTTGGTACCAGTACCATGCTGTTTTTGTCACTATTGCTCTGTAATATAGTTTGAAATCTGGTATCGCTATACCACCTGATTCACACTTCCTGTTTAGAATTGCTTTTGCTATTCTGGGTCTTTTATTTTTCCATATGAATTTCATGATTGCTTTGTCAATTTCTACAAGATATGCCGTTGGGATTTTGATTGGCATTGCATTAAACCTATAGAGAACTTTTGGTAATATCGCCATTTTGATGATGTTAGTTCTGCCTATCCATGAACAGGGTATGTTTTTCCATCTTCTAAGATCTTCATCAACTTCTCTCTTTAGGGTTCTGTAGTTTTCATTATATAAATCTTTCACCTCTTTTGTTAGGTTAATTCCCAAGTATTTTATTTTTTTGAGGATATCGTGAATGGAGTGTTTTTCCTCATTTCCGTTTCAGAAGTTTTGTCGCTGATATACAGAAATGCCTTTGATTTATGCGTGTTGATTTTATATCCTGCCACTTTGCTGAATTCATTTATTAGTTCTAGTAGTTTCTTTGTAGACCCTTTTGGGTCTTCTAGGTATAGAATCATGTCATCTGCAAATAGTGATAATTTAAGTTCTTCTTTTCCAATTTTTATGCCTTTAATTTCTTTCGTCTGTCTAATTGCTCTGGCCAGTGTTTCGAGAACTATATTGAATAGAAGTGGAGATAGAGGGCATCCCTGTCTTGTTCCGGATTTTAGAGGGAATGCCTTCAACTTTTGTCCATTCAGAATGATGCTAGCCTGAGGCTTAGCATAGATAGCTTTTACAATGTCAAGGTAAGTTCCTGTTATCCCTAATTTTTCTAATGTTTTGAACATAAAGGGATGCTGTACTTTGTCAAATGCTTTCTCTGCATCTATCGAGATGATCATATGGTTCTTATCTTTAAGTCTATTGATGTGGTGAATAACATTTATTGATTTCTGTATGTTGAACCATCCTTGCATTCCAGGGATGAATCCTACTTGGTCATGGTGCACAATTTTTTTGATGTGTTTTTGTATTTGATTCACCAGAATTTTATTGAGGATTTTTGCATCTAGGTTCATTAGAGATATTGGTCTGTAGTTTTCTTTCTTTGAGGTGTCTTTGTCTGGTTTCGGAATCAGGGTGATGTTGGCCTCATAGAATGAATTTGGAAGAGCTCCCTCTTTTTCTATTTCCTGAAATAACTTGAAAAGTATTGGTTTTAATTCTTCTTTAAAGGTTTTGTAAAACTCCGCTGTATACCCATCCGGTCCTGGGCTTTTCTTGGTTGGTAGTCTTTTGATGGCTTCTTCAATTTCATCCATTGATATTGGTCTGTTCAAATTGTGTGTATCCTCCTGACTCAGTCTGGGAAAATCATATGACTTAAGAAATTTATCGATGTCTTCACTATCTTCTATTTTGTTGGAATATAGGTTTTCAAAATAATTTCTTATTGTCTTCTGTATTTCTGTAGCATCTGTTGTGATATTGCCTTTTTCATCCCGTATGTTAGTAATTTGAGTTCTCTCTCTTCTTCTCTTCGTTAGCATGGCTAAAGGTCTGTCGATCTTATTTATTTTTTCAAAAAACCAACTTTTAGTTTTGTTAATTTTTTCAATAGTTTCTTTTGTTTCAATTTCATTGATTTCCGCTCTGATTTTAATTATTTCTAGCCTTCTGCTACATTTGCTGTTGTTTTGCTCTTCCTTTTCTAGGGCTTTGAGATGAAGTGTGAGCTCATTTATTTGTTGGTTTTTTCTTTTTTTGAGGAATGACCACCAGGCGATGAATTTTCCTCTTAAAACTGCTTTCATTGTGTCCCATAGATTCCGATATGTTGTGTCTGTATTTTCATTTATCTCTAAGAATTTTTTAATTTCCTCCTTTATGTCTTCTGTAACCCATTGATCATTCAGTAACATATTGTTCATTTTCCATGTGATGTAGGATTTTTCCTTCCTTCTTTTATCATTGATTTCCAATTTCATTCCATTATGATCAGATAAAATGCATGGTATTATCTCCACCCCTTTATATTTACTGAGGGTTGCCCTATGGCATAATATATGGTCTATTTTTGAGAAGGATCCATGTGCTGCTGAGAAAAAAGTATATCCATTTGATGATGGTTGATATATTCTATATATGTCAGTTAAGTCTAGGTTGTTGATTGTGATATTGAGTTCTATAGTTTCTTTATTCAATTTTTGTTTGGAGGATCTGTCCAATGGTGAGAGAGGTGTGTTGAAGTCACCCATAATTATTGTGTTGTGGTCTATTTGATTCTTGAACTTGAGGAGAATTTGTTTTATGAATGTCGCAGCACCATTGTTTGGTGCATAAATATTGATAATTGTTATGTCTTGTTGGTGAATGGTTCCTTTTAACAGTATATAATGTCCTTCCTTATCCCTTTTGATTAACTTAGTCTTGAAGTCGATTTTATTCGATATGAGGATGGCCACTCCTGCTTGCTTACGAGAACTGTGTGCGTGGTATATTTTTTCCCATCCTTTCACCTTCAGCCTGTGTATGTCTTTTCCAATCAGATGTGTCTCCTGGAGGCAGCATATTGTTGGATTTGTTTTTTTAATCCATGATACCAGCCTATGTCGCTTTATTGGAGAGTTTAGGCCATTAACATTCAGAGTTACTATTGATATATGGTTTGAACTTCCATCCATGTTTGATTGTTTATCCTTTTTTTTTTTTTTTAAATATTTAGTTTGTTTCTCCGTGATTATCTTTCCCCTCACCCTCTGTCTTTACTGAGGCACTTCCCACTGATGGTTTTGGTTATTGTTTTCCATTTCTTCCTCGTGTAGTGTTTTGCTCAAAATGCTTTGCAATGCAGGTTTTCTGGCTGCAAATTCTTTTAACTTTTGTTTATCATGAAAGATCTTTATTTCATTGTCATACCTGAAGCTTAATTTTGCTGGATACAGAATTCTTGGTTGGCATCCATTGTCTTTCAGTGTTTGAAATACATTGTTCCATGACCTTCTTGCTTTCAGTGTCTGTGATGAAAAGTCCGTTGTTAACCGTATTGGTTTACCCCTAAATGTAATCTGTCTCCTTTCTCTTGTAGCTTTTAATATTTTCTCTTTGTTCTGTATATTGGATATCTTCATAACAATGTGTCTTGGCGTTGGTCTACTGTGATTTTGTGTGCTCGGTGTCCTGTATGCATCTTCAATTTGTATATCTGTTTCCTTTTTTATTTCTGGAAAGTTTTCTGTAATTATTTCATTCAGCAGGTTTCTCATTCCCTTGGTGTGAATCTCTGTACCTTCTTCTATCCCGATGACTCGTAAGTTTGGTTTCTTCATGTTATCCCAAATCTCTTGGATGTTTTTCTCGTGATTTTTTACCAGCCTTTCTGAGTTGGCTAGACTCTTTTCAAGATGGTATATTTTGTCTTCATTATCTGACGTTCTGGTTTCTACTTGTTCCACTCTGTTAGTGATACTCTCAATTGAGTTTTTAATCTGGTTTATCGTTTCCTTCATTTCTAGAATTATTGTTTGATTATTCTTTATAATCTCTATCTCCTGATAAAGATGCTTAACTTCTTCTTTTAGGTGTTTATGTAACTCATTCTCAATGTGTTCTTTCGCTGCTTGAATTTGCTGTCTTGTATCCTCTTTGATGTTCCATTCCATCTGTCTAAGGTGTTCCTTGAGGTCTTTATATGACCATTTTTCTGATGACTCTAGGTCCTCCTGAATATTTAGGCTATCCTGCATTGTTTGTACTCCTTTTCTTCCTTGTTTCTTGAAGCTGCTCATGTTGCTTCTTGTTCTGATTGACTGCTGAGTTACTGTTTATTCCTATAAATTTATTTGATGCTAGGGAGGAAAGGTATTAGAAGGGAAGGGAAGAAGTCACTAAGGAGAATGAGAGTAGGCAGGTAGAATTCAAGGAAGGGGGATAAGAAAAATGAACAGACAAAAGAAGAAAGAAATAGGAACAGATCCCGGCAGGACCCCTCTTCATGGAATTTTGCTAGGAGTTCCTCAGTGTGAAGACTGCCGCTGTTCCAAAGGGTCTTTTTGATCTCGTTAATGTGGAGACATTAGAGTCACTGCTTCCTCGTCGGCGGCCATGTTCCCTCCCCCCAAACATTAGATATTGATTGGTTTTCTGATTTGAAAAAAAAACATTCTTTGTTAATTCAAGTACCTTCGTATGTATTATCCTCTCATGGGTTAAATTCTCTGATAATTTATTTTTTTACTCTTGGCAACTTGTATACATTTATGTTCCATTAAATAAATTTAAATGTAATTTGGACACATTAAAAACCCCATTAGAATTCGGGTGTGCTTGCATTATCTTTAGATTCTTTTAGGGAACCCTGGCATTTTAATGATCACAGGTCATATTTCAACCTCTGAGATGGGTCTGAGTTATCCAGCTAGCTGAAGTAATTGTTTTCTTTAAGTTGTAATAAAGTTGTCTCAACATCCCAAGTCACACCTGATAGAAGTCCCAGTGGCTCCCAGGCCCTCTGGGTTTCGTGGCACGGAGGCCTTGGTGTTTATTTTGTCCCGAGTCAGTTACGTGTTCTCCTTCCATGAAATTCTTGATCTCTGCTTTGGCTCTGACCCCTGCACATCTGTCCTTTCTCCAGCCCACAGCACTCCACTGGAAACCATCTGATCTTTCCACTGGCACCAGTGCAAGGCCATGAGCGTGCTGGATGGGCAACATCGGGGAGAGTTACAAGTCAGCCCTGAGCAGGGACATCTGGACCAACAGCCAGGCTGCACCCTGCAAGGGCCATGCTTGGTCAGTTACTCCACTGCTCTTCTTTAGGGAAGAAAAAGGCTGGAGGATGGAATTTGGGTGATCACTAAATGTGGTACAAAGTTGGTGAAATACGAGTGCATTGTTTGAAAAGGAAGTGCTCAATAAATAGGAACTGTTGTCACCATCACCATCATCATCATTACCATCATCACCATCGAAGGGCTGGTGGCTATAGAAATAGGTTACAGAATAATGCAGCCTAAGGACTTTAAACCGAATACTGGATGTGTTGACTCTTAAAGTCATCCTATTTGTCCTTTCCCAGGGAGTGTTCTTTAAGCTCCAGCTGTGGCCCTTACTTTGATCTTTTCTCTTCTCCTCCCTCCTTCCAATCTCATTACCTTAATTACAATGGATTACAGCAGGCCCCAGATTTATCTTTCCCAAATTAAACCAGCTCATCAAGCTATTGTTTTGGTGGTGCTGGGGATTGAGCCCAGGGCCTTGTACATGTATGACAAGGACTCTACCAACTGAGCTATATCCCCAGCCCTCATCAAGCTATTTGACCAACCAAAACCAGTTTTTTTTTTGTTCCCAAAAAAAGAAAAAAAAATTATACCTTTATTTTATTTGTTTATTTTTATGTGGTTCCCGGGATGGAACCCATTGTCTCATGCATGCTAGGCAAGCGCTCTACCACTACCACTGAGACACAATCCTGGCCCAAGAACAGCAACATTTAACTTCTTCTTAGACTACAGAAAAATTTTATGGTCCTGTCTTGCAGCTCACATTTTTACACCTGTACACCTTATATCTAAAAGGTAACATGGCTCCATTTTCTCAAATCTCCTTTACTGTCCATCAACAGAATTATGTTGTTTTCCTTATATAGCAGTCTTGTTAGTTATTCTATATAAATTGTTATTATGCATAAAAATTCTCATTTATTATATTTTTGAACTCTTTATTGTTAGTATGAGAAAAGTTATTACTTTTTTATACATTTGTTTTGAAACTGGAATTTTATTACCACTGTCTCATATTGCTTCTAATAGTTTTCTCAGCTTATTGTCTTGGGTTTTCTCTGGTATATAATCACTTTATCTGCAAATAATGTTGACTGTGCTTGCTCCTTTCCAACATGTAGCTTCTTGCTTGGTTTATTGAGCTGGTTTGGACAGATGTATTGTAGCACCATTGACAATAACCCACCGGCATTTGGGGACTCTACTAGCTAATATTTGGATTAAGATTTATAAATGAAACGAGTTTTGTAGTTTTCTTTTTAGTATAGTTTTGATAGGTTTTATTACAGTGCTTTTCAGGTTTTATAAAAACAATAAAAGCAGCCCTTCTTTCTCTGTGTCCTGAGACACTTAAAATCATTTCTGTGTTATCTGTTCTTTGATGGTTCATCTTGGGAGCTGTCTGGAACTGGCCCTTCAAGAGCTGCTGCTCCACAGAATCTCACAGCCAATCTTAAATTTCTTTTCTTGATACAGGAAATTAATTTTCTTGAATAATTATCTATAACATCTAGATTTTAAAATTTATCTATGCATTTTTTTTCTGTGCTTTCTTTCGACCAATTTTGGCTATTTATTTCTTCTCACTCCTTTTCCCTCTTAGACTATGTGGATTATGACTTTTCTTGCGTATTTTTCCCCAACTATCTTGAATAATTCAATTCTGTTTCTAGGTATTTCTAGTTCAAATTCTATTTCATGTTTTATATTTATCATTTGCTTCTGCTTTTGGTTTGATATTCTTTGCCTAAATTCTTGAGTTTTGTGATTTATTTACCTTATTTTGCTCTTTTTTTGTTAAGTAACAAAAGAGTTTAAAGCCATAATTTTTCCTCAAGGAATTTTGCTTTCACACTTACATTTTAGTGTGCAGTTCTGTTATTTTAGCAAAAGGAGAATTTGAGAGAAAGTGGTATATTTCTCAAGTGGTTGGGAAGTTACTGTTTGCTTGCTTCGCTTATTTATTTTTAGATTTACTGAATCTTGTTCAGAAAATGTGATCTGCCTTTTTCCTGTGTTTTAAGAGATGCTGAGTTTGTCTTTGTGGCTTAAAATGGAGCCCACTCCCAGAGTCCAAGGATCTGTAATTGTTTTATGAGCACTTGAAAGAATATAGCACACATATGAACTGCACATACCCATCATGAATGAGAGATGCAGAATTTTATTTTTTTTACTTGCCCCTTTTATTGGTCTGCAGTTGACTCTACAAGGGAATGGTTCTCAAAATGTGGTCCCTGGACCAGATATGTTCAGCATCACCTGAGACCTTGTTAGAAATGCAAAATCTTAGGTCCAACGCCAGTTCTGTGAATGAGAAACTCTGGCTGGCACTAGCAATCTGTTTTTTGAAAAGCCCTCCAGGTGATAAGGCTGCATACCATGTTTGAGGACCACTAAGAGGAAGTATGAGCTGTGGATCTCATTTTGTCTCCCTTTGTCCTGAGGAATTATTATTATTATTTTATTATGATTATTATTATTTTTATTTCTACAATGACTTGAGAAAATGTCCCAGATGTATTACCCAGTTTAAAAGTATACTGCACAAACTATTTGTAATATCATTCCAACTTTGCAAAACAATAATTATATATGCTCATAAGAAAAATTTCTTCAAGCAGGAAAATTTCTGAACATTTGAAATGCCTGAAAAGTCTGTGTAAGGGCCTGAGCATATTGAAGGGTCAGGAACTTGCATTTGTCACCAGCCAGGCTGGGTCACAATCTTAGTTCAGCCACCCAAGATCTTGGCAAAGTTGCATTATATTGGTTTATTTTATTTTTTTTTTTTTTTGCATATTGATGAAATTTTCTAAAATAAGTACATAAGGCTTTTACAAAAAACTAATCATAAAACCACAAAACAGTAAAGGAAGAAGTGATAAGGAAGAAAACAGGGCAATTAAAAAAAGTTTAAGTAGCAAAATTTCCTATCAAAGGGGCTGAAGTAGAAAAGAGAAGTTACTTGACTTGGATGAAAGTTAGACTGAAGCTAGGCTTGAGGCAGGGCAGGACCGATGGCCCTCACACCTTGTTCCCCCTGTCTCTCAGCTCCCCACCTGGCTTTCTCCTCTGCAGTGGCCCCAGATTTCACCTCCTTCACACTTTTCAGGCAGGCAGAATTTCCCAGAATTCCCAGTGGCACCCTCATCTCATTGGCACTGTTTGAATCATATGCCCATCTCCTAACCAATCAGAGTGACAAGGGAAAATACAACATTCTGATTGGTCAAAGCCTGTATCACTCATCCTCCAGAATTAGGGATGAAGCCAGCTTTCCCAGAACCCTATAGACTGACAGCAAGTGAAGGGGAGATGCTTTAATGGGAACATCTTGGCAGCAGTAAACAAAAGAAGCTCTTTGTCCATGAAAAGTGGTGGCAATACAACTCTGCCAACTGCAAAGGCACATCTTGTGGCATCTCTGTCACACCTGGAGTATGGCTTTAGGAGGTCTTCCATTTCTGTCCACAGTAGCAATGTGGCTATATCGGTTTGCACTGAACCAAGCCTGGGCCAGACAACGAATGACAGGTGCGCAGGACATTGGGACCACAGGCTCATTGTCAATACCCGTCAGTTTGTGCTTTCAGCATTTCACAGAAGAAGGATTCCATAAAATGGCCTTCCTAAACTCTCCAAAACTTCATTGTCTGAGTTTCTGTGGGGATGTACAGAAAAGATGGGGTCAGGGGGAGGGATCTTCACTTCTGTGCAACCAAGTAACTCAAAGTGCAGCTCTTGGATGTCTTTTATGACCTCCCAAAGAAGACAAGAGACTGGTATAACAATCCTCTTGCCAATTTGCTGGGATGTTTTATCGTTGTTTTACAGCTGGATATCTTCATCCCAATTCAATATCCTGGGGCTAAATAGAGTCTTCATTTTATGGCTGTTGTGAAACTGTATTCCTGGAACAATGACAATCTCTGACTCCTCTAAAATCCTGACCAGTTGAACCCACCGTGTTGTTGGGATTGGCAATAAAAACAGGTTGGACATTAAGCAGATATACCTGCCTCTCAGGCATCGTGCAAGTGCCAAAAGATAGACCGATTGTGTGGATCAAGCTCCCAGCACAGGGAGGAAAGGAATGGAAAGGAATTCCCTTGGGAAGTTGGAGCCTCAGGGAGTACACATCAAATAAACCTCCCTGTGAGCAGGCCGCCCTTCTATCTGACAGGGAATGGTCTAGTTTCCTTGGACTAAGAATATGGAGAGAACTTTAGCCTTACCTTGGTTAACAAATGAACAAGTATATGGTCCTGGTCGGAACCCATGAAGAAGGCGGCACTAGACGGGGCCATATGTACCTTGTCATTTCCTTAAATAAAGTGAGATTTCATTTCCTGGGTCTTGTCATTATTTTTATCTTGCTTCTGCCTCTTCTCTATTTCCTGGGCTTGGAGTGGGTTGCTGGGTTACCCGAAAAGAGAATTTTTCAAAGCAAGACACTACATTACAATCAATATCATGGTTTATATCATATCATTGCTATGCCAGTCACTGGGCTTTAAGAATACGATCTTGAATCCCACAACTCTCCAAAGTAAGTACCATTGTCGCCGTTTTCAACAGGAGGAATCTAAGTTCTGTCTTGTTGGATAATTTTCTTAAAGTCTTACAGTTCTCTGTGATGAAATTAGCTATGGAACTAATCCCACTAAAACAAAATACTGTTTCTTCCCATCATTATCTTTCAATTGGTCTTGGCAAAATGTAGCCTGATTCCATGTTTATCTCTGATTTCTAAAATCAGCAGTCTTGGGGGAATTAAAAGCCTAATCCTTGAGGTGACTGGTTGTCTGAGAGAACCCAGCCTTCTCGAATCTCCTTCTTCTGGAGACTTCTATGGGGATCCTTGGCTTGAGATCTTGGCACGACCATTAGAAAGGACAAATTTCATGCCCCTTCCCATCAGAGCATCTCGGTTCCCCCTTTGTATGGCTTCTGTCTTGGTTCAGCAGAGCTGATGACCACAGAAGTTCAGAGTTGGGCCTTGGCCTGTGGCTCAACTCCACGGTTAGCCCTTATCCTGTGCAAAACGCTAATACTTCTTTTGTGATTTTACATTTTGAGGCAAGTACAAGGTTAAAACCAGCAGCTTAAAACCCAAACAGTGTCAAAACCCATTGTGAAGTGTCGACCCTCATGTAGGAAACTAGATGGCTTCTGCCCTCCGAGGGGACGGGGGAGTCCCATGCAGGCTGGCCAACCGCAGCTGTGGATGTGCTGTGAGAGCCACATCTGTTTGTAGATCTTCAGGAGGAGTGGGGTTGGCTTGTCTATTCTTCAAATAGGGAGAACCCAATACTTCCTGTCTGCGGAGTCCTATAATTCAAGCTGTGACAACTTCTCTTTACTGAACAAGTGCTTTTCAAGAATTATTCCAAAGAGGCTGTTCCAGGATTTGTAACTGGCATCTGAAAACGCTGCCTCGAGGGAAACACATAAAGCCACAGATCATTCCGGAGACTCCTGTCAGCTCTGTCCGTACGTTGTACCTTGGGCACATTCTCGTACCTCTTCATTCCTCCGAGGACCCCGGAGAGATCCCTCTGCTCCCTCTTATGCCTGCTGGAGGGCAGGCATGCTCGAAGCTGTCTCCTCAGTGGGACCTCAAACAAACCATCAAACTCCTGAGGAAAACTGATAAACTTCCCCACGGCGAGAGGACAGAGCTTCCCCGTCTGCTCCATGACTAGTTTGTTGATTTAACCATCTTTTGAGTCCCCACTATGTGCCAGATGCTGCTAGAGGTTCTGGGGATTTGAAGATAGGAGACCCTTCACCAGTCCACAGTCTGGCTGAGGAGAAGAAGGAAATGACTTGATGGCTTACAACAGAGAGATGCTCTCAGGCTATTGGCCGACTGACCTGGGGAAAGTGAAGGAAGTGATGACCAAAGATGGCTTCCTGGAGGAGGTGACCCTAATCTGAGCTCTGAAGGACATGAGAAGAGTTAGCAAAACGTTTAAGACAGAAGGAGCAGCCTGAGTGAAGGTCAAGCGAGAAGGGAGATGCATTGTGGGGGCTGTAGCAGTGTAGGCCATGGCTCAGGGGCAGGAGGCAGCCATGCTGGCTTAAGACAGCATGGCCTCTGCAATCAGTCCCTCATCTTTGGTCCATGGGAACGTCGTAGCACTGAGAGGCATCTGTGCATGGAGCTCCTTGTAGCCATAGTAGCCCACCCAAAGACATCTCCATGGTTATGGCCATGTTGCTGATCATCAACCACAATCTATTTTGGATTTCCCAAAGCACATGTACAGACATGCATGTACCCAAAGTCTCCCTAGGTCAGTGGTAAGTGAGGGAACGTGAAGGGGGGGAACTTTGGGTCTAAAAGTTGTCTGGGGGCTGGCAAAGAAGGTCTTCTAGCTCAGGTTGCATTTTCTTGGTTTTTCCTTTTCTGTGCACTACTGTCTTTGGAGAAGAAAATTAAAAGCACACATTTTATACCAATAGCGCGTGATTCTTGTCAGAAGGTTTTTCTGAATTCATTCATGAAAGCCAGAATCTCTGTTGGAGTAAAATTACTGAGCCAGACCCACTTGTCCCCCTACTGACCCTCAATTTCTTTATGCATCCCTCTACGTTCACTTCACACTGCAGAAGTATCCAATCATTCTTTCTGAATTCTCCCTTTTCAAAGGGGTGGAGAACTGTTATCCTACTATCAAAAATCACTGGTGATCTCAAGAGAGTCCATGCATCAATACCTGCCACTTATTAACCCCTGGGCTCAACTTTGTGCAAGCATTATTCAGTGTCTGGGCACCCACTAACCACGTCCTATTTTGTCCAAAGACTGAATGATTCCGAGGGCTCACGATTAGCTTGTAATTTAGGTATGATGATTTCCAATTTATAAACAGGAAGGCTAAGGTTCAGAAAGGCAGAGTTTCCCACCGTCATTTAGTTGAGAAATGGCAGATTCTGGATTCTAACACAGGTCTTTCTGGATCTGTAGTTCATGTTCATTCTACAAAACTAGGCAGTCATCCGCCTACCAACTCATTAAATATGGTTCATGTTAATCAGAGCAATCCTCTGTGTGGGCGGCTATGGCAAAAGTCGTGGTGCCAGGTATTGAGATTGTGGACTTGGGGAACCTTTCATGACACATTTTGTCACCTCCTAGTTGCCTCTGTCCCTGGAGCTGTCTCCTTCATCTATATTCTGCCGGGCCCACATTCACCCGTTCATTCCACAAACATTCTTGTGTTTACTGTATTCTAGATGCTAGGTACACTGAGGTGATTCCCACAGCTCCTGCCTCCAAGGATTCTAGAGTTCATCACAGGGTTTATGTCACCTTTGTGACTACCTTAATGACAAAGACAGTCTCACTAGTACTTTATTTCAAGCTCCTGACAAAACACCTGTCTGAGGGTAGGCCTGCAGTGAATGTTGGTTGTATGGGATGGGTGTGGCATCCAGCTGAACGATGGGTGCTGTCTATCAAGATATGTTCCTTGGGCCACAGCCATGCTTTGGGGGACATGAGTATCAACTAATTATTTCAGATCACTGAGCTATAATTTTATGTCACAATTGCCTTAATATAGAGAATTGCTTACAGAGTTGGATTCATGTTTTTCCTCCCTTACACTGAGAAAAAAAAATTGTGGTCATTTTAATGCAATAAGCCAGTAAAAAACTCAATTTTTTTCTCATTATGTTTTTTAAACTAGGTTACACACAAAAATGGTGCAAAGTTTAAAAACCACAAAATGGTATAAGTTTATAAGGAAGTATCCCACCTCTGGTCCCCAGCCACTGGCTCTCACCTCTAAAAGGTGCTGGTTTCCAGTTTTCCGAGAACACCTCTAGAGGTATTCTGTGCACACATGGTGGACACTCACTTGTGCTTCTAAGCTTATTGCAGCCTCCTGCCCACCAGAGAGGGTGACATACTTTACTCATTGCTCTATGCTTCATTGTTTTTATTCAATACTACGCCCTAAAGATCTTGTTGTGTTATTACATAGATACTGTTCTCATTTCACATGGCTGTTATATGCATTGTACCATATTTCATCTGATCCCCCAAGGGAGTACACTTAGGTTGTTTCCAAATGTTTGACTTATTACTAATAAAGCCATAGTAAATATCCTTATACCCATATCATTCTGCACATCTGTAGCTGGAGGATAAATTCCTAGAAGTAAATTCTATTTCAATTTTTAAATTAAATTTAAAATGTATTCATTTTAATAAATGAAATGAAATGAATCCCTAAAAGTAATGGCCAAAGGATGAGTGCATTTTAAGATGCACATAGGCTGACCTGTTCTCCATAGTGGCTGTGCCAACTTGTGCTCTCACAGATGCATGACAAGAGGCTTTTCCCCATGGTCAAGATGATTGGAACATCAAAAATTTTGATCTATGCTAATCTCATTGAAGTTTTCAGGTCCATTTCTCTTATTATGAGGTCTTATTTTTCAACAAACTAGTTTAAGGCCAAGAAGCCCTCATTCTCCCCATATCACAGATTCTGCAACCTCAAATTTTGAGTTCATCCTGAACCACTCTTCCCTTTGAAGTTCAAAGGATACTTAGTTTTATAAATTGCATTTTTATGCCACCACTTATCCCAAAGTGAACAGGATGCAGCTTAATAAACATACACAATAAGCATTTTTCAAATCAAGACAACTAAAAATAGAGGCAAAAAACTTAGTAAAGCAATTTCCTTCAGGTCCAAAAAAAGAAAAAAAGACTCATGTTGATCCACAATGTTGGCCTTCAAGTTCCTGGAGGTCAAGGCAAATTGGAAAATATAATTAGCTAATAAATGGTCACCATTCAAAAGGAAAAATAATTTAGGAAAAAATCAAAAGGTTTTATGGCTTTTAAATCTATGAGAAGGGATTCCAGAGAGTAGAACAGGTAATGTCCTCCACAAGATCCCCAAAATCAAAGAAAAAATAAGTGCTTGGGACTAGAGTGCTATTGTATCGTAATCCCAGAGTGCTTTTCAGATCCGATGTCTGGAAAGGGTGCCCCTTTTCCTCTGGGACCCACCCCCTGACCCTTCTGGGTCCTGGTAGGGGTCGCAATGGCCATGCCTCGCTCCTTCCACTCTGAAGGCTGCTGTAGCACAAGCCTCACCAGAACTGTGTTCGCCCTGGGTCTGCAGCTGGTGACTCGGTCTGCCTTGGTGAAGCAGTTCCTCTGGTCCTGGCGGAGTTCTCTCACAAGCCAGGCGGTCACATGGCTGTTGAGGGGCTTCTGGTCCTTTCTACTACGTGGCTCAACTGAAATTTCTAGTGGCCATATTTCCCACAGCTTAGCAAGGGTCTGCTTGCTGCAGGAGGGAAGAAGACCACGTCCAAAGAGATACAGGGACGAGAGCAGGGAGACTCATGAAGGGAGAAGCCAGGTGGCATGAAGTCCCTGCAGCTTCTCTGCCTACAGTCATTCCAGTGTCCAAACCTGAGCCATTGGCTACATCTGGTGATACTCAGTGGACGCTGAAGCTGATCTGCCCAGTTCCAATCCCAGCTGTGGCTGCAGAGCTTGGGACTTAGAGGCAAGTGGCCTCCTTTCATGATGCCTCAGTTTCTTCATCTCTGAGATGAAGACCATGACCACAGCCTCACAGAGTTGTGGAGATTCAATGTTGATACAAGAAAGGGCTTACCTCAGTGGCTGGCCCATTAACCCATGGTAGTTGTTTTCTGTGGATGTTAGTTTGAATTGTCTCTGTCATTTGCACTGGAAAGATTCCTGGTCAGTAGAGTGAATTTCATGGGTGACAACTCAGTTGAGAGAAAGATAAAGCTGTCTCCTATGGCAGCTGGGCCTCTACAATCATTTGAAGCCAATGGCTTTCTTTCCCCAACGGCCCAATCTTCCAATCAAGAAAACAAACACACTGCAAGCCATTAGCAGGGATCACCCTCATCCATGATGCGCCCTGGAATTGCATCGTCTGTAGAGTCAGCATGATTAGAGACTTGATATCTGAGGGTGATGTGCAAGGACATCAGTGCCGTCCTTCCCAGATGTGGGTTGAGGATCCAGGACCCAGGACCCAGCAGGCTGCACCAGATTGCTGTGTGTGCTCGCGGAGTATGGATGTTTGGCTTCTAGATTCTTCCTCTGCAGAGGCCGTCTCCCTGCATCTAGCCCATAAAGGGAATCCCGAAGCTGCTGATGGCCCACGCTTCAGGGTCTGTGTCGCCATTGGGGCTTGGAGCAGCCCGGCTGGAGCCCCCTCACCTCCAGATCTGCCATCTGGCTGGGTCTGCTCAGTGAACAGCGTTTTACAGTTGGGCTGAGTACAGTCTAACTCGGAGCAGGGAATAAAGCCGAGCATTGTGCTGGGCTTGCCACACCATTCCTGTCCCAGAGTTCCCCATGTGTTTGTTACCCAGGATCGGCTCTGAATGTTCTCTTTGTCGCAGACCTTCGTGTGCTGAGGTGGGTTTGCCTTCTCCGTGGCAGTCCTGGGTTAAATAAATACATTAAGGCAACGTACTCGGCTTGACACTGGAGCCAGCCTCAATAACTCAAATAATTCAAGGGGCAAAAGACGGAGCCGCTGTGGTTTTGGATGTGTTTAAAGATGGATTTCTTTGTTCAGTCGCTTTGCTGGAGGAAGGGGCAGCCATGCTCCGACGCGGCTGGCCACTTTTCTCTCTGCTCGAGAGTCTCCAAATCCCGTGCAAATGAACGCAGAACCTGACCTTTAGCCAGTTACAGGATCCCACGCTGACATCACCGCATAAATATACCCTGCAAAGAAAGGCGTGATTAAGCTCAGTGCTGATTTTTATCACTTTTCCAGTGCACCAGCAGGTCTGCTTGTTCGTCATGCACCTTTACAAAACCCATAATATTTAGAAATGTGCTGTGTTAGCCCCAGAGGCTTAAATAAACTAAAGCCTGCGAGTGTTTTAATGTTACGAATTACCTTCATGTGTGAAATTATGACTCGCTAGGATACTCAGTAAGGCCAACATTGCACACACTTGGTTCTTTGGGGGATTTTATGTATGTTTCTCCTTCTGAAATATCTGTTTCAGACAGCTTTTTAAGTAGAAAACATTTCTATTTCAATACTATGACATATGTCTGAGATACAAAAGAATGAGCGAAACTGTATATTTTTTAAAAATCCAGAATCTCTCAAGGAGTTTGCACTTGGGTCCACAGAGGATGTATTGGGAGGAAGGTGTCGCTGTAATCCCCCATAAAAGGACTAGATTTTCATTTTCTTTAAAAAGTAGAGACAGCCGGGTGTGGTGGTAGACACCTGTAATCCCAGCAACTTGGGAGGCTGAAGCAGGAGGATCACAAGTTCAAAGCCAGCCTCGGCAACTTAGCAAAACCCTAAAGAACTTAGTGAGACCCTGTCTCAAAATAAAAAAAGATAAAAAGGGCTGGGGATGTGCCTCAGTGGTTAAGCACCCCTGGGTTCAATCCCCAGTATCAAAAATATATCAAGAAATCAAGACAAAACAATCTGTTTTCTCAGTATAGCAGCAATCCTCAACCAAGGGCAATTTTGTCCCAGAGGGGACACTTTACAATATTGGGAGATACTTTTGGCTGTCACAGTAGGAGGGGGCTCAGGATACTACTGGTGTCCAGTGGGTAGAAATCATGATGCCACTAGATATCCTACCATGCACAGGGCGGCCCCACTCAGCAAACCCCATTCCAGAATAAACAGTGCCACAGCCGGGAAGCTGCAGTGCAGTAGCTATGGGGGTGAGCGTGGGTACCACTGGGATTTCCAACGGGGCAGTTACAAACTTCTTAAGGTGCTTATGGAAGCACTAACCTTACCTTCTAGCACATTTTCTAGCTGGTACATATTGCTTCAAAATTCCCATTACCCACTTATCCTAGCACATTGCTATAAAATGCCGTATTAATGAGATTTGCCTGGCTCAAAATCCAAACAGTAAAAGGAGCTGCTCGCTTCTTTTTAAAACTTTTCATTTTGGAAATGACATTAAACTCACCTAGTAGTTTCTAAAACAGTAGAGAGTACCCTTCACCCTACTCCCCCCTGTGACATCTTACATAACTGTAGTACAGTATCGAATCTAGATGGCTGACACAGCGGCAGTACCACAGTATCTCTCCCCTTATCTGGAATTTTGAGGAGGGGGCAGCTATGCTCTGACTTGGCTGGCCACTTTGCTTCAGCAAGTCTGTTTGAGAGTCTCTAAATCCCATACAGATGAACAAAGAACAGGTCTGTCAGTTGCAGTAGAAATATTAAACAAAAAAATTTCACAAATGAGCCATTCATCAATTTTAAATAATATTCTGTTCTGAATAGTGTGATTGTCTTATGACATTGGCTCTGTCCTGTCTGGGATGTGAGTCATGCCTTTGTCCGGTGCATCCAGGTGGTATGTGCTACCCACCTGACAGTCATTCCATGGCCATTGTGGTTATCAGATCAATTATCCTGGTATCACAGTGCTTCTGTTCAGATAACCATTATTTTATCTAATCATGGCCCTAAAGCCCAAGAGTAGTGATGCTGGCAATTCAAATATGCAAAAGAGAAGCCAAAGAGTGCTTCTTTTAAGTGAGAAGATAAAAGTTATTGATTTATTAAGAAAAACATATGCTAAGATTGTTAAGACCTATAGGAAGAATTAATCTTTTTTTTTTCATGAAATTCAAACTACAAGTTATAGTCACAGTGCATGATAAGTGCTCCGTCAAGATGGAAAATCCATTTGCATATGTAGGAGTAGGAAAGACATGGAGTGCGTGAAGTTCAGTACTGTCTGTGGTTTCAGGCACCCACTACCATCTGGAATGTGTGGCCATTGGATAAGGGAAGGCTGCTGTGCTAAACCACATATGATTCGAGTTTTATATTCACTCAAATTTTAAATGATAAGACACTGAGAAATGTACTCTTCCAAAATCCTCAGCTTTATTCCTCTAGAAATGCCCTGCACGGGACCAAAACAATACCCATCTTTAGCATCTAAACGATCCTCACTGCCCAAGGTTCCACCTGATGGGAGGAAAGGAAGTCTCAGGAGGAAATAATTGTCTTCTTGTGTTATTAGTCAACTTCTTCCCTTTTCAGAACAAAGACCCAAATGATACTTTCTGGTTTTCTATCCCTTCTTATTGATTTTTTTTTTCAATTTGTCAGTTTATAAGTCTTCCAAAAGCTCAAGTATCAAACCTCAGGACAAAACAGAATGACTTTCTCAACTTCCGCCCCTGGCACTGTGGCCACCTGGAGCACTCGCCAGCCTGCCCTGCCAAGAGATATAGTGGTTTTTCTCTTTAAGAGTCTTTTATGAATAAAAGTGGACCACTATGGCCCCGGCCCACCAAGGGAAGGCGTGGTCTTCATTGCTGCCCGCTATGAGGACCTTTAGATGGAACATGGGGACAAGGAGCGGCAGGCTGCCCCCACACTCAGCATTCTTCAAGAGCCTTGGAAAGAAGGCAGTGTGGGGAGCCTGACCCAGGCGCAGTCCATGAAATCGTGCTAGCCTCAAAAGACACAGAACTCTACTAAAAGACCTAGCAGATGGGTTTAGCACTGTCTTTTGGAGGGCCATCTGAGGAAGCTAATGTCCAGTGGAAAGGAAAGTCCCAGATCAAGGAGTTGGAAGAACTAAGTCCAAGTCAAGTTTCAGCTTTGCCACTTTCCGACTCTAAGGAATTCAGAATGCTTCCCTGAGTAGGGAAGGAATTGAGCTGAGTTTATCAGTTTATCCATCTCCCTCACTTTACACACACACACACACACACACACACACACACACACACACACACACATTAATCCATTGAGAGATTTATTATGAGGAATTGGCTTATGCAATTACAAAGTTTGAGAAGTCCCCTCATCTACCATCTGCCAACTGGAGACCCAGAAAAGCTAAGGGTGGGCTTCTAGTGTAAGTCTGAAGGGGAGCCAGTGGTGTAAGTTCAGGACTGAGAGCAATGAAGAAGTCTCAGATCAAGCTGTGAGGCAGGAAAAACGGGTAGTCAAAATTTTCCTTCCTCCCCTTTTTGTTCTATCTGGGGTCCTTAACAGATTGGTTGATGATCCCTCACACTAGGGAGGGCAGTCTCCCGAGATTAACTTTCAGAGGTTAATTTTATCTGGAAACACTCTCACAGAGATCATCATGAATAATGTTTTGCTAAATATCTGGGCATCCCCTGTCCCAGGCAAGTTGGCACATAAATTGACTATCCCATATAACATCAAGAGGAAAAAGTTGTCAAAGAACATGTCAGGTATGCTACATGTGACACACAGCCTGAAGATCCACACTGATGTTGTGGGAATAGAAGGGTCCAGTACAGGATCAATTACCTCCGGACTGAGGGAGGCCAGGGAAGGTAGGTGGGCTTCACAGTCCTAGCAATATTTGTTTTTTGAACTTGGAGTTTCCTTCATGAGATTCCTTCCATTAGTCCATTATTATATAACAGTTTTTTATGTTTTTTATATCTAAAAATGCTCAAGATTTGGAAAAAAATGTTTGCTATCATTCAAAGAGGATCTGAGTAGGAAGATCAAGGAAATGGATTGAGACCCTGGGAACTGTCTGAGTGGGTCTCCATCCCTTTGTTTCCTTGGGCAATTTGCTAACTGCTCTGTGCCTTGGTTTCCTCATTTGTCAAGAGCACCTCCTTCATAAAGATACTTGGGAGGCTTAAGTGAGATAATGTTTGAAGGCCACTTACCACCATGCTTGACATATAATCATCTGAGTGTCAAACTTTAGCTACTGCACAATGCATCAGATTAGCCCATCATCCTGATGACTCCTTCATCCACAGTGAGTGATACTGTGTGCGGACAATAGAGATGCTTCCATCTCTGGCCATTGCAGTGTGATATTTAGGACACAGAATAAAGTTATTATTACAACCTCAGATTTATGAGCCAGAATCTTACTTGAATAACTTGGGTCACTTCACTGAAATATCTTGCAGAGAGATAGTTGAATCTCTGTTTGGATTCCAGCCAATAGCCATAAAAATTCTTTGCCACTCAGTAAGGTTATGTATTATAGCATTGTAGGCATCCTGGATATCGGAACTTTCACTTTTTGGCTGTGCCTGATAAACTTGAACATACGACACCTTCAGCAGCTCTCAGATTTATAGCCACAAATTCCAACTTCCTGGCCCCAGGCCCGTGCAAGTCATGTTACTTACTACCATATAATGTTACCCTTGGTAGCCAACTCCAAAGCAAGGTGCCTGGAACAATGTTCAGCTCCATTGCCAAAATACCAGAAAGATGGAGTTGACTTTAATAACTCTAAGCCACATTTTCGTCTCTGTATTTTCCAATGTTAGAACGAACCCAGAGAAACTTTTCTTCTTCATGCTACTCTCAAATCATTCTGACAAAATTTAAGAGATATTTTTCTATCTTAAAAACAGTCCAGTCCTCTGGGGATGGCCAGCCGACTGCTGGGATTTCTGCTCAACAAAGAGAGCAGAGAGGAGTGGATTTCAACATGAAACCTCAAATGTCCAAAGGGACATAAATGTCACCTAGCACTGCCATCTGCAGGTCCTGGGTCTAATCTGTTTTAAGAATGAAGCGTCTTTCTATCCTTAAACAGCACAATTCTCCCAGCCTTTAAATTTACTTTTTTCATGTAGGTTTGTGAAGTACGGTCTTGTTGATTCAACATCTGGAACTACTCAGGTGGTTTGTCTGTGCCGACTTTATGAACAATAAAAGCAAACCACTGGATGATCCCTGGATATTTAAACTTGGGGCATAGGCATCCTGGCTTCACTGCTGACAAACACAAGATTTTAATTCTCCCTGCTAGAGCCAAATGCAACAAATGTGGTTGTGACTAGAAGGCTAAGCGTTCTTCTCAAAAATAGACTACTTGTCTAAGATACGATTTTTTTAAAACGGTGGGGCACATATCTCAGCATTTTTTTCTAAAGTTCTTGAAAAATCTTAGGTTTGTCCCCAAACCAAGCACAGTTCCACTTTTTTTAAAAAAAGCTGACTACAGTTGATTACTTGCTAATTATAGTTTCCCCAAAACGGAGAAGAAACCTATTGAACTAATGTGGCCATATCACGCCAACCCCACTCCTGGAACTATTTTTTATTATGTGGAGAAAGACTCCCCTGAAGTGATTCCTGAGCAGTTTTCAACTAATATTCAATTTTAGAAATGTCCTTAAAAAGGTCATCAGAACAAAAGACAAAAGGTTCTCAAGGCCAAGCATAAGAAAGAAAAATCCAACTGTACCTATTTGATTGTAAAGTATAGAAAAATGTGTCTGTAATATGGAAATGACCCCTGATGATCTCTGTATAGTATAAGAAGATATGAAGATATGTAATGTCCCAATAACACCAGTGCTAAAATACACGGTCAGTTGAGTTTTAAGATGATGCACCAACACAGACCAATCCAGGACACCAACAGCACTGCTAGCCTACTACATGCTAAGTGGCTCTAGAATAAGAATCACTTTCATTGTCTCTTCATTCCTTTTTTAAATTTTTTTTAGTTGTTGATAGACCTTTATTTTTATTTATTTGTTTATATGTGGTGCTGAGAACCAAACCCAGTGCCTCACACATACCAGGCAAGTGCGCTACCGCTCAGCCCCTGTTTCTTCATTCTTAGCACCAAGCACCAGGCCTGGGAGAGACTAAGGTGCTCAACATACATTTAATTATGGGATGCAATTGTTAAAAATGGATTTATGACTTTAATGAGTAGAAGGTCACCAAATATTCATAATAGTTCCAAAGAAATCCTTTGACACTCGTGTACTCTAAGGAGACTTCAAAATGCAGACCCTAAGAAAGATTGCAGCCCTTCTGACACCTTATTGAAAGAGAAATCATTTCTCTCCTATAGAGATGATAATCAGAAAAGTGACTTTGGAAGAGTCATTTGGAAGTGGACCCTTTTCCATTGGGATTCACCCCTTGCTAGGATTATCTTCTAAAACATAGCCCATGTCATCTCACTGACCTGCAGAAACACATGCAGGGACTCACACAGGACACTTTTCAAGGCTGAACAACCTCCCACAGAACCTGCTTCCTGCCTACTCTGCAGCCCCTCCCCACTCTTCTCGGGGCACAGGGGTCTCCATTATATCCCCCTAAGGCCAAGCTCTGTCTTTCCACAGGGCCTTTGCGTCTGAGTGTCTGACTTCCTTCCCCACTTCTCCATGTGGTCGGGTCCCAAGGATCCCCACAAATGCTACATACTCAAAGAGGCCTCCTCTGACCACTCAGTCTAAAGATGCCCCCCACCTCATGTCCTTACTATTCCATAATCCTATTTCCTTCCTAGGTTGCAGGGGCTGGGGGCGGGGAAGAGTAGAGATGGTGGGAAACACAGTTGACAAAGTATTTGGTGAGGGCTAAGTTTTGCAAGGCTTTGGGTGTCGGTGACGGGGTTCAGATGGCATCTGCACAGCCATCTGGCATCACCTGGGGAAGTTGCAGGAGGGGTTCCCATTACAGAGTGGACAGGAGGTCATGCTGAGGAGACTGGAAGGCAGGGTCTCTTCAAGGAGCCGCCAATTAGAGGTGGCGATGGTCCCCGTGAAGGCAGTTTAGACAAGATGCAAAACAGGAGGAAAAGATGAGTGAAACAATTCCTGATCCCAAAGAAGGTACTCTCCGGGGAAGAAGCCCAACACTGACACACTGAGCTGCAAGATCTTGGGAAGAAAGGACTCCAAGGGACACGTGGAGGGACAATGCTCCTCCTGGATGCTCCTGCCTGAGGTTACTTCCTCCCTCCCGTTATTAAAGCAGCAGTTTCATTCATTCCTTCTTTGAACTCTTGGCTCATCTCTTCGTTTTCAGGAAAGTTTGGTTGGGTTTCTTTTTCTCTGTTTTCCTTTTGAAATGAGAATAATCTTCCAATGAGATTTCAAAGTGAAGCTTATGGAGGGACCTACTTCAAGTCTTTTAAAGATCCTAGCACACACTCGCAAGAGTCTGAATTTAAAATAATAAAAGCATGCTATTTCTCAGCTGTGGAATCTGATAAAAACCAGAAAGGCAAACAAATAGTTATCAGAAGTGGACTTCCCTTTGCTAGATAAATTTGTGGACATGACTTCTCTACAGATTAAGTGGGTGCATACACAGATGGTGAAGGCAGAGCTGGACAGACACGAGCAAACGCTGCCATGGATGACCACTCTAGATCACAGGAGGCAAAGGCCAGTGGGTACTGTGGCAGCGTGTGCTTGAATATCTGCCAAAATATATGTTTTTAAATCCAGTGCTTCATTTTTAATATCGATGATGTAGCTTGAGAACCGTTACGTACCCCATCACTGGAGAGTTTTATTAATTCAAGCTCTGTTAGAATCAACTGTGAATTGCTTCAACCCAATGACAATTATGTCACTAATAGCACTATTAAACTGAGGCCAGTGTGAATAAGTTCTGGCTCATAAAGGAGGCGATAAGACAAGCAGTAGCAGATGTAGGTGGATCTGAGTTCTAATCTCTCGTCTACCACTGGCCAGTTATTCACCCTCCATGAACCTCAGTTTCCTTATCTGTAAGATGGATTGAATTCATATTTGCTTCCTAGGGATGCGGCGAGGATTAAATGAGATGTGTGCAATGTTTTGTAGGTGAAACACCTCCACAAATGGGTTCCCTTCCCTCAAGGACCTGACAACTCAATTTCACTAGGTGCCTCAGTTTGTCACGGAGTAAGATGACTGAAAACACTGAATTACTTGGCAGAGAGTGGCTCTGATATGGAATAAAATGAGCGCCAGGTTATAGTTTCTTTTCTTTCCTTCCATTAGGGAGTGTAGAAATTGCCAGAAAACTTGCTGGCCGAAATTCTAGAGACCATGAAGTCTCCATCTTTTCCAAAACTAAAGGCTGAGTCAATTAAACAAGTCCATAAGGCTTTAAATGTCTTCCTTATTACTTCTGCAAAGATGAGAAAACAAAAGAGATGATTCAATAATTAATCCAAAACTGGGACTTGGTCAGGATTACCTGGCATGTGCAGAGACAGTCACGAGGTCAGAGAAATTTTTCCCATTTCTAATAAACCAAAGAGATTTTTCTGGCCATACAAATCATTTATACTTAACACCTATTTAATAGGTTGGCAGCTGACTTTCAAACTTTTCAAATATGAAAAGTTATGTCAGTTTCTTTTAAAATGTGTGATTTCATACACCTACCAAAGAATACTCCAGTTTCATAAAGTCCTCTGCAGGTTTTAAAGCACTTTCATTTGCATAAGCTCATTGAATCCCAGTCACGCCTCTTTTCTTGATGAGAAACTGAGATGGCCTCAAATCAAGTCTTCCAGAGCTGAGGCAGATGCTCTTCTCACCACTGCAGAGTTTCTTCTCCATCATATTGAAAACCTAAGTTAGAAAAACAAGTACCTCAACAGGGGCTGAAGTGTGTTTCTCCAACATTCATATGTTGGAGCTCTAAAGTACTTTACAATGTGACTCTATTGAGGAAGAGACTTTAAAGAGACAATAAAGTTAAAATGAGGCCATAACTATGGGTCCCAATATAATCTGACTGTTGTTTTTATAGGAAAATAAAAATTGGACACACAATTTGGGCACACAGAGATACCAGGGATGTGCGCATACAGAGAAGAGCTTCTGAAGACACAGTGAGAGGGCAGTCATCTACAGGCCACAGAGAGACATCTCAGGAGAGATCAAACTTTTGACATCTTGACTTAGGACTTCTAGCCTCAGGAAACATGAAAAAAAATTTTTTTATATCATTTAAGAAACATAGTCCGTGGAATTTTGTTATAGCAATGCTAACTAACTAATACACATCAATACAAGAGAGCTAACACCAAGACTAATCATCCAACTTATTAATCAAACAATCAACTCTATTTGTTCAAAATTAAAATCCCTTTCTTCCCATAGATAACTTTAGGATGTGTATCAGTCAGGTCCAAACACGAGAAAGAAACTGTACAGTAGTTTGAATTAGAAAAGCTTCATATAAAGAATTATTAATCTAAGGTAGGATTGGAGTAATGGGGGACTGGTTAGTACCTCCTAGTAGTAGATAAACAGATAACTAGGACCTCTGGGAGTATAGGAACAGCACTGTAAGGAGCAGTTACATATCAGGGCACAAGTAGGAAGTCCAAGGAAGAGTCCCCCCACACCCACCCGCTCGGGAGGTTGGAATGCAGATCTTGTTGAGGAGGACATGGAAGTTGCTGTGGTACCAGGGAAAGCTGCTCTCAGGTGGCCTCTTTGTGACATGGGTACCATCTATAAAAGGACAAGTTTTTCTGGGTGTGGGGGGAGACTGGAGGCCATTGGGTGCTGCTGACTGTGTGTTTTGTAGGTGATAGACGCTGAGGAAGCTGTGGGTACCATAGAAACCAGGTGATGGAGAATCACTGCCAGGGGCAAGGGACAAGCAAGCCACTAGAACCAGGAGGAGGAAGCCCTTTCTCCTGGGTCAGTCTCTCCAGGGCCTTCTAACAGAGAGAGCGTGAGAACAGCTCTCCACGTGTCCCCAGAGCCCGCGATGAAGGAAGAACTTGGAGGTGATACACTGAAGACGGACAGAGGACGGTTCTCAGTTGCACTAAACCTGGGATTCGTATGCACTGGGGGAGCTGAAGGACCTATGCCAATGCTCTAAATCCAGTTTAATAGAACACCAAAGAAAATAGTGATATTTGGGGGCAGGTTCTCAAAAGAGAGGCACAGACATTTGAAAAAAGCAAAGGTAGGAAAAAACAATGCAGGGCAATCTGCACAAACAGAACCAGCTTCCTTCAGCGGAGTCTCTAGTCTCTTGTTTTTGTGTCAGGCAATGACTATAGGCTCACAGGGGGCACAGCCCACAAACGTGATCCACGCTGCTCCTGGATTTTAATCTCCTGGACTTCCTTGTTCATAAAGTCATGTTTATCTGAATCACAATATTTACAAGTTAAATATTTAAAACCTCGGTTATCTTGGAACTAGCCAGTACTTAGTGCCAATATGCGTCTTTCTTACTTGACTCCAAACTAGTTCAATAATTAATTTTAAATAATAATGATATCTAAAGATTTTTAATTATGGAGAGAAAGAGATTTCCCCAAGAGCGTTCCAAAGTTGAAGCTTTGGTTAATACAAAGTTGGTATCTCTGTTTTTAAAAAAATTCTTCTAGAAGGTTCTAATTCTGCAAAGAGTAAGATAAATCTCTGAGAAACCAGAGCCATGCAAGGGGGGCCATTTAGGTAGTTCTGGTTTTCCTTTCACATGAGGAAACTGAGTCCCAGGAACCCTTGCCCCAAATCCCATGGCTCCAGAGTAGCTACACTGGAACTAGATTCAAGATCTTATAATTTCTTTAAATTTTCTTTGTGGCCACCTTGGTGGCCCCTAAAATCATGCTGTATTTGACATTTTCCAGGGTAAAGCTGAGAAGGTAGGGAAGGAAGGAAAGGGAGAAAGACTCAGGCACAGCCTATTGGTATCTGCTACTCCACCAGCTGGGCTGCTTGCCATCCCTCTTGGGAGCAGTAAGCTGGGGAAGCCACTTTCCCGCTCTCATTTCCCCCAGTGGCCAGCACTGGAGGATCATATGCAAAACACTCCTCGCTTCCCATTGTTAAAGGGAGTGCCTGAAGCACCATACTGCATTAGGAGGAAGTAAGAGGCAAGAATTTGGATCACATTTCCTCGTTTTGCTTTGGTGCTGTTTGCTTCTTTTTGTATCAGGTTGCTTTGGTTTGTTTCGGACAGTTAGAAAGCTGGACTGTGTGTGTAAGCCGGTCACTCACACCCAGGGAAAGAACATGGAATGTGTGACTTATAAACGAACAATAAGAATAGACTTTTCCCATCTCTCAAACTTAACCAAGAATTTGGATACAGCCAGGATGTTCCTTGGCCATTTCTATTTCTAATCCATTCTAAATATTTTTTTTTCCAGAATCATGCATTTTGAATTATTTCTATCAAAAGCAATTAAAGTCTACAATTTATAAATAATGGTGTGCCATGGTATTTGACTAACATGAGCCTTTTAAGATTAAAAACAACAAAACAACAACAACAACAACAACAACAAAACCTACAAAATTTTCATCACCTCCTGGACTGTAAGATCTGGGGGAGGGGAGATTGCTCTTTTTGAGATGATCTGTCTGGGCTTTCTGCCTTTATTAGTGAGGAGTTGAAGACCCAGTCAGGCTCACCTGACTTGAATGGCTTAGAGTTAGCATTTCTCCCTTCCCCTTCTCTCTGCCCCCCAATCCCTACCTCCCCTTATGGATCTGAGATAACAGCACAGATAATAATATAAATCTGTATCTTCAAAAAGAACCTTTGTCCTGGTACTTGATGCCATCTAAACTCCCTGTGTTGCTGAAATAAAGTGTGTCTCACTGCATCAGGCTGTGGAAACACGCTGGCTCACAGGGGGCACAGCCTACAACGTGATCCATGCTGGGTGCTGACAGGATGCAGAATCCTTCCCTATCATCCCGAAGCACTGGGCACAGGACACAGCAGGAAAGTGGACCTGAGAACCTGGCTCCTTCCAGCAGCCATGTCAGAAGCACCAACTAAATCTAGAAGCCACAGATGCAAATTAACTAATCCGCTCCTCAGAGTGCCAGGAAGGAATGATCCAGTCACTACCCCCATGTGCCACAAGCCCTGATCCAAAGTTCAATGTGCTTCTGATTTTCTTAGAACTTATTAAAAAAATGTTATTTCAAGGCCACTCCTCACCTCCCCATTTTCCACATTCTGGACAGGTATGTTTTTCACACTCTTCCACAACAGAGCTTCATGGAGGGGAGAGTGCTTGCTTTTAACAGCTGTATAGGGTAGTAGTTGGTCTCCTGTACGTTTCCTAATTGATTGAACGTACAGATCCAGACTCGATGTGGGTAATGAGGTACCAGGAATTTTTTTTCTTGCTGAGACCCTTTAGTGACAATCCCTCTGAACAAGCTTCACTCCCCATCACATGAGCAGAAGCACTGTGCAAAAAACATGTCCCCTAATAGATGTGCCTGCAAAGTGTTTTCCTATCATTTTCACTCTTCCCTGTTTCCCTTCACTTTCCTGTCACATATAAATTGGATCCGAGGCTGATGTATCACAGGGCAATGGGGTGCAACTCGTGTTATGGCTAAGATGGTTTTACGCAATTTTTATCAGCAATGGTCAAGGACAGAAAAAAGTTTCTTGTTGCTAAATTACCTTGAGAGAGATGGAGAATTTTATTGATTAAAGTAAGTTAAGTGTGAAAATTGCAGCTCGGTGTTACTACAAACGCACATTCTTTTCAGAGGTTTCAGTCTGTTAAGCTGATGTGGTGCCAACACAAACAGAGCTGAATATTGGATTCGGGGCACTATTTTCTCAGTGAAAATATCACTGACTTGGAGAGTAGTTCAGATGGACCTGGAGATCTACTCTGAAGAGGAGGGCTGCTAGGTTGGGGACCCTGAGGTTGTCCACCTGTGCCATTCAGCTCAAAGCAAGAGCCTGTCTCCTGATCCCTCCGTGGAGACTTCCAGAATGTTCTCAGCATGGCCGTCATGTGGCAGGTCCTGTTTACCCTCAGGTAGGATGTTTTGAGACCCTATTGAGAAATAATGCTAATTTGTATGGCACATTTTCAAGTTGAAACCATTCTGTGGATTTTCTGCTGCTTACAGAAATCTGAGCTCAAAGCAAGTCTTCTGCTCCCTGTCACTGGGGTTTAATAACAGAAAGCAAGGAAATCGTATAAACAGACCCTTTCTATTGATGATAGGCCGACTTCTCCCTTCTTGAAACTTGAGTCATGGGATGTAGACGTTATATCCTAAGTAGAAACCAGATACCCTTAGGGCCAGAAGTATCTCCAAAAACACTAATTGGATTAAAAATCATGAAGCATACTCACAGACTGGGGCATTCAAATCAAATTAGCTACCATCTTATTTTTTAAAAAATAAAGAATTAGTGCCTTGTGTGTACATTATCATCACAAGTTAGTGAGGGAGATAGCATGACTGGAAGTTCTCATGCTTCTGGAAGTTAGATACCACAAAGTGCCCTTCCTCTTCCGTCTTTTTACTTTTTTTTTTCCTCCATGCAAAAGTTGAACAAAAATCTGGAAGTGTTACGGCTAAATCCTCCCGAAGGTGCTATACCAGGAATTCCTCTCTTAGAAAATAAGAAAATTGACGTCCAAGAGGGTTGCACCCAGCCCCAGACCTCACAGTGACATGGCCCCAGCGCCCACAGGTGAGACCCAGGTATCCTCATCTGCATGCTAGGTATGCTTTGCAAACTGCACCCACATTTCCCTTTTGGGTGAAGGGAAACATGGTGATCATTCCAAACAGCAGTGAGACTGTGGAGCAGCCCAGACAGGGGCCCTGGGGTCTTCTTGGCCTCAGAATCCAACATGATCCTCCTCAACTCTTAACCAGCCTCAGACAAGGGGTAAGGAGAGCCAAGGCCCAGCGAACAGCAGAGGACTTCTACTTCTGGTCAGGATGCAGGAGAATGGGAGACGCTGGTTCTCAGGTAACAAGAGAAACTTGGACAACATACAGTCCACTGAAGGATGGAAGGGTACAAGAAGGCCTGAGGAGCTGAGCGTCAGAGAGAGGGGAGCCCTCCTGCAGGGCAGCTCTGCTGGGGAGCCAATGGTTCTCTCCTTGACACCACATCCTGCCCCGAGTTGTTAGGATGCCGTGGAGGAACTAGAAAACAAGCCCGGGTGCCTGGATTCTGAGGCCCAGAAGACCGAGTTTAACCAAATGGAACCAAGGACATCTGGATCACAGCTGCTTTGCTCAAATACCGACTCAGCAAGGAAGGGTACGGCCACAGGGGGAATGGAAACACCTGGAAGGGCAAATAAATGAGTAAACACAAAAGCTGGTTTTTATCAGTGTTGATTCCTGAGAAGGGCAATGCTGAGGCATTGTCTTAGGAGGTCTGTAACATGTAGGAGTGAACAGACGACATCACAGCACCAGTGTTGGAGGAGTAAACATGGTGCAGACGCCCCTCAAGTTACACCAGGGACATGTCCCCAGACACCCATCTTCAAGTAGAAGACTCCTCCGATGTTGGGCCGTGGCAAGTCAGGCACCATCTATTAGTGTCTAGACCTGGGTTCAGGGCATAGTACATGAAGGATCCAAATTATGATTTCTAGAGCAATTATATAAAACAAAGACAGAGATGCTCTCTTTTATCTCCCCCTGCCCTTACCCTGTCTGTGTCTGGAGAGAGATCACAATGGGGCACGCTGCCCAGGTGGCCTTCAGGATGGAGGCTCTCCTCTGCCCAGCTGGCTCCCGTGTTCTGTCCAGAAAGCAGACTCACCTGGGGCCTCAGGATGACGCAGAAGCAGGGTCCCAGCCCCTTTGTCTCCGCTGCTGAGTCCAGCTCAGAGCTCCCCGTGGCACTGGACAAGGCCATTGTTGCAGCTGGGTTGCGGTTTAGCCTCCCGCCCACTCCTGCTTCCCTCACCCCCGCAGGGCTGGATGCTTGGGCTGCTCCCAGGAGAGGCCCTGCATGCAGTGCCCGCTGAACCTGACCTGTGGAAGCTTCTCCCAGGAGCATGTTGGAGCTGGCGCCTGCCAACCTCAGCAAGGAGGACACCTCCTGGTGGTAGGTGCTCGCACCTGTGGTGAAGGAGGATGTGACACCTGGGAGAGATGCTCTGGCACACTCATGTTAGGCGTTTATGAGTTTTGGGGGAGAATAATAAGTGTGAGAACCTCAGAATCAGACATTTGTTACAGAAAGCCTCTTGGTGATCACACAGCAATCTAAGGCCATGCAGTCTTATTCAGAGCAAAGCGTTCAAGAAATTCTAACAAGCTCTTCCTTTCCTCTCTTACATCTAATTACCGGCTCAGAATGATCTCGATAATGAAGAGGACAGGGAGACACATTGCCTTAATAGTCAGAGCAGGCTGACCATATGAGCAGACGTTGGGTCATTTGGTGAGCTTTGAGGAGGAGTAATTCTAGAATGATTCAGCTACTCAGAACCCAGCTTTCTAGCAGCCTCATGTATATGGAATAGGTTAGAAAATTTGGAAGTAAGTCCACAAAACAGCTCAGGAGTCAAGGAGAAATAGTAACGCCTGCTCCAAAGATGCAGGAGAGACGGTTCCGAGGCCCTTTCTCCAGCCCTGGCCACGGCTCGTCCATCCTGACTGCCCGCACCTGCGCCACCTGCTCCCCCATCCTCAGGTGCATGCAAAGCTACCAGCTCACAGAGCAGGGGCCTCACAGTGGCAGGCAGAGAAGTCTTGTCAAGACCCGTGGGTGGAGAAAGCCAAGAGGAGAGCAAAGATCAGCCCGGAGCCATCCTCGGAGATCAAGGGACAGCAGCCTGGAGCCACTCTGCAGGGACACAGCCATCCTGTCCCTGCCTCAGGCAGCCTGGCTTCCAGGAGACCTTGTCCCAGACCAAACTCTGAAATAATCATAACCTTCCCTTGCTCATGAAAATGAATGTTGGCCAAACATCAATGGGTCCAGAAAGACCCCAGCTCCTGCCTCACAGAGCTCAATGTCTCATGGGAGCAAAAGGCAGAACAATCACGTGGCATGGGAAGTCCAAAAGAAGCACTGGCTGGTCATAATGTTGGAACTAAATAGAGAGGCACTCCCTGTTCCCGGCATCTCCAGTGGAAGCACAGAGTCTTGCAACTGAGTGTCATTGCCACCGTGGTCACCTGAGCAATGGCACCCACAGATGTTCAGGCTCCAATCCCTGAATTTACAGCTGTTACTTTAGAAGGCAAAAGGGACTTTGCAGATGAAATTACAGTGAGGACTATGAGATGGGGAAATTGTTCCCGATGGCCTGGGTGGGACCTAAGTGTCTTGTGAGGACAAGACACTCTTCAGGGACCCTTATAAGTCTTGGAGAGACAGGATTGACTCAGGAGAGGCAATGGCAATAGGGAGACAGAGGCCAGGCGGGAAAGAGGGAGATTGGAAGGTACTGTCTGCTTGGTTTGCAGTGTGCCAATTCTACCTTCATATAAATGAAATCACACAACACGTGCCCTTATGTGACTGGCTTCTTTCAGTGCACATGTTTTCAAGATTCATCCATGGATATCAGTTACCAGTACTTCCTTCCTGTTTAAAGTTGAATAATATTCTATTGCATGGATAAATTGTGTTTCTTTTATTCATTCATTAGTTGATGCATATTTGGGTTGTTTCAACATTTGGCTGTTATATATAATGCTGACATGAAGGGCCAGGTATATACATTTTTATGTAGTCATATATTTTCAATTATCTTGGACACATACCTAGGCATGGAATTGCTGGTGGTAACTCTATTGTTAACCTTTTGAGACACTGCCAGATTGATTTCCCAAGTTGCTGCACCAGATGGCATTTCCTGTAGAAATCTATAAGGGTTCCAATTCCTCTGAGACCTCCTCAGTACTGTAACTGCCTGTTTGTTTTTTAACTACAGCCATCTTAGGGCATGAAGTGGTATCTCATTATGGTTTTGGCTAGTACTCCCCTAATGACTGATAATGTAGAGCATCCTGTCACTAGCTTATTGGTTATTTGTATATTTATGGGGAGAAATGTCTGTTCAGATCTTAGTCTATTTTTAGGTTGAATCATTTGTCTTTCTGTTGTTGAGTGGTAAGAATTCTTTATATGTTTTAGATATGTCAATTATTAGATACGTGATTGACATTCCCCCCCATTCGGTGTGTTGTCTTTTCACATTCTTTATAATATCCTTTCATGCGCAAAAAGTTTTCCACTTTGATGTACAGCTATCTATTTTTTTCTTTTGTTGCTTGTGCTTTATGTGTCATATCTGAGGAACCCTTGCCTAACTGAAGTCACACAGATTTACTCGTGTTTCCTTCTAAAAGTTATATATGTATAGCCCTTGTATTTAGGTCTGTGATCTATGTTAATTTTTGCTATGTGGGAGAGGAGTAGAGCTTCATTTATTTGCATCTGAATATACAGTTGTTTCAGTACAATTTGTTGAAAAGATTATTCTTTCTCTCATTGAATGGTCTTAGCATCTGTCTTGAAATTCACCTGACTACAGCTGTATGTAATTTATATTGGGACTCTCAATTCTCTTCCATTAAGTTATATCTGTTATTATGCCAATACCACACTGTCTTGAATAGTACAGTTTTGTAATGAGTTTTAAAATTGGGAATCTTGAGTACTCCAACATTTTATTTTTTGAGATTATTTGCTATTCTGCATCCCTTACATTTCCATGTAAATCTTAGAATAAGCTTGCCATTTTTCACATATACTCCAAAAAAGGAAGTTGGAATTTTGAGAGAAATTTTATTGAATCCGTAGATTACTTTGGGAATTATTGCCTTCTGAATAATAATGTCCTCTTATCCATGAACATAGTATGTCTTCCTATTTATTGATATCTTCTTTAATTCTTCAACAATGTTTTATAGTTTTTGGTGTGTAAATCTCCCACTACTTTGGTTAAATTTATTTCTAAGTATTTTATTATTTGCAATGTTATTGTAAGTGGAATGATTCTAATTTTCAGATTGTTCCTTGCTAGTATATAGATAAATGATTGATTTTTTATATTAATTTTATATTCTGCAACTTTGCTGGACTTGCTTGTTCTAATTTTCTTTAATTAATTTCTTAGGTATGATAAGATTATATCATCGCAAAAAGATAAACTTTTGTGTTTTCCTTTCTAATCAGGATGCTTTTTTAAAAATGCATTTTTTGTAGTTGTAGAAATATACAATTCCTTTATTTTATTTACTTATCTTTATGTGGTGCTGAGGATTGAACCCAGGGCCTCACACCTGCTAGGCAAGCGCTCTACCACTGAGCTACAACACCAGCCCAGCATGCTTTTTATCTACTTTACATGGCCAACTTCTGTGGACAGAATCTCCAGTACAGCCCTTCACAGAGTGACACCCTTTTTTCTGTAACTGGTCTTATGAGAAGAGCATCCACTCTTTTCCTATATTGTTAGCTGCAGACTTTTTATAGATACCCTTTGTCCTAATCTATTTGGGTTGTTAGAACAAAATGCCACAAATGAGTGGGTTGTAAACAACAGAAATTTATCTTTCACAGATGTGGAGACTGAAAAGTCTAAGATCAACATGCCAGCAGAGTCAGGGGCTGGTGAGGAACCCACTCCCTGGCTAATGGATGACCATCTTTTAGCTCTGTCATCACATGGTAGAAAATCAAATGGCTTTTTTTACCAGGGACACTGAATCCCATTTATGAGGAGTCTGCCCTTGTGCCTAATCATTTACCAAAGGCCCTATCTCTTAATAGCATCACCTTAGGGGTCATGGTTGTAGCATGTCAGAGTTTTATTTTTTATTTATTTTTTATTTTTTAATTGTTGATGGACCGATATTTATTTATTTATTTTTTATTTGGGGTGTTGAGAACTGAATCCAGTGCCTCACACATGCTAGGCAAGCACTCTGCCACTGAGCTACAAACCCAGCCCAGAGCCTGTGAATTTTGGGAAAACATTCAGATCCTTTATCAGGTTGAGGAAGTTCCTTCCTATTTGTAGGTTTTGAGTATTCCTGGTTATTTTCTTAAACACTGCACACGTGCATGCGCACACACACACGCACACGCATGTGTACACACACACACGCAATGTGCCCAGCCTAGAGTTGTTGGACTTGTGACTGTGCATTCCAGAAGGTGTTGTCACGACTGATGCACACAATGACAACTTCAAGACAAGAAGATGAGTCATTCTCTCACATCCCAAGCCTTAGGAGGCACAGAACTGTGCAAAACACCGGGAGAAGTTTCTGTCTAAAATGTGTAAATAAAATGAAAGGCATCACTGCTCAAAAAGCTGGCACCTCTGCCCTGGCCCCACACGAGGCCAGAGCTGCTTCCTGGTCAAGCTGGGCATTAAAATCAGCACCTGCACTCTGCACCGCTGCCCAGGAGCCCGGGGAATCTCCAGCCCACACCTGGTTTTCCTCCACACCCTGCGGCTCCTCATCTTCTTAGTCCCATATTTCCACCCAGTGGAAGGCAACATCTGGGCTTTGGGGGACACAGAAAAGGAGGAAACCAGAGTTCCTCACAGTGTTTCAGGACATCTAAGTGCAGCAATAACACCCTGCCCCTCATGTCACTGCTGGACTAAAGGAGACCCGCAGGCAGGCTAGGAGAGTGCTGGACCACTCAGGAGAAGGACTCCCGGGGCTCAGCCACCCTGAGGGTCTGACCCACAGAGGCCAGAGGCTCTCCTTCTCGGCTGGGCTTGGGCCTCTGGTGCCTCCAGGGCAGGTCTCCCACACTCAGAGTGTGCTGCCTCAGTCATGGCCAATGGCAGGGACCCAGATTCACTCCCTAGCCCAGGCGGAAGCTCCCAATGCCCCCTCCTGGGGGTATCTGCATCTCTGCAGGAGTAGTCACCTCCCACCAGGAACAGGTTAGTCAGCACAAGCCCCCAGGCTTGGATTTGTGCAGTAGGCCACCACCTCTCCTCAGAAGGCACCAGGCACCAGGCACCTTGACAGAAGCAGGTGTGGCCCTCCTAAGCCACCCTCCCGGAACTCCTGGAGCACCAGGGGCTACCCAGAGTGCCCTGAGGATCCTGCCCCACCTACTCTCTTTACTGTGGCTTTGGCAGGAGGAGCGAGAGCTCACTGTGCTGAGTGTCTCCCTGGAGGCTGTGCTCTGCACGTGTCCCTTGGATGCCAGCACATCCCCCTTCCACTAACAGAGCTCCAAATCTCCTTGGAATGACAACTACTCCTCTTCTTTCTGAGCAGGTGACTCAGGTCAATTAACACAGTTCCAATCTCTGGTGACAGCTATCGCCTCAGGGATAGGCACATAACCCAAGCTTGTTTTCATCTTAGATAATCCTGGGACTTTAGAAGACAGTCCATATGAAGGAGGAAGAAGGAGCCGGGAGATAACGATGTTGTTTGAGCTCCTAGATCAAGCTGTGCCTGAACTTAATTACATAAATTCTTCAATTAATGTGGGTTGGATGTCGTATCACTTGCACCAGAAGATTCCTAAAGGACACAATCACCATGCCTGCAGACATGTAGAAGTCTCAGCCTAATCCTTTCCCTGTTTCCCACACCCAGCACATCTTCCTTCTCCAAGATCCACACCTCCCCGATCCCTCAGAGTATCAGATGCTACCTGGTGCTTGCCTTGACCTCTGTCTGTGCCTCGCTGATGGTCTCTGTCTTAAACTAATGTGTTTAGAACATGCAACATGGAGTCTAACCGTTGCCTGAGCGTTCTCCTGAAGAGACCCTCTGCAGGCCTTTCTGAGTCTCACAGGCAGGAAGCTGGGCCTGCTGTCCTGTACCCGCCCTGCGCTTCCCCATGGGGCGTAGAATCACTTCTAGGAAGCTGTGTGTCCTGCACAGGCCAGGGCCATGCCAAACACTCCAATCCATGTGGTGGTCATCCCTGGAAGGGACGTCGGTGGGCAACAAGCAGGACTCCTGAGTCCGACTTCGGCTCTGTTGCTTTTCCATGGTAACGTGACTGTGGACAACCTTAATCCCACGGAGGCAACCTCAGCGTGTGCACCTCGGAGGGCAGTGCGTGGCGTGGTGGTCTGACATCCCGTGGGAATTCCATGGTGACTGCTTTGTGCAGAGACCTGAGCACCAGCCCAGGGCCTTGGCCTTGTGTGGGAAGAGCCTGTGTCTAAGGCACAACACAACACATCCCTCCAGAGAGCATTTCACCCTCAGAAAAGTCCTAGCCCCAGCATCCTGGGTGCTGCCCAGACTCTTCAAATGCAAGGGCAAATAAAACAAATAAAAGTCAATATTGTACTCACAAGCAAGAGAGCGCCTAGCAACCCAGAACAAAGGAGGGCTGGGGAGGGCCCTGCGGGTCAACTGCCGTGCAAGTCTTGACTGTGTGAATCACACAGTTTTGAGTGTTAATCACAGAAGGGGTGGGGGTGCCAAGGACAGAGCTAATGGAGGGCTGATGTGTCCAGGCCCCTGGAGGAGCCGTCGGGGTCCTTGCTGACTGGCATCGGAGGAGGGAGGTCTCCCTGAAGCTTCAGGACGGGAACCCTGGGGCATGGGGACCAAGCCTGGATTAGGTCCTTCAGGGGATCAGCGCCCAGAGTGGTGGAGGTGTGACCCCGGACCCTTCAAGGACTCATTCAAGGAGCAATCATGTCAGAAACAAAGGAAGAGCCGGAGCTTTTGTGTGAGACCAGTTAATTCGAAGGAAGAGCCCAGTCCTGAGCCGTCACAGGTGCAGCAGGATCATGGTCCTGCCACGTTTGCATCATGGATCTCCTTTTCCGTCTTGCTAAGCCCCTGGAAAGCAGACCCAAGCCCCCTCTCTGCATCTGCAGATACCTGAGTATGCACCTCGTGGGGCAGGGCCATTCTCAGGCCTGGCCACCTGGAGCCGCGTGTGCTTTTGTCCCCTGTTCTCCAGGACCCAGGCAGGATCAGATTCCCTGCTTGGGTCATAGGGTCCCTTCCTTTGGGTTTATGTTCTCACCTCTAAGACCCCTGCTTTGTGCACGGCCCCGGCACAGGCTTAGGTTGACTTCCGGAATCTAGGATTTTTTGGATATGTTGGAAGCAGAGGAGAAGCAAGAGGAAGACAGAAAAGAACACACGGGGCGGGTTCATGAGCTCCGTGAAGTCTTGCTGGCCACTAGCGTAGGAGACCCCCACCACGGGATGGGATCAAGCCATCGGGCCAACGAAGCAGCCAGAGTCTTCTGAAGATGCAGGCTGGGAGGTGAGGAGGAGGTTGTCCTCCTTGTCTGTCACCATGGCAACTCCAGCCAGGACTTGGCAGTGCTAGGATTTTCCAGTGGAGTTTGAAGCCTGCTAGCCCCTAGGTCCAAGTGGGCAGGAATGTGGTTTACAGATGCACAGCTGCTCCCTGGCTTCTTCCCTGAAGAAGAAGAAAAGGGGATCTGGAGGGCCCAGGTCAGAAGCCACCGTGAAGGAGAAGAAGAGCCACAGAAATGTTCTCTTGACCCAAGAGGAATTCCCCTGCCACGGGGCAGGGTGCCGCGGACTCCCAAGAACTGAAGACCCAAGAAGAGAGAAGAGTGCTCAGGGTTTATGGCCCAGCGACCCCACCTCTAGGAATCTGTACTAAGAAAAAGCTAGAGCTTGCCCAGAGATTTATTTTGTTGGATTTTCACTTGGAGCATTATTTATACCAATAAAAATGGTACGGAGGGTTACCTAAAGGCTCAGGAACCTAGGATGGGTTTGATGGCTTGAAGCTGGTCATTCAGAGAGGATGCTAAGCATCCAGCCAAAGTGGGCCCTGGAAGAATACTTAAGAATGGGAGGGGGCCTGTCACCAACATTAAGTGAGAAAACCTGTCTCAAAGCAAAAAGTAAAAAGAGCTGGAAACAGCTCAGTGGTGAGCTACCCCCTGGGTCCTGGGTTCAATCCCGAGTATGGGAAAAAAAAAGTTTAAAGTGTGTGTGTGTGTGTGTGTGTGTGTGTGTGTGTGTGTATGAGAGAGAGAGAGAGAGAGAGAGAGAGAGAGAGAGAGAGAGAGACTGACTAGTGGTAGAATTTTTTACATTATTTTTCAAATCTTTTGCAATAAATGTCTACCAACTTGTAATTTAATTTTTTAATAATAAGCTCAGTTAACAGAGAGGCAGAAGAGCAGGGTGGGTGGGGGGAGAAGGTGAATCTCAGAAAAGAGAAGAAAACAGAAGTGCCTCTGGGCCAGAGGGATTCAACAGGAGCTTTAGAAGGTGATTTAGGCCTAAGACAATCCTTGACAGGCGACAAGGAGCAGAGCTAAGATCTGGCAGGTCTAGGTGGTGCTGGTACCTGGTATGGCTGGGCAAGGTCAGCCTGGGGTTTCAGCTCAGGGGACGTGGCACCCTGTCCTTAGGAGACTAACGTGGTAATGAACCTTGACTGCTCAGGTTTAAATGAAGATAAATAATTCAGCATGTTGTAGAAATGAATTTGTGTGATTTTGCTGAATGACGGTTAGGTAGCTGTTCAACTAGTGGGCCACCTGGCATGGAGTTGGTGCAGAAGTTGATTAGCTAATGCACCGCCTAGGGGACTTTTCTCATTAAAGAAAATGATGACAACGTGGGTAACATTTTCCCATGAAGTTTTCCCGGAGAGATGGTCAGAAAGCACTCGGCTCAATGGGAAGAGAAGAGTGTCCAGCTCTCCCTGAATCCCTGGTGCTGAGCGGTGACCAGGTGTGCACAGGGACAGGGGCTGGCCTGTGAGGGGGTGGAGCTTAAGGAACACATAGACTTGCCAGCTGGACAGAGGGGTCATCCTGCCTGTGGCCCCGGCCCCTGGTTCTACAGCTTCTGCTGGGCTTTGGGGAGTCGCAGAGGGGGATGGCCAGGAAAGTGTCTCTGTGCTCCTTCTGAATGAGGCTCCTCGCTGCCCCATCCAAAGCAGACCCACACGCAGGGCTGGTGGCATACGGAACAGCAGGTGACACCTCCAGCCACAGGAATCACTGAGTTCATTCTTAGCTGTTCAGAGCCACGGAGTCAGGGTTGCTCTCAGGATCTCACCCTGACCTTGGGTCAGCGGAGCTGCCCCCTTACAACCTCAGGTTGCACAGAGAGGACAGGGAAGGTCCTCCCAGGAAAGGAGCCAGGCCCCAGCCTGCTGGTCACTGGTCACTGAGAACCTCCGCGCGCTCATTCTAAGCACCTGTTGACAATTGTTCAATGAGCACCTGTGTGCTCCAGAGCCCTTCCCAGGTCTGAAAGATGCGGCAGGGAGAGACAGAAGATGGAAAATGAGAAAAGCAAGCCAAAAAGGGAGGCTGCACCGTAGGCTGGGGCTAGGGGAAAAGATAATAAAGCACCAAACAGCAGTAGAAGTATGGGAGGCTGCCGTCCAGAGAGGATGGCCAGCTCTGAGCACCAACTGGAGGAGGAGGGGAGCAGGTGAGGAGAAGCCAGGCAGGAATCTGGGCAAAGAAAGCTCCAAGCAAGAAAGCAGCAGGTACCAAGGGCCTGGGGTCCATTGTTCCCAGAGGCAGCCAGGCAATATTTCTCAATCTTTTTTTTTTTCTATTGCCCTCCTAAAGAATCACTTTGGAGACACACACATACGCGCACACACACATACACGATCATAGATATTCATAGATATTTCTATTTATACACATTTGTATCTATTTTTTTTAACTAATTGATCCTCCCATGACATTTTATTTTATTTATTTATTTTTGGTACCAGGGATTAAACCCAGGGGCACTTAACCACTAGGCCACATCCCCAGCCCTATTTTATATTTTATTTAGATACAGAGTCTCACTGAGTTGCTTAGTGCCTCCCTGTTGCTGAGGCTGGCTTTGAACTCATGGTCCTCCTGCCTCCGCCTCCCAAGTTGCTGGGGTCACAGGAGAGTACCACTGTGCCCGGCTCTGCCCATGACATTTTAAACCACAGATTTATATTCATGCCTGTGTGTAGTCTGTACTTTATGAATTTTAAGAAGTAAGGTACTTTTGGCCCTTAAGAGCCAATTGTGGGGCCTTTGGGAAGAGTGTCACCCCAGGGAAAGTGGGGGTTGGCTCAGGGAGGAGGCCAGAGCGGGGGACAGAGCGAGGACAGAGGACAGCAAGTCCCAGAAGTGGGGGACGGGTGGCCCAGGCAGGCCTTGGCCCTGTGTGAGGGCGTCAGTGTGGAGAGTGGCCCTGGGACGCCATGACCTGCCCCTCTTTATCAGGATTGTCCTCATGAGTGGGGGTCAGAGCAGGTGACCTTGATCCCCTGTGACCTTCCTCCCTTCCCTCCCTCCCCCATCCACAGCGCTGAGTGGTGATACAGGTGCACAGTGTGTTCCAGCAGGGCACAGGCACAGAGGTCACCCAGCGGGGGACAGAGAGGGACGGGGGCAGTGGCTTCTTGGGGAAGGGCTCATTGGAAGCCAAGTAGGGAAGGCTGCAGGGGTCTGCGTGGGGTCAGCAGGGCAGAGGCAGGAAGGTCAAGCAGCTGAGCTTTGAGGGAGGGTGAGGTGGGAGGCAGGTGGCAGACAGCCCTGACTGAGTGCCAGGCAGGGGCCGGTCTCCTGAGGCCTTAGAGGCCACATCAAGATCTTGGATTTTGTCCTGCAGCAGGAGGTGCCCTGGAGGGCTTTGAGCTGGCCAGCACAGGGGCACTCAGAGCCTTGCATTGCCCACGCTGTAGATGGTGTAGATGGAGGGAGCACTAGGAGAGGGCGTGGGCATGAGGGTGCAGTAAGGGGCCCAGGTGAGATGCAAAGGGCCTGTGGTGGGATTCTGAGTATGCATGCTCCGATCCCTCTCTGTCCACCTCTCCTGCAATACCACGATGGAGTCAGAAACCAGCCCGGCTTCAGGTCTGTTCAAGTATAGATCAACTGGAGAGACAGTCTATGCAGATTTCACCCTCCCTTCAACTTTGGACACCATTTCCAAAACTCTCTTGGATACATTGAGTGACTCATGACAAAGTCAATAAGCGGGTGGGTCATAGGCAGAATCTTCCAGAGGCCTTACCAGGAAGGACCAGCCCCACTCACCCAGTGGATCCCTTGGGATGGACCTCCCGCCCCAGCCATGGGCTTCCCTCTAAGGATGGAATGTTCTAGACACCAAGAGTGCGGGCTCAGGCCACGCGGGAGCTGCAGGCTGAATACCCGCGGGCTTCACCCATTAGCATTGGCCCTGGGTCCTGCTCCTCCTTGGCTCTTTCCATTAACTTCAACTGCACTTGGGCAGATCCGTGGGAATAAATTAAGAACAGAACCGACAAGGATCTGTGTCCAAAGCAAAGACTGACACTCCTTCTGGGCCCGAGCCCACGAGGAAAGGCTCCTGCTTGTCACTTTTCATCTTCTAACAGCTTCGTCTCCTCCACTTTCTGACTCCCTGGAGGAGCCAGGAGCAAAATGTTCCAGAGTCCAAGACTCAGTGTTGGGGGGAATGGAGGCCTGGCGGGGACCCCCCACCCCCAAATCCAGGCCACCCTCCACCACCTGGGAGAGAAGAGAGAAGATGGACCCTCCCCCAAGTGAGGACGTGAGGTCTGCTGGGGAGGTCATTTATGTCCCCAGATCATCACGAATGCCAGCCCCTTTCGCCTTCCTGGGGACCAACATCATACCCAGGCCAAGGGGCAGGCTTTGTGGGCACAGAAGCCTTGGTTCACATCTTGGCTGTGCCCTGTATTACCCCGTGTCCGGTACAGTGAATCATATTACATTATTCTGTGCTGTCCAGCACGGTGACTGGCATTTAGTAAATTGATCGCTACTAGCAAGGATTGTTTCAGTAACTCCATCTCACGTGACCATCCAGCTTTCTTCCAATGCCCATGACGCACTGTCCCCTGGATCCACTCTGACCCTCGTTCTCCTTTACTCCTTCTGTGCCCAAACAAAACTCCACCCTAGCAAGGACAGTTGTGGTTTTTGATGGTCTGCTCGCTCCTTGATGATGAGACTGTGTCCTTTCACCCTTTTCCCCCCAGAACTGGCCTAGGAAAGCACTTCGTATGTGCTAGAAGAAGGGAGAAGGTCCGTCATACACTTTCTCGAAGGTGGGAACGTACTATGCCTTGTCTTCACACAAGGAAGACCTTGTCCTTTCCTCTGGACACTTCCCAAACCGGGTATGTGCCTGTTGTTTGGACAGCAAGGTGGGGGAACAGTCTCACAGTTTATCTTTCCGTTCTCAGGCACTGTCCTTCCTAGTAGAGTTTCCTGGCGCTGGCCCACGGCCGGCTTCTCCCCCCCACACTGCTGGGCCGAGATGCTCCTCCCTGGGTGTTCATCATTCCAGAGATAGAGACCCATCCCCTCCTGCCCCAGCACACCCTCCACCCTCCCCATCACTCCGGCTTTGGCGCTGTTCCCGGCCCTTGGAATCTTCCTGGAGGCGCAGGGACTCATTCACCAGGTGTGGCCCTTGTGCCCTGCCAGAGGCAGTGCTTGATGCAGCACCTGGGAGACACTGCCTGCCCACTGCCCCTCCTTGCTGCCCTCCAGGTCCAGCCACACGCAGAAGCTTAGGGTTGGCAACTTCTAGGTTTCCGAGAACCGTGGCCGGGAGAAGCCCTGCCCCAGATCCACAGCCAGTAAGCAAACGGTGCTCACCTCATCACCCTCTTAAACCTGTCCCCACCCGAGGGGCCCCAGGGCGCTGAGCCTCTGGATGGTGTGAGGGAAGGTTCCAGTGATCAGGTTGCTGCAGGATCAGGTTCAGCCGGGGTGATAACTGCAGCTGCAATGACATGTGCCGTTTCCATACTCAGTCCTCGTGCTGGAGATGGCCCAGATCGCGCCCCAGTCCAGCCCAGGGCCTCTGGGGTGAGCTGTGCACCCTGTGGGAGGCAGGAGCCACCTCACCCTGCAAGAAAAGTGGGCCACCTAACATCTAGTGTGGGTGCCTCTTTAGCCCAGAGGCCCTCAAAAGGACCGTCTTTCCCTCTCTTGCTCTCTTCTCATTCTGTCCTTCTGTAGCAGCGTCATGAGACACAGCTCCTCCTCTGCACCCAGCAAGAAAAGCCATTTTCCCAGTGTTTTCAGACTTAAAAGCAGAAGCCTGGGTACAATCCCAAGACTTTGGAACACATTTCCAGTAGTTTTTCCATGCCTTCCCTGAGGACTTGGGATTAAAGAAGTAGCCCTCTAACCTAGTGCAGAAAGACAAGTGTTGCCATCATTCTGTAAAGGGGCTGCAGCAGAGAAGGCAGCTCTATGGATCCGCAGTCCAGGGCCACTTCCTTAGTTGGAACCTGGTATAGCTCACACGTGCCTGAAAGCAATCTGTTAAGTGCCCCATAAAGGGGCCTGCAGATTAAAGTTGCCAGCCTTCAGCTCCCACAGCATCTCCTCCTGCACATCACCAGCAACAGAAGAAGCCAAGCCATGAGCATGAGCACCGTGCCCTTGAATTCACCAAATCTTTCCCAACACTCCACAGCAGCCGAGCAGTGCTGCCGATAAACCAAGGACAAAGGAGAGGAGGGGATCTGTCATCCATGAGCCCAGGGGGTGTGCAATAATATGGTGGTTATGAAGGGAAGCAGCCGCACAATTGGCTGGATTCAGCAGGGGCTGGGGCCCAGGGAGTCAACAGATTGTAGCCAAAGCCGCAGCCTCACGCTCTCTGCCGGGAGAGATAATGAAGCAATAAAAGCGGCCCAGGCAGCCAGCGTGGGGCAGGCTGAGAGCAGCTGCTCGTGGGTGCCCTTTGGGGTCCGCCCAAGGACTGCAGCCCTCTAGCAGGCCGGCAAACAGAGCAAACTGCCAGCCGCGGTGGTCAAGAGCTAGTTCCCTCCTTTGGGGACACCAGGACCTCGGCTCCCCAGCCTGTCACTGAGCCCGTCCCTTGGTGGGGCAACCCATATGGTCAAGCTGCTAAGTTGCCAGAGACGCCAAGGGTAAATAAAGCCCCGGCGTCAGATGGGAGGCTGGCCAGGCGGGCTGCGCTCCGGGGCGGGGGTGCATGTAGTAACCCTGGGAGGCTCCGCAGCAATTTTCCAGGCCAACAGCTTCATTTGTCAGATGAGAAGCCCCTCCCCCTCCCAGCGGTTCAGGGACTTGCCAGAGCCACGGAGAGCGTCAGCGCCGTCCAGTCAAGGCTCAGCTCCCTGGCAGGGCTGGCCCCGCTCCGCTGCCCGGTGGCGTGGGCACGTAGTTCTGGGTTCCTTCACAGGTTGAGGTGAGGACCTTCCACGTGAGGTTCTTGGGAAGATCAAATGCAGATGCTGAAAAGCCACTGCCTGGGTCGTGACCACTAAGGGGCTGGAGCAGACCCCAGGGTCCCCTCCGGTCCCCCTCAGGCATGTATGGTGATGGGGAAAATCACAGGAACCTTCACCTCTAGTTTTGTGACTTTGGACCTTTCTGAGATTTCGTCATCCTTCTGTGTCAGGGGGCACTCAGCAAACCACAGCTGTCGCCCTCATTAGCTCATCCAAAGCTCCTTCCCCACCTAGCAGCGAGCACAACTGCTACCCGTCGAAGAAAAATAAGTCAGTGCGTGAACCGTGCTGGGCGTGAGGTGGTGCTGAAGACTGGCAGGAGCCACGCAGCTGGCGGCTGGATGGCAGGATTTGAAATGAACCATATGTTTAGAATTAGGCCTCGGCACCGAAGAGTCACACCACTAAACCCGATCCCTTAGGTGTCTCCACTGGCCTTGGAGGTGCGAGGGAGCTTGCGTGAAGATGCAAACTCATTTCCTGAGAAGGAAAACATTACGTTATCCTCTTGGCAGATTGCTGAGCTGGGTTGATAAGGAAAAGGCTTCTTTCTCTCTGGGAAGGCAGTGAGCCTCAGCAGTGGCCCAGGTGCTATGTATGGATCATGGGTACAGTGGGGTCTCGCCGGGTGCCAGGGGTCTGGAAGAGGAATGCAGAGATCAGGAAAGCTGGTCCTTTCTCAGCCTTAGGATGCTGTCCTGGCCCAAAGCATGAAGATTAGATTCCACTCTAGTCTCTGCTGTGTGAGGCTGTGGAAAGCCGGTCCAGGTGATGTGGCTCAGGGGGACCCTAGAGGCGCAGGCGTGGGGCCCTCAGAAGGGGGTCTGCTTCTTATACGTGTTGTATCCCTTGATGCCTTACACGGGGCCCATCCAGTGTCGCAAAGGAATGAGCAAAGCTCCAAAGAGGAACATGGCTGAAGACAAGAAGGTTGGTTTGTACACAAATGTAAGAAGAATCCATCCTTAGTGGTTATGGCTTTCCTGTTCCTGTTCACCTCTTTGCAGGTTGCCTTTCAGCAAGCAGGAGAGCAGAAAGGGCCTGGGGTCGATGCTCTTTTCTTGTTTTTTAAGGCCATCGTTTCAAATTCTTTCACCAAAATTTAGAGGGTTGTGTTTTCAAGCAAGGAGTAGGAATCGTCTTCCGTATACAACATCTTTCTGCTCGAAGAATACAGGTATGTAGATGCTTTCCCTACAGACTAGTACTGTTTGGAAGATTTAAAAATGTTACATGTAGGAAGCACAGAAAAAGGATGGTGGAAAAGACTCTCTTTGTACCAGGAAAGCACCTGCCTTGGGTTAAAGAACGTCTGGTGTCGAGCTGTTCACCCTGCCTTAGTTCACCCACAGCTGTGAGGTGGTAACAGGCTACAATGTGCCCACCCTGATGGAGTCTGTGTTTGTTAGGTGCTGCCTCCGCACTTTGCCTGCTAATTTTTTTCCATCCCCATTTCACAGATCAGAAACTGAGGCTTACAGAGGTCGTCGCCGTGCCCTGAGCCATACAGTCAAGCAAACGGCAGAGTCAGCACTCAAGCCCAGGGCGCGGGCTTCTAGGCTGAGCATCTGCTGCTCACTCTAGCCCCATTTTTAAAGGAAAACATATGAATCCCTCTTTAAAATTGCTTTGTCTCTAAAATATTCTGCAAGCAAGGAGAAAAAACACTGTTGAGGAAAAGACCCCCCAAGTCCTGGGAAGAGGGAGAGGGAATGCAGGAGAGTAACGGAACTTGGCAGCGCGGGCTCTCTGACACAGTAAGAGGATTCCACACTTCACACCCTCATTAAAGAGCACATCAAAGCACTTCTTAAAAAGCCACCAAGAAGTCAGAGCAACTTGATCTTTTTAGACATGCTCCACACCTATCTATTATTAGCTGAATTCCAATTTACTGAATGATAAGAATTTTCTAAGAGACTGCAGCCCTATGAGTCCATATCTCCTTGAAGTATCTTTAGATGCAGGAAGGAAGTCAGATAAAGTACTTCTTCTAATGATTTCTGAGTAAGCGATGAAGTTCAAGTTTCAGTTCAACTGCTCACTGACTGTGTGACTCAGGCAAGATGCTTGACCACTCTGGGCCTCTCCATTCTCATTGGTAAAATCGGGGAACACTTGTGGAGCAGAGGTGCAGCAAGAGGCAAGAGGTATGGCTCACCATCCCTGGGGAGTAGCTTCCCCAGTAGAGCCCGATTTGGTGGATTCTCCAAAAGATGTCATATTTGGGGAACACAGGGCCATCTTGGCAAGAGAGAATCCAACCCCAGGTGCCACAAATGCAATGCCTCTCAGCCTCGGGCACATGCAGCGTCAAGGTGGTGTAAGCCAGGACACGTCAGAGGCCATGAGTGCCAGTCCTGGTCCTAAGGGCTCTCCGTCCCTCTCAGTGTTCACCCAAAGCACAGGGCGGGGGCTCCTTCTATCCACGACTGTTCATGTGGCTCATCTGAAGATCACCCACCTTCCTGCTGAAGCACAGCTGGGCACCAGCCAAGCAGAGTCTTGGCACCTTTACCCTGAATTGTGTAGCGTTTGTCAAGCAAAGTCAGAAGGACATTTATTTTCAAGACAAGCTTTTGTTCTGCCAGAAAAAAAAAAGGAAAATCTCTCTTCCCTTCTGCACGTGGCCACGGCAAGCTGCAATTCACCAGGCTGCCAATTTTAACACATGTGCACACTCACGCACACAGACGCTCACGTTGATCCTAGTCCTGGCTCCCTCTGAGACAATCTATCTTCAGCCTTCACTGTTAATTATGACTTTGCATATCGATAACCAAATGACACTAAGCCCAGAGTGTCTGTCCCTGTCTCTCTGCATCACATTGACGCAGGTTGATGAAATCATTCCAGTCAAGGTTAAGGCAAGCCTGCAACATACAAAGGTTCTGCTTAAAACAAACACTGCTTGCTTTCGGGACCTGGCAGGGAAATTAAAAAGAAACCCAAGATGCTCTAGGCTTCTGTCCTGGTTTCTAGGCAACCAGATGCTGGGTGCAGGAAGGGAGAGGGGCTTTCTTCTGGTGCCAGACAGTATTGATAGACAGTGGGCTAACATTCAGAGCCAAGGAGCTGGGGAGGGACAGAGGAAGCCTGCATAAGCCTCATTACCCTAATCAACCATACAGTCGGCCCGTTGGCAGGGAGAGATGGAAAGGAGCCATCTGCAGGGGCCGGGCTGCGAGATGCTTTTCCGTGCATTATAAAGACTCGGCAGCTATGAGGACAAGGATTCCCAGGGAGCCATCATCCTGGCAGCTCGTGAGGAGTGTGTAATTCAGGTGAGCCAAGGGAACCTGACAGCTGCCTTCTCAGGAGTCCACGGGGCCCCTCGGGTGGGCCCCAGTCCTGGGTGTGGGGAGAGAGCACAGGAACAATGGGCAGGCTGGGGAATTTCTTTCTTCAATGCAATCTAACAAGATCCTCCCTGCAGTGGCTGTGTGCCTGGCACGGTGCTGTGCTGGATGCTCTGAGGGTCAAGGAGCTGGACCTACATACATCAAATCCCCTTGGCATTTTTTTTTGTCCATGTTCAGAGTCCTGAGCAATCACGTGGGGCAGTGAGCCAACTGGGGTCCTCAGACAGACCTGGGCTCACTTACAGACCAAAGGAGTGACCTTTGACATTTCACCCAACATCTGAGCATCCAAAGGGTGATGGTGAACCAGTATTCAGGACACTGAGAGTACTTCTACTTGCAAAAAGAGGTTTCCATCTCTTCGGCAGGGTTTTTCTGGTGACACAGTACAACGTCTGTCCACTCAAGACTGCAAGGACTCCTCAGACCCCATCGGTGAGGTGATCAGGAAGAGTCCTGCTCATCATCCCACAGTCCTCGGAGTGCCGTGCAGCGTGTGGCACGAGTGATGCATGTACATTCCCAAAACGCACAGTGGACCCTGGCTTGGCAGAGTTGGGACCTAGTGATGGCCTCGTGGTGGCCAGGAATTAGCATTCCCATTTTTCCCAGAAGGAAACCAAATCGCAGAGAGGGGAGGGGGGCTAGTGGCTCACAAGGAAGCCGGGTGCCTGTGCCCCGATCCGCAGGAGGACGAGTTCACTAGACTGTCCCCAAGAAAGAGGGTCCTGTCCCTGGCTCTCCTTGCTGTGGCCTTCTCTTGGCCACCAGCACTCATACCCAGTAGAATGCCCTGGGAACCACTGTGGCCAAGCCAGGCTTCTCCCCATCTGAATTGCATGCCACATTGTCCCCAGGCTCAGTCTTGGCCACATCTACATCCAAATTGTCTCCTGAATCTACAAAAGTGTAGGGAAAAATACCAACAAGCTGGAGCAGAGGAGCTGCCCCTCGGATCCCAGCCTGGCTCGCCTGTGCACCAGCTGTGTGGCTTCGGCAAAGCCATGAAATCCTCAGCGTCTTGGTTTCCTCTTCCTGAAAACAGAGCTGAGTGGTTCCCACCTCACGGGGCCAGAGTGAGAGTCAGTGCTGAAATGCAGACAAAGCGCTTAGCAGGAAGAACCTGGTGCCTAGGGAGAGCTCAACGCTTCTTAGTGAGCAGTGGAGTTTATTCTAACCTTTCAACTCTCTCCAGAGGTCTTTAGAATACAATCCTTGTACATTAAGTGCACTTTGGCCTCTTTGGGTGGGCAGTTGGGGTCTGAAGTTGCAGTGAATACAGGGCGGGAATAGTAACAACCCACTTTTTTGAGGGGGGGTACTGGGTCATGAATCAGTGGCATTTAACCACTGGGCCACATCCCCAGTCCATTTTTGTATTTTATTTAGAGACAGGGTTTCACTGAGTTATTTAGGCCTCACTGAGTTGCTGAGGGTGGTGGACTCATGATCCTCCTGCCTCAGCCTCCTGAGCTGATGGGATTACAGGCATGTGTCACTGTGCCGGCTACAACTGACATTTATTGAGGACTTAGATAAGAGCTGGCCACTATTCTCAGCACTTTGTAGGGTTTGCTTCCGTTCTTCCTCACACTGACCCTGTAAGGTAAACCCTACTGTTACCGACTTCATTTTACAAGTGAAAAAAACTAAAGCCCAGAGAGGTTAAGAAATTGACCCCAAGCACACATCCAGTCCCCCTGTTTGTCACCTCTGTGCCACATGGCCTCCCAGCCCAGTGTACTTTCCCCCAATCTCTGTCTCTTGCAGCGACACTTGGGACCAAACCCTTTCCAAGTGGCTATTAATCCAAGATGAAGCCCAGGGTGTTCCAGCATGGGCCACGAGAGCGATCCTGGCCTCCTGCCTCGCTGCTCAGCCAGGCCAGTGTGCTTTTGGTGAGGTGGGGAGCCGCGGCCCCAGGAGGCGGCCGACAGCAGGCCCGTCATCCTTGCCTCACGTGCACCAGATCGACCGCTTCCAGTTAAATAAAAATATCAAAACCCATAACTCGCGGAGGAGCACCAGGGGATAAATGTATCCTGGAGCTGTCACCGGCTCTCGCTCCGCGAGTTCCAGGCACCCCATGTGGTGCACATGCAGTGGGGAATCCGCCCCTCTCACCCAGAATATCCGTCGTCCCCAGCCAACCTGGGGACCCTGCCACCACCCACCCGGGAGCCATTTCCACAATGGAGTTTTTTTTTTTTATTTTTATTTTTTATTTATTTATTTATTTATTTTATTGTTGGTCGTTCAAAACATTACATAGTTCTTAATATATCATATTTCACAGTTTGATTCAAGTGGGTTATGAACTCCCATTTTTACCCCGTATACAGATTGCTGTATCACATCAGTTACACTTCCATTGATTTACACATTGCCATTCTAGTGTCTGATGTATTCTGCTGTCTATCCTATTCTCTACTATCCCCCTACCCCTCCCCTCCCCTCCCCTTTTCTCTCTCTACCCCCTCTACTGTAAATCATTTCTTCCACTTGCATTATTCTTCTCTTACCCCTCCTTTCCTCTTATATGTAATTTTGTATAACCCTGAGGATCACCTTCCATTTCCATGCAATTTCCCTTCTCACTCCCTTTCCCTCCCACCTCTCATCCCTGTTTAATGTTAATCTTCTTCTCAAGCTCTTCGTCCCTACCCTGTCCTTGGTTACTCCCCTTATATCAAATAAGTCATTTGGCATTTGTTTTTTAAGGATTGGCTAGCTTCACTTAGCATAATCTGCTCTAATGCCATCCATTTCCCTCCAAATTCTATGATTTTGTCATTTTTTAATGCAGAGTAATACTCCATTGTGTATAAATGCCACATTTTTTTATCCATTCATCTATTGAAGGGCATCTAGGTTGGTTCCACAATCTTGCTATCGTGAATTGTGCTGCTATGAACATCGATGTAGCAGTGTCCCTGTAGCATGTTCTTATTAGGTCTTTAGGGAATAGACCGAGAAGGGGAATAGCTGGGTCAAATGGTGGTTCCATTCCCAGCTTTCCAAGAAATCTCCATACTGCTTTCCAAATTGGCTGCACCAATTTGCAGTCCCACCAACAATGAACAAGTGTACCCTTTTCCCCGCATCCTCTCCAGCACTTGTTGTTGTTGGACTTCATAATGGCTGCCAATCTTACTGGAGTGAGATGGTATCTTAGGGTGGTTTTGATTTTCATTTCTCTGACTGCTAGCGATGGTGAGCATTTTTTCATGTACTTATTGATTGATTGTATGTCCTCCTCTGAGAAGTGTCTGTTCAGGTCCTTGGCCCATTTGTTGATTGGGTTATTTGTTATCTTATTGTCTAATTTTTTGAGTTCTTTGTATACTCTGGATATTAGGGCTCTATCTGAAGTGTGTGGAGTAAAGATTTGTTCCCAGGACGTAGGCTCCCTATTTACCTCTCTTATTGTTTCTTTTGCTGAGAAAAAACTTTTTAGTTTGAGTAAGTCCCATTTGTTGATTCTAGTTGTTAACTCTTGCGCTATGGGTGTCCTATTGAGGAATTTGGAGCCCGACCCCACAGTATGTAGATCATAGCCAACTTTTTCTTCTATCAGACGCCGTGTCTCTGATTTAATATCAAGCTCCTTGATCCATTTTGAGTTGACTTTTGTGCATGGCAAGAGAAAGGGATTCAGTTTCATTTTGATGCAAATGGATTTCCAGTTTTCCCAGCACCATTTGTTGAAGATGCTATCCTTCCTCCATTGCATGCTTTTAGCCCCTTTATCAAATATAAGATAGTTGTAGTTTTGTCGATTGGTTACTGTGTCCTCTATTCTGTACCATTGGTCCACCCGCCTGTTTTGGTACCAGTACCATGCTGTTTTTGTTACTATTGCTCTGTAGTATAGTTTGAAGTCTGGTATCGCTATACCGCCTGATTCACACTTCCTGCTTAGCATTGTTTTTGCTATTCTGGGTCTTTTATTATTCCATATGAATTTCATGATTGTTTTTATCTATTTCTACAAGAAATGCTGTTGGGATTTTGATTGGCATTGCATTGAACTTATAGAGAACTTTTGGTAATATCGCCATTTTGATGATGTTAGTTCTGCCTATCCATGAACAGGGTATATTTTTCCATCTTCTGAGGTCTTCTTCTATATCTCTCTTTAGGGTTCTGTAGTTTTCATTGTATAAGTCTTTCACCTCTTTTGTTAGGTTGATTCCCAAGTATTTTATTTTTTGGGGGGATATTGTGAATGGAGTAGTTGTCCTCATTTCCGTTTCAGAGGATTTGTCGCTGATATACAGGAATGCATTTGATTTATGCGTGTTGATTTTATATCCTGCCACTTTGCTGAATTCATTTATTAGCTCTAATAGTTTCTTTGTAAACCCTTTTGGGTCTCCTAGGTATGGAATCATGTCATCTGCAAATAGTGATAATTTAAGTTCTTCTTTTCCTATTTTTATGCCTTTAATTTCTTTCGTCTGTCTAATTGCTCTGGCCAGTGTTTCGAGGACTATGTTGAACAGAAGTGGTGATAGAGGGCATCCCTGTCTTGTACCAGATCTTAGAGGGAATGCCTTCAATTTTTCTCCATTCAGAATGATGCTGGCCTGTGGCTTATCATAGATTGCTTTTACAATGTTGAGGTATGATCCTGTTATCCCTAATTTTTCTAGAGTTTTGAACAAAAAGGGATGCTGTACTTTGTCGAATGCTTTTTCTGCATCTATCGAGATGATCATATGGTTCTTATTTTTAAGTCTATTGATGTGGTGAATAACATTTATTGATTTCCGTATATTGAACCATCCTTGCATCCCAGGGATGAATCCTACTTGATCATGGTGTATAATTTTTTTGATATGTTTTTGAATCCAATTCGCCAGAATTTTATTGAGGATTTTTGCATCTAGGTTCATTAGAGATATTGGTCTGTAGTTTTCTTTCTTTGAAGTGTCTCTGTCTGGTTTAGGCATCAGGGGGATGTTGGCCTCGTAGAATGTATTTGGAAGTTCTCCCTCTTTTTCTATTTCCTGAAATAGCTTGAAAAGTATTGGTGTTAGTTCCTCTTTAAAGGTTTTGTAAAACTCTGCTGTATACCCATCCAGGCCTGGGCTTTTCTTAGTTGGTAGTCTTTTGATGGTTTCTTCTATTTCCTCTATTGTTATTGGTCTGTTTAGGTTGTCTATATCCTCCTGACTCAATCTGGGCAGATCATATGCCTTAAGAAATTTATCTATGCCTTCACTATCTTCTATTTTATTGGAGTATAAGGATTCAAAATAATTTCTGATTATCTTCTGTATTTCTGAAGTGTCTGTTGTGATATTGCCTTTTTCATCCCGTATGCTAGTAATTTGGGTTCTCTCTCTTCTTCTCTTCATTAGCATGGCTAAGGGTCTGTCGATTTTATTTATTTTTTCAAAGAACCAACTTTTAGTTTTGTCAATTTTTTCAATTGTTTCTTTTGTTTCAATTTCATTAATTTCAGCTCTGATTTTAATTATTTCTTGCCTTCTACTTCTTTTGCTGTTGTTTTGCTCTTCTTTTTCTAGGATTTTGAGATGAAGTATGAGATCATTTATTTGTTGGTTTTTTCTTTTTTTAAGGAATGAGCTCCAAGCAATGAATTTTCCTCTTAGAACTGCTTTCAATGTGTCCCATAGATTCCGATATGTTGTGTCTGTGTTTTCATTTAACTCTAAGAAGTTTTTAATTTTCTCCTTGATGTCTTCTAAAACCCATTGATCATTCAGTAACCTATTGTTCATTCTCCAAGTGATGCATGATTTTTCCTTCCTTCTTTTATCGTTGATTTTCAGTTTCATTCCATTATGATCAGATAAGATGCATGGTATTATCTCTACTCCTTTATATTGTCTAAGAGTTGCCCTGTGACATAATATATGATCTATTTTTGAGAAGGATCCATGTGCTGCTGAGAAAAAAGTGTAACTACTTGATGTTGGGTGGTATATTCTATATATGTCAATTAAGTCTAGGTTGTTAATTGTGTTATTGAGTTCTATAGTTTTCTTATTTAACTTTTGTTTGGAAGATCTTTCCAGTGGTGAGAGAGGTGTGTTGAAGTCTCCCATGATTATTGTATGGTGGTCTATTAGACTCTTGTACTTGAGAAGAGTTTGCTTGATGAACATAGCTGCACCATTGTTTGGGGCATATATATTTATGATTGTTATGTCTTGTTGGTGTATGGTTCCCTTGAGCAGTATGTAGTGTCCCTCTTTATCCCTTTTGATTAACTTTGGCTTGAAATCTATTTTATTAGATATGAGTATGGACACTCCTGCTTGTTTCCGCAGTCCATATGAGTGGTATGATTTTCCCCAACCTTTCACCTTCAGTCTATGTATATCTTTTCCTATCAAATGCGTCTCCTGTAGGCAGCATATTGTTGGGTCTTGTTTTGTGATCCATTCTACTAGCCTGTGTCTCTTAATTGGTGAGTTTAAGCCATTAACATTTAAGGTTATTATTGAGATATGGTTTGTTCTTCCAGCCATATTTGTTTATTAATGTTACTAAACCTGATTTGTTTTCCTCTTTGATTTCTTTCCCCCCTTTACTGTCCTACCTCCCACTGTTGGTTTTCAATGTTATTTTCCATTTCCTCTTCCTGTAATGTTTTGCCAAGGATTTTTTGAAGAGATGGTTTTCTAGCTGCGAATTCTTTTAACTTTTGTTTTTCGTGGAAGGTTTTAATTTCATCTTCCATCCTGAAGCTTAATTTCGCCGGATACATGATTCTTGGTTGGAACCCATTTTCTTTCAGTGTTTGAAATATATTATTCCAGGATCTTCTAGCTTTCAGAGTCTGTGTTGAAAGATCAGCTGTTATCCTGATTGGTTTACCCCTAAATGTAATCTGCTTCCTTTCTCTTGTAGCTTTTAAAATTCTCTCCTTATTCTGTATGTTAGACATCTTCATTATAATGTGTCTAGGTGTGGATCTCTTATGATTTTGCACATTCGGCATCCTGTAGGCTTCTAGGATTTGGGATTCTGTTTCATTCTTCAAGTCTGGGAAGTTTTCTCGTATTATTTCATTGAATAGATTGTTTATTCCTTTGGTTTGGAGCTCTGTGCCTTCCTGTATCCCAATGACTCTTAAGTTTGGTCTCTTTATATTATCCCATATTTCTTGGATGTTCTGCTCATGGTTTCTTAACAGACTTGCTGAGCTGTCTATGTTCTTTTCAAGTTGAAATACTTTGTCTTCATTGTCTGATGTTCTATCTTCTAAGTGATCTATTCTGCTGGTAGTATTCTCAATTGAGGTTTTAAGTTGGTTTATTGCTTCCTGCATTTCTAGGATTTCTATTTGTTTGTTTTTTATTACCTCTATCTCCCTGTGAAATTGATCTTTTACTTCCTGGATTTGTTTATGTAGTTCCTTGTCAAAGTGATCTTTTATTGTCTGATTTTGCTGTCTCATGTCTTCCTTGAGACTCCAGATCATCTGAAGCATGTATATCCCAACTCTTTATCTGACATTCCATCTGTTGCAGCTATTACCTCTTCTAAAGTTGAGTTGACCTGCATTGCTTGTGGTCCTTTCTTTCCTTGTCTTTTCATACTGCTTGCATTTCTTTCTGCTTGGTGAAACTGTTGTGTTTTTGAAATTTTCCCCCTATTTATTTATATTGCTCTTGTATAATTGGGAAATCTCCCTTGCAGGGCGGGTAGTGGCTGTGCTCCTCCTCTAATTAGGGTGATCTGTCTACCATGCTGGTCGGTCGCAGGTCTGCCCACCCTGCGGGCGCGGGTGGCAGCTCTGCTCTGCCCCCACTCCAATTGTGGTGATGTAACTACCACGCCCTCGGGTCGTTGGTCCTGATCCGGATGTGGGCGGCGGCTCTGCACAGCCCCTACTCCAAATGGGATGACTTGGCTACCGCGCCGTCGGGTCGCTGGTCCTGTTCTAGGCGTGGGCAGCTGCTCTCTTCGGCCCCAGCTGCAGTTGGGGTGTCATGATACCATGCCGGCGGGTCACTTGGCCTGCTCTGGGCGCAGGCGGCAGCTCCACTCTGCCCCCCTGGCCCCCACAGCACCCAGCACGACCCGGACCGAGAAGCAGTCACCGCAGGTTCCCCAGCCCTGAGCCAAAGCAGCTTCGGGAGCCAGAACCCGGCCTCTCCAATCCCGGCCACGCTCCGCTAGGAGCAGGCTCCACGGAGGGACCCCCGCGGGTTCCCCAGCCCCAGGCCAAAGCAGCCCCGGGAGCCAGAGCCCGGTGCACACTCTGCTGGGAGCAGGCTCAAAGACGCAGTCCCCGCGGGCTCCCCAGCCCCGGGCCAAAACTGTTCCGGGAGTCAGAGCCCAGCCGCCCCGAGCTCAGCGCACGCTCCACTTGGAGCTGGCCTCAACACGCAGTCTCCGCAGGTTCCCCAGCCCTGGGCCAAAGCAGCCCGGGGAACCAGAATCCGGCCGCTCAAAGCCCGGCACACGCCTTGCCAGGAGCGAGCCCCGAGGAGTATTCTCCTCAGGTTCTCCAGCCCCGAGCCTGAGCGATCTGTCTGCGAGACGCAGGCAAGTACCAGCCTGAAATCACCTGTTCTGTAGCTGAATGAGCTGAGATCAGTAGAAAACAGGGATGATTACATCAGCTCTCCAAGATGGCGGCTACTGTCCTCCTCCGTGGTCCGACTGGTGTAGAGAATTGAACTGGACCGCTTCTCTCCTCTGTCTCAAAGCCGGAGCTCAGCACTAAGCACGGCCATTGCACCACTGGCAGGAGCCCCCAGAATCCGCGTCGCTGCACTCCCACTCCAGCACCTCGCCACTTCCCAGCGCGCGCCACAGACTCCAGCTGCGGGGCGGTCCGCCGATCAGGCACTGCGACCCTCCGTGCGGAGAAATCGCCCGTGACCGAGCCCGCGCGATGGAAATCCGTCCACTAGATTCTGGAGCACCTCAATTTCACTGGAAATTCCCAACAAGATAGCCTTCAGCTGTTTCACCTCGTCTTTCTCCCGCACAGTGACGCGGCGCACTGGGGTGATGCACTCCCTTCGCCGCCATCTTCCCAAATCCACAATGGAGTTTTTTGAGTTTTGCTTTTTGCACCAACTGATTAGTCAATCACCCAGTTACCTCTTCTGCCCAGCTGTCTGTGAGCAGGCCTTCCCTGCCCCGCGTTCAGTGACAGGAGGGGTTGGGGGAGCTGGTGGCTCCACACTGGTTGCGCCCCTGTGCGGGCCCTGGAGGTCTGGAGCAGGGCCAGGCGGTGGGGCTTGGCCTCGTGTCTGGTTCACGGTGCAGAACTATGTGTGAAACTTTGCTTCAACTGAGGGTTTGGTGGCCAAAACCACAAGTAATTCAACAGTTAAACGCCCAAATCGATGAAATAAAACTGCTGGGCCACCTGATTCCTCAGGCCCCATCTGGCGTTAGGCCCTGTGTGCACAATCAGCAGTGGAACTGGTGCTGGGAGCAGTGCAGTGACAATAGGACCCGTGCTGCCCACACTCTGGCAGGTTCCAGGGCACAGAGATAACAGGAAACCACCAATGGGGCCAGCGACGAGGGACCGGGACCCCACATTTGGCAGGCGGCCAAGAGTTCTTCCCTGCTCCGGTGACACAGGTCTGGGGGCCGAGTTGCAGGTCTGAAAGGGGCTGAGTCCGGCCCAGCTGCTGGGGCTGGGTCACCAGAGTCCAGCGAGCACCCCACCCCCAGATCCTGGGGAGGTCAGTCCTCAGCTTCTGTATGATTCTTCCTGCACCCAGGGGACACCAGGGATGCCATGGGAAGGTGGGTGACATTCAAGCTCAGAATAAGCCCTGGCTACAGAGCAACTTCTACTGATCAGAAGAAATCACACACACACACACACACACACACACACACACACACACTCATAATTTCAGGAAAGTCGTGGTTTATTCACAGAGTGCCTTCTCTATTTTCCTAAGTTGAGCTCAAGTTGGCATAAACACAGGTACTTGGTGCCATCAGTTGCCCTCTCAATCTCGTCACCTGGTCTTCTTTTGAGGGCTGAGACACTCGTTCATCACAGTGAACAAAAACACCTTGGATAGGGACCAAGGGGCCTGGTGCAGTTACAAAGAGAAGCTTCCCAAGTCACTGGCCCTTGGTGAAGGTTCCTCCCAAGGTCACGGCTGCGTTTTCATAATGTTCAGAGAGCGGCTGTGCCGGGAGTAATGCCTGATCTGACTCCACCGTTCTGCCCAGCCTTATTTTCTCAGACTTATTCTTGCCTCCTACCTTACTGTTCCTATCTGTCTCCCACTAGGCGAGGGAGGAGTTTGGCAAGAGCAAGGACCCCATCTGTCTTGCTCAGCAGCTTAGAACGGTACTCGGCATGCTGTAGGCTCCAAACAAATATCTATGATGAAGGAGGGAAGGAGCCACGGCGTGACCCTCCTGCACACGAAACCCTTAATGCACACTGGAGACAGCTGGGGTGAGCCGGGAGTGCACCCAGGAGCTCCTGCCTGCTGTTGACATTCCACGGACATCCTGAAACTATTTGTCATTACCTGCGCCTGCAGGACCATGAGTGAGGAGGTGCTAGGTTCACCCATGTGAAAAGTTCACGTGCACTCTGTCCTGCAGCACCTGGCAGGGTGGATCCAAGATGACTGTCGCTGTTCCTGTTTCAGAGATGGGAAAACTGAGGTGCAGAGGGTACACAGAAGCAGCCTCATGCTCCCATTTGATGCATCTGCCTGGAGGATCCCCATGCCCTTCCTCTCCAGCCTCGGTGGCACTGGAACAAAAACCCCTTGTTGGAGAGGAAGCAGGGGATCTGCTGTGCACCAAAGGAGCCACTGTGGTGTCCTAGAAGACGTGGGTCCCCTCCCCTGAGGTTGATGAGAGCACAGCCGAGGAGAGGCAACTCTCTCACCCAGTCCCCAGGCTCATCCCCACAGGTAACCCAGGAAACTCTGATGGGGGATGGGCCTCCTGCTCTCCCTGCTGAGGGGTGTGTGCCCAGAGATCTTCTGTCAGGAGGGAGCATGACAGAGGCTGGAAGGGCCCAGGGGCTGCTGGTGGAGGAGACGGAGCAAAGTCTGTTGGAAAGTTCCAGCATCTGAGGGCAGGAATGACAGCTGCAGAGAGCCAGGCGCAGGGTCAAAGAATGTGGTTCAAATCCCACCTGCCTCCTGCAGGGAGCTGAGCCTCAGTTTCCCTGTATGGAGAAAAAAAAGAGCTTGTATGAAGGAAGCCAGCTGCTCTGCAAAGGGCCCGTTGGTAGTTTCTGGAAATAAGCTGAAAGGGGCAAAATGATGGATCCTCCCGGGTCATAGTCAGCGAGCTCACAGTCTGCCGCTTTGCTGCTTGGTGTTCGTGTCTTGCTTTTGCAGCTTTGCCAACTTTAATGAGCATTTAGCTTCCCCTCGAAATTCAGCTAGGTGCTTTTAGGGGAGTGTCCTGCACCCCCATATACACGCTTGACTAGAATCAAAAAAAGAAAGTTGTTATTTAAAAAAAAAAGGAAAAGAAGAAAAAGAGGGAGAAGGCGGCAGAAAATTCCAGCCCACTGGGAACAGACCCAATCGGAAGGTCCAGGGAGAGCTTGGGAAATCGCGCTTCTAACTCTCTCCCCAGGGGCTGCTTTGTACCAAGTGAGTTTGAGAAATAGGCTTCTGGGCTTGGCTTTCACATTTGTTGCTGTTGTTTTGTTTTGCCAAGACCACACTGGAGAAGGCAGAAATATATTTACATTGCAAATCTCTGTACACACACATAAATGACCAGTGAAGTTTCCGGAAGTGCGGCCTGTGCTTCCTCCCTGCTCCATTACTGTCTTCTCCATTGCACTTCAGCCCACTCCCCTCCATCCTGCTTTGTTTCGTTTTCAAAAGTGCTGTTCCCTCCTGGTGATTGATTTCCCTAACCATCCGGCAGTTAAAAACACTAGTGTCGGCTAAGCACTTGTCTGGCTGTGAACCATGTCAGTGCTCCCAGCACCAGTCTTCCATCTTAAGCTTAAGGATCATCAGGACCCTGATGAAAGCACACACGTCCAGGCACCATCCCTGGGAGCAGTAAATAGTTTCAGAACCAGTGAACGTTCTGGATGTGTCACTTGGCTGCAGATTCCGATCCCACAGGAGAGGGAGCTTCTACCTGGTCCACATGCTCACCTCTTGATTCTATCAGGGAGGACACACGGAAGGGCTGTCTCACCAACACTGCATCCCCTGTGGTGGCCAGCTCCCCAGGATAAATGGAAGAAAGCAGGATGGGCGCCAAGCAGGCAACACCCACCTTACAGCAGAGGCCAAGAGGCGACCCAGGTTACTGTCTGTTCCTCTGTCCTTCTCCTTAACTGCTCATACGCTCCCTGGGCAACATGGGGTGCAGGCTTGTGCACACCCCAGGCATGGATGACGTGGGCTGTGTGGCTACCAGGGCACAGCTGCATTGTGACCACTGACCGTGGTCAGGAGTGATGGGATTTTTAACCATGTGCTTCAGGAACACAACTGAAGATAACTCTCAGGGTCTACAATTGATGGATGACGACAGTCTGGATTTTTGTTATTTTATTTAACAAACTTGAACCGTGTGCAAGCCAGGTTCTAAGAACTTTCCAAATATTAACTGATTAGGTCCTCATAAAAACCCTACAGCAGTACTATTACACCACTGATATTCCATCCAGATTATCTCTGACTTTCAAATCCACCCTATAAGGAGCAGGGATTCTTTTTTTTTTTTTTTTTTTTCCCCTCCCGATAGATGAGACACTGAAACTCCAAGAGATTATATAACCTACGCAAAATCTCACAGTGAGTAGCAGAGTTGCACGTTGAGTCCTGGTGAGGAAGAATGAGTAACACCAGGGGAATCTTTGCAATGGCATTTAATCCTGGAGTTATCAGTCACTCCCCCATCGTAAGAACAGCCACAGCTCCAGACGCCAAGCCCCAGGGGCCGGGAGCTGTGTCTTCTTACACAAAGAAATGGAGGCACCAACCAAAATAACTCGAGCAAGTTCCAGTGTGGGCAGGATGCCAGTGAACACAAGAAACCCCCAGCTACATTCCTGTAGCTTCCATTTGCCCTCATTCTGCTAGAAAGTAGGGACAAGGAAATTCATCACTGCCCTGATGAATTTTTTTTTTTTCAATGAGAGGAAGAAAGCTCTATTCACTCATGGAGACTTTTGTTCAGATTTCAAGCTCTATTTTAATTTTCTAGTAGCAAGCATTGCAGTCGGCCGCACTTTTAAACAATGATCTCAGATTCCTCTGTGCCTTCACTGTGGTGACAGTGTTGTTACAGCTGACTAATGCTTTTTCTCCGTTAGGGCAGCCAACCGACATTTCCTGAATCGAATATGCCTCTCCAGGTTGCCCCAGGTAGTTCTAGGAGGGAAATTCTGGCTACTAATTTGGAAGAGAAGTCCCTGGAGTCATTTTTAAAGACTACACATGCATATACTTATTAATAAGAATAAACAAATGACATGGCTTGTGAGTTTAGAACTGTTCTGTTTAGCTGTTGAATCCACCCATGTATTTATGATCCTGAATTTACATTCAGGTTGGTAGAGTGCCTGTGACTGCAGTAGATTTTAACAGAAGGAAGGGGTCCCGATGAAGTCTGTGTGTAATTACTACCTTTCCAGAGGTGGCAAGATGAAGCTTGCTGTGATTCTTGAATTTCCATCAGTTGGACGTGAATGGAAAAATAATTGGTTGGAAGGTGATCAGTTATTTATTGCTGTATAAGAAACAACCCAAAATTCAGTTGCTTCAAGCCAGTTCACTGTTTCTCAGGGTTGCTGTTGACCGGCTGGTGTTGCCTGACTACCCTGGGCTTGCTCATGCGGCCCTGGGCAGCTGGCCCCTCTGCTGGGGCTGGAGGGTCCAAGATGACCCTGGCCACTCTCCATTCGTTGTCATCATTCGGGATCCAGGGTGGGCTTTCTCACACGGGTCAGTAGTCTTCCAAGAGGCCAGCTCTCATGAGGCCTTAGCTTAGAGCTCCTTACTGTCTCACTGGTCATATTCTACTCGTGGTGCTGGGGTCCCAATAAAACTTTATTTACAAAATTTGTGCCACGTCAGATTTGGCCCAATGACCGCTGACTTGAAACCATGTGTTACTGTTTCTCACGACTCTGTGGTTGGTTAGGAAGCTCCACTGGCCTTGTTGGGCTCTCTGTTGTAGATGGCTGCAGATAGCCAGTGGCTCAGAGAGGGTTGGAAGCCCTAAAGCGACTTATTCACATTCCTGGAGCCTTGTGCTGCCTGTCCACTTGGCCCTTCTCTTCCTGCGGTCTCTTATTATATATTAATCCGGCCAGAGTTCCCTTGCATGGTAGATGGGACACTTCAAGATAACACATGCAAGAGGTGCAAAGCCCCCTGAGGTCTGGACTCGAGAACTTAGACAACTTCGGCCACATTATTATTATTATTATAAGCAAACTTTAGGGCCAGGCCAGGGCCAAGGAGCGGAGCAACGGCCTCCACTTCTGGAGTCCAACAGGAGGGGCTCATTATTTTTCAATTCCCCTCAGAGATGAACTGGACACCTTCACTGTCACTACTCCCAGGGACCATGAGCAGTTGGGTCCCTTGCCATCAGCATGAGTCCATTCAACCAGCTCACCAGTGGAACCGTGAAACCAAACTCCCCTAACCGCTCTGCCTGAGCCTATTGATGCTTTTCATAGACCCTTGGTCCAGACTAAGAAAATAATTCACTGAAAATGAAAATTAAAAGGCAACGGGAGGGTCTCGAGTCCAAGAGTAAGGGAAGATGAAGCCCTTTTCTTCCCCCACCCCCTTCCCGTGATCTCCACACAGAAGGGTTCGCAGCGAGGGACCTTTTTATTTTCGGTTAGATCATGAGCACTTCCTGGAGGGTTTTCAAACTCTCTCCACTCTCCCCTGGAAAATTCTCTGAGCATGTTCATGTCCCAAAGTCGAAATCAGAAGGGTCCTCTTTTTAAACAAAAACCTAATGCTCCTCCTGATTCTGTTCATCAGATACTTCCTCTGGGATACTGATAGTTCTTTTTAAATAAAATGCTTAAGGATCTGTCTGCTCACAGAGGCATATCTAGTTGTAGTACATCTTTGATGCATAAGCCAAAAGACAAACTATTTCCTAATATTGTATATAATGCATTTTATTTTTAAAATAAAATTTCATTTAAATATAAATGAATTAAATATACACCTCTAGAGACCAAGAAAATAGTAAAAATGTTTCTCCTTCCTCTGCTTAATCTGCCCTCTTCTAAAGGAGCCACTTTGGAATGTCATCGTTAAAATGTATGAAAATGAATGAAAATGAAACCTCCCGAGGTGCCTTTCATTCCTCCGTGGAGAACACAAATGTGGCTGATTATTTGCTTTTTACAAGTGTTGATTTTTTGTGACTCTTTATTTAAAGTTATTTGTCATTGCAAAGCCAAACACAGAACTCCTTTTCAAAGGTAACTTATACCACAAGCCTGCAATGGTATTATCTGCCATGTGGACTTAAGAACTCTTGTTCTCTGAATAGGTTTTAAATCAAAAGCGTTAAGTAGAGTTTAAGCCCCATGTCATTTTAAATTCCAAGCTCTAGATCCATGAAGCATGGCTTTTATGATGGAAATGACAACTGACCCTCGTCTGTAACAGATCCAGCAAACTAACTTTGTGGCTCTCGCAGTGGTTTCCCAGCCAGTCTTGCAGGCAGATAAGACCTGAATGAGGAGGATAGTGGGCGTAAGACCAGAGGGCAGCATGGGTTGCCAGAGGGTATACCAGCTATCCCTTCAGCGCCCGGCTCCTGCTCCCGTCTAGGTCTGCTGTGAGAAGGGCCTCCTGGCTGCCTGTCTTTCAGCAAATTCCTTTATTACAAACTTTTCTGAACTTATACAATAAGAGCAAAGCAATCACAGTTATCAAGTGCGTCTTCCGTAGGCCACACACTCGAAAACTTTGTCATTCGATCCTGCAACAGCCCTGTGACATAGTTTAAGCATGCTTCTCCTGGTTTTACTGACAAAGAAACTGGGTCTTGGGAAGTTCAATAATCTTCCCAAGGGTGCACAGATAAAAATGAGCAAAGCTGAGACTCAAACCCAGGTCTGTGTGACCCCAAGCTTAAGCTCCCCTCTACTGCAATGGTCTTAGCACTTCATTACTCAGCCTCCTTGGGTTTCTCTCCCCTAATTACGGTGTAAGCTTCTCAAGGGGAGAGACAGAAGTGTTATATATGTCTCTGGTATCCAGGGTAACTGGCACAGTCCTTTAATAAAAGGAATCTATCTGCTTGTTTAAAAAAGTGGCATATTCATCTTCTACTGTCTGAAAATCCTACACCTTTTATAAAATTTGTCGGTGCTGGGTTGCAAAATAATTTTCTTTAACATTCAGTGTGAGTTTCATCAACTTGAGCCGGGTAAACCAGCAGACCATGTTTGGAGTGAAACTCCAGGGGCCGAGGGCAGGTCTCCCAGAGAAAGCAAAGGAATGCAGGGGGACCCATCTGTCACTCAGTGCTCTGGACCAGCAGCGTCTCCCTGATGGACCACCGGGCTCTGGATTGGAGAGGAGCATTAGCGTCAAAGCCTGATAAAGTCACATCCATCTAACAAACTCCACCATCACCTCATTACATATGAAAAATAGAATGCTCTAGGGCACTTGGAGATATTTTTGGTAAAAATAACATTTTTCCTTTGTAAGGGAACTGAAAGCCATCGCCTAATTGCGTGGTGAGCTGTCAGGACAGGCCGCCCAGCCAGCGGGGTCAGAGCCAGAGGTCTGGGAGTGTAAACTGTCCTCCAGCCAGTGAGTATTTCCTCCCCCAAAGAGAGATTGTGGTTAAAATCCTAATTGAGAGGTCAGTGGTCTTAGGACAGGCAAGAGATAAGCCACCAGCTATGCGAAGCCACGTCGCCTTTGATCTGCCAGGCCTTTTGGCATGGAAGGAAAGCCAGCCATGAGCCAGAGCTTCTCTAATCTTCTTAAAGATAGCTGTAACTGTTTGGAGGGACGGGGCTCCAGGGCAGAGAGAGGGTCTCTCCCTGTGTACAGGGGGCCAGGCTTGTGAAGGGAAGGGTCACAACCTGACTTTCCAGCCCACACGCCCTCACCTGCTCCAGGATGGGCAGCCACCTGACCTTGCCCAGCCTGGGCAAAGAGAGAGTCTGCTACACCCACGGGCCCGGCGGCAGCCCCTCCCCAGGAGGATGCCTTCCCCGAAGAAAGCCAGGAGTTGGTCCAAAAGCCCCGCAGAAAAGAACAAGGGAGGCAGAAAGAGGGCAAGGAGAAAGGGAGAGAAGAAAGAGCTAAAGAACCAAGTGATTGTGAATCTCTGTGTAATACCAAGGATATTCCACTAAAAAAAAGTGTGAAAAGTAGAAGGCCGTGATTCTTCTTTTCCCCATAGCAAACGGTTAACTTAATGGACGTGAGTGGGATGAGCACAGGAAGGGACTCCTCCTGCAGGAAAGAGATCTTAACCGAAGTCTCAAATGCTGCTTGGCCTGCTGACTAAGAAATGGACTTTGGGATGGATTCCGGGGACTGGAATCCACAGTGACAGAACAGGCTGGGAGCAGCTGGCGGAAGTGGATCGTCCACCCAGAGGAGAGAGGGTCGAGGCTCAGAGCTGCCACCGCCAGGCGCCTCTGGGTGGTCCTCCTGCCCCTGCATGTTTCCTTAGGCATCCCTTTATAAAGCTTCCGTCAAATGAGGAGGATATTTGGGGGCTTTACTAATGGAAGAGGACGCAGAGCTTGTGTGTGGGAAAGCGAGGCTCCTCTGCACCAGCACCATTCAGGGTAGACAATGGGTCACTGAGTTCAGAAAGTTGCTTCTATCCAGTGAAGTGCCATAGCCACTAACATAGACAGAAGTGGGGCACCACTGCACCAGCCCTGGGACCACCCAGCATCTCACTCACACACACACACAGCCTAGCCCCAGGGCACGAGAGCAGCTTTGTACTTTGGAAGACTGATAAAGCAGGGACACTGCCTTCCCTGTGTACGGGGCAGGACCACACTTCCTCAACACTGTCTTACTTTGACCTTAAAACACTGTGAAACTGTCATAAAATAGACTGAGCTGTGGACAACCATACCCCCGTCCACTTTCAGGTGTTCAGAACTCGGGTTCAAGAAGATTACATGATTTGTCTAATAAAGGTTGCTCAGCAAATAAGACATAGAGACAAATTTGCACCCGGACCTTTGAGTGTAAATCTGAAAACAGACTCGGGAAGCCCCCTTCAGTAAGATACCAAAGTTGACTTTGAACATAAAATTTCATAGTAAGGAAAGGAACCTCAGAAGGCAACTCTCATCCAGTCGAGGAATCCCCCTAGACAGACATGCAGGCTCCAAGCACCACCTGTGCCGTGTCTGTGCCATGTCCTGGACAGAGCCGGCAGGGCATCCCCGGCCGCTGGAGACTCAGTGGCCAGCACAGAGGGAAAGAGTTCAGCAAATCATGCTCCAGCTCCTTGCTCTGCTTCCTTCTCTGTACCAGGAATAAAGAGGGAATCAATAAGTGTCTTAATGGCTTTCCAAGGGCTCCTTCCATGAGCCCAGGGAGGAAGGTTTTGAAAATAGACAATGCTCCGTTGAAGTCAGCAGTCTAGATTTGGACTTGTTCGTATTATCGTTGAACCACCGAGGCAAAAACACGATCTGGCCTTCCACCAAGGAATGGTGCTGTCATTATGTAGCTGGAGAGTGTCATAAGGCACAATGACACAGGGCTTCTGTCTGAGAGGGGCACCTTTGAAGATTCCGAGATGGACATCTATGAGCATGTCACTGGAGTCAAAGCCACGTGAATACGCTCTCCCGGCCCACGCTGGCCACCAGACCTCTCTACCTGACTCACAGAAAGGGAGAGGCAGGAGAAAAGATAAACAGGATGGAAAGAGCAAGGAAGAGATCTAGATTAGCTGTAGAGAGGGTTCTTAGAAGTACAGCATGCCACTTGGAAGAAACGAAGAACATTCCAGAAAGTCTTCAGTTCCCCAGAATTTCCAAATTGTACCCCCCCCTCAAAATCTCATGCCTGATCCCTCTTTTTCCATCTCAAATTTCTAAGCACATTGAAAAATGGATCTCTCAGCATGCAGAAATTTGATGATACTTTGTAAGCACCCAACATTCCTGAACGATACCAAAGCTACCCATTTTAATACTATTTATCTCCAAAATATGCATTGCCTCATTAGTATCATCAATCAAATATTTTCCCAAAGGAAAGAAATTAATTGCCCACCAGAAATGTTTTGAAATGTTTACATGGATTTCTTTGTTTAAGCACGGAATAAGTGTGTGGGAGCCTGTTTATAAGTTAATAAAGTGTTAGTAAACTCTGGTTTGACACTGATAAGGTTCATATGAAACTCATCACTGAAACTGTTGCCTAAATAATAAACAGGATCTCTTGGTCTACCCTCTTTCAAGCATGTCTCCCTAGATTAAAAAACATGTACTGTGGGCTAGGGATATAGCTCAGTTGGTAGAGTGCTTGCCTTGCATGCACAAAGCCCTGGGTTTGATCCCCAGCACCACACACCCACATACACACACACACGTACTGTAACTGGAAGAAATGTGAAATGTGCCACTAAGATGGCAGCAATACTGTTGGGTTTGGGAAATGTCTAGGGATAAACAGCTCTTAGCAGGAGCCGGAGTCTCCCCATGCAGAATCTTCCTTGGGTCAACCATGGCCAGTCAATGAGCATTAGTCTTCCTCCTTTGCAAAGTGGTGATAATAGCGTTGCTTCTCAGACAGGATTTCTGCAAGGATTAAATGAAATGTGGTTTGGAAGTGACCTTGGACAGACCTGGTATGGAGTAAATCATCGGTGCTTTGGTGAGCGACTACTGTGATCAAGGCAGAGAGAGTTTTCTCATGGACCAAGCACTGTGATGCCTGAGAAGGATCTTTCTCACCCATGCCTAGTCATGAGGAGACCTTGTAATTCAGTGCTCTCAAAGGAAGGACAGAATGCAGGAGTCCACGGACCCTTCTCTATGCTCTGGGCGTAGTGCTGGATCTGCCACTAACCATTGGGTGATCGTGAGCCAATATCAAGGGGGGTCACTAAAAATCAGCAGGACCTCAGCTTCCACATCCAACTAATGAGAAGGTTGATGACATTTTAAATCTAACACCTTCTCTTCAAATGATACCTTACCAACAGCTAAACCAGAGAAAAATCAATAAATAGAGCGATGCTCTGATTTTGCAGGGTGGAGAGTTCAGAGTTCTGCTGTGGGGACCCTCCTTCTCTATCTTCATTCCATGCATCTTCACTGTGAACACAGCCTCCTGGGCTTTTGCGATAAGGCACTCTGTAGCTCCCAACATGCCACTTCCCCAGGTGGAGGATCAATAATTGATAGTGGACACTTTCTCTATTGGATTCTAGCATCTTCCCTCCACAAGGTCTGTACTAGACTTGGCACAAGATCATGCCTCCGAGCACAGGTATTTTTTTGTCTCCTCCATGAATATTTATGGAGAATTGATACTGCAATAAACACAGCGGTCACAGTGAAAACAACAATGTGGCCTCTGACCTCAGAGGATCATTCTAGAAGGGAACATGAAAATGGTATTAGTCTAGCAAGGTAGGATTTAGCTCCTGGTTCTTCCACCAGGCTAATTAATGCAATGGCCTCAAGCAAGTTTCTAAACCTCTGGGTGTCCATTTCAACGGAAGATGGAAATAGAAATACCTACTTTCTACATTGAGTCAAATAACTTACTGAAAGCCTCGAGCATATTGTCTTTAAACTTTGATTCTAAAACAATGCAAGTTGGGTTTCTTTGGTGGCTAAGTGAGAAGGCCCTGTGCTGTCTCACAGCCAAGCCTTTATTTGTCCCCAAACTGTAACAAAGCCTGTCTACCTACAGGCCTGCTCTGACCCAGTTTCAGGCCGGAGACTGTCCAATTGTGTTGGGTTGGCTCATTAATCACACGGATCCTGAATGGAGGGCTCACACACTGTCATTAACTCCAGACCAGACGCTGCTGGCAACCACCCCTCTGACCGCTGCTCCCAGCAAGCCATTGTCCCAGACTTTTCTACCACGCAGGGCTTGCTGGGAGCTGGGAGCCAGGTCTCCTCCAGCCTCCTGGGCCACACTGCTCAACTGCAGTGTAGGACAAAGGACGGGGTGCGGCTGGGTGTACACAGTCCCCACAGGAAGCAACCCCTCAACAAGTCAGCTCTAGGCAGCTCAGGGTCCAGGTCAGGGGCCAAGCCCAGCCAGACAATAGAGGCCAGAAAACACCACCGAGCAGTGGGCAGGAGGAGAGCCCTTGAGCCATTCACTGCATTGTTCCCTTCTCAAAGCAAAAATGGTTACAGGAAGAAAGGAGCTGGCACTCCCAGAAGCCCTCCTGCCGCGGAGCCCACGGGCCTGGCCTTCTGTCTACACTGCCGCTGCTGGTATCATTTGTTTGTTGGTGCAATAAAGGATTATACCTAGCCAGGGAACGTGCGTATTTCACAGAGGGTCGCAGGGCTCGCAGCTCCACTTCTTTGTGATCACTGGATTTCACACTCTTTTAGGTTTCTTTCTTTTCCCTGGTGGGGCACCAAAAATGGCTTCATGTTCCCAACCACCAAAACTGACTTACCCCAAAAAACCCACAAAATAAAAACAACTATAAAAAGAGTCTCTCTGCCTAAGTGTGTTAGTGTAGAGGGGCAGGGACGGTGGCCAGGCTTCTGAGCAGCACAACAGTATCCATTTGGGCTCAAGGCGAACTCTGGCTACCCTCTCCTACCATTCCCAGTCCCATGGAACTTTCTCTGCCTCGTACGTGTGGATCTTATCTGCCCACAGCCACAGTGGAGTTGCAGGTAGCTCCAGGAGGGCAGGACCAGGACCAGGACACTGGGGCAGGATATAGCAGCAGACAAACTGGGTGCTCAGTAATGCTTTGAAGTTGCAAATCCCGGAAAACTGTGGCTATGTCTCTTAAGGTAAGATTAGCTCGCAGTTAGTGAGCCTCTGAAGGCTATGCACATCCATGTATCACCTCTAATCCCAATATGTCTTCCATTTTATGGAAGGAAACCGAGGTTCACTTTGAACCCCCCCGAGCAGTTTCTCGGATGTCTTTAGACCTGGGAGCCCAACCTCCAGCTCTGCTTGGTACCCTACACCAGCAATTCTCATCTGCAGTGTGATCGCATACTGGTGAGTCAAATTCATTTGTGAGTTACAGACACCTCAAGTAATTTTTTGCCAGTAAGAATTCAAGCAGCTATGTCATTAAAGTTTAAAAGACAAAGAAATAAGGATAGACTTCAGGTTGGCCTCTTAGAACCCAATTTCACTCCTGTACACTCCCATCTGCTTGACCAGGGAGGAAGGAGTAGATGCATGGAGTGTTGGGAGTGGGATCGCCTTCTCCATCTTCTCCTAACCTCCCCACACCTCAGGCCAGAGGGAGCCACAGTTGGTAATGTCTTACTCCTGGTTAGGGCGACACATTCAGAGAGGGCTCTATTTCCCAGAAAATTTCGGATGCAGAGCTTTTAGGAATCTGGGCCTCTCCATGGGTTGTGAGCTTCATCTTCAATGGGATGGGGAAAGATGGAGAATGCCTGGTCCCCATCCGCACTGCCGAGAGACTTCCTCCTACTGATCTCCTAAGACGCTTTTAATTTAAAAAGCTCCTGTTCACTTACCCCATTAGAACCCTCCACTCCATGTTACAAAGAACAGTATTTAACTCTGGAAGCACTTTAATGTACTTTTCTCTATCTTTTAGATCAGTTTATTCTCGGAATTACCTCCACCTCCAAAGATCTAGAACACATCAAAATATCAATTGTCCCATTTTATGGACCATAGACCCCCGAGGCATAGGTTTGCAAGTCCTGATTGCTTTAGACTCTCTATGTTCTAACACCATCAGCCAGGTACCATCAGGCAGGGCTGGGCTTCCCATGAATAGCAGCAGTGCAAGGCTGGCTTTTTATAACACAAAGAGAGGCTTCTGGCCAGAAACGAGGTGTGTTGTTTTACTATGAGTTGGTCTTCTGCAGTAATTGCTTGTGGAGCGGGGGTGGGGGGGCAGGGGGCAGGGGGTTGGGTCCTCTTATTTTTAGAAATCAGCACTTCTGCAGGAATCTAGAACTAGCCCTCATGGACACATAAATAAAGAAACACAAACCTCCTTGGGAAGTTATTAGAATTCATGTCTTTTTAGTCTCATTTCCATATCACAAAAGAACACATGTGCAATGGATTATAGGTAGATTCACGTGAAAGAAGACCCCAACGATAAGGAAGAGATAAGGAGGTACTCAAGACCCTATTTTTTTTCCATTGAGAATGTATTCCAAATATCTCAGCAGAAAAAAACAGATCGACTTTTTAAAAAATATATTTTTTAGTTATAATGGACACAATACCTTTATTTTATTTATTTTATACATGGTGCCGGGGATTGGGCCCAGTGCCTCACGAGACATGCCACTGAGCCACAACCCCACCCGCAGATTAACTTTTAAATGGTGTGGACCATGGAGCTATTTTGCTTCATCATGTACTTTTAATCAACATAATCAACAATAAAAGACCTATGTAGAGGGCTGGGGATGTGGCTCAAGCGGTAGCGCGCTCGCCTGGCATGCGTGCAGCCCGGGTTCGATCCTCAGCACCACATACCAACAAAGATGTTGTGTCCGCCGAGAACTAAAAAATAAATATTAAAAATTCTCTCTCTCTCTCTCTCTCTCTCTCTCTCTCTCTCTCTCTCTCTCTCTCTCCTCTCTCTTAAAAAAAAAAAAAAGACCTATGTAGAAATTGTAAATCACTGAAAGATTGCAAATACATTGAAAGTATCTCATCTTCACAATACATAGTTGTCCTGTTCCGTGAGAGGCCCAGATACAATGTGCTTATTGAGTGGGCCACCCAGTTTATCCCACCCTCAGCAGGGACACGCAACTCGGGGACCAGCAACTGCACCTTTCCAGGTTTCTGAGTGCTTGGGTGCAGCGGGTGTGGGCTCAGCACCCTGCTTCACCACAACTCTGTGAACACTCGAGGACTTGCATTGCAAAGAGTTCCCACTAACGAGAACTAGTTCCTCCTCCCCCCAGAATGAAGAACCTGGGGGTTATTGGCTCATGTAATTGAAAAGAGCAGAGGTAGGAAGTGAGACCTGGGCTAGATCTAGAAGCACCAAGGGCATGGGCTGTCATCACACAGCCTTGCTCTCCACTGTTGGAATCATGGTTAATTTTTTGTGCCAGCTTGACTGGGCTACAGGGTGCCCAGCTATTTAGGTCAAGCATTACTTTAGATGTGTCTGAGAATTTGTTTTTGGAAGAGATTAACATTTGAATTGGAAGATCTAGTAAAGCAGATTGCCCTCCCTCAGGAGGCTGGGCCTCAACCAGTCCTTGAAGGTCTAAATAGATCCTAAAAGCTGACCCCTCTGTGAGTAAGAGGGAGTCCCCCTGTTCTCCTGCCCTGAGCTGAATCTTGGTTCTTTTCCAGCCTTAACACTTGGACTGACACAGTCACTCTTCTTGGGTCTCAAGGCTTCTGGTTGGAGGACTAGAATTTGCATTACAGGACCATGCCCCAGTTGCCTGAATTGACAGTGGCCTTTCTGATTTAGCCTGGGATCCAGAAAAGCTAGGACCTAAATCTCTGCAATAGACCTGGATTCAGTACATTCTGCTTGGCCTCCACCTTGTCAACAACACTTGGACCTGACACAACATATGTAAGCACTTAGCACACGATGAAAAGTTATGTCCTATGCACGAATGAATATGTAACAACAAAGTCCACCATTATGTACAACTATAATGAATCAATAAAAATATGGAATAAAATCAGTAGCTAGTCTTATCCTATGAGCTGGAAGAGTTAAGCAAGAGTGGTCTATTTGGTTTGGCTATAAAATTTATTCAAGCCAATAGTTCTCAACCCTTGTATTTGCCCAAGATAACTAAAAACATTTTATAACCCATTAATAGAAGTTACTCATAAGGAGTAAGGGGAATCATCTCCCTCTTAAATTATATGTCAGAATTTCCAGGAAAAGTGAGTATATTGAAAAACAAAAACAAAAACAAAAACCTCCTTGTTGGTTCTGATTTGTAGCTTACGCTTCCCACCTACCTTGGAAATCACTACAAGACATTAAACTGGATTATTAGAGCATGCCACAGCAAAAATTATCTTTAAAGTATGTCTCCAACCAAAAATAATTTTTAAAAGAAAAAAATATCATTCAGGATCCACGTGGGATCCTCCCTCTGCCCTCTAAACAATAGAGGGAAGATAATTCACAGTTTCGCGTAAAGTTCTAATCATAACCCATCTCTAATAGAACCATGGTGATTAAGAATGTGTCTGCTATTTTAAGTCCATAATTATTTTTTAATAGTACTATCATTTCTTTCCACTAAGTCAGTGTCAGTGAACTAGAGCTTGGCCAAAAAGAGTGTAAAATACACTTAGTCAAAAGTTGACTGATAATAGAAGTATGCCTTTTTTCTTAATGGCTGATATGAAAATGAAAGGGATAAGAGAAACCAGGAAACACAACAAATGACAACTATTAATTTGGTGGTGGCGCAATTTGCATAGTAATGCAGGAAATGTGCTGCTGATTATTGCACTTGCTCTATCATTAGGCCCCTGAGAAGTGCTCAGAACTTGACTGTGTTCTGCAGGAGCAAACACTTTGGAGGGCTAAGCCTTCTTCAGATTATGTTTCATTCCTTGGCCAAACGAACAAGCCTCCTTCAGGATATTTCCGTTTTTGAAAAACATTATTTTCCCTTGTAAATATGCATTTGGAAAAAAAAAAGAAAGCATAAAAATCACATTCACTTTGGTTTTGCTCTATCTATTTGAAACACTTTGTTTTTCTCACCCATTTTCAGCCACATGTCACGAATCCAGTCCACATCAGACCATGAGACCCCAACTTCAGGGATTATGCCACCTAAGTATCTCCTTAGATTCAACCCAGGGAAATTAAACCAACAGGTTTCAAACCCAAAGAAAATTCCAGGAAGAGAAACTTAGTAAGAAATTGAGCCAGCCACTGCGGTACGTATCCATCATTACAGCAGCTGAGGAGGCTGTGGCAGGAGGATCAGGAGTTCAAAGCCAGCCTCAGTGACTGAGAAAGGCCCTGAGCAACTCAGTGAGACCTGTCTTAAAATAAAAAATTTTTTAAAAAAGGGGGCTGGGGATTTGGTCTAGTGGTTAAGCACCCCTGGATTCAATCCTCGGTACTGAAACTGAGAGTTCTGAAAGTATGGGTGAGTAGGGAAAAGTCATAAATGTAAAAGGAAATGACAAAAATTCTAGAAATAAAAGACTTTTAGTTCAGTTTAATTGACTTTTTGTATTAATGATGTAGTTTTTCTACATTGTCCTCCTGGCCAACTGGTCTACCCAGAATGCTAGGACCACACCTCCGTATTTCCTACGAAGGTTCTAATCATAACCCATCTCCTCTGTCTTCCTATTTAACTCAGCCCCACTGTTGGTCCCCAGTTCAAAACCTTCCAGAGAGCTGTGCTTGAGCGCCTTCAGCTGGGTGAAGTCACTCATTCTACACCTCTTGGAACATCTACTACTGCTAGGGCTTCCCCCTCTTGTCACCTCTTCCTAAATGCTTCATTTCATTTCACAAATGTGTATAGGAAAGAGCACTCTGTGGGCACCAGATACACGGGGGCACGGGAATGACGGAGGTGGAGAAGCTCCCTGCCCTGGCAGAGCCAACCTCCTGTACACATTACCTGGCACTGAGGGGTGGGGGTGAGACCAGGTGGGTTAGGGGAGGGAGAATCAGAATTTAAAAAGTAGGGCCAGTGTCCCTCAGTGACCCCTCAAAGCCTGAGTTGTGAACTGGGAAGGGAGCATTCACCAGTCTTCCCTCTGCAGCCCCTGCCCTTCCTCCTTACTGGGGGTCTCCAAGGTGAGCGCCCCTCATGCTAACGTGGACCACGATGGTGAGTCAGCTACTCCATCTGTGGTTCCACAGAAGCAGAGAGACGGACTGTGACACCTGGGGGAAGCAGTGTGGGCACTGTGAGGAGAATGTTGGTGACATGGGTCTCCAGTGAGTCACCTCCTTTAGAAATGCTCAAGGTGGTTCTGAGCACAGGGACTTTGTCTAGCTGTGGCTGTTCCTCAGAACCTAATGGCTGGGGGGGACACTGCTCTCTGGGGAACCTCCCCCTGTGGTCTGGACGTGGATTCTGTGTGTCACCTTAGGGCTCATGTGCCAGAAGCTGGATGCCCAGTGTGGCCATGTGAGAGGTGGTGGAAACAAAGAGGTGGGATCTAGCGGGGAGGTCACTGGGGACATTGCTCTGGGAGGATGTTGAGGTGGTCCTCATGGAACCCGGGTTCTCCTGAGAGGGTGGTATAAGAGCGAAACTGGCCCTTCTCCCCTCTCTGGCTTCCTGCCTTAACATATGATCTCTCCCTCTCACATGCATATACCATGATTCCATCTGATCTGGGGCCCTCATCAGAGCCAAGGAGAGTTGTTACTGTGATTTTTGGATTTTTCTGCCTCCAAAACCGTGAGCTAAATAAGCCTCTTTTTCTTCATGTCACCCAACCTCAGGTGTTTTGTTATAGCAGTGTAAAATGAATCAATACCTTCCCGAGGGCATGAGCTGTGCTCCTTTCCTCCCTAACGCTGCCCAGCATTAGGTGTTGTCTCATAAATTCCCAATTTCCCAACAGCCTGAAGACCAAAGGGGCCCAACCAACAATTCAGAGAAGCTTGAAGTCTCCTGAGGATCTACAAGAAGGAGAGCTGGCATCCCAGCGGACTCAGGATACTGGAGCCTGGGGGGTGGTTTGCAAGACAGAGAGAGGGGACTTGCTGGACATTAAGCCAGCAGCCAAGTTCTAAGTCGCTCTACCTTCCTCCTCCCTTTCCACAAAGGACTTCTTTCAATAAAGGGAATTCTTACAATCCATCTCTGCGGGAATACTTTCTTCACTTGATGTGAGTCCAGGGCCCTTCCCCAAGGACCCTGGTTGCGTCAGAGTTGGTGAAAGAGATCAGGGTTTAGTGGTAAAGATACTCATTTTATTATATGTTTTCCATTCAACCAACCAGCTTCTTTTCTTCTCTTCAACTACATTTTGCTTCAGTGTTGGCAAAGAAACAAGAAAGCACGAGCCATGTGCAGATCTCACTCAAGCCTATGCTTCCGAACCCAAACTAAGATTCTCCAAGATCTGATTCCATGTTTGGGATTCCATAGCCTGTCCTATGAGCATAACCCCCAGTCACCTGTGTTCAGAACCTGGACACAGGTTGGACTCGATGTGGTCTGAGCCAATGTGGACAAGACAGATGGAAGGGGCTTCTGAGATGGAGTCTGCTAGAAAACCCTGTGGGATTTTCAGCACCTCAGCACCATCTCATTTTAACACTTCACCCATAAAAAGAAAGTTCCAAGGGCAATTCTGCTACCACAAAAATAAAAATGGTCCTATTCTTAAATTGTAGAAGATCTTTAAGTAAGATTCCAAAGACACAGCTCAGCCTTGAACTGAGATCAAGATTTAAACATGAGCTCAGCAAAACAGCATGGAAATCAATCAATCATGTATGCTGCATGTTTCAATAAACATGCCAACAATAATAAAAATCTAGGTGTGGTCTTCAAAAGCCAAAGTCTCTCATATTAAATTCCCTATAGCACTTTTAAATTGAACTGCATAACAAAATAAAGCAGTTTGTATATTTATGGGATTCTTTTCTTCAGAAACTTTTTGACTCAAGTAAAAAGTAAAATGTATCCCATATGTGCGATAACTAAGCTGCATTTCTATGCGCATATACTTTCCTTTAACACCATTTTGCAGTTAATGAATGTTTAAGGGACAGTTTTCCCAAGTTCTTCTCTCACTTCCCTTAGACAAGATGTTCTAAGAAAAAAGAAAACTAGGAGGAAATACTTCACCACTATTTGTAAACAAGCATAGTTCAGATCAGGAAGGGACCGGGAAACCCATTCAGTTGCTTCCACTGCTCCAGATCCAAGGAAGCCACTCCCAGGGCTTCTCAGTCCTGATAGCCAAAGGCCAAGAGAGACCCTTTGTAAAATGGCAGACACGGAAGGACGTTCACACACACACACACAAACTCACACTCTCTCTCTTAAATGATACTGCTTCCAGAAAGAATTCTTTAAAAAGGAAACAATTAGCCTTCAACCATTTTTTTTCTGTCCCCTATCTCCACCTGGCAAAAGATTGCTAACTATGCTTAGATTCCCCTCAGCAAATATTGACTGGGCATCCACACTGGGCAGGGCCATGCTGGGCTGGAGGACTCAATGCTGACTGAGATGGTTCCATGCAGGAGTCCAGAGGAGAGGGTGGGTGCAGGGGCTGAAGCTCAGATTTCAGTTAGGGGAGTGCTAGGGAGACCCCTTGGAGGAGCTGATATCTGAGCTTAGAGATCAGGTGGAGGCCGGGAAGAGAGGGAGGAAAGGGTGGCAGGCACGGGACCAGCAGGGCAGCCAGGGGCAGGAAAGGCAGGGACCTCTCTCTGTCTGCAGCTGAGTGGGAGGGGCGTGGCCAGGCTGAGGCTGCAGGGTGGGGCAGCGCCAGACCACCAGGGCTCCGGGGCTGGCATGGGGGTTTAGGTTTCTCCTGAAGGGAGCCGGGCTGTAACCCTGCAGTGACAACTCTGTGTCTGGGTCTTCGTTGGAGTAGCAATAGGATCAGTGCTTTTTCAAAATCCCCTGAGTTATGGTTCCAAAACTGGAGCAGAGGAGAGGCAGGTCCCAGGTGGGAAGGCTCTTGGCCAGGGAGCCTTGTCCAAGTAGTCCTCCTGCAGGCCACCTCTGTGCAGTCCATGTTTCCAGGAAGCAAGTGGGTCATGTGATAAGATGGCCCCCAAATGGCACTGTCTCCAGGTGACACCTGAGACTCTGGCCAGTACAGGTATTCCATCAAGCCTGGGTCACCCAGAAAGGCTGGTGTGAGTCATTAGATTTGGGCAGCTCACAATAGATTCTTTTTACATTTTTAGATTCCAACTCGCTTATCTCACACAAATGCTGGATATTTACCTTTGAAATCAACCTGAGTACAGCTGATACTTGGGAAACAGAACTTCACGACATGCAATAAGATTCCCAGGTCTGTGCCTCCTCTGCTCTGGGGGATCCCCAGCATGGGGACTCTTTGCCTCAAAGCCTTGCAAAAGCCAGAATTAGTCACTGGTTTTCTACTTGCCCTTGAGGATAGTGTGTTAGTTAAGAACATCATGGGAGATACGGGTTAGACACTTGAGGAAAAACAAGAACAGAACCGCTCAAGTTCCCAAACCTGGTCTTAATCCTAAAAAGATCAAATTGAACACTGGCCTCCATACACCCAACCAAGATAAGAGATCTGGGAAACTCTTTGGACGTGGAATTTAATTTTTTTTTTTTAACTTCTAAAGGTTAGATGTGAGACTAACATGATGATAACCTCTTTATCTACCAGGACAGCAAAATCCAGCCTTAGGATGCCACGGTGCTTACTTTGATTAAGGGAAACTAACCAGCCTGCACTTTTGCCTTAAAAGTTCCCAGATAACCTGAGAAGTGACAAGATACAGGGACCATAAATAATGCTAAGTGCCCTGAAGAAAAAATATACCCTGACTGGCTTTTCTCTGTCTCACAGAATAATTCTGTTTCGTGCTCCGTAGCCAAGGAGCCCGATCCAGTCCTTTCTAGTTTTGTCTGATTTACTGAAAACAGATTCCAGATAGGGTTTGCAGAGCTTCTTCTACATATTTCTCAGAAGATTTAAGACTTTGAAAAAACAGGCAATACCAGAGTAGCACCTTGGTCTTTCAAAAAAATAGGGATAAATAAGAAGAACGAGGTGAGTGAGCCATCAGTGCATTCCAGGCTCTAGCACTCTACCTCCTGCTGGGAATTTTAAATATTTTAAGTGTATGTTTGATTATCATGCCCACAAGAAATACTTTTCTATTTAACTTTAGAAAATGCAAACATTTATTTTATCTCAAATAAACCTGAAATGGTTCAATAAATGGCGGTTAGGCCCCAAGAGCCTCCCAGCTTCATGCGTTTGAAAAGATCTGCTTAGAGACACATGAACTCCTCCAGGGTGATTCCTATAGGAGACATACTCTGAAGGTCAACTGATGACCAGAAAGTTAATGGTATTAGGATCTTTGATTTTTAAAAGAATACCTAGAATGAACCAACCAACCACCACACTACTCTGCTGCAGCAAACATTTGTTGTTCTATAGCTTTCCAGAGTCAAGTGACATTCTTTCAATTAAAACTATTACAGGATACCGTTGGGAAACTATTGTGACACCATCAACCCATGCACATGAATGGAGCCAACTCCAGCCCTGCATCCAGATAGGCCACTACTCAGGCCTGTCAATCAGAGGATCCCATTTTCCCTACACAGGGGACTGACTTGGAGATAGGTAATATTGTAATCAAAGCCAGTGAAAGTCAATAACTTTTACTGAGAGGGATTCAGTAACCCATATTGCTACTGGGCTTGATCCTAGACCACAGTGAGGCTTGAGTGCACATCTTGACATCACTAGGTGAGAATATGCTAAAGATGGAGCTCACTAACAACGTGTGAGAGAGAAACCGGGTCTTAAGGACATTATGTGAGATCCTAGATTCAACACTGCTGAAATGACATATCCTTGGACTTTTCTGTTATTCCCATCAATTAATTTCCTTTCCGTGTTTAAGCCAATTTTAGACTGATTTTGAGTCATATGTAACAAAGAGAGACCTAATCAATAAAACTTTATGTACGTGTAGGAACTTCTGATAACACATCTTTGGGCAGTACAAGATTTGGATGCAAAGCTGGAGATGACCTGGCTACATGGCCAGGTAGGACTTACTCTTCCATCAGTGACATCTCACTGTGGCAGGCCCCCTTTCAGTGTCTACAGAGCTTCTAAATAAATGGAAATTCTAATTAAAAAAAAAAAGTACCCGTAAGATAAGATGTTAAAGTATCAAAATGAGATAAAAAATGAAGAATCAGTCCTTAGGAAGTAAAATGAGGATAGGAAGAATTCATCATGGAACTAGTGGTCTAGAATATATATTATTTAAAGCTAACTCCCTAAGGGGTTTCAATTCCAACAATAGTGGATAAGTTTGTTTTGGACTAGCTCTAGACAAAATACATAAAAACAATTATTTTAAATAGTTGTTAGATTAAATAGATGCTAGAGAGCAACCCAATTCAGGCAGAACTGGAAAGGACTGAACCCTGGAAAGATGGACGCTGCGTTGGAGAAGCTCTATTTATATGCCTTTTCCTTGAATAGACTTCCCAGTCCACACAGAGTTGGGCGGCTAAAAGTCAAGAAGAAAACCACAAATCAATTTGTTAAGTCGTTAGAAGATGGAATTTAGTAGTCAGAACATCTAAATGTCAAGCAAAGAAATCACAGAAAGAGTAAGTGAAGAGACCTCAAATATTCATGCACATGACCTTCGATCATGGCTGACCCCTGATCTGCCCACAGATAGGAAAATTTTAGGGATCCTGATAGAAAGAAACAGCTGGAAGGGGAGAAAAGCTGAACAGAGATTTCAGCTGCTGGCCAGAGGGGTGAGAAAAGAGGACTGAGTCTAAATCCTGATAAATTACAGGGACTTCATAAATATTTCATGTTTTTTGTTGAAATTTCAGAAGGGTCATCCTTAGGAATAAAGATTATATCCCAGAACTTAGGATTTGCCCTTAGACAAGGGGCAAAACCAAAATAAACATCCTAACAAAGTATAAAGCCAAGCTCCCACAATTCAAAATGGTTAACTAGTAATTTAACTCCTGGTTCGAAAAAACAAAAAACAAGAAAACCCTCATGTCTTTGAAGGAAGATAACAGAATCCAGGGGCTCTACCATATAAGATCCACAATGTTTCTATTCATTTTTTAAAAAATGCATGAAAAGAAATAAGGAAACATTACCTATGTCCTATATTAAAAATAGATAAAAATAATCCAAAGATGACACAAATATTGGAATGAGTAGACAAAGATTTTAATGCATCCAGAAAATATGTTTAAGGAATCTTTGAAATATATGATAATCGTGAAAAGATGGGGCATTCCAGCAGAGAAATGGAACCCAGTAAAAGTCCTAGAATCAAAAATATGATATATGAAATGAAAGACTTATTGGACAACTTAACACCTGATTGGAAATGGCCAAAAAAGACAAGTCAGAAGAAATGATCTGATCTAAATAACAGAGAAAAAAAGGAAGAAGAAATCCGAACTCAAGTGGCTGTGGGACAATGGTGAAGAGCCCGACCTGCATCTCTACCTGTACGTAGTCTCAGAAAAAGAGAGTGAAGGGAGCAGGGCAGAGACATTATTTGAGGAAGAAAAGGCCAAAGTCTTTGCAAATTTGGAGAAAAACCTTAAGAAAGGAAAATACAGAGAAAATATCAAGCTTAAGTTCATCACATTAAAATGCTGAACAAAAAATAAAGAGAAAATACTGAAACCAACCTCCAGGCAGGAGGAGGACCTCGCTGCATTCAGGGGAGCAATGGTGTGAATGACCCCTGACCCCTCCTCAGAACCACGGAGGCCAGGCGGCGCAAAGTGCCACCTTTCCCACACGGAGAACAGAGAAGAAAGGTGACGTAGATCCAGGCTCCACAGCCAGGAATAGCACCCTCCCAAATTAAGACAAAACAAGACATTTTCAGGAAACTAAAAGCTGAGGAAGACATACTCGACAGGAAATGCTAAAGGGACTTCTTATGCTAACTTGAAATAACCAGGCAGACATAGGGGACCGGAAGAAGGCAGATGAAGAACCCGGGTGCAGGGAGAGATGAGAAAACAGAATCTCACCACCATCATTTCTGCATCACCACCACCGGGACCTTCCAGTTACATAAAAATATATATATGTAAACTAAAAAACAGCCTGCTTTTTTAATGTTAGAGAATTTGGAAAATAATCTTTTATAAGGTATAAAAGTTTTTAAGGTCCAACAAAACCTTGTCTTTCAGTTCAGATTTCCTTCTAATAAGGTATTAGAACATGAACTCAAATACAACTCAAATAAATTTAATTACTCATTAAAAGGGTACAAATTAAACCCATTTTTATAAACTATTTTCATCCATTCCTCATTCATCTACACACACTTATATTTATGTATATGAAAAAATGTTGCTCACTTTATGTCAAGAATATCTGTTTTTGCAGGGTAAGATTTCATATATGTGTGTGTGGGTGTGTCTGTATATACATAACTGTCATCTATCATCTGTTCTTCAGGGAGTGAGTGGTTGGGCTGAATAATAAGCACGTGTCACATTCACAATATGACATGATTTATAAAAGGGGGCAAGTGGAGAGACAGAGATCCTGGATGTGTATATTAATTCAAGGAGGTAGAAATAAAATGGCCATTTCTTCCCTCTTTTATTTCATTTTATAAATCTCCAAAACTGAAGAAAAGCAAACGGACAAACCAGCCAACAGGGAAACGTGAAGAAGAGACACACAAGCACGAGATGGGACTCAGACATGTCACCGACGGAGGGCTCTGTCCTCTCCTTTGCCTCCATTCCAATGTCCCCTGAAGCAAACGGGTACACAGGCTCTCGGGGACAGCCACTCAGATGGGCACAGCCGTGCTGCAGGGGCATTGCTAGCTGTACAGTCCTGATCACTAACCACCCCCGTGCCTTCTACGTTGTTTGGTGAAGCAAGACTTCATTCTGTCTTCTCTGCAGCATCCCATGGGTGAGCTGAGTGTGACATGCTGCCTTTATGCTTGGTGTGTGCCATGGTTGAAAGATCTGTGACTGTGCCCTGAATATTTGGGGGAAATGCAGGGCTAGAAAAATCAGAAGAACATGTATCACAAAATGTGATTGAAAGGGGGCTACTGTTTCTATGACTAATCTTCACATTGAGTCTCTAGCAAAGGGACGAACATGAGCATCAGTTTCAGTTCTATCCAAAAGACCCATCATTTCTGTGAGGAGGCTGAAAACTATACAGGTAGGAAAAGTACCAACCACAGCCTGGCCACACAGCCCTACCCTCTGTGGATCCTAGAGAGCTGCTCGCCTACTGGGATAAATAGAAGGCTAACAAGAGAGAAACACATGCTTTCTTTGCATCCCTGAAGCCAAGAATTACAACCAACCACGAGTTGTAGAATCTTAGGAATTAGCTAGAAAGCTGGATTACTAAAAGGGAAAGAAAAAGGACTGAATGGTGTTTATGCTTTGATTTTAAAAATCTGGAGAGGACAGTTTCCATTGGGCATTCTTATAGTCTAGAAAAGCTGTGTTCACTCATGGGAGCCTTCCGGGTCCATGTGTGGTTCCACATGGTCTTTAACTTCAAGGGGGCTCAGCTTCTGAAGTCAGAACTGCCTATGCTTGATCTACATTCCAAGAATGGGGGGCCATGGGAGAAGCATTCACTTTAGCTCATCAATGAAACAGAGCCTTTGGTGAACGCTGCTTGTCAGGAGCAGCAGTTCCACAGGAACGAAGGTCTATGCAGCCCTGAGTGAGCTCTGCTGCCTGCCTCTGCCTGCCCAGGCTGCAGGGGTGAGGTAGACTGGAGCAGGTGGAGTGGAAAGTGTGCGCCACATGGCCCTACAGAGGCTGCATCTGCACTGACCTTCCTGCCTCATCCATCACACAAGGGAATAGGATGGAGCAATGGTAAAGGCCTTTAACCTTCAGGTGCTGTAATACCCATGAGAAAGGATAAAGAGAGTGCCTTTCAAAACCTCGTGTTGATGGTGGCATGTTTTCTCCAACAGATGGCAAAGACTGAAGTTTAAAACAACCCAACTAAAAATGGGATGGCAAAACAGGTGCTTTGGTCTCTGCTGGTGAGTGTGTAAATCAGCTCAACCCTGAAGATGGCCATCAAAAAATATGATGACAGAGACAATCTCCACGAAGCACAACGCACGGACCCACCAACACATAGCCACCGGTCAGTCAGTGAGATTCCCTAGAGCTGTGCTCACACGTGGAGGATCAACTGCAGGGATGTCTACTGTGACAGAAAGCCAGGAAGGACCTCAAGCCCCTCAGTGAGGGCAGCTGCATCAAATCCTGCTGTCTCCAAACAAATGGAACACTACACAGTCATTTAAAGGAATGAGGTGGGTGAACATGTGCTGTTAGAACAGGATTTCCCCAAAAAGTATATTTCTAAGAGGAAAGCATGGTGAAGAATTCAGCGTGCATGCATTGGCTTGGCCGCATGGTCTGCAGGGGTAAACGTGAGAAGGCCCGTGTCAAGCTTGCCTCCAAGGATTTGCTTTAAAAAGGACAGTTAACAGTGGTTGCCATGGGGAGGGAACTTGGGGACCCAGGATGAAAGGGGGACTTTTATGGGAGCTTTCTGTACGCTTTGAAATGTTTTGCTTTGTACATGTAATTATTTTTTCATTAAAAAAGGGATGAGTACAAAAAGTGTTCTTCAGCCAGGAGCAGAGGGACTTGTCCGTAATCCCAGATACCCCGAAGCAAGACAAGTGGATCCCAAGTTCAGGGCCTGCCTAGGCAGCTTCCTGAGACCCTGTCTTAAAAAAGAAAGACTTTCAATCTACCAGAGGTCACGACAGAAACAGAAACACGTGTCAGAGAAATCAGGTCAACTATGTTAATATGAAGTGTCCTACAGCCACACGCATTCTTATCATGATATAGGGTATCTGTCACACCCAGGAAATACAGGTTCACTGCGTTTCATGGGTGTATGTTTGTAATCTAAATTAAATGTCTGTATTTATACAGAACATAGTATGTACCATGATAGAAACAGAAGACATGTCCCACACACACATCCCGGTTGGATAATTCACTACCCCTGTCGGCTGAAAGAGGCAAGATTCTGTCATTGCAGCCATTGCTGCTCCCAGCATGGAGACTGGCCTGTCTCTGATGGCCACGGACCTTCTGAGAGCCCGGGTCAGCCATCTCGCACGATGACTCTCCAGAATGAAGATGGCACTGTCCCTCTTGTCCCACACCCAACCTCTCTCTCTCTCACATCCTCACAAGGTGACCACACTCAACGTCCACTCCTGACTGAGGAGGACCCCATGCTGTCCCCACAGAAGGCAAACGGGCCCGGTGCTTGTGGGCCGGGGCCGTCAGCCCCAACGTGCACCAGAAACAGTAAAACGTCTCCGATTCACATTTGTTGGATATTCTCAAGTCCCGAGAGAAAAGGAGTCAAAAATAGCTCGGCACTTTGAACCCCTCCCGGAAAAGGCGCTCTTGGGCACACTTGTTTGCTTAGCGCTCAATGAACAAAAAGGTTCACTGTTTCGACCACCAAGAGCACAGCCAAGTTTTCAGAAATGCAGTCACACTTTTGGCTGACGTCAGGAGATTTTCCAACGGGGCTCTCAGACGTGCACGTCCGGGTGGTCTGCCCGACCTACCACAGGCTCCCGGGTGCCAGGGGTTTGTTTGTACATCTCGACGTCATAACAAAGCTGTATACTCACCCAAGGCTAGCTGCACAGGGCGCTTTGTGGGAGGGGACACAAAGGTATGTTTAGATGCCTCCCCGGCCAAGGAGACGCTGGTACTTTGAAAGATGGATCCCTTACATCTCTCCGGAGAAGTCGAGCCGACTTGCAGTCCCTTCTGCAGAAACCCAAGATTGATTTATTTCCACTGGGCAGATTAAAATACACAGTGTTTTCACGGGGATGACTGGACTTCATAAATTTGTCACTGCCTGGCCATGTGCAGCCTTTGATCCTTTCAGCTGGGCCTGGTTTTGAGGGGGAGCGTTCTGCTGCGGGGTGTGACAACGTGGGTCTCGGTGCCCAGTCTTGCTGCATGTTGAACTTGGCTGTCCTCATCAGAGAGGAAGAAACGGCGCCAGCTCTTGGGCTCACTACAATGGTGAGCTTTTTTCTGTTTTCCAGGAAAGCTGCTCAGAAGCCCCCAGACCCCATGGTCTGGGGCTGAAGGGCCGCCTGGCTCCCATGACTGCCGCTCCCTCGACCAGGCAGTGGATTCTGCTGGGTGGCCTGCTCCGGTCATGGCTTCCTCTGTCTCACCCTAGCCCTTGGGTTCTCCCCGTCAAAGAGGACTCCACCCTCTGAGAAGGAAATACTGTTCCGTTTAATCTGTGCAATTCATCAACGCACAACCAATAGCAAGCCAGCTAGCTGAGGGCCAGGCATGTGCTGGGACAGGAGTGTCAGAGACTGAGACCCAGCCCGTGCCTTCGAGATGCTCATTGGCTACCCGGGAGGACAGAAGACCCAAGAGCAAGGTAGCCAGTGCCCACAGGCAGACCTGCCCTGTGGATTCAGAGCACCCGCACGTCGGGTCCCGGCCACAGATTTAGGGTCTGTGTGTGCTGGAGCAGGAGCAGGTCCAGAGGAAGAAGACCAGGAAGCGCCTTCTAGGGAAAGGGAGACACCACGAGCCAGGGTGCAGGTCTGGGGAGGTCACAGACAGGAGAAGGGGTTCCTGGGTGGGAATTGAAGTCAACGGAGGGGGCGAAACAGGCACATGGGCCAGCAACTACGGAGCTCTTCGTCATCTTGTAAAAACTAACAATGATGCAGTTTTCCCCCCATTTTGTAGATGAAGAGTCTCGGGGTCCACAAAGACAGATTTGTTCAAGGACCTCCAGCCAGCACTTAGCAGCCAGTGCTCAAGTTTAAGTCTAAGGATGCTAAAGCCCTGACTCTGGAACACTATGTAGGGATCACTAATCGGAGCATGATGAAGACCTTCTTGTAACCATAAGATGGTCGGAGAGACAGAGCCCTGCTTTCTGGAAGCTTGGAAGGGCACAGAAATGATGTAGGTGTCAAGGTGTGGCCAGAGGCCAGCAGGAGAAGTGGCACTCTGTGCAGAAGGAGGCAGCTGTCCCCGTAAGACTTTACTCAGCAGATGCCATGGTGGGCAGTCATGGCCAACAAAGACACGGGGCACTGCTGAGATTCCCCAAGGGGGGGAACAGAAGTAGCATAACAGCTGGACAAATCAGAAAGTAGGAACAGGGACAGGCGCACAATAGAAACACTTGCCAGAGCAATGGAGAACAGGTGGGGGAGAGGACCTGGGAGACATGTTGTGTTTTGTTCAGGTGAAAATACTGGACATCATATTTCACTAAATATGGCGAATCAGCAACGAGGTAAATATTTTCAGCAAGAATTTACTAACTCGCCTATTCCACTGCTTTTTTATTGATCATCTACTATGTGTCAGACACCTTGCTGGGCCCTGGTGATATTGACATGAATGACACTCAGTCTCTGCCCCTCTAGGGCTTATATTGTCATGGAAAATACATAGTACACAATGTGATGCCACACTATGGTGACTGTCACAAAGACAAAGGTAACAGGGTGGGGTGTGGAAATAATGGAATGGAACCAACAGGCCATTTTGAAGAGGCTCCTCTAGGAAACTCTTTGAGGAAGTGATATTTGAGTAGAAACCGGAACCAAAGGAGATAAAAGCCACACAATCAGCAACAACAGGCAAGGGTCCTGGAGAAGGAATGAACTTGGTCAGTTCAGGGAACAAGCAAAGGAGGCTGGAATGAGGGACGCCACACAGATAGAATGGGAATCTGCAAAGTATTAGGGACTGGGGGTGGGGGTAGAATTTCTAGTTTTATTCATGCTCTGGAGGTGATTTGCATTAAAAAAAAATAACTTTGACTGCTGAAGTTAAAAATCAAAGGGCATGAGCTGGGGTTGTGGCTCAGCAGTAGAGCACTCGCCTAGTATGTGCAAGTCCCTGGCTTGATCCTCAGCACCACCTAAAAATAAAATAAAGATATTGTGTCTATCCACAACTAAAAAAAAATATTAAAATATTTAAAAAAGCAAAGGGCATGCACTGCACACTGATAGACAGGAAAGGAACATCCATCCCACTTAGGAATACAGATGAGAGATCCGAAGGCAGACACCCTCACGTACAGCTAAGTGACAACCCACCCTCCTTATGCCTAGTCTATGCCAGAGCTGCAATGCTGGTTTAAAATGTGGCATGTTTATTAATACCATCAGATATATCAGTAGACCAGATAGTTCATACTATGTGAGCAGCTTTGAAAGATGTTGAATAGTCAATAAAATATTGTTGATTTTAGGAGAAAACACTGAAAATAAATATAGTAAAATATGATCAAAATAAGGCTTGTTTGTCTAAAACCAACAGCAGGTATTTCTTTGAATAGTAAAATACTGGAATCACGGCTGTGAAAATCAAGAAAAAGATAAGCTGTCCCTTATCACCCCCCAAAAAAGGGGCAAAACAACCAGCGTGGCTGGAGTGGGAATCAACAGGAATTTGAATTTCAGAGCCACCACAGAATGAAAGACTATTGTTAACCATCTAAAACCAAACAATAATTTTTTAAAACTATAAAAACTATAAAAAACTTAAAATTCATATCAAAGAATAAAAGACCTAGAATAACTTAAGCACTTCTGAGTAATGAGAGCAATGCTGGAGGCCTTGGAATACCCAGTCCCACCAGACCACAGACCTACAGTGAAAAGCTGCATGGTACTGGCGTAAAGGTGGTCATGGAGACCAGCGGGACAGAACAGAGGACGCAGAGACACACCACAAGGTCACCTGATCCTTAACAAGGCACCAAAAGTTTATGTTGGAGAAAAAAACACCCGCATTAGCAAGTGAGGCTGGGACAACTTGTTTTCCACATACAGACGAATGAAACTCGATCCTCATCTTCCACCCTGTGTAAAAGTTAACTCAAAGTACATCAGAGCCCTAGGGATTAGAACAGAGACGTACAACTACTAGAAGAAACAGTCAACACTTCAACGTGATCCCGAAAGCACGAGATTCAATCAATGAGATGGTGTCATAAAAACCTCTGCACAGCAAAGGAAAAGCATGAAGAGAGAACCTACAGATTGGGAGAAAACCGTGCCGTTATTATGGTTTGGATACGAGGTGTCGCCCAGACGCTCATGTGTGATAAAATGTAAGAAGTTCTGGAGGAGAAATGATTGGGTTATGAGGTCCTTAACCCAATCGGTGGTTAATCACCCAGTGGGATTAATTGAGAGGTAACTGAAGGTAAGTGGGGTGTGGCTGGAGGAGGTGGGGCATTGGGGCATGGCTTTGGGTAATATATGTTTGTATCTGGCAGATAGAGATTTTTCTCCGGGCTTCCTGATCATCATGTGAGCCACTTCCCTCTGCCACACTCTTCCGCCATGATGTTCAGCCTCACTTCAAGCCCTGAGGAATGCAGCCGGCCATCTGTGGACTGAGACCTCTGAAACCAGGAGCCCCTAAATAAACCTTTCCTGCTCTACAATTGTACTGGTTGGGTCTTTTAGTCACAGCAGCAAAAAAGCTGACTAAAATAGCATGTACCCTTCCAACAGAAGACCTACACCCAGAAAATATAACAAACTCAAAAACTCAACACGTAGGCACACACACACACACACACACACACACAACCCAGTCAATAAATCAGCAAATGAACTAAACAGACACGTCTCAAAGGAAGAAATACAAATGACAATGAATATGTGAGAATGTTCCACATTTTCAGCAATCAGGGTAAAGCAAACCAAAACCACACTGAAATGTCATCTCCAATAGAAATGACAGTCATCCAGAAGACAAGGAATAATAAACACTGGCGAGAGTTCAGGAGAAAGGGGAACTTTCACACTTTTGGTGGGACTGTAAATTAGTACAGCCACTGTAGAAATCAGTATGGAGGATCCTCAAAAGAGGAATTAGGCATGGAACCACCATAGGACCCAGTTACTCCACTCCTGGGTGTTTACCCTGAAAAACTAAAGTCACCACACTCCAGTGACACCTGCGTACCCATGTTCATAGCAGCACAATTCACAACAGCCAAACTATGGAACCAGCCTAGGTGTCCAACAACAGATGAATGGATGAAGAAAATGTGGTGTATATATACACAATGGAATTTTAGTCATGAAAAAGTGAAATTATGTCATTTTCCAGAAAATGGATGGAAGTAGAGAACCTCATGCTGAGATAAGCCTGACTCCAAGTCTAGGGTCATCTAGTTCCTCTCATGTGTGGAATCTAGAGAGAGAAAAGGGGAAAATAGACTTCATGAAAATAGGAAAGAGACCAGTAGAGTAGAGGAGGGAGAAGGGGGAGACAGGGGAGGGAGAGGGGAATGAAATAGACCCAAATATGCTACGTGCATGTACAAATAGACCACAACAAATCCCACTAGTATGCACAATTATAGCGCACCAATAATCTTTAAAAATTCAAGCGGTTTTTAATGATAGTATTCAGTGTTCCTAGAACTCTGATAGGTGTGGTTTCTTTTTCTAAAATACCACTTGGCAATGAGTTTCTCGAACTTTAAAACGCTCATGACCTGTGACTCAATAATTCCATTTTTAGTGCTTGTATTAATAATCAAATTTATAGATACTTATCCATTCACCATGACACTATTTATATTTTTTTGAAAAGACCCACAATATAAATGTTAAACAAAAGGAGAATAACTACGTGAATCATGTTGAATTGATCATGTTTATAAACCTCATTTTCTAATTTAATAACAGAAAAATACTCATGATACAATATGGAAAAGTACGATGTAAAGTTTTATTTTCAGATGTGTCAATTGCACTACACAGAAAATTACTGGGAGTGTGAATAACCAACATTATTACTGTGGTGGAGGAAATGAGGGTGATTTTGATTTAGATACGTAAACTTTGTTTATACTTTCCAAATGTTCTGTAATTCATATTGTCTTGCTTTTGCATTAAGAAAAATAACTGAGAAACATAATATTTTACAGTAAAGGGGGTGTTTTTTGTTCTGGAGTCAGTCACAGGTGGTGAGAAATTTCTCTGTAGGTTCAACAGGAACATTCCAAAAAGCCCCTTTAAAACCCACTCAAGGTAAGATTTCTCTAAGCACACTTCAAAAGCCCTTGCAGCTGTTATTTTGGATCTTGTGGATGTGCCAAATAGCTTCACTGTAACCATAGTTCAGTAAATTAAAAATGAATAAAATAAGACAAAAGAATTCTGAAATGAGTGACTCTAGACCAGGGTCTTAGAGGAAAGGTGTGGAGTCAGGTGGTCTGAGAAGCTCAGTCAAGAGTCAGAGAGCCCTGGAGGAATACCAGCGTCACACCCCAGGGAGACAAGGCATGGCACCCGGAGACAGCCCTGTGTCCAGCCGGGCATCCTATCTGTGGGGATGACTGGGCCGTTTCCTGGTGCTCAGGCCCTCCCTGCCCTGCCCTTCATTGCAGCCTCCCTGGTGGTGGTGCTTGGTGCACAAGAGCCATTCTAATGGAGATGACAAGAACCCACCAGAGCTCTGCAGCAGGCAGGACACGCACACCCAGAGTGGCTTTGAAGGGTCACAAATTCACCCAGGTTGGAGAAGGTGTGCCACATGGAAATGCAACCACCAACAACCACTTTCCTGTGCACAGTGTCCCTTCATCCTCTCGGTGGCTCTCCAATGGCCTCCCTTGGGCCTGTCGGTGAAAACTGACCCAACAGCTTGTTCTGGACACAGGATGTGAACCACTTCCACCAGGAAAGTCCTCACTGAGGTTCTCAACTGGATCTACTGACGTAGGGCAAAACCTTCCCCAAGACACTCCTGATGGGCTGTGGAGTCCACACCCAGTGTGTGGGGACCCAGGGTAATGAGCCCAGTGCCCAGTTCCTGATGCACATCTCACCTCACTGCCCACAGGGGCCACCTCCACCCTCCTCCACCTTCCTCACAGAGGAGCAGGGCCTCTGTCCAACAGCGCTCAGATGTTCCTGGAGAGGTGATGTATGTCTCTTTCCTCCTCCTACCTTTTCCCCATGCCAACCTTCCTGAGAAGTTCTGGGAACCAGCACATTATCAAAAACATGGTGGACACTCAAGAAATATTAAAGCAATTAAATGGATGATGGAAAAATTGCTGATGCATGATCAGACTGGACAAAGAGGGAAGCTACCCGATGGAGCCCTGTATTTTGTTGATCCAAATACCTCTGTGACCTGAGGCCTCCGTCTAGGATTGGGTGCCTTGAACAAAGAAGCAGGGCCTCTTGATGCTCCCCAAGTGTGTCTGCATTCGGGGCCGGGGATTCCTGCTGAGTTCCATCTGGACAGTCCACACTGGAAATGCCTACAGCTGGAGAATGAAACTCAGAGTCCTTGCAGCTGGACGCGGAAAGCCGCGTGCAAGCAGGGGAGGCTAAAATGGTGACTCCAGAGGGGTCATCTTGACAACAAGTCTGCGCCCCCTGGAATGCTCCACCACTTCAAATAGAGAGCGCTTGCCAGAAATTTGCAAAGGGGCAAAGGCCTCCGGGTCACTGGCTCCGCAAGGGCTGCATGGGAAGTGGTGGCCCAGACTGCCCGGGACCCTGGATCCCCAGGAGCAGATGTTCTACCACAGCCACTACAGGGCCTCAATGCCGGACATCCAGGCCTGGGTGGCGCGCCTCCCTCCCAGATGGCCACCAGTGCACAGCTAGGCCAATTACCGTCATCATGACTGCCGGTCAGAGAACGTCCTGTTTATTTTTAATTTCGCCAGCTTGCCTGCGGCTGGAGCGAGACCTAAGGATCATCACAGGCTCTCCCCATCCTGCTCCACCACAGCTCCTGACTAGTTAGGAAATCTGAAAGCTGGATTTCTTCTGCTGCTCCCCAATTACATCATTGGATGTGACCATGTGCTTCAGCTGCCCTGTGAATGCTATGGGTTGGTCCACTGTAGGCTTCAAATCACAGGTCCGTTTCTTGGCCATTCCCGTAACTAAATGTGACTCCATACTGAATTGACCAGGAAGTCTGATTCCCAGCATACGAGCTCTAAAGTGGGACTCCACCCCATTACCTTCTTTGATCTTTCAACATTGAAGGATCCTCTCTCAGCCAACCCATGTGGCTTGCTTTTTCAAGCATGCGTGTATGCCCACACACCCCTCTAATTTTTATTCTCTTAGAACAGGGTTTCTCAACCTCAACACCATTGGCATCTTGAGCTGGAGACTTCTTCGTGGTGGGGGCTGTCTTGTGCAATGTGGAAGGCTCAGCAGTATTCCTGGCCTCTATCACTACATGCCGGTGGTAGTCCCCAGCCCATGTGACAACAGAAAAGGTCTCCTGATGTTGCCAAGTATCTTAGGAAGCAAAACTGCACCCGTTTGCAAACCACCATGACCTTAGCCCTAAAAGGATGGTATAGAATAACGTTTCTAACATTATTTTTTTGGAGCCAAGGGATACTAGAAGTTGAGTAAGAAAGTTTCCCTTTACGATTTATTTCCTGGATTAAGCAAATCGAGGAGTTTAAGTAGTTGGGAAAAGGCCCAAGAGTTCATTTGAACAAGAAGCGTCCTTTGGAGGAGCCAGCAGTTGTTCCTTGAAGTTGGGGGGATTTGAGACACAGTCCCGCGGGACTCCTTCGCCCTGTCTTCCTGGCTTCAATGAGGAGGCCACCTTGGTGATGAGGAAGATGGCAGGAGAGGCCCCAGCTTGGCCCACTGTCCCGCCCTCTCCGTCCACATCAGCTCTGCCCTGGCCAACCTCCTCCACTGTGTCCAAGTAGGAGGAAAAAGACTTTTTTTTTCACCCAAACTGAACACTCTTATCAGAAGCAACAAGAATTACAGAAGAGTAATGGGGCAGCTGCCGTGCGCTCGCTCCCCAGGTCCCCTGCAAACCTCCCCCTCAGCCTGCTTAGCACCCTGCCCTGGGATCCTGGTCCACTGTCTCTCTCCCTGGACTGCGGGCTCCCTGAGGGGGAAGCTGCACTTGACTCCAATCTCTACTCCCCAAGCTCGACACAGAGCCTGGCCTACATTTCTTTTCATGGTGCATTATAGTTGTACATATTGATGGGGTTTGTTGTCACCTATTTGTACACACACACAAGATCATTCAGCCAATATCACTCCCTAGCACTGGCCCACATTTTTATTCTAATAAAAGCTGGTACATATTGTCCGTTTACCTGCCAGGTACTAAGCACTTAATACTTCACATACAGCACCTCATTTAAATGTCCTCCAAACCTTAGGAGAGAGGCACCAGATTCTCATTTTATATGAGGGAAGATTGAGTTTCGGGAGGGAGATGGTCTCCTCAAGTCTGCTGTCCTCACACACTCTCTCATCCTCTCTCTCATGCGCACACACACACACACACACACACACACACACACAGAATGAGAGAGAGAACCAGAACTCAAGCGTGAGAACCAACCCGGGGCCCAGGCCGTTCAGACCCAGCTCCTTAATCCCTGAGCTTTCCCAGCCACTGGATACAAATCTGATGAACAAACAGATGAAAGAGCACCCGAATGTGCCCCCTGCCATGATCTTGCCCATCAGAGTGTGCGCTAGACTGTGGTGGCTGCCAGGTGACCTGATTCTCTCATCAGAGGGAAATGTGGGGAATCTAGATTCTGTCCCTCCCCTCCTGGCTACGTGGAGCTCACTCTGAGGGTAACTGGAAAAGTTTTCCTTGGTAATTTTCCTCTTTGGGAGGGAAGCCACGGGCACTCCCTTGGAGCTACCCTCCTGGACTTCTGTGACCCTCCCGGGCCCAGGGCTCACGGCTGTGAGTTGGGGCAAGTTGCAGCAGAAGCCGGCGGGGAAGCAGCCCTGGCCAGTGTTGGGGGATCTGGCAAACATTTATCACCGACACCTCGCCAGCTCCTGGGCTGGAGTCTGTCCAGACCATGCCCTCCAGGTTCCCAGGGCACGGGGGGGGGAGGGACATGGACCCAGGTAGCCTACCATGAGCCAAGGTTGGCAAATGTTGTAATCGAGTTCCAAACAAGTCAGGTAACAGGGAGGAGGTAGTTGGTTCTGCCCAGGGAGACCAGAACTGCCTCCGTGGGGAGGCTGGATGTGCATGAGGCCTGAAGAGGTGACCGAGCATTGAGAGGCACACATGGAAACGAGGCTGTGCGGTGACATGCAGAGACAAAAGGCAGAGGGGACAGTTCAAGAGCCCATGCCAGGCCACACTCAGTAGAGGATTCTGCCCAGTTTGTTCAAAGAACAACAGCTAGGAGAAACTGCAGAAGTGGGTACATGCTGCTTTCCTGGGAGGGAGAAGCCCAGGGGGCACTGGTAAGGCTGGAGGGGATGGAGTCAGGGGCAGAGTCCTGTTCAAGAGCAGGCTGCCCCTCAGGGCAACTGGGCCCTGTCCTGCTGGCAGGGATGTGCCGAGCCAGTGGAACTGACTCACAAGAGCCCCTTGATGTATTTTCCCCAACGCTGAGGTTCCAGCCATTTGTTGGTAACTTGAATTCAGCTACAGCAGGAGCATTTACACCACAGAAATGGGCCAACGCAATAAATTAGGTCTTTACTTCTTCCCAGCTCTTCCCCAGCTTGTTTACCAGCATTCCACTGCCTGCTGGGGGCTTCTCAGAGAGGATACTGTTGTCCTAAGAGTACAGGGCACTGTGGAGTCGGGTGTTTGTCCCCACAGCCATCAGTGCTCCCTACCCAGCATTTGGTCCTGCCCAAGGATGGGACAAGCACACCCAGCCAGAGACCCCCAGGTGGGAGCCTTAGTCACAGGTGGTAGAAACCATTAGCAAGTCTGGAAAGACACAGAGGGAATATGGCCAGGGCCTGATACCAGGGATCAAACTACCTGAGGGCTGCGCTGGGTAAAGGGTCCACTGCCCTCAGAAAAATCGCTAAGCATAAGACCGCGGAGCCCACGTCCTGCTTCCCCTAGCCAGTCCCCTACGCCCTCCTGTCCACGTGCCTCCTCCTATGGCAGCCCTCCAGTCCCTGTGAATCGGCCACATTACCATGGTGCCCTTCACTCAGGAGCTCATGCACTTGAACTTGACTCCAGAAAGACACAACATCTTCAAGATCTCTGAAAGCATGGAAATGATATTTGCAGAGCAGATATTTTAGGCTCACGTGCCCCATCCCTCACCCCACAAACCCACATACCCAATAACTGAAGTTAGTTCTGCTGTCCCCCAAGGCAACATCCTAAATGCACACAAAGCGGAGGGCCTGCAGGATAGCACCTCTCCTTGAATGAGAAGGCCACACCTTCCCCACGGCAGCTGCTGCATTCTGGGTCTTCCAGAGAATAAACGAGGCCTTGCTCCTGGGCTCTTCCTCTCTGTGGCCTGGAGTTGCCACTTGGGAAACTTAAGACATAACTGTGAAAACAGAAATATGGGGGATTCAGTCTCACGTTCAGCTGGTGAACTCTGATGCTGTGCCCCTGCTGCTCAGGGACGTGTGAGGGTGCCTGAGACGCTCTGCACCAAGTGCTGAGAGCTCCTTGGACACAAAGCCTGGGGCTGGGCCTCCAGGGGCCAGTGCGATGGGACCCGGGTCAGGGACACAATGCCAGGGGAACAGCCCATATGTATGTTTGTGGGGGTTAAAATAGGAAGGATGAAATAGAGATCCTGATATTCTATCCTCAACTTGCCTGTCCCAAATACATGGACAATAAATGGACAGCTGTGTTTGATGACCGCCCCCCCTTCCCTGAAAAAAATCACCCCTTTCTAGCTTGTGTCCCAAATTACTAAACAATGCTTCCTTTTCTCAGCACTCCAAAAATAATCCTTTTGTTTAACCACAATTTGCAAAAACAATTTCTTCATTGTAAATAAATCCCTAGACTCCACGATAGTCCCCGATCCAAGAAAACACAGGAACATATTTTATAAGCTTTGTGTATTTCCAAACAAGGGACACGGTTTCACCATAGAAACGCTATTTTTAAGAATCCTCCTGACAGTCAACCCTAGCCTGCGCTCCTCCACCACGAAAATGAGGCTTTACCAAGAGGAGGTGTGCGGTGGAGGTGAAGCTGGCCAGGGACTACGGGCTGTCTGGCCGTCTCTTCAGTCGACCACCCAGGGGTCTAGAGTGTGCCTTGCAGCACTGGGGCCCAGCTGGAGACTCCTGCCGAGTCAGGCTACCCTCTGGCTGGGTGCACAAACAGCCCGGAGAGGCAGGAGGCACAGCTCGGGCACTGGCTGGTCCTGGGTGAAGGAGGGCTGGCAGGTGGGGAGGCAGGCTTCGGGAAGCCAGGGTCAGAAAGGCGCAGGTGCCTGGCACACCCCCCACCCTGTGCAGAACCACACACCTCTTAACTGGTGGTGGGGGTTTGGTTGGATCATTGAGGGATTTTTCCGCTCCTTCTTTTCTCTCCAGAAAAGAACAGGTTAACCAGGACGTTCCTGCCCACTGGGGTCCTTTAGAGAGATGGTGTTCTTCTGAGAGCACCAAGTGCTGGGGTACTCATCCCCCACACCCACCAATGGACCTGCTACCATTCCTGGCCCTAGAATGCGACAAGCACACCCAGCCGCAGACACCTTCCGGTGGGAGCCTCCCTTGCCTGCAGTTGCAAACCTTGAGCGTGTAAGAGCTGGTTTTCTGAGGGCCTTGGCCAGCTTCTGCTATGGGTCTGAACTACCCGCAGGCCATACCAAACCGGATGTCTCCACCTGTGTGCCAGGGTTCAACATGATTGCTTTTGTTAGGACCTTTCCTGAGATGTGGCACATATCTCCCTGACTGGTAAACTACCTTCAGAACATAACCTTTCACGTTCTCAAGTAACCGAGGCCACCCAAAAAGAGCAGGACCAAGAGGTGGATGCCCAGCTCAGCCCCTCCTGGCTTCAGACACTGTCTGCTCAAACCCTGCAGCCCTCTGAGGCTGACCAGGGCTCCTGCGTCGTCCCCCAGTGGGGGTGGGGTGGGACCAGGTGGGTAGGACATGATCTGCTGCTCACAGCCCAGGGACAAACTGAAGGGGAGGGGGCTTCTGCCATTGGAACTCTGCTTTTCAGGGTGCCGCAGTCCGGCTGGGCAAAATAACCGGGAGGTGACAAGCAACTTGAAGGTTGAAGTGGGAACTGCTTTATTGCGGAACAGCAGAGGTATATATACATGATTACACACAGCTTGACTCAATTAGCATCATCCAGATACAGCAATCAGCCAATAAGGAATCCCCACCATCTTAATGGCTCGGTGGCGTTGCCTCACAAACCACTCCTCCTGACAAACTGTCAGGCGCCATCTCGACTTGATTCGCGGCCCTCAACATCTCCCCCCTTTTATTTTATTAAACAACAAGTATGTGGTTTAGGGACCGTGCCTGTTTTAGGCTGTCCAATACTACCTATGGTCCTTACCCGTCATTGGATGGTCTGACCTCAAATCGTCAGCCTCCTGGCTTAGGTTGGTGCCATTGTAATTGGATCTTACCCGTCTTTGACTACCGGCCCAACACACTTAGCCATACTTGTGGATAACGACCATAGTGGTTTTTACACAAACACCAAAAACAACCTGCCACAAGCAGAAGGAGGAGGATACAAAATGCCACGATACCGAGCCATTGACTGCTCCAAGTGAGAAACCCCTGGAAAAACTGTACTACAGATGACACTGTCAGCAATGATACCCTGGTACTATTACAATTTGTTCTATCAGTTCATAATGCATATAAGTGATACACAGTCCAGGTAAGTTCCGCAAGCAGCTTAAAGCAAAGCAATCCATTAATATGTCTATTTCTTCTTGAAGTGAATATTGATGCAACAGTTTTTACAGTTTGTGTGATAGCTATCGCAGAAACTGCAGTAGCAGCAGCAGAAACAGCAACAGCTGTGATAATGATAGCTGTAATTCCTTCTTCCTGTAACTTGCATATGGGTTTGAAGGCATTCCCACAAGTGAGCCTCAAGGTTTTTTACATTTGAAGTAGGCCTTAATGGTGCTCATTATTTATTAGCCTCCAGGTATGGGAGAAACACTGTCGCAGATATAAGGATAGCTAAACTGGAGTTCTGGATATCAGCTGTTATAGATTTGAGCCAAATCATCTTCTTTTTGGTCTGTAGAAATCGCTTTAGTTAGTCTCTCTGGAATCCAAATCGGCTGCTGTTCTCCCTGTGGAAACACACAAACAGACCCCTGACTCCAGACAATCACTGGGTCAGGACCTTTAATGATAATAACTATAAGCTGATGCAGCTGTGGTGAAAGCTATAAAATCCTTGGTAGCCATCCCCTGACAACCTATGGCCCTGGGGGTGTCCCGGACTCGAACTGCCACCGGGCCGCCGGGGCTCGGGCTCGCAGCAGTCCTGCTCCCTGGGGTGGGGGGCGGGGCAGGGCCGGCTGCCGCTGCCGCCACTGGCTGGAAAGTCCCTGTTGCATCATGACTGGCTCACGCACGTGGCAGCTGCCACGCTGCGCCGCTTTATGCACCCTCTGGTGATGAAAAGTGGTTAGTAGCAGCCTTTTGTTGTAACTCCTTCCCTGATAGTCCTTCCTCCTCTGAACTTTCTTCCTCTTTCTGACTAGAGTTCCTGGGCTTTTATCAACGTATGCCCTAACTGTTTTTGGTTTTACTGGGGTGCCTCCTTCCTTTAGCAATTTACTTAATACCCTTTCGGTTTGATTTTTACTAACTTCTGACCCGTAACAAAGACAACACAACACACCAAGACAAAACAAGACTAAAACACACTGTATCAATCTTCTCCATTTTCTCAAAATGCCCATCCTTCCTCTCACCCTATCTGCTTCCTCAGGGGCGAGTAGCTTTTCTTCTGACCTATCTATTTCTAGGGACGGGCAGCTTTCCTTGTCACCCGCAAGCGTCCTGGTGTTCCCCGTACAGGCCACCATTTGCCGCAGTCCGGCTGGGCAAAATAACAGGGAGGTGACAAGCAACTTGAAGGGAACTGCTTTATTACGGGACAACAGCAGTATATATACCTGATTACACACAGCTTGACCCAATTAGCATCATCCAGTTACAGCAATCAGCCAATAAGGAATCCCCACCAACTTAATGGCTCTGTGGCGTTGCCTCACAAACCACTCCTCCAGGCAAACTTCCAGGCACCATCTTGACTTGATTCATGGCCCTCAACATCAGGGGACACATAAAGGAGCCACCGAACCAGTGACCCTTCCTTGGAGATGTGCCCAATGCCGAGGATGGGCAAGACCAGTGATGCCTGAAAACGTTCTGCTGCCCCCCACACTTGGTGGCCGCAGACCAAAGAGCCCAGCACAGTTCCTACACAGCCACAGCCCGGTGCCCCCTGCTGCCATCTGCCCTTCTCAGTATTGGGCTCCCAGTCTCCCTGCATTTCACTGCTCCTGTAAATGGGGACAGCACACGCTTCTCCCGTGCATCAGTGACGTGTCCAGGCGCTGGCTGTGTGGGAAGAGGTGGGGCTCATTGCTCCATGTCATATGCCATTTCCGAAGTGGCCTGATCTCTGCTCGGGGCTCCCTGCTGCTGCCCGCTCCCAGTCGCACTTTCAGAGTAGGCAGCTGGGCAGGTCCACGCAATGCAGCTCCTTCCCTTCCCATCCAAGGGGTCCTTAGTGGAGGGACGGGAGCTGGGCAGTTGTCGGAAGCGCTCTCCATCGTACTGCTGGGCATTGGGGGACAAAGCTGTCCTCTGCTGGACTCGGCTGCTGGCACACAGGGCTGGAGAGTGGGGCCTCCAAAGGCAGCCCAGGCCGAGGGATGAACCCCAGGGCTTGGTTGAGCCATGATGAAGTCGGCGTGCCCTGGGTTCCCAGTTGGAGCACTAATTCTCTCTGGGCGTGAGACACCTTGACTTGGTTCTCCACCCCTCCCCTTCACAGAGTCACGGCCACGGGCCTTGCAGCGGGCCTTTCCTTGCTTCCCCGAGAATCTTCCAAGGGCTCCTGAGGAGCTGCCCGCCTCGCCTCTCAGTGATCAGCCTTCCTTCTGCTGGGAGGTAGAGCCTTCTGTGCAGGGGCTGGCTGGGCTGTTTGCCTCCTCCTGGCTTCTCCAGGCCTGGTGTCCACCAGAAACCTGGGAGTCACCTGAGGCCTCTCCTTCCTCCCCCAATCCAGTCAATCATCATGTCTGATCACTGCCCCTGCACACAGCTTGCAGCTCCACCTGTCCCGCTCTCCTCCGCCTGCACCTAACCTGAGCTCACCTAACGCCCGCTCCACCTAGTGTCCCAAGGTCAGGTCACCGAGTCCACCCTCCCCACCGACATCACTTAAATCCTTTGTGTGCTCATCACATAGGACGTTCTGGCCAGAGCAGCCACCTTGGGTCTCTGGAGGGTTCCAAGCTTGTTTCTGCTTTGAGCTTGTACTAGTTCCTACTGCTGCTTTGACAAATTACTTCAAAATAAGTAGCTTTAAGAAATAACCTGATTGTATTATAGTGCTGCAGGTCACAGAGCTTTGCTAAAGCAACGTGATCCGCCAACCCATTCTGGCTGTGTTTTGCTGGAAGCCAGAGACAAGACAAAGAACCCTGTAAAAAATAACAAGCAGAGCAGAATGCCCTGCCTGTCTCCCTGAGGTGACACCAGCTATTTTCCCATGAAAATAAAAAAAGCATGGAATAATTAAGAAGTGTGTGTGTGGTGGGGGTGAGAATCCCAAAAGCCCATCTGTAAAAACAGGAGCAATTTCAATGATTCCTAAGAAGCCAAAGAACAATTCTTGTATTATTCTGAGGTGCTTCAAATTTCTCAAAAACAGGGAATTTAAGAGAATTAACATGGCCATTTTTGGCTTTTTTAACCAGCATCTTGTAACATTAATGTGAGTCACAAAACAAGTATTACCAGTGTCCCCTCTCTCCATTCTGATGTGAAGGGGCTCCACAGGTCCTCCATCCTAATCCGGGTAAGTACAGAGTGGATTAAGGCAGTAATTTTCAGTAGCTAAAAAAGTGCTACCAATTATATCTCAACACAAACCAGTGCCTGCTTGGGCCTCATCACAGAGAAGGCAAACAAGTTCATTGTCAACCAGGGTGTTCTCTGGGAACACGCTGGGCGCATTAGGGAGGAGATATCTCGCATGTGCAATTACTCAACACATCTTTAACACTGTAAACACTTGTTCACATGTGGAGAAGCTTAGAGCCGCTCAGGCTTGGAAAGCCCACCTGGCAGGCGGTTCCCCCGTTTCTCCCCAATTCCAGAGCCAAACACAAGCGGGAGGAGACACCCCTGAGGGTTGGGGGTGGGAATTCACAGGCTCTATTTTTATCCAGAGCTTTCCCTTTCCTCCTCTCTGGGTTGATCTCCTCTGCCCCTCCCAGCATCCAGGAGCCCACCCGCCCGGAAGTGCCATCTGGCTGTCCACGTGCTGCTTTCTCCCGCTTTGATTGGTGCCCGGCAGTGAGGACTGGGACATTTCCAAGGTAACCCAGCAGAGCAAGGTTGCCCAGGTTGGGTTTTCAACAGCAGACTGTGTGGCCTTCAAGAGGATACCCACCAAGTGCACAAAATCACCTCTCCCAAGAAGCCCGACCAAAGAATGCAGGGAGGCTGCGGAACCCAGCTTGGAAGTATGGGATCCAAATGGAAGGAGAGCAGGGTCTGTCCCCCCCCACCCACCCCAGTGCACTGGCCAAACCACTCACGTGTGTCTGGATCACACGTCCAACATGGGAAAGGCCCCTCCGAACAGCTCATGCCAACCCCAGGGCACTGCTGATATTCTCCTCTCCAGCCCTGATGGTACAGGGCTCCCGCAAGGAACGGATTGTTTTGCTTTTCTGATTTAATTTGCCACCGAGAAGCCAAGGATGAGGGAACAGAGACAATTCCCAGGCCCCTCAGATGCACACACATTCTGGGCTCTGCAGAGACCTTTTACAGAAAGAGGGCTCTAAATTCCGAGGGAAATCCATCCAGCCGGGGGAAAGATGGCAATAAACCTGTGAGAAAATAAATTTTCACTTTAAGAGGAAATTTTACCATCGCCAAATTCTGCCAAATTTTGGATTTGGGGATTGGTAAAGAGGTTTCCAAAATGAAATGATGTCTAAACGTTGTTTATTTTAAAGGACGTAATACATAGTAAAAATGAAATAATCCTCCCACCCCGATGAGAGTGCTTTTCTTTCCCAACAGACCTCCTCCAGCTCCAGTAATTTCACTGTTAATGGGCAGAGGAGAAGCAATCAGCTAGGTAACAGGCACCCCTCGCGCTGAAGTCATTTAATTAGCACCAGTAAATGAGAGCAGCCCAGGTGCTCGGGCGTCATTAGCTGTGCCCAAAACATCTCCCACATCGGTCAGCAATTAGAGCCAGGGGTGGGGAGCTAAGCGCCCTCAGAGAGGAATCCTCCCAACCGAGGACATGATGGGGTCCGAGGTCCAGCTCTGCAAAAGGCGGATCAAGGTCAGAGCCCCCAAACCTCTAGGGAGTCGTCGAAATTGAGGAGGTAAGAAGAGTTATGAACCACCTAAAAAAATTCACGAGATGCCGTACTTTCCACCCAGGAGAAGTTACCTGGGCTCTAGATGCTTCCAGCAACTTACTAGATCTTTTGGTCTCAGTTTTCGCATCTGAAAAACAGGGATAACAACAAAACCTGCCTGAGATTTAAAGGAGTTAATGCCTGTGAGCCGCCTGGAAGGCACGCGGAAGCCTTTCAGCAGCGTTGTTCTTACTATGTTGCTTGATTACTTCTGTCATCATTACATTTATGTCACTTGAGTTTTCCACCATCAGTCAGCCATGGTTGCCCTGTTCGTAAGTAATGGAGTCAGCAGTCGCAGTGGGAGTAGTGATGATGATCATGGCTTCCACTTGGTGCTCAGCGCGTGCTCGGTTTGGCTCTAGAGACCCCATATTGGGGGGATGCCCTACGTACCTACTCCAGCCACCACGTGTTTTTTTGTAAATAAAGTTTTATTGGAACACACTGTGCCCATTCATTAATGTGTCGTTTCCAGCTGCTTTGGGCTATAGTAGAACTGAGTAATTGTGACAAGGACCAGACGGATCGCAAGGTCTAGGGTACTCACTACCTGGCCCTTTAGAGGGAGTGCCTGCCATCATCTGCCGTGCACATTCGGCCTATGGTAGTTCTCACAGTCACCTGTGAGATGGGATTTGTTCCCGTTTTCATGTAAGGTGGACTCAGGGAGGATGGGGTGGGCCTGAACCTCTCCCTTGTCCAGCCCCTGCTGGACTCCCCACTGCACCCTGCCCAGCTGTGCTCTGCCAGCTCTAGGAGCCCAGGGTATGGTCTCCCCCAATGCAGGCAGGAGGGGCACCCTGCTAAAAGGACTTTGCTCTTTCCCAGGAGAGGGACCATCGGCAAGGTCGGGTGGCTCTGGTCAGTGAGGCTCTTGAGTCCATCCCCGTCACACTCAGTGGTTCCCACAGTGGCAGGTTTGTGTGAGTCCTGATGATGGCAGAAGCAGGTGCCCTGCCCATCTGTCCCTTGGCTTGGCTGGGGACAGTTTCAGAGTTATAATAGGGAATCAGCATGGAGTTGCACCTCAGAGATGGGTGGAAATACCTGTTTACCCAGTGGCGTGGCAATTACCCAGAGATCTGTCAAATTCCAGATATGTTCAAAAGGCTATTGCTACCAGATGTGGTGCATGTTGAGATAGTCTCCTTGTTGGAAAAGTGCCCCGGCTTTGGAGGTCTTTGAAGACTAAGGGATCACCTCAACTGACCTTGGAAGGTTGCTTGTATAAGGGACACCAGCTGCCACAGGTCACAGGCGCAGCAGGAAGGCACAGCACAGGGCTTGGGTGTGGGGACATTCCCACTTGCTAGCTGTGTGGGCTCGGGAACACTGTCCTCTCTCCAGAGATAAAATGACCTAGATGATCCCTTGCTTTAAAATTCTATCCTACTTGTTGCTAGGAAGGCTGTTCTAGACAGTGGCAATTCAGTGAGCATGTGGCCTCCCAAGTTAGGACACCTGAATTCTTAGGTTGGCTCTGCTGTGTGATTTCAGCCAAGTTAATGGCTCTGTGCCTCCTTCTCCTCACTTGTAGTAATGGTGAAAATTGCAAGACCTGCCTCTGCTATTTTAATCCTACCTTGGGTATTTAAAGAAACAGGCCAAGTAAAGCATCCACCCCAGATTCGGGTCTGTGTTGCAGACCATCCACACACCACCCTGGCCTCATCACCTCCCACTTCAGATCATCTCTGAGAACCAGTTTGTGAGGACATCATTTGCAGCCCCATCTACTCAGAATCCAGGGCTCTGCAGGACCCTGATCCTGATGCAGAGTCTTTCTCTACCTTCTGATCCTGACCTACAAAATCTGAACCGTGAAGCTCTCCTTGCTGAGAATTCTAGGTTTCTGGGAAGGCGATGGAGGTGTTGCAGTTCTTTTCTTTCCCGTCTTTCCTCTATTGCTGCTACTGAGCTCTGTGACCTGCAGGTGGTGCCTGGACTTCTGGCCGGTCCCAATATGAGGAGATGACCTCAAAGAGGCAGCAGTTCTTAAATGCATGAATTACGGGCACCAGATTGGGGCTCCCTGTGCTCCTCTCGCTGCCTGGAACTGGCCGCAGCCTCACGGAGCCCCCTTTCTTCCTCAGCAGGGGCCGAGGGCGTGTTCTTGTGACCTGCATGAGCTCCTTCCCTGGAGCTTGCATTCTGCTGGAGGGGTAAGGATGGGAGGTGCAGGGAAAGGAAAGAAGAAAGATGAGTGGGTGCTGCATTGCACATCAATAGGTAGTGTGCTCGGGTTTGGGGAAACATCGAGGGGGCAGTGTGAGGCATAGAGGGGCTGAGGGCCAGCAAAGACCCAGGTTGGAACCAGGTTGGGTGAGGACCTGGAAGCCACAGCGAGGAGTGCTTTGAGGGAGAGGAGAAGCCTCCAGAAGTCACTGGGAAAACCATGGCCAGAGACTCTGGCAACTGAGCCCCAAGATTCTAAAGTCCGACTGGAATTCAAAACCCAGTTCTGTGGCTACTACCTGCTCGAACAGGCACCAGTGGCTCAGCTGTGGCTTTGCTATGAGCTCCTGCCATCCTCAACCACCTGGTTCTCCTTCTCAGACTCTCCTCCACCCCACAAGAGCTCACAGATGACCCTGGTGGATCCTCCCCAGGCCTGCTTCCGCGGCAGACCCTCTTCCAAGGTCAAGTGCTGGAGGCACTGCAGCCCTGATGTGTTTCTGAACCATTTAACGTATGTAAAACTTGGCAAGCTTTTTATAGCATCCCAGTCTCTACATCTCTGATGAGGTTTCTGGGTGTTGAGCATCTAACTGCATTTCCTCCCGGCCCCGTGCCTCCCTTTACTGTGTGATTTCGCTTCGCGCCCTGATTTTTCAGAAAGCTGTCACGTTCCAGCAGAGCCGACGGCAGCGCCTGTGTCAGCAGCTGTTGTATTAAAGCCTTTAGTCCTTACACAGCGGTCGGTGCAGGTCGAGCTGGAATGAGCACGGCAGTCTTCGCAGTTCTTCCTGCGGCCACAGTGTTATTTAAAGAGCCTCTCTGGCAACTGTGTTGAGAATCAGCGGCAAGCAGGCAGAGTGAAGCCCCAGAGTACACAGACAATGGCGTTGCAAAAACCCAGACGAGCAGGGATGACTGCTGGGACCAGACAGGAACAGGAGATGTGCGGGGATTCTATTATGCAGGTCTATTCAGCCAAATCTGCTGATGGACTGGGGATGGGATGGGAGAGAATTGATGACCCAGGGAGTTTGGTCTGAGTGAGAAGGTGATGGCTGGGCCATCCCGCGGATGGGGAGGTTGTAGGAAAAGCAGGTGGTGGGGCCATCATGCGGACATGGTAGGCCTGTTCACAGTGGGATGCCTGTCGGCCACATGCAGTCATGTCCTCCCCTCTTTACCTCTCTGTTCCTTCTGTCCATCTCAGGCTCCCCACCATCCCCAGTGTTCCTTCCTCCCATCAACATTCAGTGGGTGTGTCCCACAATCCTTGCTAAATTATAAGTTCCATGAGGAAGACATGATGTCTTCTTTGCCCTTTGTCCTCAGAGTAAATACTCAACAAATATTTCCTAAAATGAATGAGTAAAGAGAAGCACCAACTCTGCTTACAGAGCAGCTTCCACCCCATGCTCCCGCCCCTCAAGAATGGCTGCATTCCCTCAATGGCTGAGCTGCCAGCTATCAAGGATCCAGAGCAAGGCTGGAGAAGAAAGCTGGCCGGTCAGTGTGCCTCCGTGCGGATGCTCTGGCACTTGGATGGGATCTACAGCAATGTCCTTGTCCCTGGGAGAAACAAACCCCTGGTGGAGGACCTCTGTTCTGGCATCCCAACTCTGGCAGCCACCACCATTTCTTGAAAATGCACCACAATCTGAAAAAGACAGTCGCTATAAGCAGAGCTCAAGGCTTTGCCTGCTGCACAAATCCTGTGGGTTTTACTAATACATATACTTAGGAAGGTGGGGTAAACGCTCATGAAAGTTCACAATCTCATGTCCAGATTGGCCAGAGACTATCATGATGGGGATGTCATCCTGGGCAAACCCTCAGGCTCAGGCAGACCCAGGTTCTGGTCACCCTCAGAGCCAACACACCCCTCACAGGGCCTAGAAGCTGCCACATCCTCCTGTGGCAAAGGAGCTGGGGTCAGCTCTGCTCACTACAGAGAGGAGTAGGGATGGCCCCCCACCAGCAGGTCTTCCTGGGAGAGCCGTTTCCCACTGGCAAGAGCGACAGCCACACTAAAACCCAAGTCACCACATTTTCTCATTTGGTCTCCTAAGGAGCTCATCCACTCTTCCCTTCGCCCTGGCTGCTCTAGGAGTGAAGAGCATGTGACGGAGGCAGGGACTGGTCACCAGGAATCCTGGGATCTTCACCCCACCGTGTATTGTGTTAGCCGTGGGGCGCACATGGGTGTGGCCAGAAGACTCTGGAGAAAGATGGCCCACCAAGGACTAAAATGCAGGGGGGGGGGGGTGTTAATTTCTCTCCAATTGAGAAAAGTAAATTTTTCTGCTTACTAAGTTGCACACTGAGATGGCTCAGAATGCAGGGGACGTTGAGCAATTACAGCTATTTGCATTTTATTTTTTTTCAGTGGAGGAATAAAGGGTATAGGCCCCGCTCCCAGGTCCTGGCCTATCTACCTATCAAGTTACCTTTAACTTGGCTATTACAGGGCAGGCAGAGGGCTGGATGCGGCACCATGAAAAGCACCTTGGAGCTCTCTCACAGCTGGCCGAGCTCACAGAACAAGAAGGGCCTTTCATGGCGGATCGGGCCCAAGGAGTGCAGCATGGCGGGGGCCCCTCTGGGTTCCCAAGTGGGGCTTCATATCATGGCCACTCAGGTGGAAAGAGAGAGCTGGCCTGCCGCTCCTCCACTCCCACCTGAGGTCACAGATGAATAGAGCTGATGGAGAGTGGAGCTAGCGTCACAAGGGACCCAGTGATGTGGGCAGGAGGTGTCTTGTTCAGAGATAAGCCTGGAGTCGGGGAGGCTGTGGGGTTCCTGGGCCATCGCTTCATGTAGACGGGGACAACACAGCATTGTTGGGAACAGCCAGTCTCCTCCCAGACAAGGCAAGGCTAAGAGGACAGCATGATGCTGAAGGGAGAGATGTCTCCCGGAGGCCGAGCCTCCAAGAACAAATGCTTGCTTTAAATTCCACTCATGCACACTTGCTGGTTGGCTTCAAATACTTTTCCATTCTCTACAATATAAAAATACAAACCAGCATTTGTGAAGGGCCTCTGCCAGACTGGGGAGAGGGCAGTGAGCACAAAGGTTAAGGGCCCAGCTCTAGAAACAGACTCCAATTCCTGTGTGTAGTAAGTGGTCAGTTAATGGTAGCCCTCATATCAGGCACAGACTGAGACAGAAGCAGTACCGAATGCACATTGTGAAAGGAGTTGAGCATGGATGCAGGATGCCTTTCTATTTATGTGTCTTCAGTTTCTTTTATCAATGTGCTTTAGTTTTCAACATATAAACCTTTTACCTCCTGCATTGAATTTATTCCTACTTATTTTTTGGTTTTGGTGCTTTTTAAAATGAGATGTTAATTCTTGATTTCTGTTCAGATAGTTTTGTTGTTAGTATACAGAAATACTGATTTTTTAAAAAAACATTTTTATTAGTGCATTATGATCATACATAGTATTGGGGTTCATTTTAGCATATCTGTTATGGCTTAAATGTGAGGTGTCCCCCAAAAGCTCAGGTGTGACACAATACAAGGTTTAGAGGAGAAATAATTGGGTTATGAGAACCTTAATGCAATCAGTGAATTAATCCCCTGATGGAATTAACTGAGCAGGTCACAGGGGGCCTGGCTTTGGGTGTGTATTTGTATCTGGCGACTAGACTCTCTGCTCTCTGATCACCATGTGAGCTGTTCCCCTCCACCACATTCTCCTGCCAGGATGTCCTGCCTCACCTTCAGCCCGAGGAATGGAGCCTGCTGCCTGTGGACTGAGACCTCTGAAACTGTGAGCCCCCAAATAAAGTTTTCCTCCTCTAAAATGGTGTTTGTCAGGTCTTCTAGTCATGGCAGTGAGAAAGCTGACCAAAACAGTAATCACACATACATGGGATGTGACTGCTCCACTTCAGGCCCCAGCACCTCCTCTCCCCCCTCCCCCTCCCCTCCCCTTTCCCTCCTCTCCCCTCCCCCTTCTTCTCCCCCTCTCCCTTCCTCTGTCTCCTTCCTCTACCATCTTACTCCTATTTATTTATAGTTTTTTAAATTGGTGTTTTGTGGATATACAGAAAGGTGAAACTCACTCCTAGTAGTCATAAACGTATCTAGCATAATTTGGTCTATCTCATTCTTCAGAGCCTCCCCATAACCCTCCCTCCTCTCTCCCCTTGACCCTGTTCCTCTGTTTCACAGATCTCCCTTCTATTTTCAAGGAAACCCCTCCCATTTTTCTCCTTATTTTGCTCAATTTTCTGCATATGAGAGAAAACATTCCACCTTGGCCTTCTGAGTCTGGTTTATTTCACTCAGCATGGTGTTCTCCAGCTCCATCCATTTACATGCAAATGACATAATTTTGTTCTTCTTTACGGCTGAGTACAACTCCATGGTGCATACACACCACATTTTCTTTAGCCATTTGTCTGCAGTGGGCATCTGGTCTTTTGTGGATTGGATGTTGACTTTCTACCCTGAAACCCTACTGAATTCACTTATTTGTTCTAATCAGCTTTTTGTTGTTGTTGTTGTTTATTTATTTATTTTTGGTGGAGTCTTTAGGGTTTTCTGTATTTAAGATCATGGCATCTGCAAACAGAAACAATGTCACTTCTTCCTTTCCAGCTTGAATGCCTTCCATTCTTTTTCTTGCCCAGATGCTCTGCTTGGACTCTAGTGCCTTAGTGAACAGAAGAGGCAACAGTGGATCCCTGGCTGGCCCGGATCTTGGCGGAAAAGCTTTCAGCTTTTTGCCACAGACCAGCTGTGGCCTTGTCATAAGCTGCTTATATTAAGTCAAGGTACATTTTTTTTTTCTGTACCAAGTTGGTTGAGAATTTTCATTACAAAAGAATGTTGCATTCTGTCAAATGCTTTTTATGCACCTAGTGATTTTTATCCTTTCTTCTGATCACGTGGAGGACCTCCATTATTGACCTGCAAGCATCCAACCATCCTTGCATTGCAGGGATAAATGCTTCTTGATCCTGGTGAATGATCCTCTGAACGTCCTGTTGGATTTAGTTTGCTAGTATTTTGTGAAGGATGTCTGTATCTGCGTCCGTCGGGGAGACTGACCTGTGACTGTCTTTTCTTGTAGGGTCCTCGTCTGGCTTTGCCGTCAGGGCAGCCCTGACTTTGTGAGATGAGTGCGCAAGTACCCAGCTCTCTGCCATTTTTCGGAGGAACGCGAGGATCGACACTGATTCACCAGTGAAGCCATCACTTTCTGGGCCTTTATTTGTTGGAAGAATTTTTTTTTTAAACATTAATTCCATCTCCTCACTCCTTTGGGTCTGCACAGATTTTCTCTGTCTTCAAGAGTTGGTCTTTGTAGGTTACGTGTTTTTAGGCTACAGCATCTTCTGAGTTATCCTAATGGTTCCTGGACATCGACTGTGGTCCTTCCTATTTCCGTGGTCTCACTTCCACTGTCTCCTCTTTCATTTATAATTTATTTAAATTTGTCCTTATTCCTTCCTTAGTCTGAAGTTTTGTCAGTGCTGGCTATCTTCAAAAAATCAGCTCCAATTCATTAATCATCGCTATTGTTTCTCTAGTGTCTGCTTTATTTATTTCTACTCTGCTCTTTATTATTTCTGCCCTTCTGATGACTTTAGGGTGAGCTTTATTCTTTTGGCTTTCTTCTGCTAGTTCCCTGAGGGTAAATCTTAGATTATTTACTTAAGGTTGTTTTCTTCCTTTTTGTGGGTATCTATTGCTGTAAATTTTCCTCTTAGAACTGTTTTTGTTTCATCCTGTAAGCATTAGTATGTCATGTTTCCATTTTCATTAATCTCAATGGGAAAATATCCCACATCCATGAATCAGGAAAATTAATACTCAGATGTACACACCACCCAAGGCAATCTACAGACTCAATGCAATATGGGTCAAAATCCCAATGACATTTTTACAGAAGTGGAAAAGAAATCCTAAGATTCATATGTAACCATAAAAGATTACAAATAACTAAGCAATCTTGAGCAAAAAGAATAAAGCTGAAGGCATCACGCCATTTCAGAATATATTATAAGGCTTTCATATTAAAACAGCATGACGCTGGCATAAAAAGGGACGCAGGCCAATGGAACAGAACGGAGGTGGGGAGGTACACACCTATAATCCTAGCTTCTCAGGGGATGAGGCAGGACGATCACAGATTTGAGGCAGCCTGAGAGTCCATAGTTAAGCTCTTCCATATATAAGCAATTGATTTAGACAAAGGTGCCAGAAGACAATGGAGAAAGACAGTCTCTTCAGTAAATTGTGTTGGGAAAATAATATCCTCATGCAAAAGAATGAAATCGGACCCTTACCACATACTATATGCAAAAATCAAGATTTAACCATGAGATCTGAAAATGTTAAAACACTCAAAACAAAGAGGGAAAAGTTCTTGACCTGGGTCTGGGCAAGGATTTTTTGGACAAGACCCCCAATCCCAGGCAACATACCGAAAAACAGACAAATGGAACTCATCAAACTAAAAAGTTTCTGCACAATTGACAATCAAATGAAGAGACAACCTAAAGAATGAGAGGAACTATTTGCAAACTATATGCCTGGTAAGGGATTAATATCCAAAATATGTCAGAAGCTCAAATAGCTTAATGATAAAAAAAAATCACCAATTAAATATGGTAATGGAATATTAAGCAGCCGTAAAGAAGAATGAAATTATGGCATTTGCAGGTAAATGAATGGAGCTGGAGAACATCATGCTAAGTGAAATAAGCCAATCCCAAAAAACTAAAGGCCGGATGTTTTCTCTGATATGGGGATGCTAATTCATAACAAGGGGTTGGGGATAGGGAAGAATAGAGGTAGAGGGGAGCAAAGGGAGGGGAGAGGTAAGGGGGTAAGAAGGATAGTAGAATGAATCAGACATTATACCCCTATGTGCATATATGACTACACAACTGGCGTAATTCCACATCATGTACAATCAGAAAGAACGAGAAGTTATATTCCATTTATGTATGATGTGTCAGAATGTATTCTACGGTCATATATAACTAATTATAACAAATAAAAAAATTAACTCACTGAACAAAAAAGGAGGCATACAAATAGCCAACAGGTATATGAAAAAAATGCTCAACATCACCAATCATCAGGGCAATGCAAATCAAAACCAGAGTGGGAGACCATCCCATGCCTGATAGAAGGACCATTATGAAAAAGATAAAAGATAACAGGTGTTGATGAGATTATGGAGAAAAAGGAATTCTCATATGCTGTTGGAGGGAACGTAAATTACAATAGCCACCATGCAAAACGTAATGGAAGTTCCTCAGAAAAACTAAAAATAGAGTTACCACATATCTAGGAATTCTATTGTGTGGAATATAGCCAAAGGAAATGAAAGCAGAATGTTGAAGAGATATCTCCACCCATGTATTCGGTAGTAGGATTCACAATAGACGAGATGTAGAGCCAACCTAGGCATCCACTGATGGATGATTAGGTAAAGAAAATGTGATACACAAACACACACACATACACACACACACAATATGGAAAACTATTTAGCCTTTTCAAAGAAGAAAATTCTATCATTTGTAACAAAATAAATAAACCTGGAAGACATTATGCTAAGTGAAATAATCCAGACACAGAAAGACAACTGCTACATGATCCCCCTTACCTGTGTTTCTAACACAGTTGAACTCACAGAAGCAGAAAATAGGATGGTGGAAGGAAGGAATGGGGAAATGTTGGTCAAAGAGTAGTTAAGTTGGGGGCTGGAGTTGGGGCTCAGCGGTAGCGCACTTGCCTGGCATGTGTGCGGCACTGGGTTCATTTCTTAGCACTGCATATAATAAATACTAAAAAAAAAAAAAGTCTATCAACAACTAAAAAAAACCCCACTAGTTAAATTGGGCATGAATAAGCCCTGGAAATGCATATTATAGCATGGGGGCTACAGATAATAATAATGTATTGCATACTTGAAAATGCTGAAGGAGTAGATCTTTGTGTTCTCACCACAAAAAATAAATAAAAAAATAAAGATAAATTTGTGCAGTGACAGATGTGTGTGTCAGCTTGATTTAATCCCATCACTCTGTATACACATATCAAAACATCATACTGTATACCATATCTATATGCAGTTTTGATTTGCTGATTATACCTTAATTAGCTGAAAAAGAAATAAAAGGAACAAGCAAATCAGCACAGTCCTGGAGCAGGGCTCAGCTGGCTGAAGTGTCAGCACCGTGACACCAAGTCTTAGCCCACAACCCTGCGCTTCCACTGCCCAGAGAGCCGCAGCCCCTAGTGACTGCCACAAACCAGCCTGCTGCATGGATTGTACAGGCTGCTGAATTTATCTGGGTAGATTTCTATTTCCTTGCCTGGAAGATAAGGGAAAGTGGAGTCCTTCTCCCAAGTTTCTATCTGATCAAAATCCCTGTGTATTATGGGTTGAATACTAATTAGCTGCTAAAAAACCAAGACTCTGCATTTTCAGTTCTTCAGAAATACCCATCGGAATATAAGACCACAACACTATGAGGCAGTCTTCCATTGTCTTACTGAGAATATTAAATGAATATATAATATTATATTTTATTATGTAGTTGTAAATAGACATACACACTCTTTATTTTTATATAAGTTGAAGTTACACAATTTAGAGAGGTAGATGATGTATTCAAATTTAATGTTTTAATATTTGGCTTATCAATGCAGCTACATAGATGCAGTTCAGATCTCTTAAAAAGGCAGAGGTACTCACGTTACACAATTTCACTCACACTATCCATGTACCTTTATTATCATTGTCTTTGTCATCACAAGGGCCATTTTTGAGTGTCCAGACACTTATCTCTAGAGCAGTCACTTTGGTTCTACCTCAGGTCATCTGAACTATGGCTGCCCTTGAATCCAAAGTCACTAGCCTGGCCTGAAATGCCCCGAATGACCAGGGATCACCTTCCTCCGTCTCACTGTTCTCCCCCTGGCTCATTCCATCCCAGGCTGCCGCAGTCTTGGCTGGGCACAGAATCACGAGCCACCACACAGCTTTGTAGATTCAAACAGCAATTCTTTATTCCCGAACTCACACCGGCCTCCACACACGTTCTGGGGCAATCCCAGTTCAGCTGCCACCCAATTCACTTACTCCACGAGGCTTATTTCCCAAAATGCTCTCTGAATCTCACGAGAGTTCAACAGGAGCTTAGGCAGCAGGAACGCCCTAATTCCAGCAGCAATAATCCTCAACATCGAACTTCCCTAAAATCCAAGGTCTTAAACTGGGAACGCCTTAAACTTGTCTTAAACCGGGAACGCCCTAAACCCAAGGATTGGGATACTTCCTCAAACTGCAGGATACACCCTAATCCTGGATCCACCCTCGTCCTTGGGCAGGGTCACCTAACATGCAATGTCAACAGCGAAATTAACATGGGGTACGCTGGCAAGGAAATTTCCTACTTGGTAATGGCCCTCAGCATTTCCCCCCTTCTGATTAATTAAACAACAAGCAATGTGGCTTAAGGACCGTGCCTGGTAGGTTGTCCAATTCAACATATGGTTCTTACCCGTCATGGGAAAACTGACCTTTAGGCGTTAGCCTCCTGTCTTAGGTTGAATCCACTGCAATCAGATCAACCCGTCACTGACTACCGGTCCAGCATTCAGCCAAGCTTGTGGAAAGGCCTATGCACCAGTGGGGGGGTGAGGTTTCTTGCCTCAACTTTGTTGGCCCCCAAATATCCTTGGTGCCAGTGGGGGGGTGAGGTTCTTGCCTCACCTCTGTTGGCCCCCAAATTTTAGACCATCACTAGTAGAAGGGAGGAGGATACAGAAATGCCACGACACCAAGCCAATTGACGGCTCCTTTGGAAAAATTGCGTCACTGGTGACACCATCAGCAAAGATATGCCAGCATTACCACAAATAACATGGGGTGAGCTGGCAAGGAAATTGCATCACTGGTGACACCATCAGCAAAGATATGCCAGCAGTACCACAATTCACTGCACCAGACGATATTTCACAATGCATGCAACTGATATATAGTCCAGGCAAGTTCTGCAGGCAGTTCAAATCGGAGGAGTCTATCAATATGTCCATTTCCTCCCAAAGTAAATCGAGTCCTTGATTGAGCATTACTTGTTGAGTTAATTTCATTGATGCATCAGTTTATGCAGTTTACTGTGATGACTATCATAGAAGCTGTAGTTTGGTTTTATCTTAGTCTTCACCGGCACTGGGATGGAGATGGGAATTCTGGCAATGATGCTAAAGAGACATTATCCTGAACAGAATTATTAAATATAATGAAAAGGAAAGGTGAAAGTAAACTAACAGATCTGTTAACCTCCTTAAAAAACAATCCTTAACAGCTGTTTACCTAATTTAAATTAGTAAACAAAAGACCTGTTAACCACCATTAAAAACAATCCTTAACAGCTGTTTACCTAATTAAAATTAAAGCATTTAAATCACGTGAATAAAAAAAAATTCGGATCCATTTTTTCATGAGCACTCCTTATATATGAAATATGGACATACACACATACAGACATACAACACAAAACAGAAATGTGCACACATAACATACAACACATAAGACAATAAAGGCCTTGTAGTTTTACCTAGGTGAAATCTCCATTGCAATGTTTAAAAACTCCACAGTCAAAAAATAAAACTGATCAGAAAAACATTAACCTAGGTTTGTATGAGCTCAAAAATAAAATAGAACTTTACGATGTGGGAAAAATGCAATAATAAAATAGATATTGAAAAAAGCACCATGGTTAATCACTGTCGCAGATGTAAGAATAGCCAAACTGGAGCTCTGGATATCAGCTGTTATGGATTTGAGTCAAATCATCTTCTTTTTCTGTAGAAATTGCTTTAGTTAATCTCTCTGGAATCCAAATCGGCTGCTGTTCTCCCTGCGGAAAAACACAGACGGAACCCCGATTCCAGACAATAACTGGATCAGGACCTTTCCATTGTCCTGTTAGAACATCTTTCCAAAGTACCTTAGGCTTATGTACATTTTTCGGATACATATGTCTTTCCGCAGCACTAAGTCCTGATGAATCCAAATTTAAAAAGTTTAGAGTAAAAAGGGTTATTTTAAGTTTATCTTTGGGGGATATATACCCCTTACCAATTTCCTCTTTTTGCTTTAATAGGTACGTTTTAATAGTTTGATGAGCTCTTTCAACTATGCTTTGTCCCTGTGGATTGTATGGGATTCCTGTTATATGAGTAATACCGAATGATGAGCAAAATTGTTTAAAAGAGGCAGATGTATAACCAGGACCGTTATCAGTTTTTAACTGTTTAGGAACACCCACAGTGGCAAAATTTTGTAAGCAATGAGCTATAACATCTTTAGTTTTTTCTCCGGCATGAAGGGAGCCCATCAAAAATCCAGAAGAAGTATCAACTGTAACATGTAACGGAACCCCGATTCCAGACAATAACTGGATCAGGACCTTTCCATTGTCCTGTTAGAACATCTTTCCAAAGTACCTTAGGCTTATGTACATTTTTCAGATACATATGTCTTTCCGCAGCACTAAGTCCTGATGAATCCAAATTTAAAAAGTTTAGAGTAAAAAGGGTTATTTTAAGTTTATCTTTGGGGGATATATACCCCTTACCACCAGGCAACACGGCCTCCATGGAATTCCTCTGTCACCTTGAGCACTCTCCCACTTCCTGTCCCCTCCAAGGGGAAGGAACACTTTCCCTCTAATGTGTGCATCTTCCTATTACCCAAACCTCTGCTCAAATACCACCTCATTAGAGAACATGATGTCAGTTTCCACGGTGCCTGCTATTTGACTGCTAAGCAAATACTGACTCTAACATCACCCCAATCCAGTACCAATTTCTTAATTAAGTGATTCTAGATGCTGCAACAGAAAGTTCGGTCAATGAAAATAAGAAAAGTCTATTACATTTTTGAAAGAGTCAGTGAGGCTTGGGAAGCTCTCCTGGTCACCTCTCCTCCATGCAGTGACTCGGGCATCCAGGCTGCTCCATTTTGGATTTGCTGTTTCCACTGTCACGACAAAAGTGGGTGGGAGAGTTGGCAGGAGTGCACAGGATGTCAATCAAGAAAGTGACTTACATCACTCCTTTTTTTTTTTTTTTTGCCAGAACTCAGTCACAGAGATAGAAATGCGTTTCCAGGATGCTGGGAATTGGAGCTTCCACTCCACCTAGTGAAAACTGGGTTGGAAGCCTGCTGTTGACCATTGGCTCAGAGCTTTTTTAGATCTGTGTCTTCATCTATAACTTGGAAGTCATGACACTAATCCACAAAGTATACAAAATGTCATATATATATAATAAGTGATAAATATTTGCTTATTAATAAATTCAGGTTTGTTGATGGGAAATATATAGGTCTAACCATTTGGCTCAAATTTCCAAAATTATCAAAATACTTGAAACTGTCTTTAACTTTAGCATAAAATTAACACTAATGGGGCCATCGGATAAACAGCACTGTTAAGCAATCAACAACCAAATGGGATGCTAACCACGTCTTCTCTATTCTGTTTTTACACACGGCCCCTTTCCTTTACCTCTTCCCAAGAAACTTATTCCTCTTCCCCTTGTGACATAGAAAAATATGGGAATCATTTGCAATTTCTTTCTAATTTTAACTAAGTTTCCTATTAGTAGAAGACACAAATTAGCAATATTTTAGGGGGAGATCCCTTAATAGCCCTACAAGTTTTCAAGTAGGTAATTAAGAACAGACGAATCCCTATTAAAATTTCCATAGGGACCCATCATTCCAGACACCTGCAATGATGGAACTTAGGAATGGGAGGTCCCTGACTCACTACAAAGACACTTAAAAAAAAAAATTCCACAAGATGACGAAGGATAGGAGTAAGGGAAACCGGAAGAAAATGAGGAAGAAACTCAGCCACAAGGGGGCCTGTCCTCGAGAGGGGGTCACACAAGCAGGGGAGCGTCAAGAAGGCGGACTCGGTAACTCGACCCTCAATAGAGCAAGCAGAGACCACTAGAGCTAGTGGCTGTCCTTACCCAGAGCTTTCTCCCTGCAGTGACGGGGAAAGGTGTCCACCACGTGGGGATGGAAGCAGGTGGGGCTGAGTGGATGATAACATGCGGAGGCTGAGCCGATGACATGGGGAGGCTGCTTTTCAGAGAACCTGGGAGTCAGGAGAGGAAGCAAGAGCTACACCTTGAGAGTGCGGCAAGGTTAGGGAACTGATTTAGTTGCCGTTTTAGGGGAGAGGGGATGAGCTTTTTGGGGAGGCCAGGGGAGAGCGCAGGTGGAGAGGTGAGAGGAAACTGGGTCCTAAAACACATGGAGGATCAAGTAGGAGTGGATGGGCCAGGGGGAAGGAGGAAAGCCCTGGTGACCCAGGGGCAGGTTTTGAGGGGCTGGAATAGGAAGCGTGTAGAGTTCACAGCGATTTCTTTTGCTCTAACCCCCAGATCCTTCTGCTAAACAGTGGGTGGGGTGGGGGCATGAAGAGAGATCCCAAAGCTTGAAGCAAACCCTTCAAGAATGACCAAGGAATACAGAAGGATCTGGGAGGTTCCTCTTGCTGCATAACAAATTACCAAAAACTTAGCAGCACAGACTGCAGTCCCCTTTCTGTGAGGGGTCTGAGCGGGGCTTCTCTGCTCAGGGTCTCACCAGGCTGCCCTCCAGGTGCAGAGCGGGCTGTGTTCTCATCTGGGAGCTGGCCTGGGGGACAATCTGCCTCCAAGTTCATTCAGGAGGTTGACAGAACTCACTTCCCTAAATGACTGCAGGCCTGGGCTTCTGCTGGACAGAGGCCACTCGCAGTTCATAGAGGTTGCCTGCAGTTCTTGTCACAAGGCTTCTTCAATGACACAGCTTACTTTAAGGCCACAGGGAGAATGCTACCCCAGTATGCCAAGACCTATTCTTGCCCACTGTGACCCACTCCTAGAAGTGGCACCAGTCACCTCTGCCCCATCCTATTGGTCAGAAGCACATGAGGGCCTGCCCACACTCTAGGGGAGGGCACCGCACAGAGGGCCCCAGGATACGAGGTCACCAAAAGTCAGCTCGTGGGTCTATCACAGACATCCTTCCATCCCTCCATTGGGTGACAGAATCCAGCATGTGACCAGAGCCTGTGACCCTGCAAGCGAGTCCCCAGACAACACTCAGGCTCCCAGCACCACTGGCGTGTTTGTTGGGGATTTTCCATGCTGTTCACACTGTGAACAAAAGGGGAGGAAGACACCAATGTTTATTTTGCCACTTACAGGTAGCATCACGTTTCCCTGGCCCAGGTTTTCAATGACCGAGTTCCAAGCACCTGCACACCTTCATACCTTGACGACGGCCATGGGGCCCTCGTATGGTGACAGACGACAACGTATGCCTGCCTGACCTTGAGATTCAGGTCTCACTCTCCACCACAGAGGCAAGCCTCCGCCAAGACTGACTCCCGCTCTGCCGTCAGCCCAGCCCTGTCTTCACGCTGGAGAACAATGGGCCATTGTCGGCTTGGCGAGCTGCAAATGGACGCTGGGGCTGAATCTGCAAACTCTGTCCCGTGTGTGTACACTGACACCGGAGAGATGACAAACAGATCCTGAGGACAATGGGCTCCACACGTGATTCCAGAAGAGTGCGAGTTTAATTCTGACTTGCAGTCCCGGTACCCAAAGCGAGGGGAGAGGAGCCAAGAACACACAGAGCGCCCACCGCGGAGGTGTTGGAGCTGCCAATTGTTTAGGTTCTCTCTTAATCGGGCCATAATTGCTGTCGGGAAATTAACACATTGGCACCACTCTAAAAATCTTACAAGCTCTAATTATACCCACAGTCTCAAAAGAGCCCTGTGTGTACTGAAACAAAGCTTCAAAACTGAAAAATTTCTCCCCAATCAGGTTTTGCTTTCAGTACGTGATTATGATTTTATCAGGGAGGTCCTAGGTGGAGATACAAGTGCCACAAAATCTGAGGACCCTGTGAATTGTTTGAATCCCTGTCTTCAAACATTCCATCTAGCAAGCCTTTCGCCTCTCTATAGTCTACCTGCAGGGACGGGGAACTGGCCACTTACTAAAGAAGTCATCTAATGAACTGAATTCTGCCCCCGATACGTCCGTCCAGTATCTAAGCTCCATCTTTCAGAGCTACACATTCTAAGTGCAGCTCTTGGCAGGCCTGGAGTCAGACTCCCCGGAGAGTAGCTGCAGGCATGGATATCACTTTGAAAATGGGATGTCTTTGGGGCTGGGGATGTGGCTCAAGCGGTAGCGCGCTCGCCTGGCATGCGTGCGGCCCGGGTTTGATCCTCGGCACCACATACAAACAAAGATGTTGTGCCCGCCGAAAACTAAAAAATAAAGATTAAAAAATTCTCTCTCTCTCTCTCTCTCTCTCTCTCTCTCTCTCTCTCTCTCTCTCTCTCTGTCTCTCACTCTCTCTTTAAAAAAAAAAAAAAAGAAAATGGGATGTCTTTGACTGGGTTCCTGGAAAAGCCCCCGAGATGAAGGCATGTAATTTATCAAGGTTTCAGGGGAGACAACTAGAGTGCAGGAAGCAGGACTGAGGAGGGGACCTCAGGCAAGGCCCCACGAAGCCCTAAAGCTAAGCAAAGCTTGAGAGCCGTCCCATCTTGAGCCAAGGTCCTGGGCTTTCACCTCCGTCCCTGATGGTCATGGGTCAGGGTTGTCCTGGGTTGGAGGGGCCAAGTGAACTTCCAGGCATCGCGACTCTGCACAAATCAGCAAAGTTCTCCAGTGTCCCCTGAGAAGTTCCCCACGGAGAAGCTCAGGTACCCACTCCCAAGGTGAAGCAGCTGGTGCCTGGGGAGGGGTGCACGGCACCATGAAGAAGACCGAGGGGCTTCTTTGGGGAGCAGTTGCTGGTTGGCTATAAATTACAATGATCGGAAGCTGCAGAGTGAGCAGAGTGAGAACTCCGGAGGCTTTCTGTCACTCAGCAATGGGAAAGCCACCCACTAGGGGAAGATGGAGGGGCACCCCTCTGAAAACCTGGCTGGTCTAACTGAAAAATCCAGAGGGTTCCCAAGTGAAGAAGCTGGATGAATCCAGGGTGGGTGTACAAATAGACAACACACACACACACACAAACATACACACCCTGCTCTTAAATACAAACAATCAGGGGGCACCATAAATTTAGGGAACGCCTGTAAGCCAGAGATCAAAGCAAACAATTAAAAAGTAAATGTGTGGGAAATCAAAGCCATGTTCAAAAATAAGAACAGGAATTGGCTGTCCCAAGAACTGCAAGATAAATTATGGTATCCATGAAATAAGAATCAGAGGTTATAAAAGAGGAGTGGCCATGAAAGGAGAACAGTATAAAATCTTAAAGCCAAAAAGCAGAAGAAATGAAAGACTAAATAGAAATTTTGGAAGATGAAGAAGAAAGGCCCAGAGAGGGAGAAAACAACGAGGAAAAGAAGACAAGAACCTTCCAGGAGTTCCAACAGCTGGGAATTAGAAGAGGACCAGTGGGGAGAACAAATCATTTCAAAAAATCTGAAGCATCAGACTTGTCGCACTGTTATATAGTAAAGCAGAACTTTCTAAAATGTGAGAGAAGATGATTTCCAACCAAGAGTTCCATTTCCAATCTGAATCTGAGTTTGAAGGTTAAAATACAGGCTTTTCATATCGACGAGATCTCAAAACTGTGCATGCCATCATGAGAGAGAGAGAGAGAGAGAGAGAGGATCCAATCCTGGGGAAAGGGGGTTCCCAGTAAACCTAGCCAATAGTAAAGAAGAAGGGGTATCTCCCCAAAAACAGGAAAAAAAATTGAGAGATTTGCTGATCAGCTTTAAGAGGACAGTTACACTTCTGGGACATGTCTGGGAACACATTCATGGTAAGCAAACAGGATAACTATTAGCTCTAGGGAAAAGGAAGAACTCCATAAGAAGAGACACGATCATAGTACACTCTGTGGTTCAATTCAAAACACATATTATGGCAATGGATATGTCACATACTGAATAATTCAACTGAAAAGTGATGATGTGATTATAGGAGGGATCTGAGAAGTGGGGGGATGTCGGGAGAAGCTTGTGTAAGTTCCATCTTCACCTTGAATTTCAGGAGGTCAATAGACAATCTCCAGAACTAAAGAGAAAAAAAAAAAGTCAAGAAATGGTTTTCTTTCAATGCCGTGCACATTCCAGAAACCTTGGTAATAGATTAGAGGTCTGACTCAGGCCTCGCTGGGTGTTGGCCTCCAGTGGAAACCAGCCTTCACCAGGGCTGCCTTCCTTTCTGGAGGCTCTGGGGAAAAACCAGGTCCTTGCTTTTTTGGGGGTCAGGGCAGCAGGTACCAGGGATTGGACTCAGGGACATCAACCGCTGAGCCACACCCCAGCCCTATTTTGTATTTCGTTTAGAGACAGGTCCTTGCTTTTTGATCTCCTGGGCTCAAGGCCGCCTGCCTCCATTTTCAAAGCCAGCAGGGGTGGCTTCTGCCCACTTCTTCCACCTTGAAGTTCCCCTGTGCTCGCACGGGCCACCCAGATAATCCTGGAAAAGCCCCCGTGTGAAAGTTAACTGTGTGGCAACCTTGGGTCCCCTCTGCCAGAAACCTGTGTCCACGGGTACCAGGAATCAGGCTGTGAGGTCTTTGGGAGCTATTCTGCCAAACAGAGTTTGTGTGTGTGTTGAGAAACACCCGATTGTGCGTGCATTGAGTGTGTGTTGAGTGTGTGTTGGAGGAAGCTGACAAAGGTAGAAGGTGGCTCCTGGGAGATGGGCTGGGCAGGGAGGGGCAGGTAGAGGCTGCTGGTTTTCCTTATGAACCAGGACTAGCACTCACCATTAAAAAACCTGTGTCAATGTGTAACCTTAATTAAAATAACAATTAAATTACAAAACAAAACTGCCCTTGCCAGGAAGGGATTTTAAACAGGGAAACTCAAATAGATAAAAAGAGCCAGCATTCCTGCTATCCAGGTGTGATCAGAGCCCTAATATGAAAATCTGAAAAATAAAAAGGAGACAAAACAAAGATGGCGTATTCAGAGCCAACACCCAGAAAGCTCCCTGGGCTGGGCTGGGCTGGGCTTGGTGGCCCTGCGGCAGGAGTGACTCTGCAAACCAGGACCCTCTGCGGGGTAGGGCAGGCGTTCATCACCATCAGATATGAAGGAGAAGGTGCTCAAAGAGTGCCCCGCAGCTCACGACCACACAGGTCTCCCTTCCGGTCTCCCTGGAGTTCCCCTGACGGCCACAGGACTAACAGAAGTGTCGCTCTCTTGGCCATTACCTTCTAAATATTTCCTGAATTTAACATTAATGCAAAGTTCAGTAGCAAGACAAGGAAAATCACACCTCAAGACTTAATGGTCCATCGAAACAAACACTGACGTTTCACATTATCCTATCGTAAAGATAATGGGCAGTGATTCACTCCACCGAGAAGGAAATAGTTCAAAATAAAAATTATTTCAGTTCAATTCCCAGCATTGACACTGTGGGGGTGTGTGTATGTGCACGTGCACGCTCACACTCACGTGCATAAATATGTTCAAGAGGCCACAGAAGAAGCAGAATCTATGCTGGATGTCATGGTAAGAGCTAACACAGGCGGGTGCTTGGGAGCTTGAGGTTGACAGGACTGTTTAGAGGTAAAATCCTCTAGTTTTACAGATGCAAGAAGAGAAGTGAGGAAGATTATTGACCTTGTGAACAATCAGCTAGTAACTGAGAGAGCTGGGGTGTGAACCAACGTCTCTCTGAATCCTGGATTTGTACTCTTTTCTCTGTATCTCATTGCCTTTGGGGTGGAGGGCTCAAACCTTGGCGTGGCAGGTTTCAGGAGCACTGGTCAGAGAAGAGCTCAACTTACAAGGCAGGCAGAGCAAGCTTATCCACAGAAAACCAGAAGCCCTGGTGTGGATGCCCTGAAAACCTGAGCAACGCAACCACAGAGGAAGCGGACATCTCTGCAAGGGCCACTCCCCAGAGCGCCACCTTCCATTGCCACTAACCTGTCTTCCAACATCCCCCAGCAAAGGCAGGGCTGTCAGGTGCTGAGAAGATATTTAGGGAGAAGGACTTACCGACCCACAGCAGTGCACATGGGAAGGAGAGGTCGGGCGCTGCATGTGTTTTGAAGGTTTCTGAACCAACAAGGTTTCCTGACAGCGTGAGGGAAAGAGAAGCACCAAGGATACACGAAAATGAGTGGCCTCTCCCAGGACGAGATGCAGAATTCTCCGGCATTGATTGGTGGCATCAACTCACAGTGTCACTACTGAAACGGCCCCCATTTCTTTAGAAGTTACAGAAAATTAAAACTTGACTCCTATCTCTCCACCTGTACAAATCAACTCAAAATGGATGGAAGACCTAAATGTAAAACGTGAAACTCTGAAACTCCTAGAAGAAAATGCAGGGGAAGCTCTTCAAGACATTGGTAAAGGAACCATCTTCTGCATTAGACCCAGAAAGCACAGGAAACAAGCAAACATTGAAAAACAGGATTCCATCAAACTAAAAAAGCTGCCCAGCAAAGGAAACATGGCCAGAGAGACCAGGAGCCGACAGACGGGAGAAAACGTGTGCCAGCGATTCATCTGACAGAGGTGTGTAAAAAACTTTAAAAAAAAAGCGATACAATTTAAATAATGGACAAAGTGGTTTTTTTTTCAAATGTATTTATTTCAAAAGAAGAAATATAATGACTTATAACTCTTATGAAAAACCTCAATATCATTAGCCATCAGGAAAATGCAAATTAAAACTTCAATAAAATCCCACCTTTCCTGAGTTAGAATGGGTATTATAAACACCAACCAGTGCTGGCACAGATGTGGGAAAGGAAGCTCTCATATACGGTTGGTAGGAATGTAAAGCAGCCACGATGAAGAACAGTCCAGAGGTGCCTCCAAAAACTCAAAGGAGGTCACCCTCTGATGGAGCTGCGCCATTCCTGCCTCTTCAGCCAAAGCAAATGACATCAGCATCCTGAAGACACCTGTGTGTGCCCCGTTCATCATGCACCAGGCAAAGGTGTGGAGTCCGACTCCAGGCCCGCCAACAGGTGAATGTAAAGAAAATGTGCTACATGAGGAGTATCATTCAGCCCCAAGAAGATCAGAGTCCTGTCTTTTGCAGAGAAATGGATGGGACTGAAGGGCATTATGTTAAATGAAATGAGCCGGACACCGACAGGCAAGTACCACCTGTTCTCTCTCATATGTGGAAAGTAAAAAAATAAAGTCGACCTGAAAGTGGACAGTGATTCCCAGGGACTAGAAGAGAGCCAGGGCAGGGGTGAGGCAGGGTGCTGGTGAAGGAGGGTGTTGGAGTGGTCGATGGGCGTCGTATGCACATCTGGAAATGCCGTGTGGAATCCCATTAATGTGTTCAGTGAAAATGTGTTGATAAAAGGCAAAAATGAAACAGATGCCAGAGATGTCACTCCTCCACCCAAACCCTACCATGGTTCCATGTTTCTGTTAGAATAAAAGCTAAAGTCCTGGAAGGTCTTTAGCCCACTCACCTCTTCTCCCATTCACCTCTCTGCCATCCATCATCTGCCACAGTCTGGCTGGGCACAATTCACGAGCCACTTGTCAAGCAGAAACCAACTTTATTTTTAGAACACACACGCCACACCACACGAGCTCTTCAGGAATTCCCTCAGAGCCCAACTGCCACCACCAGCTTCCCACAAGCCTCTCAACCCCCCACTCCTCCCGCTCTTGAGGCCAATTGGCTGGGTCGCATGGGCGGAGCCAAAAGAGTCCCCCAATGAGCAGCTCTGTGGTCTGAAAGGTCGGGGAAACAGCCCAATGAGCATCACCGCAGAGGAGCCAGTCAGCTGGAAGTTTGCTGGGGCCGCTGTGAGCCAATCATCAGCTGGCAGTCTGAAGTTTGCTGGCAGCTGGAAGTTTGCTGGGGCCCCTTTGGCCGTGGCTCTCAACATCTCCCCCTCTCTGTTTAATTAAACAACAAGCATGTGGCTTAGGGACCGTGTCTGCCTTAGGTTGTCCAATACTACATATGGTCCTTGCCCGTCATCGGATGAGCTGACCTCAAGGCATCAGCCTCCTGTCTTAGGTTGGTACCATTGTAATTGGATCTTACCCGTCATTGACTACCGGTCCAGCATACAGCCACACCTGTAGATAGGCTTTTGTACTAGTGGGGGGGTGAGGTTCTTTGCCTCACCTCTGTCGGCCCCCAAGTTTTAGCTGAACGACCATCACAAGCAGAAGGGAGGAGGATACACCAAGCCAATTGACGGCTCCTTTTGGAAAAATTGTACCACTGATGACACCATCAGCAAAAATACCCCGACACTACCACAAGTCTCTGCACCAACAGACAGTTCACATTGTATACAAGTGATATATAGTCAAGGCAAGTTCTGCAAGCAGTTTAGTGATAGCTATCGAAGAAGCTGTAGTTTGGTTTTATCTTTGTCTTCATCGGCACTGGGATGAAGATAGGAATTCTGGCAATGATGGCTAAAGAAAATATTCTGTAACATTTCAGCAGGCAGTAAAGGAAAGCAATTTTCTGAACAATTTACATTATCCTGAATATAATTATTAAATATAATGAAAAGGAAAGGTGAAAGTAAACAAAGATCTGTTAACCTCCTTTTTTGTTCACATATTAAAACAATCCTCAACAGCTGTTTACCCAATTTAAATTAAACCATTTAAATCACGTGAATAAAAAAAAATTTGGATCAATTTTTTCATGAGCGCTCGTCATATATGGTATATGGACATACGCACATACAAACATACAACACAAGACACAAGTGTGCACACATAATATAATACATACAACACATAACATAATAGTAAAGGCCTTGTAACTTTTTACAGGTGAAATCTTCATTGTAATGTTTAAAAACTCCATAGTCAAAAAATAGAACTGATCAGCAAAACATTAACCTAGGTCTGTATGAGCTGAAAAAAACAAAATAGAACTTCATGATGTGGGAAAGGGCAATAATAAATAAATAAATAATAAATAAATAAAAAAAGCATCCTGGTTTCATTAGCCTCCAGGTGTGGGAGAACCACTGACACAGATGTAAGGATAGCCAAACTGGAGTTCTGGATATCAGCTGTTATGGATTTGAGCCAAGTCATCTTCTTTTTGGTCTGTAGAAATCGCTTTAGTTAGTTTCTCTGGAATCCAAATCGGCTGCTGTTTCCCTTGTGGAAACACACAAACAGACCCCCGACTCCAGAAAATTACTGGGTCAGGACCTTTCCATGGTCCTGTTAGAATATCCTTCCAAAGTACCTTGGGCTTATGTACATTTTTTGGACACATATGCCTTTCCACAGCACTAAGCCCTGATGAATCCAAATTTTAAAAGTTTAGAGTAAAAAGGGTTATTTTAAGTTTATCTCAGCTGAAGCGGCCCCAGTAAACTTCCAGCTGATTGGCTCCTCTGCGGTGATGCTCATTGCGCTGTTTCCCCACCCTTTCAGACCATGGAGCTGCTCATTGGGGGACTCTTTTGGCTCCGCCCATGCGACCCAGCCAATCGGCCTCAAGAGCGGGAGGAGTGGGGGGTTGAGAGGCTTGTGGGAAGCCGGTGGTGGCAGTTGGGCTCTGAGGGAATTCCTGAAGAGCTCGTGTGGTGTGGCGTGTGTGTTCTAAAAATAAAGTTGGTTTCTGCTTGACAAGTGGCTCGTGAATTGTGCCCAGCCAGACTGCGGCATTTGGTGGCCCATACAGGGAAACAGCCCAATGAGCATCACTGCAGAGGAGCCAATCAGCTGGAAGTTTGCTGGGGTTGTGGTGAGCCAATCAGCTGGAAGTTTGCTGGGGTTGTGGTGAGCCAATCAGCTGGAAGTTTGCTAGGGCGCTTCAGCTGTGGCTCTCAACAGTCATCTGCTTCTTTCTCCCTCTCCCATTTTACCTTTCATTGGACCAACGTGCTTTTCCTCAAATAAGTCAGCCATGTCCCTCCCCTAGGGCTTGGAGTGGCTGTTCTCTCCCCCCAAGGTACCTACCTGGCCAGCTCCCCCCACCTCCACATGTCACTCTGTCGTTTCCTCAGTGAGGCTGGTTAGACCACAGGATGCAAAGGTACATCTTACTGGACACTCCCCGGCTCCCTCACCCAGCTTGGAGGGAGCAGCACAGGGCTCTGTGCTGATCACTGATATAGCTTAACCATCGAGGACTTCACAGGTCCTTCAAAATATTTGGTAAGTGAATAAATGAATGGCAGACGGATTTAAGAGGAATCCCAAAGTCAGGCAGAGGATTAGCAGAAGGGTGTCCTATGATCTCTTCTTTTACATCCATATTGCACACTGAGGATGCTGGATGAGGCCTCCTTCCATCCCAAGGCACCACAGCTCTTGCTGAAAGGTCTGTTCTCCCTGACAGTCACCTCTCCCTCTTTAACAACAGTTCCCAAGTTCCACTGGCCTCACCGCCCATTCAGACCATGAGGCCTAGAGGGATTCCACATCCACCCGTGAGGCAGGGGACATGTCTGTCACTCAAGCCCATGGGCATACTGCATTTCCCTGGCCACTGGAACCAGGCATAGGAACCAGTCTGTGGGCTTCAGAGTCACATCTGAATGAAAAGGCAGGGTAAAAGCAGGTATCCCTACCTCAATGCCAGGTGGATGTCACCTTAGAGAGAACATGGAGCTGCTGGGGACAACCAGACTGAATAAAGTCAACTCCACGGAAGATTGAGCCAAGAAATGGGAGGAAGCCAAGTCCTCACATATCAGTGGCACCCTGAATTTAGCAGGCATCCCTAACTTTAGGGATGCAAATTTAAAAACTCCATGTATGACCTAAGACGGTTTGAGCTGGGTTTCTGTCATTTTCAATTTAAAAATAACATCTGACACTAGAGCTGGGGAATGTTTATAGGACTGTCTTTACTGGTGGATGAGCTAAAATTAAAGACTATTCCACCCAAGTGATAGACCATATAAACCCCCGCCTTCTCCCCAGCCCACCTCAGCTCAGACTAGAAAGTTCAGTCTGCAACCCGAACTTGCCCTCGTTCCTTCTCCAACTCTGTGTGTGCGTAAAGAAAACAAGAGTTACAAAGAAAAAGAGGGGAATTTTTGAAGACCTTCTGTTTACCTGATACTCAGAGACCATCGCATGTATAGCAGGTGCTCAATAAATACTTACTGAGTGATCGAACGGAGAGAAGAAAACCGCTTGTGCACGCTCAGTGCTTTCCTCTCTTTTTTTCCTTTTCCCACTGTGAACAGCGAGCCAAAGTGATGATGGTGTAATTGAATTACAGTTGGTCCAGCCGACATCTGTGGGAGCCGGCTCTGCCTTCCTGGTTTAAGAGGGTACATGGGGTACTTGGCGAGGATGCAGAAATGAAACCCAGTGGTGGGCTGGGAAGTATAACACGTTAATCCAGGCAAGAGGACAGACGGCAGCGAAGGACAACTAGACAGACACACACTGGTCTGCACGTGTACCAAGTCCAAGAGCTTAGAGATGACACCACCGGATAATCTTCTGTTCTACAGAAGAGGAAACCGAGGCTTCCAGAACTGGGTCAGCTAGGGGAAATGCCACAGCTCCCCGGTACGGTCTAGGGTGCTGCTTTTCAAACTGTGGGTCCACTCCTACTAGTGGGTTGTGAAATTAATTAGTGGGTTTGGTCAATTTTTGTTTTTAATGAACAAAGGAGGGTAAAATGGTATAGAAAAGGGACAATTCTGAGTGCATTTTGTTTATCAGTAGGTATTACTGTGTATGATTTTTATGTCCGTTTACATACGCACACAGCCATACATATTGTGTACCAGGTCGGGATGTAAAATGTATCTCACACTATTAATCCGCTTTTGAACATTTCTAAGCCACAGATGGAAGCAGAGCCCACAGAGAAGATGGGCCTGGGCTCTGGCCTCCTCTTCCACAGTAGAGAGTACAAGCCTGGCCAGTCACCAGAACCATCTAGGGAGATTTTTGAAAATACAGATTCCTGAGCCCCACGTCCAGAGATTATGTAAGATTCTGCACAAATCATTCTGGAAAGACTCTTGTGTTTGTAAAGTTTGCCAGGGATTTCTCATGCACAGATTAGTTTTAAGACCAGACAACCCTTCGAAGGAGAGAATCAGCAGAGGCCCGTCTCCATCAGGATTGATCTACAAAGTACCGCAGGAGGGACTCGAGAAGCCTGGAACTAGATGTCACAGTTGCCCTGCGCTTTCGAATTCCCTGGGGAGGTGAATTTCTTGAGGTTGGCGACCTGGTGTCTCACCATCGCCTAGACAAGCACTTGACACAACAGGTGCCTAAAGACGTATGGAATGACAGAGTCTCCCTGAAAGTGACACCGAGTTGGCTGTGTAGCCCCCGTGTCATTCACCTCATGTCCACTGTCACTTTCCTGGCCTGTGGGATGGAGACCAGGGGTTAGCTACGGAGGCTGAATGAGATGGTGCCTGCCCCACACTGAGCGACCTGACAGACCTACTGACAGAGATCGGGACACGGTTGTACTAGTGGGACTGTTGTGGCTATTGTTTTTGTGTTTGCTTAGAGTAAAGGCTTGGGAAACATTGATTGGTTTTAACATAAATGCAGATGGAATATAAAAAAGAAATCAGCATCAGTAGGACTGTGCCCACGGGGGAAAAATCCTATCTTTCAGTCTTTTTTTTTTTTTTTAGAATTTTTAATATTTATTTTTTAGTTCTTGGCAGACACAACATCTTTGTTGGTATGTGGTGCTGAGGATCGAACCCGGGCCGCACGCACACCAGGCGAGCGCGCTACCGCTTGAGCCACATCCCCAGCCCCTATCTTTCAGTCTTAAATATTAGATGATGATCTGTCTGTCATGCAAGCACAGTCTTGACTTAAATCAGGGGAAAATAGGGGACAGACAAGGAATCCAGACATGGATTCTGTAATCCAGTGGGAGTTAAATTACCTCAGTGGCATCAGAGGGACCAACAGAATGCTGCCCCAGGAATTTTTCTGAGAAAAATAAAAGTTATACAAAACTACATCTCCCTTGTACAGTTAGAAAAACCTGGAGAGGGGCTGCACCAGGCTGCAGTGGGCCCTAAATCCTCTTTTTTGGTTCCAAAAGGGCTCCTGAAGTCACCACAGCACTGGAGGTGCCAGCTCTCTGTGATTGGCACCTACCCAACTGGCTAGATCTGCAGCCCACTTTGGGTACCTGCTGTGGTCATTGCAGTGAAAGTGCAGGACATGCCAGTCGCCTATGTTCCTTGTCAGGCTTCTCCCACATGGGTGAGGTGACTCGCTCCCACAGCCATCCACACACCCTGTGAGCCGTACAACCTTCCTGGGGCTCCTCCAATAGCCCAGCCTGGGACTGATGCCTCGTCCTTCCCACAGGTGGCTGTCACAGGTGTGCGTGTCTGCGCTGGAGGAGCCAGCACGTGATTTGAAACTTGTTCATATTTTCCCTCTTGATGGGGGGAAAGGTGAAATTTTTGGTAAACCCTTAACAGATCCCCGTGACAACATAGCATCGCTTTTCTGAAACCTGAAACCATGCCATTGTAGAAAGCATGCTTGTTTGCTTGTTGGATTTTTGTGGGTGAAATTAGAAACTTGCCCAACGGGGTTGTCACCTGCTAATTCTGAAGGTGTGGCAATTGGCTACTGGGATAAACCCACAAAAATAATAAAAATCAATGTGTATGCATGTGTTGGGCTCCTTTATTGAAATGGCTTTTTGAATGGCTTCCACCCGAAGAGGCCAAAGGAGAGAGAGGAGCAGTTTGTAAGGCACCACCTCATGAATCGTCACGTGCCTCAGGACACCGGGACCCATGCTCTCTCTGACTGAAGACATACCACAGATGCCCTGGGCCTTTTCCTGGCTGCCTCCTGCAGCCTTTCCCGTTTGCTCTTTCTTTTTACACAGGTAACAGTCTCTCTGGAATCTTGCCTCTGACGTTTTTGTAAATCACAACCCCTCCCCAGCCCAGCATCTTCTAACACACACTCATTCTCATCCAAACCCCAACAGTACAGAGCCCAAGACCCACGCTTGACAGCTGAGACTGGGTTTGAACCCCAGTTCTGCCCTTTAATAACCAAAAGAGTGTAGGGGTATTTCCCAACCTTTTTGAGTTTCAGATCCCTAATTTTAAAAAGCTCTTTTGAAATCCCTGTGGCAGGGAACTGTGAGGATGACAGGAGATGAGGGAGGTAATAAACAACTTCAAGCAGAGGCTTCCGGACCATTGCCAAGGAATCTGCAATTTTATCTGTCTGTTTGCCTGCTTGCTTAATATTTTATGTTTTTTTGTATTTATTACATAATTATAGTAAAATGCAATTATCTTGGTTTAGCACCAACTAACACAAGGAGATTATCACCGTGGTCCAAGGGAACTTGACCGCTTCATTTCCTGGACATTTGTAAGTTCTGCACTTGGGTCATTGGGGCCAGTGGTGATGACACCCACACCTGGATTGTGTCTGTTGGGGCCTTTACAATTTAAGTGATCCCGGGGGGGCACCCTTCACTTTAGAAAAGGCAGGCAGAAGGTCAAAGACCACAAGATCTCAGGGTCTTCCTGTGGAGTCAGGGTACTTCAAATTGTCCCATTAGGGTCTGGACCTCGACTGAAACATGGCCTTCCGGTTGGCTGCTCCAGAGACTTCTTTTGGGAAGTTTTGATTAGTTCTTGGGGTAGGGCAAACCCTGGGTGAGGAAATCTTGATAGCCAAACTCACAAGAGACTGTAAAAAACGAGGAAGCAACTGTACGGATTTGAAAGGAGAAACTGTGAACTGTTAGCACACGGGAAGGCCACAGTGGCAGGTCAATGCACCCAGACCTTCCCTGAAATAAGGAAAACCACATTCTCATTTGGTGACTACTGAGTCAGAACAAGGGCACACAGGTGTTCTTAATGCGTATTTGTCACAGAAAACATTTTGAAGCTCTCTTCCCCATGCTTGAGTGGTTAGAGAACACTATTGCTCAAGCTGTTTGGCTAAATCCTCAGGACAATGCTGGGTACACAGGGAACATGTCCCTTATCTGTTCCCCCAAACATGTCCTTGGCCTCCACTCCATGCTAGGCACTATGCCAAGTGTCCTAAAGACATTCTAGTCAAGCCTTCTGGCGATGATATGAGGAAAGGTGCGCTGTTATCACACCTCACATAATCTGGGGTTTAAGAGGAGACACTTGCCTGAGGACAAGGGATCAAGTGTCAGAGCCAGGACTGAAGCTAGGGAAGACTGAGTCTCACTCTCCACCTTGAACTTGTGCTGCTCACGTTGGACCAAATTAATGCCACCTTTATCAGCCCACCTCCCATCACAGTGATCCTTGAATTTTGGTGTTTCTGAAGCTCCCTTGGGTACCTATAATCCAACAATTTATAAAGTGACAGGTTACAAGGGTGCCTCAGTGGCCAGATCTCAACTACTTTATGCTTAATTATCTCAATTTAATTAAATCTCTCTGTCCTTCCTGTGTTTTCCTACAATAAGACCCTCAGTCACAAAGCATTACATTTAAAATCGTGTGATTCACATTTACTCTTTTACAATACAGAAACCAAGACCCAGAGAGGCCAGATACCTTGCCCCAGGTTTTTCTTAACATAATCCTTAAGAAATATCTGTGGAGAGCTACCAGGATGAGACATCCTGCCCAAGCCACTGGCAAACCCGAGCTTTTCAGCTCTTACTGCCACACTTTTTTGCTATAGCAGTCCCCCCAAAATTGTTTTTTTAACCAAGATGTAACCCTTTCTCCTGATAATGCAATGTAAATTGTGCCTTGGGTCCAATTGTTTGTCATTCCCTGTCATCAAGTTAGGATCTCTGTCCCTTGAGATAGCTTGGCCTGTAATTTAATCTCTCTTGCCCAATGCTCTCAGCCACATGCATGTCTCAAAGGTCAGGTCCTAATGGACCACATTGATACAGTGTTGCAGTGAGCCTAGGAGGAGCCCGATGTCATAATCAATCCCCTTAGAGATTTCTTAACCCACCCAATAACTCTGTGCAAATAACTGTTGACTGGGTTAAGGAATTAAAGAATCAATGAGCAGCACATCACTCTGATGGCTGCTTGAGGAATCTGAGTTAAAAGCCCCGTGGCCCAGGAAGCAGGGTAGCCACCAGTCCTGAGGCAGGAGGACTATGATACCCTACTGCTCTGTCCTCTGCCTGAGCAGCCAGTGGCAACAGGTGATGAGCACTCATCCACTGAGCTGAGCCTCAGCTCTGCATCCCGCTGCAGTGGCTACATGCAACCAGCCTCTAGGCCCTGATTTGGGGCAGGATAATGGGAGGGATGGTGATGGACAAGCAGGAGACGCCAGGAAAATCCACTCACCATAAGACACATAAATTCCTTGTCATTTCATAGGAACTTGGTTCTCACGCTTTAAAACATTGGGTGGAACTTGATCTTGGTGTTTAACCAATTTTAACTTCTCCTCCAATAAATTTCATCAAAATGCACCCAGGAATAAAACGGGGCCTTGGAGCAGCATCTGGAGGCAGGGCAGGCTCATCACCATGCCTCTGAGCTTCAGCGCTTCCTGGAAATCAGGGGTAACTGCAAATCCTCTAAGGTCTGACCACTGGAGCAAGAGCGAGGTGAGGTCACCCAGTCTCCATTAAGTGGACTCCTATCACATGGGAGTCACTGAGGATATAGAGGGACACAAGCAGTCCTCTCCAAGACCTCAGTCCGGGTGAAGCCCAAGTGGTCTGAGGAGGGAGATTGCTGTGTTTGGAAATTGTGTTTTGGTGTGCCACAGTGAATAGCTTCCCCAGGAAAGCAAAAGCTAGATAACACTGCAAAAGGAGGTCAACAGTGTCTCAGCCTGGGGGCCTGGACTTGGCACTGAGAGTCCTTCTCAGGCCCACAGTCTAGAAGCTGTGTGAAGCTGAGTGTATTTCTTTGGCCCCTCTAAAAATCTCAACTTCCTCATTCCTAAAATGGGGCTAATTCTAGCACTACGCATAGGATTGCTGCTGGCTTTTGATGGTCTCTGAAAAGCACATCACTTGGCTCATGTGGGAGCTCAGTAGATCTTAATACTGTGTTTTAATTATTAACCTTTTATCCTAATTATTCACCTGAATGAATAAAGCATTCTATTGAAAGAAGGAAAGAGAGAGGTGGGGCGGGGGAGAGGGAGCAGGGAAGGAGGGAGACTATGTGCTTGCTCTTCAAATTGATCCAAAATAAAATAAGATAAAACCCAACTAGAAGTGAAAAGCGTGATGGGCGTGCAAAAGTAAGGCATGCCACACCACTTCTCCCCGCCCAGCGGTCTCCTCACTAACAGGCCCCGCCAGCCCTCCATAGGCCTGACTCCGTCAACAGCCACTTGCTTGTGCCCCCAGAAGAGGCCGTTTGGGTCCACGCACCGACTTCCCATTTACTCTTCTGCTCTTCTTCCAAAGTCAGGAGAATTTAAAAGTGACAGCTGCTTTACTCTGCACAAGCTACAGCCTGGGGCACAAATGCCAAGCTCTGCCACTCAATCAGCGACCTCTCCCCAACAAGGGCCACGGAGGGAGGCTCTTATAGGATAATTGATGTTTGTTCATGGGCAAGTCCAGATTTGAGCACAGTTTTGAAAATCAAGCACCTGCTTCACGTCAGATTCCTTTCCAGAGCTCAAGATGCACAACTCTGCCTTTAGATCTCAGTGCAAAAGGCCAACAGGGAGCAAGTCTCTGTGGTCATTTCAGATGGCACCCAGTGCATACTGTGAAACCAAGAGCCTGGGGCGGAGGGCTTGGGGGCAGGGACCTTCTCTACCCCAGGAACACTTTCCACCATCTCAGCCTGAGTCCTGGCACAAGGTCTCCACAGCCTCTGTCTTCAGCAAACAAGTAAAAGTTTGGTATTAAATAGGGTTTCTCTATTCATTTATCAGAAAACAGACATCCATGGAGTTTGAGACTTTATTAACCCTGACAAATTCTCCTACAGTACCAGATGCTAGATATGTGTCATAAGAACACAGAAATTTTTTTTAGAAAAGTCACATGATCAGGATTTCAAGGTGATAGCAGATAGGTCACACATCCTCCACTGCCCCTGTGAGAATCCCCGGAGCCCTGGACTCGCCTCCTGATCGGTCTCCCATAATTCCCCTGCTGCCCTCTGCAATGCCCTGTGCACATGGTAGCCCAAGTGACCTTTTAAAAATACACCTCTGATCAAGCCACTTCCCTACTGAAAGCTGTTCAGTGGCCGCCGTGATTTTATCTAAAGATCAGGCACTAATCCAGCTCATGACCAAGGCTAATGTTCAAAATGTGTAACACGCCAGGAGCTGACCAGTCAAAATGCAGGGGAGCCAAGAACAACCTTCTTTACAAACACATGACGCTGGTATGTGTATATTTACTTTAAAATTTTCTACCTGGACTGTCAATCTGTATATTAAATATCAGTAAGATTAATTTCTTTCTCATAAAAATAAATGCAAATATACATTCCACTATTTCCTTTCCCAGGAATTTGGCATGTGCACCCTGAACAAGAAACTTGGCATCCACAGATGCAGGCGCGAACAATGACCTCTTGTGAACGGGGAACACACAACAGGGTATTGTTCGTCTCCACGTCCTGTTACAGCCCGCCCACGCCACACGTGTGGGCCTGGAAATTTCATGCAAACCAAATTTTAGCAAGAGAAACCATGTCGTAAGCCCAATGAGATAAACTGGCGGTTTATAGGAACATCCTGCGGCATCACTTTTGAAGAATAAATAAATATTTTGTAATTATATTAGGTCAATATCAATTCATCGGTTTTCCTAAGCTCCAACAATGAATTTCTTAAAACAATCTATCACCGCAAAAAGGAGCCTATTACTAAGAGAGTCAGGAAATCAAATTATATTTCTTGATCATTCACAATCTAATTATTTCACTATCACTATCGCATTGGAAGGAACATGATGAACTCTTTGAGAGAACTTTGCCGTTATGACAGAAATAACTAGTGTGCTCTTTCACAAAAATGTTGCAGACATGGGCGGGCCTGGTTGACAAGGACAGTGTTCCAGGAGTTCAGGATGGACACAGCCAGGTGTGGACTGACCTTGTACCATTCACAGACGTTGGCCCCTGATCATCCCCATGTCCCATCTTTGGTTCATGCTGTTTCTCTCATCAGGAAAGCTGCACCTAGACTCAGCCATCCCCTCTCCCAGACAACTGCAGGTCAGCACAGGCCCTTGTGTGAGTGCGCACGTTCTCTCTCGTTCTCTCTCTCTCTCTCTCTCTCTCTCTCTCTCTCTCTCTCTCTCTCTCTCTCTCTCTCCAGCACAGACACCTAAATGCTGCCAACCTTCAAAGCCCATCCAAATAGGACCTTTTCTAGAAACACTCCCTCAACTGTTCCCACCATGAAGAGCAATGCACTTGAAATCACCTGTTTTTCTCTGAACCATACTAAACTATAACAGCCATTTTGAAGGGCTGCTCAGCTTCACTCCTCCCACTAGATGATCCTGAGGTTCCACACTTCACCTCACGCACTTGCCACGTCACTACTATTTAAGTGATCGATGCTCCATGAATCTTTGGGAATGAATAGAGAGACCAACCAGCAGCCCAGGGGGTTTAGGTTGTTTCTGAAAGTGTTATTACTGGAGGGTGTTATGGGTCACCTAATCATTGATGAGCGTGAACCCCAGAGTCCTGGGGTGTCCTACAGAAGGAGCTTCAATGTCCAATTGTCCTTCTCCACCTCGCCATGATGACACCTCCCCACTGGGACTTATGAAACTCTGAGCTCTCATCCAGTGGTGCATATGACAGCCCCAGCCAAGGAGGACAGCACCAGGCCACAGGCCAGTGGCTCCGGGAGGAATCCCTCATTCGCCCCCCAGGAGTCCTTCTCCCAGGCTACCATTTTGGTGTTCTTCAGAGCCAGGCAAGAACTGGCTGGTCAGAGTCACAACAACCAGCTTAGAAAGTCTATGTTCTAGGCCGCTGACCACAGATAATGGTCATGGAATACAGATAAGGGAAATGGAATCTGTGTACACCTCAATTTCCATGAGTTCAACCAAAGGCATAGCTCACACCCATCCCACCCCCACAAGTAAAACTGTCATTCTCTGCATTCTTCAAAACTGATCCTAATCTTATCCATGGTCATTTGTGAATAAAAAGGATCACACTCCTCAAAAACCGAAACAGATGGGACTAGGAGGGGACAAGGGTTTCATCGTCCAAGATGGTTCTTACCTAGTGGTTGGTTAGCTGCCAGTTTAAGCATCAATGCTTCTAAGTGCTCTGTGAAAAGGAAACTGTTAGAATGCCCTGAATTTGCATTTTTAGAATCACCTCCCAGGTAAGTGATGTTTTATTTGGTTTATCATTAGTTTTTTTTAAACATTGTGATAATAACAAACTTGAGGTGAGTTGAAGTAAAGATACCTTTAAAAAAAAAATTCAAAGTTTGGGGGCTGAGAGTATAGCTCAGGGCAGAGTGCCTGCCCAGCTTGTAGGGGGAAAAAAATGTTTGGTTAGCTCTCCACCTAGGAAATTTGAAAGTCCAAATTTATTGTTTTTGTGTGGAATATAAATTTTACCTGGATAAATCCTACTTTCTACTTTTGGTTTCAATTTTTATGGAAGATCTAAATGCCTACAAAAGTAGAAAGAGTCATTTAGTGAAACTGGAGATACCATTGCCAGCCTCCAAAATGATCAATCCTGGACAATCTTGTTTGACCTATGCCCACGTATGTCCCTACCCAGACACCAACTTATTTCGAAGCAAATCTCAGACATCATATCAATTGCATCTAAAAATATTCCAATATGAATATTATAAAAGACAATGATATTTAAGAACACATGAAATATTATCCTACCTAAAAAGAATTAGCAAATACAGTTCTTTTATATCCCTGAGTATCTCTTCAATATAACAGTGTTTATATTTCCTTGATCATCTCAAATATTTAAAAACTCTTCAAAAACAGGCTCACACGAGGCCATACAATTGGGATTGGTTGTTAGTCTCTAAAGTCTTTTTTAATCTTTAAGTTCTTCCTCATTTTTTTTTTTATCATATCCTTAAAACGTTTTGTCGAGGTTGTTGAAGAAGCTGGGTCGTTTGTCCTAGAGAAGCTCCTGCAGTCTGTGTGCTGTGGGAGGCATCCCTGAAGAGCTCACCTGTTCCTGGAGACCCTGCACTTCCCACAGTCAGCTGTCTGGAGTCTCCATCAGATTCAGTTCGATTTGGGGAGAGGACATGGATCCTTCATGGATAGAGTTGTGTCCTTCTATCAGTTGAGTTCTTTCTCTTTGCAGATGTTGACAATCATTGTCTAGATTCAATAATTCAGCAGGGTTTGCAAAATCACCCTCACTTCTCCAGCCTGCGGGGACACCAGAAGCAAGGTTCACTTTGGCTCCCTAACTCCCGCCATTCCTCTTCATTTGCTATGTTACCTTCATAGAGAGGAACTTCCTCTCTTCAACTCTTATTTTCTGAGGTTTCATTCATATAGAAAACACAGGATGAATGGGTTTTTTTTCTTTCTTCTATTTACCAATTGTCCAGCGAGCTCTTCTCTGGCATTCTCCAAAAACTGACCAAGGATTTTTCTAGCACCATTTGGAACTCATGGATTCAAACATATTTGATGTTTCTCAATCCATTTTAGTTATTATCTTTATTAGTGTTAAAACATTCGCCCTGTGGGAGCTTCTGCAAGTTGGCTCCTGAATCTTTTTGACATGTCCCTTCTCATCTTTGATAGCTTCCTGGCTTTGAGTTTTGCCAAGCTGCCTCAGGCTGACTTTGTTTGTTTCCTCACAGATGTGGGACCAGCCATCTTGCCAAGGAGATGCGCTTCCTCCTGGGAGAACCACCTGAGCTGCTCTCATGGCCTCTGGCTTGAGTGTTCATTCTAGGCCTTTTGAGTGGGCGGCTTAAAGTTCTGTCTGTCTATATATCTATCTAGTTCATACTGATATCCCTAATTCAAGATCAACACTAAGATTCTACTTAAGTCCCTTGACCTTACATGTGTTCACACTCATGCCAACAATCCCCTTCTCCACGCCCCCAGCAGAACTACTCATCAGCTTTGTCCCACACCATACTTAAAACAGACTTAAAATACCAATACAAATGTTAGCATATAATAGGATTACTGAAAATAGTTTAAGATTTCTTTTTTTGGCAGTTCTTTTTGTCCTTAAAGTGTGTACTAACCAGGAATATATAGTCAGATTATCATATTTAAAATTCAATTGAAGGAGTTCCTCTCTTTTTGTTTATGCCAACAGCTTAATTCATGGTGATGTGTACTTGTTTCATTTTGTTTTTGACTTTTAGAGATTTTTAAATTTAAATTTTATAATCCAGTTTTACTATGATATAACAAAACATTTGCATGTTTCCAAATCTAATTCACAAAATGAAATATATTGAACCAGACTATCTTTAAGTCCCCTCCACACGAGTCCTTCCCTCTCCCCCAAGCAGTCATATTTAAAGTGGATGGTTTATTCTTCCATTGCTTTCTTAATACAGGCAAATTTATGTATTTTTCTGTCTTTGTTCCCTTGACATGCCCTGGAGTCACTCCATAGCTGTGCGTGAGGATCCTCCCCACTTCCTTTCGGAGGGAACAGGGCTAACAGTGAGGGTGCCATACAGCTCACTCCATTACTCCCCTGCTGATAGGCCCGGGGTCCTTTCCAGGCATTTTCTCTGATAAATATGGCTGCAGCGAGTATCCTGCACCTTGGTCTTTTCATGTTTTTGCCAGGATGTCTTGGAGATCCCTAGAAGTGGAATTGCCAGGCCATGGGGTAAACGTGCACATAATTTTGCTAGAGAAAGCCAAGGCCTACCCACAGGGACTGTACCGCTTCCTACTCCCCCCAGCGTAGAATGGAAGTGCCGTTCCCCACAGCTTTGCCATAGAGTGTGTTGTCTGCCTTTTGGATTTTAGAATCTAACAGGTGAGAGAGGCTATCGAAGTGTAGTTTTTACTTTACTGTATCATACTGTGAATTAAGCTGAGCATCTTTTCATATTGTTAAAAGAGATTTCAATTTCTTTTTCTTACATTTTGACTCTTTTTTTTTTTTTTTTGGTCAAATTGTTGGAGTTTTTCCTCCTCTGTTTTTAGAAACCTTCTTATACAAAGAGCTACTAACCCTTTGTCTCTGTGTGAAAATATTTCTTCCTAGTTTATGATTTTTCTTCTAATTTGGTGGTTGTTCTTATTTTTTTTGTTATTTTTTTTGTATACAATGATTTTTTTTATTTCAATGCAACCAAATTTATCAATCTTTTCCTTCATTGTGCCTACGTTTAAGTCATAGGTCAGAAATTGACATTCTCTCCAAGGTCAGGAAATAATTTGTCAATATTTTCTTTGAATATTTTTGTAGCTTCAGTTTTTACATTTAAATAACGTGTCTATTTGGAATTCAGCACAACATATGGTATGAGGAGAGGATCTAGTTTTGTTTTTATCCAGTAGCTCTCTACTTATCCCAAAGCCACCTGTTTGTGCCCCCACAAGTCTCAGACGCCACCTTTCTATAGGCAAATGGACCAGTTCCTGGATTCTTTGCTCTCTTTGTCTGTCTGTTCACCAGACTGTGCCAACATCAGTCGGTTCTGACAATAGAGATTTTCCAGTATGTTTTTGTTTCTGAGGGACCTCATCTCCCTCCCTGCACTTCTTTTTCAGGATTTGAGATGGGGAAGGCTTCTTAGTCCTCTGTTCTTACCAGGGAACCTGTCTAGCTTCTAATTGGAGTTATTCACAATCATTTAATATTCCAAACACTGATTGACAGCTATGTGCCTTGATTGACAGGAGTCCACTGCTCTGTTACAGAGCCTGGAACAGAGGAGGTGCTCAATAAATGCTCACTGCAGGGAAGTACCTTGAGGTCTTCTGCTAGAGGTGATCATGCAGCCTCAACTCCCAGCAGTGATGTTGGGGGCTCTACCACAATTTTAATCCCAATTACATCCGCATAAGTGAAAACAAGACGGGCCTTGAAGTTCTTAAGAAATCTGTTTTATAAGAAAAAAAATTCAAAGGAAAAAAGAAAAATCATGCCTTCACATTGATGTGCCTCCAATGAAGCACACTGAAGTGCCTAGACTCCAGGAGGGTGCGGGAGGGAGCCTTTTCCCAGGGCGCCCTCTTGGATGTTTTGAATTTGCACAATGTTTGTGGGTTAACTGTTTGTTAAATTAAACTGCTCAGCAAACTTCCCATCATCCCTTAATCAAGGCTACTGCACTTCAGCTCCTTGAGTTGGGAGATTTCTTTCTCATATGAACAATGCTGTGACCACTGGGACGTTTGGCATCTGCAGAAAGAGAGCCCCTCCGGCTCCCGTGTTGGGCATGCTGTGGGTGACGGAGTCTGGGCCTCCATATCTTGGCTTTTGCCTTGTTTTGTGTTTTTAAAGAACAGACCGTCCTAGGAAAGCAAAGGAAAGAACAGTTCCTTTCTTTAGTAAATGAGTTCAGCACTGGAAATGGGGAAGAGAAAATATGGCACAGAGGAACATGTTTTTCCTGGTTGTTACTGTTCTACTGAAGAAGGCCATGCTGACCACCCAAACTTGTTAAGTAGGACCTGCCATGGTTCTACCAGGCTGATCTGGCACACAAGGTTGGAACAGCAGTTCTATGTCAAAGGAAGCCAAGAAAATCCAGCCTCAGCTTAAAGGCCAAATGGAAATGAGATGATTCCAAAGCCCACACCATGCACGTCCTGACCCTAGCTGGACTTCCAGGTCTTCCTGTTAACAGCCTCCTGACAAAAAGAATGTCTCACAGGACAGGAGATGTGTCAGTGTTCCACCAATGGACTGTAGATGTTTGTCACTCATTTCACCAGTGCCCCCTTGAGAATACCCTACTATGTTTTCAGCATGGGCCTGGGTGCAAATCCCACCTCATTGGACTAGCTGCATGACTAGGGCCAGTCAACAACTCAGTCAGGATAATAACATTAAGAGGTCCAAAGAATGTGAGGCAAGGGCTGGGGATGTGGCTCAAGTGGTAGCGCGCTCGCCTGGCACGTGTGTGGCCCGGGTTCGATCCTCAGAACCACATACAAAGATGTTGGGTCCACCGAAAACTAAAAAATAAATATTAAAAAAAATTCAAAAAAAAAAAAAAAAGAATGTGAGGCAAGAGCATGCTTAGAACAGTACCCAGCATTAACAGTAATTAGCAAGAGAAAATGGGGTCCTTCTTGACTCCCATTTAAGCATCATCTGGTCTGATTTTATATATAAAAAGATAAGCAAAACCTCCTCTCCATTATTTCTGCATGGTTACAATTGATAGCATTTTTAATTAAGACATGTTTACCTGAGCACATGTGCAAAAATAAAATAAAATAAAAATGGTAATTATTGGCTGGGGATGTGGCTCAGCGTTAGAGTACTTGCCTTGCATGTGTGAGGGCCTGGGTTCAAAACCCCACATGATGGAGGAGGAGGAGGAAATGAAAAGAAAGAAATGGCAGTTATGCCTCACACTATCCATCCATCCAAGGGACCGAAGACTTCTTGTTTGCAGATGGCTAGGGCCCTGGTATGTGCACTGGGAGTCACAACCACATGGCCGGTGACCCTCCCTCCCCTGCAGAGACATTGCCTGCAGAGCCACCTTCCAAAGAGGTGCAGCAGCATTTGGATGAGGACCACACTTGCCCTCCCAGGCCTGGGGTCCCCTGCACCACAGCACACTGGGGATTGCAATGCAAAGTCCACTTCTTGATTACTCACAACTGAGTAGCAGGAAGATTATTGTTCTTTGAGGAAACCTGACTTATCCTGGAAGCAGGTTTTTTTCATTTTAGGGAGGGAAGGGGCCAAATTACATTAAAATCTGCTGGAAAATTTTGGTTGGAACAAGGCACAAAAATGTTCCTTGTAGGCTGCAGATGCCTCAGTTGTCGTTCTTTAATAAAGTCAGGGCTCTCTGTAAAAACAAACACGACCCAGGCATGTTCGCCCGCTCTTTGGAATGCATCCGCTGTGCTAAATTAGACTTTTTCAAAAACCCTCACCAATGGCACTGAGGTTGTGCGTGGCTATTGCTGACTCTATAGCAGAGGAATTAAGAGCTAAATTTGTTCTGCTGAGTCCCTGGGTCTCTGATTATCCAAAGGGAATGGAGATTCACTTTGGAAAATCCGCATGATTACACACACGTTTTATTTCAGGGCAGGTTAAAACATTTAAGAGACTCCCAGGAATGCATCTTAACACACTAGGAAAAAATAAATAAAAGAATTCTGATGTCCCTTGGGTGCCCTAGAGACCTGAAATAGGTAAATCACCTCCCAAGGAAGCACTTGGTAAACTCAGTGCTGTAACCCTTGCACCTCTTCCCACTCTCAAACTAGCACAAGAGAAGCACCCTCTGGGGATCCTCATGAATTGACACGGCGTCAACACTGTCCAACACTGATGGGAGGCCCTGGTTCCAGAGCCATTTCTTTTACCTAATTGTGGTTGACTCTTTCTCCCTGGTTCCCTCATGACTGCAAAGGAGAGGAGGAACTTGATGCTCGACACAGTTCCTCTGCGGAACCCACCTAGACCACTACCTGACACCCTTAGGGGAGCCCTAGCTCTGTGTGTGGGAGCCTTGGCTTGTGCCCTGACTCTAAATCTCAGGACCCTCCTCTCTGAGAGACTCTGGGGGGACACAGCCAGGGCTCCTTATGCCTTAGAAGTCTGCCCTATAAAACCTACTCTTTTGCTTCCATTTACTTCTCCATCAATCCCCTCTCCTCCACTGCTTCCCAAAACCTTCGTCTGGTCAGTCTGATTCCTTCCCTGTGAACCCAAGAAGGCCGACGGCAGGCAGCTGCACAGCCCTGATTCCACCTGATGATGCGTTGGTTCACGGTTGTGGCTGTTCTGTTTGTTTTCCTTCCTTTTGTCTTACTGCTCAGGAGGGCACACTCACACCCCAACAGTGAAAAGGAGGCGATGTATTCCTTGCTTCAGTAATGGCTGTGCCATGCTGCCCTTGGCCACGTAGGTGAATATAAAGAATAACCCCGGACATCACCTATTTTATTATAAAACGCAGCAGAAAAAGATCCTATCCAAAGAATGTGCCCCAACTCCCGCTCTGTTGATTCAACCGCTCAGACAGACAGGGAGAACAGCAAGAGCACACGAGAACACACGAGCCAGAGACTACACACTGGGCCAGGGCCAGGAACTGGGGAGGCCTTAGGTTGCTCACGCTGTTGGAGAATACAAAATACAGCCAGAGGCAAGTGCTAGAAAGCCCAGTTGACACTTTATAAGCAAGCCTGTGGCATGGAATAATAGCCTGTGACAACTTAGGGAAAAAAATCTGTAGTTTAGAACATGTTATTTAAAATATCAAAACACCAAAGACTCTAAAGAAATCTAGTCTGTATTGGTGAGAATAATTTTGAAGCCCATAGAAAAACCTCAAGATCAATAAAAAGGAAAGTGTGGAGGGTCGGGTGACTGATGGCCTCCTGGCGGCCTGCACCTCCCTCCCCGGTCCCTCTTCTGGCCCATTCCTCTGTCCTCTGCAGTCCTCAGCACCCTCCTAGTAATCTCTGGTTAAAAGCAATGGCTAACCTTTCGGAGATGCTCCACAGATTCCATATAGAACCTCATTTGCCCCTCACAATGCCCCTGTGGGGTAAGAATTCTCGTCTTCCATTTTACAGAGAGGGAAACTGAGGCTGAGGTGTGTGCAGGTTCTTCAGATCACCCCCAGAAAGTGGCAGAGCAGAGCTCAGTGCAAGCCCCACTGCCTTGTGTGGCCTCACCCTCGTCTACAAAGATGCCGACATTTTGAGGGTCTGTGGAAAGCTCCCACAGGAGTCACACCAATACCCACACACATTGTCCCCAGCGTCACAATGCCAAGCAACATCCTGAAGTCACCAGGCTGGATGCCCTTCGTCCTGCAGTCTAGAGACAGGGATGCGATCGGCCTGTCCCTGCGCAGAGTGAGGCCCTGGCTCAGAATGCAAATCAGGCGTCCATCTCTCTTGGCAGCTCTGGAGCTGGTTTTGAAACGCTTCCACTCCGGAGTCCCGGGGGAAGGCCTGAGGAGTTCGAGGCCGGTCAGGGCCTCCCCTGACGGGAGGCCTGTGAATCTGGTTTGCCGCTCCAGGTCTTGGAAGGCCGAGGCGTTTCCAGCGCTGTCTTTGTGTGAACAGGTCTGTCTTTAAGCCAGTGACTATTTTGCTCCATTTAAAAGGGGAAAAGTAATCTTGAGCAGGGCAAAAACAAGGCCGCACATATGATTTGAATTACAGTCAGATAATCACCATTCATGACCAGTCCAAGCTGGAAGGAAAGCTTGAATTTCTCCTCAGAGACGTTTCCCGGCTTAACTGTTAACAAGGGCTGCGATTGAGTGTGGCCTTTCGGCAAAAACCAAAGAGGCTCAGCCTACTTAAGGCCTTTACTGACTTCTCCAGGCTGCTATGAAATTAGTCCTTCTGGAAGAAGATCATTTATGAGCTTCACTGGAAGCGGTAAAAATAGCCCTTCCACCCCTCCCCACACCCTCCGAAAACATTCTAAAGAAAGTTTTCTCAGGGCTGGGGATGTGGCTCAAGCGGTAGCGCGCCCGCCTGGCATGCGTGCGGCCCGGGTTCGATCCTCAGCACCACATACCAACAAAGATGTTGTGTCCGCCGAGAACTAAAAAATAAATATTAAAAAATTCTCTCTCTCTCTCTCCTCTCTCACTCTCTCAAAAAAAAAAAAGAAAGTTTTCTCGAACACTTTTTCCAAGCGACAGCACTGAGCAGGACTCCACTGCTCTCTGCTTGAGGACACATCAAATGGAAATATCTGTTCTCTGCAGGTTTTCTTGCCCGTGGGATCCCAAGAGCACCAGAAGTTCCTCTTGACCTATGGACATTTGTCAGTCATTTTGGCACAAAAAGGTACAAAGTAGAGAATACATCTGTGGCTCAAAAATTCCAGGGGCATGTATACTTCCTCCAGCTTTGGTTGCTCTTCAGAAGATTGATTCTTCACCTTTCAGAGATGAAAAGGAATAGAAACCAAAGATGTGTCTCCCATAGACAGGTGTGAATGCTCTGAGAGTGCGTGCATAAGCCAGAGTGAGCGCCCTGAGTTCCACCCCAGTGCATAGGAGAACCGCTGGGGGACTTGGGGGAAAATCCCAATGCCAGGCTGCACCCCGACCAGCAGCATCTGAATCTCAGGGGATCGCACTGTTGTCAAGGACAAGCTCCAGGCTCTGAAATCAGAAAAGCCTAGTCCATAGCTTATCTTTTCTGTTTAATGGATTTTGGAAGTTACTTTAACATCTCTGAGCTGTGGTTTCTTCTTATTAAAAGTAAATAACAAACAATGCTCACTTTATCAAGTAGTGAAAATGAGATTCAGTAATATTTGTAAATATAATGGCATATAAGTGGCCCGTCGATGTGTGAGTGCTTAACGTTTTGAAACATTTAACACTTTCCCCCAGGATTTTTGCCTTTCCCTTCAAAAGCCTAGGTAATTGCAGACAAAAGAAAAGATTGATGATGTGTGTAGAGATTCAGGACGGCAGCTCATGGGTAGGAGTATGCCTGGCTCTCCACACCCATGGGTTCCACGTGTATAGATTCAAACAACTGCAGATCAAAAATATTCAAGAAAAAGTTTAACCTCTACTGAACATGTGCAGATGTTTCCTTGTCGTCATTCCTGAACTGTACAGCATAACAATATTTACACTGTATTAGGTCTTATAAGTAATCTAGAGACGGTTTAAACCACAAGCTGGTTATTTGTAAATGTGGTATTGCTTCTAAAAAGGATGTGAGCATCCAGATTTGGGTATCCACTGAGCCAATACCCCACAGATACTGAGGGATGGTTGCACAACCTCCTCAAAAATAGAAAAGCACTTCAGAAGTCCAGTGGACCCAGATAAAATGACAAACATCAGCAGGACTCATCAGCAAGGTAAAGTCCTGACTCCCTTACGTAAGCCTCCCAGTCAAGTCATAGAAGGAATCCAACCCCAGGTAAATTGTAGGATCCAAGAGTAGGTGACACCATGACCCACTTCCTAGAAATGGCCCAAGAGAGAATGAATGAAAGGGCAAAACGGAATTTCTAGGTAAGTGGGGACTTAGCCTCCAGAGAGTTCTGTTTCCCCAGATACTTTTGGAGCCACAAAATAATCCCCATGCAGATGAAAGCAATGAAGACAGACCTAGAACCTGAGATGACCATGCAGTGGGGAGCCAGGGCTCCACTGACTGGTGAAGGAATCGACAAGAACCAAGGCAGAGTCAGGTCATCGAGGGCTGGTCATGCCCATCCACCCCGACACTACACCAGCTCCCAACTCCTCAGACCAAACCCAGAGGAGCCTGAACTGAGGAAAACAAAAGAGCTCCCTATGCCCCACCAGGGTCTGTGACATCCCCGCTCAGGGGATGTCATCATTGTTGTTTTTCCTCAACCAGTTTTTGAGGTATAGTGTCTACACGGTGTAATAGGTTCCAGGGGAGGAGATTTTCCTAACCTTTGCATAAGAAAATAAAATGGGAAAGATTGTTACCACCATCTGAGGGCTCATGTCTAAATTGAAAGGAGTCAGCTCAGCAGCATTGAAGGCTCTTTATGGTCTCTGGTAGAACTAGGATCCAAGATACATGCTAACTGAGCCCGACTCCAACAGGAAGAAGAATGGACATCTGGTCAACCAAACAAGTAGTTCTAATTACAAAACGCCAACTCAGCTTTTTGATTCTCTTCCCTCAATTGATGGGTTTGTCCAAACCGTGCAGTGCTCTCTGATTGGCCCTGCTTTCAGGCATAAGACGTATCTCATCAAAATATATAAAATAAAGTTGCACACTAAAGCTAACAACAGCTATAACAATTACACGATTATACATTATCCTGGATTAACATGTGGCCCATGATCCTTTGATATTACAAAGCTCAGCTGTGCCTCGAGATCTAACAAGTTTCATTTAATAGAAAGAGTTATTTGGTAATTTAACATACCAGTTCATTGTTCAAAACATTTATTGGGATTTAGCACTATGAAGATAACCAAGTGTTCCCCAGCTGCTAAATCTCACTTCATATATTTGAAACAATCCACTGGGCTGGTGATTTCTGAAATGTGAAAAGACGTCATAGCACATTCTTAAATGTTACTTCTGAAGGTACATCTGCTTCACATCGCTTGTTCAAAGTGTTCCATTTTCCTCCCGGGTTACTTAATGGCCATATTAGAATGGACAAAAGTCAAGGGATACATCCATTTTCTGAAATGAAGGCCTTACTATTGCACACTTACCTAATTTTAAAAAGAGCGAGAGAGAACTCTGACACACTGGAAAACGTGTTAACCAGGCAACGAAGCTGTGAGGATTAACTAAGTCAAATTTATAAAGTGCAATCAGGTTCTCACATGAAAGAGGGGGGTGCAGGGCAATTTTCAAAGCTATATTATTACTCTGAAGTGACTAGGTCATCCATTGAACTTGGTGCGATTTTTCAAGCTGTTCTGAAATGACTAATAATGGCATGGAGTGTATAATACACTGAAATGTGTTGAAACTTTGGGTAACATTCCCAGTTTGGTATTTAAAACACGTGGTCAGCTGGAACACGTCACAGAATCATTGCTCTGCTCTGTGCAATAAGCTTACACAACCTCCCATTTCATTTTATTCTGTGCATTTGGAAATCACATCTGCCTCCCTACATTTCAAACAGGTCCTCCTCTTGCCAGCATATTTTATAAGCAAGAAAATTGAAGCAAATTATCAATAGGAACATAGTTCTATTAAACAAAGAGAACAGTATTGTACTGGACATCCTTACTTCTCTCCTAGATGTGGTTCTGTGTTTTGGTTAGCTGAATCAACTTGGCGCCCCAGGAGTCTGGCTGCATGGCTACTATTATGGGGGACAAAGGGAGGATTAAAAAAAAAAAGTTATTCTTGTATCTGGAGCTCTTTCTGAGAAAAAGGAATGGATTACATAGGCAGATGCTTGAGATAGCTATTGTTCTTTTGCAGTTACACAGCATGTGTCCACCAAGCTTCGGCCGCTTTGGAAGCAACAAAATGAAGTGGGTGTCAACATATTGGAAAGGAAACGGCCACCTTCCAAGAAGTCAGCTAATTTGACCAATGTAAATAACGCGCTGCATAACTTGTACTCTAAAAATAGCCCAGAATAATTTCAGATTGTGGTCAGCCACCCAAATATTATGGAATGCAGGCATAATTTCTGGAGGCTGCATTTTAAATATGGCAGCTTAAAGAAGGATTTGAGACCCTTCAAGAAATAGTTAGATTTTCACTGGAGTGAATGACATGAAACAGTTGCTATAAATCAACGGGTAATATTGGCTAAGAGGCAAAATGTTTTTAATTAAAGAACAGTAAGAGGCAGTAACTGAGGAGAAATTTGCCTGCCTAGGGAAGAAGTTCAATAAGCAGTGAAATAATGATTTTTTTAAAATATATAACTTCTTTAGAATCACTTAATATAAGCCCCAGAGGAACATTGACCTCCATATATTCTTACTGTAACTTCATTACCCAAGCTTATGACCTCCTCATTCACCCAATTTTGTTCCTCATGATTTCTGTTGGGTCCCCCCAAATCCAGTGTACCATCATAGAGCTGTGCCATGCTCCTTCTGAGGACAACACTCAAAGAAAAGGCTGCATCTTTGGAATACTATAAATGGGTACAATTTCAAGGAGATCAAAACTCTTTGGTGTGTATAGTTTAGAGTCATACCTAATTTAGCGGTGAATAAAGGAAATGGTGATCTCTTTGTACAGAGAAATTTCACCTCTTCCTTGGCTTGAACACTGGCACTTCTGCTAGCAAAGGTCTGTACACACAGTGCAAACACACAGCCCACCTTTCCGCCACCTGTATTACATAGACCACATGCGTGCTTCATCCTTCCACAGCATGACCCATGCCATATTTCCCAAGTGGTTCAACTGGTTAAAAGGGCTGGGTATTATAGAGAGTATAAGAAAGTGTGGGAGTGTATTCAACTCCATATTTTAAAAAGTAGTATATATGCTTGGGAAGAAAAACAATGTAATTTAAAAATGTTAGTAGGACTAAGGCAATACCATATAGAGAATTTGTTACTAAACATTTCTAAAGCAGAATCCCTTCTTAAAATTAAGTCTTACATGGAGCCCCAGGATTAACATGCTCAAAAACAATTGCTCCAGTTAAACCCTGGTCAGGGGCAGCACCCATTTTCAAATCAGTGTCTCAAGTCACCTAATTTAGCCAAAGATCTGTTTCCCTGGTAGATAGAACAGCCTATGAACTTACTTTATAGTTCACCCAATGATATCCAATTAGCCTTGGTAATAATTAATGTTCTAAAGTGTTCTACCTCATGGAGTACTACAGCATTTAACAGCTTACATAGCACTTTTAATTTCTCCTTAGAGAAACAGCATTAGAAAGAATCTCCATGTTATTTCCCTGATACAAAAAAGTTCAAAATCAATCAGCCAGGGAGGAGGACAATCAATTAAACCAAAGATGGAAATATCCCCCTAGAATTCAAGCTTCTGACTCTGCATATGAATTGGACCATGCACCAAAAATGAAATTGCAATTACAGTAGATACAAGCTTTTCATTTGCTCCTAGCTGAAGGTGCAAATCTCTGGTGGCAACTATTTTGCTGGTGTCAATTAAAGCAAGCTTCTTAGCTTTCCACAGGGAAATTGAAATAATCTTATGCTCTCTTCAGAAATAACATGTAGTATTTTTGTTAGGGAACAATCAAGTAAAGCTCTGACTATTGGTTGCTAGGGGAAAACATTGTTTGATGATCAAAAGGTGCTCTTCATCAAGAGATGCAGAGGATTACAGATACAAAGACCTTGATAGTGACCCTTAGTAAGCAGAATCCCCCATGATTAACTAAGAGATGACTGCACATTCACCCTCCTTGGAGCTCAGAAAAGGAACTAGTTAGTGACTTAATTTTTGGAAAGCTTTCTGTGGAGCATTAGAAGTGATTTTTTCCCCTCCGTATACTGCAATACCATAAATATCTTTGATAACTAGGGAAAAGAAAAAGTGCTGAATCAGTCCAGGTCCATTTGGCACAACTATTGGCAATGTCAACAAATGCCCATGGAGAAGCAGCCAGAAATCAAGATGGGCTGTTCTTTGTGGCAGCAAGCTCTAGTTCTTGGTTTTGCTTAAAGATCCACCTCCTAGGGAGGCTGTGCCTGGCAAGTGCACTTCCTGTTGCAGCCAAGGGTGGAGCTGTTGGTTGGTATCTCAGTGGGGTTTCACTTTGGGCTGCTTTCAAAATGGCAGAAAGGAGAAAAGAGCAAATTTGACCACAGAATTCCATCCAGATCAGTGCAGTCAGGGAATCTGTTTTTCCCTTTAGCAATAAAGTTTCTTTTATAGATTCTAGGGACATAAGAACTTCCTTCAAATATTGAAAGAAAAGACAAAAATAACCAGGAATACTGAAGGGAATTTACATTTGGGAGGCAAAATTCCTTGGGCCTTCATTGCAAGATTCGTACAATGGATGACCAATTCAGCCCCACCCCATGTCACAGAAGAGACATGGGCTGAGGGTTTGAAAGTCCATCCACATCCTCTGATCAGGTCAACTATGACAAATAAAATTACAAAAAGGCTGATACACACTGGCCTCCTGAGGGGCCTGTTCTGACCCATTACACCCTCAGCATTCCTGGAGACTGAGGAATGAGTCCAGTAGACATGATGCCCACTGGACCTGCTACTGTGTTCACAGGCATTCCCCAAAATAGACCAGCTTGCTTCCTGGTTAGAGTATTTTTTTTTAAAGGGGGCAGGGGGACACAGGTATCTCTCTGAGTGGTCATAAATCTATGACAGTGGGTATTATAGGACATCACAACTGTTTGTCTATGTGTCTGCTTTCCTTAATAGATGACACAGTTTTAAGAAACGATGACCATTCCAGCATCTTAGCACAGTGGCTGGCACATGCTGGGATTCAAAATACGTTGACCTAAAAAGCAATGATTTCTGTCTAAATTGAGGCTATAGACAGAAGAACCTCTTAATGTTCCTTCCCAGTCACCAAGTTAATCAGGAAGGTCAAGAAAACAGGAGAGATCTTATTTTTATTCTCTCTCTCTCTCTGATGTAATCTACATAAATGAAAACAGGTCGAGCTAAACTCTATCACAGAGTCGGGTACCTGAGTTTTGTTTGGATCACTGTCTGATTTACTTGCCTGGCCAGGTCCAGGCTTGAGTGGGACATATGATACTTCATTGTGCTTGGAAGGTGGCTTCTGTGCACCATAACAGGCTTTTTTTTTTTCTTTTTTTTTTTTCAGTACAGGGAATTGAACTCAGGAATATTCAACCACTGAGCCCATCCCCAGCCCTACTTTGTATTTTATTTAGAGACAGGGTCTCACTGAGTTGCTTAGTATCTTGCCATGCTGAGGCTGGCTTTGAACTCGTGGTCCTCTTGCCTCAGCCTCCCCAGCTGCTGAGATTACAGGTATGTGCCCCCATGCCCAGCCACAACAGGCATTTTTAAGAAAAGCTTTCTCCTTTGGTCCTGGTTAGCAGTGGGTTCTTCATCACAGGGCCCTTCACATCTAAACCCAACTGTCAAGTCACAAAACCATCCGTGTCCACACATCTCAGAAGGGTGATGCCTGAAAAACCCTCCCATAGCTGGTGCTGTCAGGGCTCACCCCGTTGCTGAGGATTCATCTAGAATGCAGGGTTTGGACAGACGGGTCTGGACAGTGCTCCTGCTCTGGGCAGCTCCTGGGGAGCACTTTCCAGCTTGGCTTCTCAGTGCTGCACAAAGACCACCTTTGTCTGTGCGGATGGCTGCCTCCATGCTTCTCTGCTGGCCCTCAACGCATTCCTGGCTCCTGGACACCTCAGATTCATCACGTCCCAGTAGTCTGTCTAAAGTGGATTGGTTTCTTTGGTTTGGGTTTTTTTTTTTTTTTTTTTGGCTTATGGAGAAAGACAAGGTTTTGCTTTGTACTCCTCAGGATTCCCAGTGGCTCGTGGCTAGCAAGGCTGCTAGTACTGCTCCTGAGAGGAAAAGCTGGCCGTCCAGAGACATTCACTTGGCCCACAAGGACAAGACTGGGCTGAGTCACAAGCCCCACCTGAGCTGGTCAGCAAAGGTCTTGGCTTGGCTGCCTGGCCAGGGCCTCAGCCTCAGCCTCCTCCAGGAAGCCCCCGTAGCATGCCTGTCAGCAGATGCAGACTTGCCTGGGCCTGGTCCAGCCTGACCTTCTGAGGGGCACAGAAAGGAGCCACTGTAGGCTTCCACTGAGTTATCGAGAATAGACATACTAAAGGAATGGGCTTGGAATTGATTATGAACTTGAGCCATGACTGGTTTTTTCAAATCCAGGTCACTGAAAAGGAAGAATATAGGAGCACAGGCTCCTGGCAAGACCCTGTCTCCCTACCTCTGTGAGAGGAGGAGCAGAGTCCATGGCCAGGCATCGTGCACACCCCACAGCCCCTCAGTGCTGGGGCTTTCCACAGAAGTAGCAATAAAATAAACTCGTATTCAAAATGCATTGGATCAACTTCAAGTAAAGTCCCCTGGGCTCCCTAGCACGTCCCCAGATCAATACATCAGAGTAATCCAGCTGTATTCATTTAAACACATCAACAGTGGCTTCCTGGAGCCTGTTTCCCAGGTCAAAAGTGATTTTCGAGACGTTGAGGGCAGGTTGTCATTGGAATACAGTTTTACAGGCCCAAATTACTAGCTACTAGAGTCTATGGAAAAGTGTTCCCTTTAAGTAAACTTCCTTTCTTCCTTTAAGACCTCAGGGAAAAATAACAATTCAAAAGATTTTTTTTTTCCTGAGTTCGTTCTACATTGGAGATTTTGACTGCCAAGAAACCCTCGCTGTGTGCGAGGCACCGGGGAGGGTGCCCACTCCTTATCTCAATGCCATCTGACCGACTCACTGCTGCAGGAAGAAAAGACTGTTTTCCATTTCACACAGAGAGTTCGCCCAGCCTCTGTGGCAGGAGATAAAGGCTGGGAGACAATGAAACTCACCTGGCTTGGGGAACTGAAGATAAAGGCACGCAGCCCCTGCCCCCAGCAGCTTGCCCAGATTCTCCTGTGAAATACTAAGAACCCAGTTCAAAAGTCCTGCTCAGTATTCTGCATCTACCATTCTGTTGGAATTCCTCCTGATTCGCTGCACCTGAGGCCCCTCGCCCAGAATCCCACCCCTCTCTGCTCACCCAAGTCTCCTCCAATCTTTGAGGTTCTCTTGACACTCAAAACTGAGACCTGCATGGAATCCCAGCCCAGGCACTGACCAGCATGAGTGGTCGCTTAAAGCCTATGAGGCTTCTCTGTACAATGGGGCCATTAACTCCCATCTTGCAGGGGATGATGAGACCTGCTCAGAGTGGCACAAATGGCACAAAGCCCTGAGGACTCCAGCGTGACAACAGCTACATCTTCTCCAAGCATGGAGCAGCGATGTCTACCACTCACTTCACAATTAGCCTGGCCGTGTACCTGGAGCTTCCACTCCTCTGGGGGGATAATTGGTTTTTCTCTGCTGCAAGGCTTTATGGATAAGGAAAAGTCACCAGAACACAAAAATACCCACAAGCGAGCTGCAAAAGGAGCCTGGTATAAAATTAGGAAGAAAAAAGAAAACACACATTGTCTGTATATGGTGGCGCATTATTAAATGAGAACTCAACAACTCTGAAAGTCATATGTGAAGGGAAACATATTGCTACTATGAGACAATTGGGTCAGAAAAATTGATTGTGCCTCAAATGCCCCAACCTTTGAAGACCAAGAAACCAGCACACCGTTGCATTAGTGCCCATGGGAGCCCTGCTTACTGAAAACTAACCCTTCTGCATAGTTTTGATATCCTCGGGCATGAGGGCCTGCCTCCTCAATTGCTTGGTATGTCCACTGAGAGGAGAGACCTGATCCAGCAGTTACTGGATTCTACCAGGATGGGAATAATCCAATGCACTTCAATTACAGAACATGCCATAGTTGTACTTTATAAGGATAAAATAAATGATCATTTTCTAAGAATCTTTTAAAATGCAATGTTATCATATAATAGTAAAGATTTGACATTTTTTTTTTCCAGGTGGTTCACTTGCTCCAAAGTGGACATAAATTGTTATCCCAGTAGGAAGAGGATTGTGTCACAGTGTCCCAGGTTGGGCTTTCTGTGGAAGGAGCACCCCAAGAACTTGGGGGCCAACCCCAGCCAGTCTTCTTTGAGTCTAAGGTGCACAATAATGTGACTTAGCACCCCGCTTCTGGAACTCCGTGCAGTGATGAGGAGCTAATGTTAGCAGCTGCAAAGATGCCCGAACATGAACCGTGGCAGACAGCAGAGATGAATTCCGTGAGCAAGGTGCCATAAACTGGGATGTGAGACCTGAACTGGGATTGGAGTGTGTCTGCCTGGGAGGAAAACAATGGTGGTTTTCAGCCCTGGGACTTGGCAGGCTGGGTCCAACTGCCCCTGTTCATCATCTGAAGAGGCCGTGAATCCACTGCATGATTGCACGGAAGGAATGAGTCTGTGGCGCCAGGGCTGCTGTGGGGCACTCCTGCTCCTCTGCACCATCAGGAGCACTCGGGTTACTCTGTCCTCCCCGGCCTGAGGATGAGGCAGTTAGAAGGGAGTGGGAAGCAGCCCCTTCCAGGGGTTGGGGCAGGAATGAAGCTGCATGCGCTGCTCCCCTTCCAGAGTGGGTGCTGGCCAGCCACGGGGGCAGGCCCCAGCACCCCACACCCTGCTTCCACCTTTGCCACCTCATAGCCTAGGTGGGGAGCAGGAGCAGCAATCCCCCGTGGCCTTCCCAGACACCACCAAGCCTGGCCACCTGGACCGGAACAGCCATGATTGCGTTTGGTCTTCCTGCTGCCCTTTTCTTTCAAGTGAAAACCATATTAATTTTTATGATGTCTTCATAAATGATGATTTAAGAATAAAGGACTGGAAAGAATGGGGGTCATGTGATATGCTTTAATTAAAAAACAAGTCTGCCTCGCTGAGGTTTTGCTTTTTCCACCAGCTGCTGTGTGTTTAAGTACATATAAATTCAAGTTGAAGCTGAAGACATAAATCCTTGAAAGAAAAAGAGAAGTGGCATGCCGGCCAAATCTTTCTCTATCTTGGACCCCGAATCCTACTGAACCGATTCCTAGGCAGTCAATCCTAGAGGAGGAGGGAAGAGGGAGATGGAATTGGATCAGTTTCGACAAGGACTCGGATGTGCAGAGATGAGGTATCATCTGCCCAAATTTATGTACAAATCAGGCTTTCAAATGAGAAAGTGACACATTGATTCACTGAATTTTTCCCCCCTAGATTCCACATATGAGAAAAAAAAACATGCAATACTTGTGTTTCTGAGTCTGGTTAATTTCGCTTAACGTGATGTTCTCCAGTTGCATCCATTTTCCTGAAAATGACAGGATTTCATTCTTCTTTATAGCTGAGTAAAACTCCAAAGTGCATAGGGAGCAGGTTTTCATTAACCATTCATCTGTTGACAGGCACCTAGTCTGATTCCATACTTTGACTGTTGTGAATTGTGCCATGGTGAACATGGGAATCTCTATAGCATGCTGACTTTAAATATAAGCCAAGAAATAGCTAAATCATATTGTAGTTCTATTTTCAGCTTTCTGAGGCCCCTCTAGACTGCTTTCCATAGTGGTTGTACTAATGTACATCCCCACCAACAGCGTATAAGTTGTCCTTTTCCCCCAACGTCCTCACCTCATAACTTGTATTCTTTTAGTGCATTACAATTATACATAACAGCAGGAATCACTGGGACCTATTCATACATGAACATAATTTGGCCAATTTCATTTCCCAGTTGTTTTAGTATTCTTGATGATTCTCATAGTTACCATTCTAACCAGGGTGAGGTGGAATCTCAACTAGTTTGATTGTCTTTCCCTGATGGCTAAAGATGTGAAACCTTCTCTTTTTTTCATATAATTATTGGTCATTAGTACTTCTTTTGAGAAGTATGTATTCAGTTCATCCTCTCATTTTCTGATCAGATTATTTGTTTTTTAGGATGTTAAGATTTTTGTGTTCTTTATATATTTTGGATATTAATTCTCTGTCCCAAGAGTAGCTGGCAAAGATTTTCCTCCCATTTTTTTTTTTTAGGTTCTGTCTTCACTGTGTTAATTGTTCCCTCTACTATGCACAAGCTTTTTAATTTGATGTCATCCCATTTGCTATCATTTCCTGAGCTATTAAAGTCCTATTCAGGAAGTCATTGCTTGTGCCTAGAAGTGTGTCTTATTTTTTCTTTTAGCAGTTTCAAAGTTTCAGGTCTTATACTTAGGTTGTTGGTCCATTTTCAGATGATTTTGGTACAAGGTAAGAAACGGAGATCTAGTTTCAATCTTTTCCATGTGGATATCCACTTTTCCAAACACCATTTGTTAAAGAAGATGTCTTTTCTCCTACACATTTTTCCAACCACCTTTGTCAAAAATCAGATGGCTGTCACTGCACAGGCTTATTTCTGGGTCCACTATTCCATTATAATGGTTTATTGAATTTTTATCAAATGGACTGCCAAAGGTATTTCCTACATGAATGGCTAGGCCAAGCCTGTGTTCTGTGACATGTTTCCAACCCACCCCTGGAGAGAGATATGTGTCAGGCCAGATGGGTGATACAGTCAGCGTCACAGAAAATTTAGGGGTAGCTCTGTGTTGGAAGGAAGGGTAGGTACTCAGGAGGAGAACTTCCAAGTCAGGAGACCACTGGGTGAAGCCTGGAGGAGAACATGGCATGTGCTCACCTTTGAGGGTCTTGTCTGCCTTCTTTCACAGTGTCCTTTGATAGCCTGGCTTAGATGCAGGATTGAGTGAGGGAGTGGATGGATAGGAAAATTAGTGATGGCTGACATATCCACACACTCAGGGGAGACACGAGGAGAGCTCTGAGTCCAGCTGAGGAGGTGCCCTTCCCAGGGGGCCAGGAAGACCTGAATGTCTCTGCACTGCTGTTTGCATCTCCACAATTGTCCTGAGAGGCTTGCTCCTCCTAATCTGACTGTACCCACAGTCCATGGAAGGATCCCAGATGGATAGTCTCAAGGTACATCCTCAGGCCTCATTCGAGTTCATCATTCTGCAACATTTGAAAATCTGTGACCAGAAGGTGGCTTTCTAAAACTCTCTTCATCCTAATTGGAAGACACTTTCCTGTGGTGATCCTTACCTCACCTCTCATCATGAATTCTGACTCCCTCTAGTCCCAGCCTGGAAGTCCTGACCATGATGATCTCCATGCAAAGCTCCTTCCTGACCAGCAGTGCCTTCACCTGTGTGCTAAAACTGCCAGCTTTACAAAACTCCGTCACCTTGGGAGAATTCTCTGGAATCTCCTCACCTGCCTCCATCCCCCATCTACCCTGAGCCCTCTGGTTTTCATCCCATTATCCTTCAGTGACCAAGAGGACACTTCAGACTCCCCAGTTTGTTCCCAGAATCCCTTCACATTCTCACAGCCTTACCTCATGTCACACCTCTCTGACCTCTTGCTTCTTCCATTAAACCCACCTATCTTCACCTGCTCTGCATTTCTCTTTATTCTCTGGATTTGCTTTCTCCCCTCAAAAAGCCACCACACTGCACATAGGCTCAAGCTTTGTGCAGTGTGTAGCAATACCACCCATTCTTGGCGTCTTGCCTGGGTACGTTCTTCCCTGTACCTCAAATGCCTCCGGTTCTCTTCTGTCCCTTCTCCCAACTCCTCCAGTGAGCTCTTGGCTTCTCTTCCCACAGCCTCTCAGCGGCTTGCCCAACCTCGGCGATGGCCCACTCTACCCTAATGATCACCTTACTCTGCCTCACCTGCCAACTGACTGAGAGCAGAGGCATGTGCTTCTCGTTTTTTTCAATCCCAAGTGCCCAGCACAATACCTGACACATAAACAGCACTCACGAAATGTCTGTAGAATAAATGAGCTATTTATCTAAGTCGGGTTTAGAACAAGCCTGAACAAATGTTTCCTCATTTCTTATCCAGAGAACAATCATTCCCAATTAAGTATTTTTGTATAAATAAAGAGTCTTTCAGGTAGACTCGGTCACCTACAAAGTTGGGAAGAGTCTGGAAGTTGTTCACACTCATTTATTTAGTGGAGGAGTATTTACTAGCACCACTCAAGCCCCAGTGCTAGGTCTGGGGATAAAGCAGAGCACACAGCAAAGCCCAGCCTTGCTTGAGTTGTGGAGAAGAGGGAGGGGAAACAAATAGACCAAGACTCTTCCAGTGCGTGAGATGGTGATGATTCCTAAGGAGAAAACTTCAGTCAGGCAGAGAAACAAGATGTCGGTGGGAGAGACAGGGACTTTGCCATTTTAGGTATGCCCGCCAGGGGCCAGGGAAGGCTTCAGAGACCAGAACACAAGGAAGCAATGCATTATTTTAAAAATACCTTTGTGCCTCAAACCTGTGCTAGATCGCCAGATTTTTGCTCTGTAAAATAGCTTTCCTTTCTCCTGCCAAATCTACCTGCGGCCACTGTGGCAAACACGGAGCATTTTGAGGAGGCCAGCAGGGGAGGGAAAAGAGTGCGCACTTCCGGGAGGGCCTCAAAGTGCCCCAGCTCTGGTTTCTAAGGGGAAGGAAGAGGGCAGAACACCAGGACTGGAAGGCCTCACTTTGTTTCCTGCTTTAAAATTTTATTGGGGGCAGGGGAGCAGATGTGGAGCTGTGAGCACGGGGAGGTGGCCTGGGTCCTTTAGACACTCTGAGAAGGATTCCTCTTTTGTAAAATGGAGGTTTTTAACCTGCCTCTTGTCCCCACACCTGCCTGCCAAAAATGAAATCTGTTTTAAGAGCTAAGGAACAAGACACACAGGCATGATCCTCTCCCCGCAAGAGGTGTTGGGGTTTCTTGACCTCTCCTGGCCTCCATTCTTCTTGCCTATGGCCTCACGTTGTCATTGCTGCTTACACCTGAAATGCTGCTTTCTCTTTTGATCCTTACACCTCCGCAGGGAGGCAGGCCTATTTTAGAGATCAGTAATCTGAGGCCCAGACAGGAGAATGACAAGCTCACCAGCCAACTGATAACCAAGCAGAAATCCATTCCAGGTTTTTGATTCTTCTCTCCCCTTTTCAGCTTGAGTCAACTGCCCCTGTGAACACAAAGATGGGAGGCTCCACAGGGCACAGAGTTTGGATCTTATAAGTAAATCCATAAAAATGGTGCTTCCCAGACACCTCTGAAAATGCTAGGCTCATCCATGAGGTTGATTATGCTAATACAACACTTAGGTTTGATCTGAAACCGAGGCTTAACTTGCCAGTTTGGACAAAGCACATTTTTAAGACCTAAAGACTTGCCTAATACGAACCTAAATGCTAGGGAGTATTTTAAAAAAACGAGTATTTCCAGAATTTCAACTTTCCTGAATCTGATAAAACTCTAAATGAAGCCATAATTTGGGCAGATAGTCGGCTGGCTTCTTCCCCTAAGTGATTCTGGCACTAATCACTAGGGAATGATGCGAATGTAGTGAGAGGCTAATAATTAAAGGATTTAATTAAGCATCGTCTGGGAACCTGTCTAGGAGCTCAGTGTGTGCTGGCAGCTCCTAGCAATCCGGGTGGTTACGAAGGGAGAGGCAAGCATTGTTGAGGCAGAGGAACTAGTTATTTGAGGAAGATTTTCTAGTCGAAGGGTAAAAAGAGACACATGTTAACTATTGATTACACGCATCTGGAGCGACAGTTTCATCAAGATGGTGAAGACAGAGATCTGTAATTGTTTAGCATCTAGTTATTCACTGTTATAAACTCAGCATCTTCCCCCAGCAGTTGGAGGACAAGACCGGCTTCCCATTGCTCCCTATTTCTAGAACTGACACGGTGTAGGAGCTCACTAAATGCAAAGGATTCAAGTAGTAAGTGAGCAACTAAACACTAAAAAGCATCTCAAAACACCATCAAGTTGTCATGTAATGTGGAGCCAAAGAGAGAAAACTGACACAGGATACAAAAGCTGTTCCTAGTGTGATTCAACTGTGTACATGAACACATGGGAAAAGAACCTGAAAGAAAATATGAGTAGTGGTTATTTCTGGTGGTGAGATCACATGAGTTGTTTTTGTTTTGTTGGGTTTTTTGAATTCTTTGCTTCTTGAAATATATCATATATTCAGACACATAATATATATGCCACATATGTATGTAAAATAGAAACAGAGTTGATATATATCAAAGGGAAAGCAAATGCTGCTATTTTTAGTGAGACACCAGACTCAAAGGTGGAAGAGAAGTTGGAGGTGATCCATTCCCTCCTGTCATGCAGTTCATTCAGGTGGTCAACCTGACCCCCCATTAGACATTGACTCCTGCTCCGCCTGGTGCTGTGGGAGGTGTGCTCCTTGTCCTTGTCATATGACATGCTCTTGAAAACTTTTGCTTCCATCTCAGTTAACCCTCGTGACCTTCCCTGTGTGGGAGGAACTTTCACCATCCCAATTTACAAACAGCCATCTGCTTGGATCACACACCCACTAAGCAGGCCCAGAACTGAGGTATCCAACCAACAACTTCCTAACTGCTTCACCAGATGCTTGTCCTGGAGGCCAGGTCTGGCAGACCCCTCAGGGCAGCCACCCCACTCTTCCACACTTGGTCATTCCTCCACTTCTGCTCACTGGCTTTGTTCCATCCCCAGAACCACACAGAGGCAGGGGACTCATCATCCATTGGATGGCTGTGTCCTCCTCTAGGGCGCCACCTTCCAGACTAAATATTCCTGGGCCCTTAACTATTTGCGGGGGCTTCCTATGACCCAGTAACCACTTCTCCCCTCCAGTCTGCTCCAATCTACCAATGTCCCTCAGATCTACCAATGTCCTTAGAACTTGGCTCCACAGCAGAGCCCTACTGTCCCTTCCCATGCAGTTGGCAGTGCCCTGTGCTGCTCCATATGATCTGATCAACCTGGAGGGCCACCCCTCCTGAGCTGGACACTGGACTTCTATTATCGCATCTCAGAAGCATGCTCACTTTGGCCTTTCTGCAGATTTTTTAAACATACAACTTAAATTCTTTAGAACATAGCATACAGAGATTAAAGACTCTTTTGGAATAGCAAATACTAAACCAAAGAAGCAAGTAATTCCCAAATTCCAGAAGCCTGTATTCTAAACATTTATTTGTAGGCTAATCATTTGAAATCAAAATTTTAATAGAAATGTGTAGTAAAGACGAATATATTTATAGATCAAATCGCCAGTCTGACTTCAGCACCACAATTGAAATACATTTTGTTTGAAAGAACATGCAACACATTAATAAGGATTCTTTTTAAGCACATACAAGTCTTTTAAACATAGAATATACTCACTGCTATCTTTCTCAATGCAGAGTTGTTTCCTGGTATGTTCTTTTGTGTGTGTTGGGGGTGAGTTCTAGGGATTGAACTCAGGGGCACTGGACCACTGAGCCACATCCCCAGCCCTATTTTGTACTTTATCTAGAGACAGGTTCTCACTGAGTTGCTTGGTGCCTCACTGTTGCTGAGGCTGGCTTTGAATTCATGATCCTTCTGCCTCAGCCTCCAGAGCTTCTGGGATTACAGGAGTGCACCACCGTGCCCGGCTTCCTGCTACTGCAGACTTATACTGTTAAATATTAGAGCAAAAATATTGAATGTAATATGTTAGTTTTATCTATCTTTTGGTTCAAGAATCCCTGGGGCTTGAGGATCAAGAATGGAGGTTAAATCTACGGCATTACTGCTGGAAGACTTAGACTCCCCTGCAACGGGGGCCGGCAGTGTTCTCAGCACACCCTCCATCCCACACTCTTGAGACCCCGAGGCCTCCAGTATTTTGAGCCTGGAGTCTCCCACCCCAGTCACCACAGCCAACAAAAGCACCTCTGCTCACAGTTCCTTCCACCTTCCAGGGGTGACCCTCACTGGCCCATCTGAAGCACGTACTTATCTCTCAGCCACTCACCAAATCCAGAAGAATAGGAAGCTCAGCTCATTGTGATGTCCCCTGAAGGAGGTGCAGGGGTGGTAGAAAGGAACAAAACAAAGTCCAGCCATCACACCACATGACATACGGATGTGGAATGAGAGAAGGATAGTTCCCAAGTTGAGTGGAGATGCTGTGGCCCCCTAGAGGGTGAGTGGATGATGGACAGACAGAAACTCCAACTATCTACCAAGGGCAAGAAAGGCACTTAGCTTTACAGAGGACCTACTATGTGGTCAAGGCATTGGTCATCCTCCCAGAAGAACATAATGGTCCCTGAAACTGCCCAGCGGGTGACCATTTAGCAATCCAGCCCACTGCTAAGAGAAGCAAACACCAAGGTGAGCAGATGTGGACCTTCTGTGGTGGGATTAAGAAGAGAGGCAAAGAAAGCTTCCAGGAGAGGATGGGACCTGGGGACAGCAAAGTAGGATGTGAAAGGCGTGCTCCTAGGCCTCCTAGGCTTGCCAGGACTGATGACACTAGAGAGCAGGGCCATAGAAGGCCAGCCTGAAGACCCCCGGAGGCACTGCAGGCACCCTGCTGAAGGGCTTTTGTCAGCGTCATATCAGCCTCTGCGCCATCAAAGGTTTAGGAATCTTTTGCCTTGTGCTGTTCCATGTCCAAGTTTGCCAGTGAGACCTACAGGGTGGATGGGAGCGGAGGCCATTCTCTAGAGCACACCAGAGGTCCACAGTAGCTTCTCAGCCAGAGCCTATGAGTCACCCATTTTGCTACTGCAGACTGAGCCAGCAGGAGGGAGTTGTTCCAGAAGTTATTGAGAACTACCGCAGTTTCCTTGGGAGCTTTTGAGAACAGAAGGTCTTCAGTGTCCCCTCCCCCAAGCTTGTAGCGCCATCTTCTCTAGTTTTCTGCAGAACCCCCTTCTCAACACCAGCTCCTGTAACGCTCAGATAAACCCTAATCCTAGATTAAGGTCCTGCATTCCCAGAATACTTAGATTGGCTCCATTTTCAAAACCAAATTCATACTGATCCAGAATCCTTGTGTGAAAAGGACCCTGCCCTGAGATGAGGATCCAAAGTCTGTGCATGTCCAGCAGATGTGCAGGGCTGCCCTGGCTTAATAGTAAGCTCTACAAATATACTTTTCTTTCCTCCCACCTCTTCTATCCCCTACCATTGAACTCGAAGGGGTGGTGAATAGTGGCTTCATTTAGAAAGTTGACTTTTAATGTCACAAATGATGTTGCCGTGTCATGAGTCGTCTGCTCCAGGCACCAGCAGGAGGGGGAGGTCCCACTACGTACACACACGGGAGGAGAGGGGTTTCCTACAAAGTTTTGGCCTTTGAGGATTTATTCATTTAATTAAATTCATCTCCACAGGAACTAAGGTGGGCAGAAATGATTAACAATGACTAAGGGCATAATAATCTTCTTGTCATTTCAAAACTATTAACCCAGGCCTAAAGGCCAAGAGAACCAAAAAAGCAGGGCTCTATGGTTGGACCTCCCTCCTCAGCTCTTCTAGACTCTGATATTCCAGCCTCTTAATAAAAATGCTGCAGTCCCAAAATAACTTGGTACAGACGCAGGAAATTCTAAATAATTTAATTAGATTTCAGCCTGGCCATCTCTAAATTCCATGAGTACTCTCAAGAGACTCATTAAGAATATGGTGAGAGGTGTGTGGACTTCACAGCTGGACAGGCCCACATTAGCGTCCTGGCTTTCCACCACATTTACACTTTTGAGCCTCAGTTTTCTTCATCTTTAAAATGGGAACAACTAGTGAAGTAAGTTCAATTATTTCATAAGGAAACATCCAGAGATCTGTCAGTGGTGCCATCAAGAGGTAGCTACACGTGCAGGTGCTTCACACTCTTCCAAATTTCCTCAGTGCCCTCCTGCCCCAAAGCAGGATCTGAGTAAAAGCCATGAGCAACTTTTGAAATGTCATTTGACATGGAAATGAAATTCAAAAGAAACTCCTAGCCCCTTTCTAGTCCAGCACTGCCCCTCAATCCTTTCTTTATAAATACCACTTCCCAGAAGATCAGCCAGAGACTAATCTCACTGAGCATTTTTTCATAACAATATTCCGTTGAAACTTATTATGATGATTCTCCTAAATAAAATCACTAATGATGTTGAATATCTGAGTTGATCCTCCAATTTGAACCATTCCAGGAGTACACTGTACTTATACGCTTGTTAAAGATACACCTTTGAGTTATACATAAAAGTAATAAATAATTTTATCCTTCAATAACACTCTGTGCTTTCCTGAGGACAAGATCGCTCTTGTTGAGATACACTCCAGAGCAGAACAAATCCCAGGAGCTCAAAGACCTGAGAGCCTGGAAGCCCATGCCACAGGCAGGCTGGGGACAGAAGGGGCTGGGGAAGAAGCAAAGCTTAAACATGAAGTAGCATCCATCAGAAAGTACTTCTCAGATGCCAACTAGGTGCCCCAACTGTGCGGGGTGTGTGGGCATGCTGCAGGAGGCAGAAACCATCCCTGCCTCTAATGAGCCAACTCTGAGTGGACCCTCTGAAGAGCCAGGAGGTGAAACAGGCTGGTTAGGGGACAGTGAGCCCTGTTTGGTGAGGCCTGCAAAGGGAGGCAGAGAGTGGCCCACTGTGAGGGAGGAGGTCTCCTCTAGGGCAGGCGAGGCTCAAATGAACTTGGGGAAGAGGTGTTTTGGTGCCTTCTTTCAAAAAGCAGCTAAGAACTGGGCTTCTAAAGAGACAGAGCCCCTACAACGCACTGAATCTGGCAGAAGAAGGGCTAAGCACAAGAAAAGTTCTCCACAATGAATGAGGGTCACCAGGACGAGGAGGCTGCAGGCAGCGCAGGAAGAGCAAGCAGAGGAGACCCGGCTTCAGATCTCATCTGGGCTCCCTCACCAGGCAGAAAATGCCCTCCCTGGGGCCCTTGGGGTGGGTCCTTGAGCACCAGGTAGGGAGATGACTAGCTGTGCTAGAGAGTTCCTGGGTGGGGAAGAGGAGAGCAATGGAGGTTGGGAGAGACTGCAGGTGGCAATGCAGACCTGCCCCATGGAGGAGGCGGGGAGGAGACCTGGGACCCTGGGGTCTTTGGCCCACCACACTGGTCTAAGAAAGCATCGTGCAGCCACGGGGCACCCCGGCATCAAAGTTGCCAGCAGGGGAGACCCTCATTTCTCAGCCTTAGAATTCCTGCCAAGCTCGGTGACTGACTGGGGGCAGCCACAGGCGTACAGTGGTGGACCCAGCCAGCACCCGGCCATCAACAGTAGCACCCTGAGGTGAGAGAGCTCAGGGCTCACACCAGGGCCACACAGACAGGTAGTAAGAGACAGTGCCACAGCTGCTCAATGTGCCCAGCACAAAGCCTGTCAATGGAAAGGGGCTATTTTTATTATTATGAGCAGAATACTGAGGGGGTACCAACACGGGGTGTGTCCACTGACTTCCCCTAGGAGGACTTCAGAGGGATTCTCCAAGGGCCTTGACCTAGAGCTAAGGTTTCTTCCAGGGAGGAGAAGACTTCTGGCCAGAGGGGAATAACTGCCCAGACCCTCCCAGGCTGCGGCAGACAAAGGCCTCCAGCAGACTGACTGAGGAGGGGCTCTGAGTTCTCCCCTGCACCTCCAAGCAGCTCTGCTGTGCCAACATCAAGGACAGAGCCTGGGGTGAGGAGAACCATGGCCACCTAGCAGGAGTCCCTCAAGGAGACTCACCCTGACCCTGTGTGTGTGAAGTAAGGAGGTGGCACTTTCCAAGCAGGCTGAGACTTGATGCCTGAAGGCCCAGCCACCTGGCTACCACAGACTGGCCTTATCTAAAGTCAGCCCATCTGCCAGGGTAGCAGGCTCTGCGGCCTGTGTCTGGCTGGCCCCACCCACCTCCCCCCCCCCCCCGCCCCCGAATGTCCCGACACAGACCCACACTATTCCTAAGTGTATTCAACGCCAGAAAGATGGGTCACCACATGCATTTTAAAACTTTTCCTGTGACACAGAAGCGCTGGAAAGGTTCTGAGTGGATCAGGGCTGGGGGCTAGCCTAGGCTTCACTTTACAATCAACCTCAGGCACACCTGAATCTCTCAGAAGCAGCAGCTGTGGGAAGAGGACACATGTTGGTGGCTGTCTCTGCTTTGACTAGCTGGATTATGAGCCCAGGCCTTGCACTCCGGAGACACGGAGCCACACAGGGACACTCGGCTGGCTCTCCCTGCCTTTGCTTTACCCCTTCCTCCCTCTGGATAGAAGGTTCACCATCCCAGCAAGGCTGTTGGTGACTCCTCCTCACCCTGAGACCATCTGTCCTCCTTCTGGAGGTCTCCCTGTCCCCAGGCTGGGCTCCACAGCCACCAGGCATGACCCCGTGCTTGCACCACTTCACGTCTAGCGCTATGACATGTCACCCTCAGACTGCCATCTCCTCGAGGACCGGGTCTAAGTGGTCATTGTCTCTGTGAAGCTGGCACCTAAGCTCCGTGAGCCTGGACCAGATGCACCCTGGTCTAAAATAAAGGGAGCACCATAAGTCACGGGTTGCTGAGTGGAGCAGGTGTGGAAAGAGTTGGCACAAGATGACATCATTTTAAGAGACTTTAGGTGGGCTTCCCAATCCCCCAGCTGTGAGAAGGAACAGAATAAAAGCTGGGGCTCTACAGAGCAGAAAACAGAGGTTCACCTGGAGAGACCAACTGACAGCCTCACTGGGCTGTGACCGGCCTTAGCCAGTTACCTGTAGTTTCCACCTCCTCTCTGGGCACCATGTGCAAGGTCAAGTCCTAGGCCCAGGTTTTCTGTGAGTGGTGATTTCACCCTAGCATATCTAAGATCATGGAGTCCTTAAGACTTCGGTTCTGAAGAAGGACATGAGAGCCATTTGTATGCCAGCCTATGATGGAGTCCATGCACCAGTCTAAGGACCTAGTATTTTAATGGTTTTCAGTTCAAGACACTTTACCAGCATGATCCAGGTCGGGAGGTGAACTATTGAAAGAATCTGAAAGCTGCTTTTTAACATCCAAGTCCCTCCTGTGTTGACCTTTATCCTCACACAGATGAAGGGGCCCCAGGATCATGTTTAGTGAAGCCTCCTAATTGGAACTTGTGCTCAGAGGGCGTGGCATTTGAGGTCTTCTAATTCAGTGTACTCACCAGAAAGGAAACTCAGGCCTAGAAAGTTCATGACCTGCCAAAGGCCCTCGGGAGGCAACGAGTGGCCGGTACTGGGATGGACGTGGGAGTCAGGGGGAATTGTGTCCTTAAGAAGATACGTTCCCGTCCTGACCTCACTACCTGTGAATGTGACATTATTTTGGAATAGCATCTTCACAGACATAACTAGCTAAGAGGAGATCATACTGGAGTAGGGTGGGACCTATTCAGGGACTGAGAAATTTGGACCCAAAGACACACAGGGAAAAGGACATGTGAAGACAGAGGCAGACCTGGGAGTTGTGCCAACACAAGCCAGGGATACCCGGGATCGCCAGCAACCAGCTGAAGTGAGGGAGGTCCAGGGCAGATCTGCCTCTGAGTCCAGCCCTGCCAACACTTTCATCTCAGATTTCTGCCCCTGAGCTGTGAGAGTCAGTTTTTGCTGTCTTAAGCTACCCAGTTCGTGCCACTTCGTAAGCACTGCTCTAGGACACTGACACAATGCCACCTCTGGATTTATGCCTTTGTGAGTTCCCAGAATTTGAACCTGAAGGTAGAGCACGTATTTCTGACTCAGAGTTCTCCCTGCCTCATCAGGAAAAAGAGGAAAATGTGACCCTGGTTCTGATGAGCACACAACTCTACAACAAGGAAATACCCCTTCTTCAGACACTGGAATGAGGGAATTGGCTAATTTGGATCAGTACTCAAGACCCAAGTGTTCCCCTCAAGGTGCTGCTAGCCTGGTGGCACACACTCAGGAAGTCAAGTCACAGTGGTGGTCCTCACAAAGAGCTCAGAGTGACATATGCTCCCCAATTTCCCAACCCTGATGATAAATGGTCTCAGTGGACAGTTTCATTCTACGAATTTCCAAGGCTATGTTGGGGGTCACGTGGCTCACTACACATACACTCTTGGAATTGGTGAAAAACACAGAACGTTCCAAGAATATCAGCATGCAGACGCCAAGATGCCTCTGAATGGAGCTTGCAGTCACTGGGGTTTGAAATAATTGTCTTCTCCCAAATCAGATAATCGCTGCCACCCAAGCAGTTCCCACACCCAGGGCAGACGAGAGGCTGGGAGGCTGCTGGAGCCAGTCTTCTCCAGCCACAGTTGGGGCTCCCACGGATGGGAGCAGTCAGGGAGGAATCCCCGTTGGTGTTTCACATTTCTCAAAGTTGTGGTCCAACTTTGTCATCTCACAACTGTTGCGGATGAACCAACACGTGTGAGGGTTTGTTCGGGCTGTTTGGGGCTCTTTTGTGAAACTGTCAAAGCGATGACCTCATTTGGAGCCATCTGCTGGCATGCAGGATTGGCACAAGCCACTGCTGACTTGCGTCGCTGGAGCAATCAATTCAAGATGGCCACTCCGTGTGCACGGTTTGCTGAGCGACACTGAGACAGATGACCGATGGCTCCATCTCCTCCTTAAGTTACCAAATATGTCCATGCTCATGCTGCCCCACCAAAGGCCGCCTGCCCACCATGGCAAAGGAAAGACATCTGTTGACCCAGAAACACAAACCCCTACAATTCTTGGGGTAGAAGGTGCTCTCTTCAGCATATCCCCACCTGAGCATGAACTTGCAAATAAAAAGGAATGTGATTAATCAGAGGAAAACCACAGTCTTTGAAGCAGAAAGCATGTGGGCACCATCAGCGTGTGGACAGCCATAGGAGATGACCGTGATCTCTGCCACCTGGCTGCACCAAGGCTCTCCCAGGAATCTGTGGGAATCATCTGGGCACAACTCAGACTTGGCTGGTGATCCTCAGAAGGGAATGAACTGGGACATTCTAGCAAGTCAGGAAGCCCGGAGGTGTTCCAGAATTGTGACCCAGGCTGCTGAGCACAGCACTTTCTACCTATGCAATTAGAGAGCAGGTGTGTTTTTAAACACTCACAGAATGAAGAGTCCTCATTTTTTATTGCAGGTTTTCCCTCATTTCTCTGGGAAACAAAGCAACTTAAGAAACGTGCAGAAAAAACTGCTTTTGACCCAATTTGTTGTTGTTGCCAATTTGCTTCTCGGAGTGGCTAATGGGGTGAGCTCAGCAGAGCTTTCCCGTCTGCCAAAGAACTGGGTTCAGAGAACTCCTGTGTACTCCCTCTGCCGAAGGATGAGCCCATGACACTTTTCTCAGATTTCTTTTTGTTTATGATATCCAGGCTGTGAGCTGGTGTTGGGGTGGGCGCAGCCTCGTCTCACATGTGAAAACCAGCAACCAGACATTTCTCACAGCTCTGAGCAGTTACAGACCTCTCCTGGGGGTGTCAGTCTGCCGTGAGCCTGGAACTGCAGTCCAAAGGGGCCTCATTACGCAAAGCCTGGTTCAAGTGGGGAGTAGGAATTTGTAAGGTCACCATGATGCTATCAACGTGGAACAAACTAAGAGTGAGGCCACATCTATGTGCATAGGACATAGTAAAGGTGAAATTAGCTAGGGCCAGAGAGGGAGCTAAGGAAGTAGGGAAAGAGGGAAAGACAAGAAGGCAGCCCTCAGCCTAGAGCCAGCATCCTAGATTGGCCAACATCAAACTGATAGCAGGGCCCAGATACTCTCAGGATGGGGTGAGCTTTGCTTGACTCCCTTTGGCATGGATAAGACACCCACATGCAAAGCAAGCCTTCTAATCACAAGAACACACATGGCAGGGTGGGGCTCATAAAAGACAGCACACAGTAAAATTACCCCTGACACACATCCCCCACCTCAGAAGAGCTGTAAACTTGGAGAGGATCCCATCCACAGTACAATGCCATGAATCGTTCATTCATTCCTAAAAAGAGGCCATAGATGCACCTCCAATGAAATATAATCAAATTAGGAATTTATCTAGACACAAACACCTCTGCCTTAGAAAATCCAAACCCTGACCACATGTTTGCAGAGCCATTAGGCATTTTATAAAGAACATAGTAATTAGTACTCATCCAAGAAAAAGACCAGGAAAGAGTGACTGCTTCCTGCCAAACACAGTCTGATACAGGACTCTCGGAGCCTCTTCTTTTCTTCCACAACAGAAGTCAGAAGGAACAGTTCTTTGAGTTACTGCGGTATACCCCGCATTGTGATTTAAAATACACAGCTGATGACTTTGCTGAAACTATCAAATGTAGCTATTTTTATGTGCAGAAACTCACTCTAGCTTTATGATATGTGGATTTTTATAACTTACTTTAAAAATCAGTTTTTATTCATGCTGCACTTAATAAATCTTATAGCCAAGAGCAATAAAGCAATGATCTGACCCAATAATTAACCATAATGCACTGAAATTCATGGTTTGAACAAGCACAAATGGAAATTTTAGTACATTCAGCTATATCACAAGAATATACTGAAGGCCTAAATCATCTTATTATCTTGTATGATGATTGCTAAAATTTACCATTTAAGTGATTGTGTCTTATATTTAAATACCCATAATCATCATCATTATTATTGCCAGTTTCAAAACTCAGCTAAAGTAATTTTTCAAGCAAAGCAATGAATGCCAAGAGTTCTTTCTGCTATAAGATGGCATTTTGATGTGTTTGAGTTGTTTTGTTTTGTTTTGTTTTTCTTTTTCCTGTTGGTTAAATGTGAAAACGGGATCAGTCATAGCTCAGCTCGCCCTCCTAATCCACTATGGTCTACACCAGGGCTTTCCAAGGCCATGATCCAAATCCAAGGTAACCGTGGGCCCATCCCCTTCCTCAGTGCTGAGCCATGCCCATCTTGTGGGATGTTGTAGTTTCAGGCTGACACTGACTGGTCCTCATCTTCCAGGGAACTGGGACCCCCAAATTCAAAGAAAAGGATCTGCTGAACTCAGGTGAGACGGAGCAGTGTTCTGCTTGATACACCCTTACTTCATGCTCACCCTCAACCCCAAAATCAAACTGCAACTTTTGGCTAGGATTTGTTGGTTCCTGGCATACAAATTGTGCTGTGGAAAAAAGAAAAAAAAAAGTAGAAGATGGCAAAATGTGAAACAAATCTGCAACAAATATTTTTATGTTCAGAGATGTCTCAATTCAGATTCTTATGTCTATTCCCTCCAAGGCTGTCACCATTTAAACAAATTCCTTTATCAACTGATTGTTCCAGGGACACCAGGGTGGAGTAATCAATTGCACCAGCTCTGGAAACAGAATTTAGAGATGCTGGCAAATTTCCTTTCCTCCCTATGTCTCAGTTTCCTCATCTGAAAAATGCAGATTATACTTACAGTACCTACTTCAAAGATCTATAAACCAATGCAATATGCTAAATTATTTGCAGCCCCAGGCCCTTTGGGAATTTGTCTTGTCTGATCTGTGCTTGAGATGATCTCCCCAATGACTGAAATCCTCAGGTCTCAGCTTTAATAGAAAGGGATTCCTTGCTTACCCTATCTGGATCAAACATCTCATTTACTTCTTTCACTGTAATTATCACATTCTAAATTACCCAGTTTATCCGTTAACTTACTTATTGTCCACTTTCCCCTGTTCCTTTCAATGTCTCTCCCAAATGCACCACATACACACAAACAACAGTGACCTCTACAAAAGTTAAGGTCTTGTCTACCTTATTCCCCACCATATTCTCAGAGCACCCTTATGGGGCTTGAAACAGAGCAAGATCTCAATAATTATCTGCTATTGAATGAATAAATGCAGGTAAAGTGCTGTACAAGTATTAGGCTCTCAAAAATTACTGACCCAATGAATGAATAAAGAGTTTGAGGGATTTCTAGTCCAATTACACATCCAGAGTTTGGCATTTGAGTAGAGGAGGCAGAGGAAAGCTCAGAGACTCTTGAGCCAGAGAGACCTGAGCCCAAATGCAAGCTCTGCAGCATGACCTTGGGATAGTCATTTATCTGAGTCCTCCTTCTGGAAAGATGGGGTAATGCTATCATGTCCCTGGAGTATATGAGGTTTCATAGAGAAAAACATAAATTGTCCAGCAGAACCAACTACAGAATTTGTAAGACCCTGTGAGACATAAAAAGGCAGGACTTTTGTTCCAAAATTGTGCAGAACTTCAGGCTGTGACAATAAAGCATGCAACCAAGCTCAGGCCCTACCAGGTTGTGCCCTTGAACTTGGCTTTGCTGTCCTGCTGAGTGTCTGGCCACAGTCAAGTTCTAACAAATAAGTGTCTTTTTTTTTTCCCCTGCTTCCCTTCTCATTAAAAATCTGATGTAATGAAATGAGACAGATTGCAGCTATTGGCCACACAAAGGGATCCTGAGCAATGGAATTTCTGGTCATGCTAACCATTCGGGCTAATTATCCAGTTTGTGAATTATTCAGATACTTTGCCTGTCTCTCCTTGATTCCTTTGAGTTATGTCTCTGCCTACTGATAATTCAAAAATAGACCTTTCCATCCTCATTTGTCTCTTGTACTTTGATAAATGATTATTGAAACAAAACGTTGAAACTACAGACCCGCATACTTGAACGGACAAAACCCATACTGTACTTATTCCCAATCTACTTGCTCATTCAATATGCATTTATTGATCACTTCCAATGGGTCAGACCCATTATTACATTTTAGACAGGTAAGACGAACAGTCCCTGAGACAAGGAGCTGGTATTAGTCAGGACTCTTTTGGTTGCAAGAGAGAAGCTCAGCTCAATTTATTTACACAAAGGAGGAATCTATTGGCTCACTTTATTGTGAAGCCCTGGGCTCCAGCTCAGGCATAGCCAGAACCAGAAATGCAAATATTATGATCAGGACTGAGCTATGACTATTTACAGAGGTGGAATGCCAAGATGGGCAAGGCCCACTCATCTATCCCATCCGCAGCCAGAGGGCAGACTGGATGTCACAAATGTCAACTGCCCATATCCACAGGGAAGAAGAAAGCAAATGCCCCATAGATGGGGACCACTCAACACCAATATTTTTATAACACGGGTCCACGCCTGTTTCAACAGGATATTCCAAAGAGTCAGGACCCTTTGAAACATACATTTCTGAAATTCCCTGGCTCTCTCAACCAAGATTTCAAGGTTAGAGGTAGAGAGGGAAAGTCCAAATCTATGAGAATACAAGTGATTTTTTTAAAAAAATTTAAAACCTTTCCTGCCATGATATTCTGGACACAGAGACTTTGTCTCCATAATTTCAAACATCTGGAATAAAACCAGAAAACATGTCAGGCAATGGCCTAACTGTTTCCAAATATCCAGATGGCTGGCATGGCTCAGCCACTGGGGCAGTGTGTAGGAGTCCCCTTCAGCAGCAGAACTGAAATCCCTTCCTGAACCAGGTTCAGAGAGATTTTCTCTGGGAACAGAGATACCTTATCATGTGCTGTTTCTTGCAGAAGTGAAGTAACCCCACCCTAATTAGAAAGCCAAGCCCAAGAGTGAAAATGAACAGAGGAAAAGCTGAAAGCAACATTTCCGAGAGTAAAAGTGACATTGCATTTCTCTAGTCTGAGTGCTATTTTAGAAGTAGGTTTTGTTTTTGTTTTTGATTTTTAAATCAAGGTAGCTACATTCAGTCTTGGTAATAAAAAAAAAATTGCTTACATGGTAGATGTTGTAATAGAGAGAATCCACACAACAGGCCAGTAATAAGCCTGCGTCACCACCTGTAAAACAGGTATTGGACGGGAGGAGCTCTCGGGTCTGTTCTAACTCCAGCATGATCATGCCGAGCAAGTGTTTATAGAAGCCATAACACCAGCATCTCACAGTTTTTAATAACACTGTGCAGTTTATAAAGCTGCTTTCACACGAGGCTCCTTTGATCCCACATTGGGTTTGCGAGCCGTATGGTCTGTCAAGCCTGTTTCCTGTGTAGAGTTGTGGTGTGACCTGGGGGAAACATGGTGGGGATGCCCCCACACCAGGTCTTCTAGCAGTAAGCCAGCCCTCTCTGCCATGCTGCAAGCTCTCTCCTTCAACTGTGCTGTAAAATTCATCTCCAGTCTTCATAGGCAGGTTCAAGTTCTCATGGATATCACTAATATTACCTTTTGACACACACTTTGACAGATCCCATGTACCACATAATAGCTCATCCAGTCTCCTATGATTTCCCATTTCTAAATGAACTGAATCTAAAGTTGAAAGCTAAATGATGACGTGGGACTCCATAGATATGCCCACTTAAATGCTACCCAGTGATTGCTGGGTCAAGGCAGGGAGAGTACAAAATTAGCCAAGAACGTCTTATAGGGCCAGAAATTGGGTGGGGGGTACTCAGAAAATGGTAAGGGCTGTTGAAGGAATGTAAGATCCAGGCTAAAGGCATTCTTCACGGCCAAAGCAGGAACAATTTGAGCCATAAAACAAATAATGATAGTATTAGACTATAATTCATCAAATAAAATAAGTAGCCTTAGATCCATTCTGACTTAAGTATGTTAATAAATATAATAGGAATGGAGCAGGAACAACTGTTCTTTCTTAGAGTTTGAATGAATAAATGTTGACAGGAAGAAGGAAATAGGGAACTTCACGGTAGCAACAAGCAATCTCCACATAATATCTGCAGGCCTGAGACCCTTAGGAATGCTAAAATTAGAGGGTGTGAAGTTAAGAGAGAAACAGAATTGTCTCAGCAGGAAAGTCTCTCCCCCAAGATCTTTATTAACTGCAAAGGATACAATAGTGACACTGCAGTAGAGAAAACCAGCAATACCACCTCAACCATGGGATTAAGGTCAACATCACAGTAACCCATAGTGACAAGTTCATGACACTGTGCACTAAGAAAGACACAGCACCATTTCTGTCTTGCCAAATTTGCATGGCATCTCTGATATCATGGGAAAACATCAGACAAACCCAACTAAAGGGGTAATCTACAAAATGCTCATCAATAATCTTCAAAAGTCTCAAGGTCATGAAGGCAGGTGAAACGTTACAGGGTGTAGGTGACTAGGGAGAAGGAACTAATTGCAGCGTGCAGTCCTGAGTATCAGCAGAAAAACAGTGAATCTGAAATAGAGAATCAGTGTTCATTTCCTTATTCCGATCACTATATAATAGCTCTATAGCATGCCAACTTTAGGAGAAACTGGAAAAGGAATACATTGAGACTCTGTCCTATCTTGGTAACTTTCCTAAACATCTAAAATTAGCTCAAAACAATTTTGAAAATACCTCAGAAGCCATTTTGACAGTTTTCTGAGCGTCTCAAAATGCAAGTTAACTTGCTGGAGAGGCAGTCAGTAATTCTCCATCCTGGCTCTTGTTCCAAAGGGTGTCTTGAGAGAATGAGATCCATGAGACACCCCCCAAACCACACTTTGACCCTGCCAGTTTTCTGACAATCCAGCTATTGGAAACCGGTCTGTATTCTGGACACCCCATCAATTGCACGTACTGTATGAACTTAATGCTTCCCTGGAGACAATGTAAGCACTGTCTTACGCTGAATGCAGAAAGAGCAAGCCAAAAATGGCCCCAGTGACATCCAATAACAAAAACATCTTCTTAATTTTAATCACATTTATCCTGATTCATTTCACACAACTTCGAGAGCAAAGCGGTCAGATTCTACTGCAATCAGCTCTGTCCTTAGTTCCTGCCTCCAACTGTGACCACCCAGCAGTTCCACTACCCTCAGTCTCTGTCCTCCTCATGGGTGGAGAGAGGGCACATGCTATCACTTAACATTTTCTGCATTGTTTTGGGTTGTTGGTTTTTCTTAAAAATACACCAATCTAACTCCATCCTGCATTTCCCAAGGGTGTGACTGACAGCAAATCTCGGTTCCAAGCCACACACAAGACTGACAACTTTATGACAGGACTCAAGGGCCCACAAAGCCACACAGCTGCAGAGCTGAGTGCCACTGCCTAGAAAGAAGTCAACCTCCTACAGCAGGTGAGCTTGATGACAGAGAGAGGTATTTCCCCCACGAGCTGTTTGCGTCTGTGGTTATGGGGAACTCAATGGTCACAGGAAGGGCCCCCCCTCAAATTTCTACCCACCTCCTCTCATGACCCACCAGTATCTAATGGATTCCTTTCACTGTTGGTTTTCAGAGAAGATCCTTGGCCTCGAGGATCTTATAGTCTGGTTGGTATCAATTGCCAATTTACAATTTAATATTCAAGGCAACTGAAATCCAGGGCAAGTGCTAAATAATCATAAAAACTTCAAGCCAGAGGGGGCATTTCATCCGTTCAGACAAAAAATAGATACCAAGTTCATTCCTTATACTAGGCACTATCCTAAGTATCTCAGCAGAAAATAGTCAAAACAAAAACAAATAAAATTAGTTCAGGTAGTAGAACATAAATTAAGAAAAATAAAACTAAATTGAAAAATATTAAGAGTGATGGAATGAATTCAGCTGCTCTGCAGACTTAAGCACAGAACATCCAGCCAAACAAATCCAATGTCACTGCAATTTATGTTCAGGCTTACGGAAGGACCTCTCCTTAGGACCCCAAATCTCAAACCGATTTAAAGGCTCTGCCTCATTTTAGAAACTGTGTTTCAACCCTATCCAGGATCAGGACTGGATAAGATGCAATTAGGCCTCAGCTCTGTAAATTTTCTTGAAAGATCTCAGGATTCAAGGGCTGACAACATTTTCCCCATGGTTTCCAGAAAGAGGGAGCAATGCCAAAGATTAAAAATGCCATTTTTTCATGGATCATAGCCTCCTGCTTCACTTCCTTGACAAATAAGACTAAACCTAGTCATTCATTCCACAGTCAACAATCTTGACTGAGCACCTGCTATCATACACTCAGTAGCACCCAGGACAGAGTCTGATGCGTAGTAGGTATTCAATAAAGTTTGTCCAACTAACTTATTACACACAGCTTTAGTCTTGATCCCATTTAAAGTAATGTAGAGTATAAAAATGCCATGGGATTTTTTTTACATAGATTTCATACATTTATAGATCCATCCATAATGTGGCAAAGAGTTTTAAAAATAGAAAGTATAACCTCGGGGCAAAGTCTTGTGTCATTATTCTTCCTAGAAGTTGTAGGGCACTGCATTTGGCTGCCAAGAGAGTCCATGAAATCGTCCACTGCAGAGAAAATGATCCAAGCACACACACGGAAGCCCATTCTACAAATGTTACAATTCGCAGTGTCAATTAATGTCTAGAGAAATGACCATTAAAGCAAGTCTTCCTTGGAAGGTGAAATCAAGCTGTGTCCGTGGTTTAGTTAGGAAGGTTTCCCTCATTGAAGGTACTTTCTTAGCCAGTGCTGTGGTACTTGACATCAATCACTGGCAAATCCAACTGGGCAGCCACGGTGCTGTGCCCTTCAGGGGTATGTTGGGAATTAGTAAACTGAGCTGGATGAGCCCTGTCCCCATAGAGATAGCAAAGTCTTTGTTTCCCCCCTCCTTACCCAAATCTGTCCCTCCCTCAAGACTTCTAATCTGAGAAAATGATGCTTCCATACCCATATTTGCTCACGCCAAAAAACTAAGAACTATGCATGGTTCTTTTATCTCTCCTGGTTTCCACAACACATGTCTCGAATCCATCTCCTTATTTCCATCTCACTGCCGCCATCTTACACCAGGCCACCATCATGTGTAGTCTGAGCCCAATGTGGTGGTCCCTCTCCCTTCCCCTTGCCAGGAATCAGTGAGCTATCAGCGTGTGATGCCATTCAGGTCAATGATGTGCACTGAGAGCTTCAGAGAATGGATCCCACGCTCCCAAGAAGAGACACTGAGGAAGAAATGACCTTTAATTCCATTGGACTTTATCATTTCTGTATATGGCACCTAGAGTCCTGATAACCGTCTTATCTGGTCTGCATGAGAAAAGTTGGCCTGGGGACAAAGCCCACTCTAAGACAGGGATGAAAAGAGCCAGGGTCCTAATGATACAGACAATTCAATGCATGAACTACCCCCAGGGCCACTTTACACCTGGACTTCTTAAAAAATGAAATAACAACTATTCTTAATTGTCTTAGTCAGTCTTGGTTGGGAATTTCAGACACTTGCAGCCAAACACATTCTGACTGATTCAACCTCAGGAGAAGCATCCATCTCCTCTACTTTTAGTCATCTCCAAACTATTCCTCATGCATGAGCCATTGTGATTCTTTCAGAAGAATAAATCTGAACATAATTATCCTTAAAAACTCCTCTTTCCCTTTTCAGTTACAAAACTTGAAGTTCCTTAATGTGGTCTACCAAGTAGTATCGGTTACATAATACTGTGTAACAAATTTCCTCCCCCCAAAACACAGCAGCTTAAAACCATAATCATTTTTTTTTTTTATCTCAACAGTTCCTGTGGTTTATCTGGGTATTTGGGCTTGGGGACTGTTGTCTGGGACTTGACTGGGGCTGGAGGATCTGCTTCCATTCTGGTGCCCTCAGATGGCAGCTGGAGCCTGTAGACCTCTTCATAGGGTTGCTTGGGTGTCTTTAATACATGGTGGCAGCTGCTTCTTTCAGAGCAAATGACCCAGAAAAGAGCAAGGAGAGGCCACAGTCCATTTTCTGTCTTAATTTTGAACATCATACGACCTCACTCCCACCACACCCTAATGATTCATTGCAGGATGCACTCTTTAAGGGAGCAGAATTAGGATTTGCCTTTTAAAGCAATAAGTACCAAAGACTAAGCTGCACAGACCTTGTATAATCTGGCCCAGGCCTGTCTTTACCTCAGTTCCCTGGACCCTGTTTTCTCCTGTTTTCTTTCTAGGTGAGTAATCCCTGACCTGGCCCATTGGGTCCCTTGAGATCAGCCACATCAAACTCTTGTCCCCTCGAGCCTTTTGTATATGTTGTTTCCTCTGTTTGCAATATTTTCTCCAATTCCTTTTGTGGACATTACGATCTCGCTCTCAGTTCCAATATCCTCTCTTTAGAGAAGCCGTGCAGATCAGCCAAGTGAAGTGAACCAGTTGTTTTTTCCACCACTTCCTGCAGTTTCCCTCATATTACTTGCCCCTGTTTTCATTATTTCATTTGCTTTACTTTACTTTTGAGAGTTGCAGGGGAGGAGATGGTGCATTTGCTCCCCACAGTATCCCCAAAGCCTAGGAAATCACGCAGCCCAGACCGTGGCAGCTCTTGCTGAGTGTGTGAAAAAGCAAAGATACCATCCCCGAAGACGCACGAATGCTCTAGGTGCACCTGGGAACCCAGGACCTCCAGGAAGCAAGTCCTGCACCCACAGGGAGCAGAAGGGAAATGGATGGAGATGGGACAGCCGTGGAATCATGCTCTGTTCTGAAGCAGACAAGCAGTAGGAGGTTGAAAGAGGGTCTCACCACACAGAGGGTGTAAGAGTCCTGGACGTAAGGAGGTGGAGCCAGCCTTGGGACGGGTTCACCTGCTGTACCTTCCCTGTTCAGTCCTGTCTCTCTGCCCCCACGGAGAGGCCATGACTCCCCACAGTAGAGCAGGGCCGGGGGAGGAAGTAGACAGCGTTGGCACTCTGCCACAGGACCTGAAATCAAAGGTTGAAGCAGGCAGTGCGAGGCTTAAGGGAGCAGCCCTTGAAGAAGGGGTTGCCTTTCATGAAATGATTTTGGCAGGAGAGAATGTGCAAACTTCTTTAAAGGATCAAGGGCTCCATTATCCACCCCAGGGTCAGAGGGGCTGAGCTTTCTCCTAGTTCCCACAGAGCCTTGCTACAGAGACCTGGTGGGGGGCGGCGTGGACCAACTCAGCATGCTCCTCTTGAGCCAAAGGAAAACCTCACAGCCCAAAAGCCATAAAGGGACCAAGTTGGTCCATGTTCCCAGTCCATCAGCAAATACTGGGCTTGGAGAGATTGCGCCTCATCCTAGGAGGCCAAAGGTCAAGGTCATCAGGGAGCTCAGTAAGGGACTCATAGTCATGGTGCATGGAAGAAAGCATAATTTGAAAATAATTTACTTTTAAAGATAGAAGAACATTGTCTGTTCTAAGTCAAATTGAAGACACTGGATCTCCGAGTGTTTTCAGATCAATAATCACCAAAGTGGTAAACAGTCAGATCCCAGGTTGCTGCCCTTAGAAGACAGACTAGACTGGGGAAAGCCAGGCAAAGAGGAGGGTCAGAGAATGGACGGTCCCCAACACAACTGCACCCAACACTGGCTGTTTAAAATAAATACTTTAAAATATCCTCCTTAACATGAAATGAATTGCATAGCTTCTATACATAACTATGTCATTTCAAAAAAGTCAGAACAAAATAATGCCCTAAATGTATCATTAGGAGAAATTAAAAGTTACATAATTTGGGGTACAATAATCTATATTTCAATAGTTGGTGCTGAGAACATCTACTGTCAAGATGAAATTAATAAGCAGAGGCTTACAGACCCTGATTATGAATGCATTGGATGCAAGAGAAATAACTGTGGATGCCTTTCTTCATAGTAAACATTTAAAACAAGAGCTCAACAAAGTATTTGTTAAGTACACACTGGATCACCCGAATGGCCCAGCAATACATATGGACTCATGCAGGATATTTTGGAGACTCAGGTGCCACATGCAGTGTAGCTGTGGAAGACATGAATTTCAGAAACAGTGACCAACATCGGGAGGATTCTGATCAAGACCAAGTATCATCATCCTCCATTGGATTTGGTTAGCTGCATTCCTTGAAGTTGCAGAATATATTTTAAGTTCTGCACAAAATACTTAGTATTTTACATAAGATAAAGTTTGGTTCTAAGTTTTCACCTCCATAATGTCCAACATGTTGTGGGACAAGTTTCCATGATGAGAGACCACCCAGTATCAAGGCCATGTGGCATCCCCAAGCCTCTCACCATTGGGGACACACCATTGAAACAAACAGAACTTCCTCAGGCAGCAACACAGCCCCTGTTGAGGACCAGGGGGAAGGACAGAGTCTAGACTCAGAGACAGGGTCAAGTACGATGGGGCCAGATTCACAGGGGCTTCAGACCTTGGTGTCAGAAATGTACTAACCCCCCTCTATGAGCCAGGCTCCATGCTGGGCACTAAGTGCAGGTCAAATGGTAATTCTAATTATAGATACAAAATGATTAGACCAGACAGATCTGTACTATGCCTTTAAAAAGGCCATCCCCTACATCATCAGGTCAATACCCAATAAACACACACCTTCTGTCTCCACACCTGTACCCTCACTCCAAGCCCTTCCACCCCACACCATCACCCATCTACCTTCCCACACTCCTGAGCTCCGACTTCAGCTTGAACTTCAAGCATCACCCTTGCTCTTTGGTCTGATGTCAAATATTGTTTCTCTGTCACCACCCTGAGCACCATTCCTCAGAGTGGACTCAGGTCCACCCTCTCCCCCTTCCCCAGGAGCCTGGAGCCTCCCCTTGCACAGAACTCCCGCCAGGTCTTCCCCTACCCTGGAGAAACATAGCATCCAGATGGAAGGGATGCATCAGCCCACACCAGAGCTCCGTCTTTGAGAGTCTGTCTCCAGGGTGAGCAGCTCAGGCAGGTGTGGAACCCCTCAGGGGAACCATGCTTGAGACCATTTCAGTTTAAAGATAGGCTGTCCATTCCCATATGGAAAGTGTCCCCCTTGGGAAGTGGGATTCAAGACAGCCTGGGACCAGGGGGTCCTGTGTCCCATCCGCCCATTCCCCCAAACACAGGGTCTAGACCTTCTCTGGGGGCTTGAAGTTGTGCTGACACTGCTGGTCAAGGTCAATGGCTCTGACCTAAGAGCTGGACAATGGAAGAGACAGGAATTTCAGGAGGGAAATTGAAATGCCTGAGGGCTTGGCCCTTAATTTCTCGGTCACCACTTCTACTATGACACTTCTCAAAGCCCCGCCACTGCCACGCCTCCAGAGGAAACTCCAGGCTCCTCCACATGGCAGTGTCTTCCCTGCCAGACTGGACGACAAGAACAAAGCTGGGTCCTGCTGAGGCCTGAGGGCATGATCAGGAGCAGGGGCTCTGCTGATGGACCCACAGTTTATGTTAGCTCCCGATGGGAACTGGGGGGTGTCTCAAGACGGGAGGGTGTCCAGGACCTGGCAGCAGCTGAACCTACAGAGGGCAGAAGGAAACCCCAAACAGAAAGCCCAGCGGAGGGACGCTCTCAAGAGAGGGCAGGAGCGGAGGGTCGAGCCTGCTGTCTGAACACCCCGGGGGGGGGGCATCTCTGGGCAGCCAGGGTGCCGGGGGAAGGCCATGGGTGAGGGAAGTGGCAGGGGCAGGTAGATCCTGCCTAGGCATTAGGTAGCCTCAGGAATAACTGACCCGAGCTTCCCTCCTCCATCCTTACACACTCACTCCCAGGTCATGACTTCCCAAGCCCAGTTCTTAGGGGACAGAAATCAAAGCACCTCTCTATGGTAGAAATGAGCTTTTCCCAGATCACATAATATCACCAGCTAATTATCTCCCATCTCTGTGATTAAGAATGCATTTGCCCCATCTAGAATTCATTTATTCCTCTAGATAGGGCGGAGGGGTGGGAGGGGAAGAGAGGGGGCAGGGGGTAGCAAGGATGGTGGAATGTGATGGACATCATTATCCAGAGTACATGGATGAAGACACAGATTGGTGTCAACATACTTTATATACAACCAGAGATATGAAAAATTGAGCTGTATATGTGTAATAAGAGTTGTAATGCATTCTGCTGTCATTTATTTTTTTAAAAAATCAATTAAAAAAAAAGAATGCATTTGCCAACTTCTTTCACTAAATTAGGAAGATGTTTTACATAAAGGGAAATTGATATGGAACTCTCATTTTTATAGTCACCGTTCTTAAATAAGAAAGAATAATTTGATGTTTTTAATGAGCTGTTATTGTCTCCCTTGAGTTTTTCAAAGTATAAAAGAACATGTGGCTGCAGTATCTTGAGTGTCAGGAAGTTAAACTCCAGGCAGAAATCTACTGCCAAAAACTAGAAATGAGTGATAGCTTCAAAAATTTCTAAGACTCATTTGTTACTCTTTATAAATGCCTACAAAAAGAAACAAACATTGGAAAACACGCATGATTGGGGAAAATTCATGCATTTTCCACAAATTTGTGTGTAATACTGCTGTTACCTTCTATTTTTTATTTTATGAAACTTCAATCTTCAAAGTATGCATTTCCTAGGGGCTCTTTGCCTTTGATTGCAGTGTTCTCCACTGGGTGACTGTGTGGTTGTGACATTTTAGACATGTGATGTGGTTGGGCAGTAGGGTGCTCTAAGCCTTCTTAGAGACTGAAATATTTTACTACTCACATCACCTTTTATGCAAAGATAATGTCACAGTCAAGGGGAAGAGTTAGATGGAACCTGCTGCTGTTATATTTAGTGCCCTGGAAATAGTCACATCCTACTCTTCCGAGAAGGCTTCCTTCCCATGGTCCATTCCTATCTCCCTTCCATTGACCCCACTCCCCAACCAGTCTCCCTCCCCATCATTCCTTTTCCTAAATACCCTCAGCCATGCTCCCCCAAAGGCCTCCCACTGCCCAGTGGTCCCCTTCCCCACCAGATTCCCGAATCATCAGCCTCCTCCCCAAAGCCCCCCAAGGCCCCTCTGATCCTTCTCTGCACCACCAGCCCTTCTCCATCCATCCCTGCCCTCTTCACCAGCCCCCAACCCAGTTTTCCCCCCTCTCCCCTTGCTGTCTCCCTCCTTCCCGTTGGGCCCCTTCCTCATCAGCCTCCCTCCATGAAAGCTGATGGGGGACCTACTGGTAAAGGAGCAAGGGCAGAAGAAGAATTCAGAAACCCTTCATTGTGCACCACAAGGTCACCTTGCAGAATCCAGACAAGACAGCCTGGAACAGGGAGCTGAGTGTAAAGTCCAAGTGGGGCTCCCATTTCCCTAATCCCTCACCCTCAGAAATGTATCTTCCGGCCAACCATGGGAAGAAGGGGAAAATCTGGAGATGAGATATGGTAGTGATGCCACCAGCTTTCCACATGAAGGATGAAGAAGGACAGGAATCTATGGATCTACTCAGTCACACAGCAGTGAGCCGAGGCAGAGCTGGGCTGAGAGATGAGGCTGCAGGGTCTCTGCTGCTGATGACAATCCCAAAGAATTGAACATCTCAACATTAAGGACAGTTTCTATTTTTCAAGAATATGTACATAGATGGAAGCACTGTTTCTCAGACATTCCTAGTAGTTCTAATTCCGGGGTACACCCTGGAGCGTGAGTCCCTAGGTCTGGGATGGAATCTAAGCCTTAAACTATTTTTGGCAAACACACTAGGTAATTCCTCAAGAAACTTGAGGACAATTTGGTACCTATCCCACTAAACCTTAACTTTTACTCATTTTAATTATTAAGGCAATAACTGCTTAATCTGACTCTAATTTTATGCCCAGACTTGATTAGAAATAATCTAAATTACTTGATCCTACAGATTGGGCTCTCAGATGGAGAAAAAGCAACTCGAGATGGTCTTTGTCTTGTTGTTAAAACCATACAGCCATCCTGGGTAGCTTTCTTTTTCACATTCTTTGAAACAAGTCAATAAATATTTGAGTCCCTGCTAGGATTTGGATATGGCTTGTTCCCCAAAAGGTACATGTGTCAGAAGTGAGGTCCCCAATGTGAGGCGTTGAAGTTGGTGGGATCTTTAAGAAGGAGACCTAGCAAGTGACTGGGTCCTGACCTCTGTTTTAGCCAGCTGTTTCACTGCCCTGACCAAAAGACCTGACAAGAACAATTAGTTTATTTGGGGGATCACAGTTTCATAGGTCTCAGTCTATGGATGGCCAACTCCATTCTCAGGGCCTGAGGTAAGGCAGAACATCATGGCCAAAGTGTGTAGTGGAGGAAAGCAGTTGGGAACATGGTACCAACCAGGAGAGAGAGAGAGAGAGAGAGAGAGAGAGAGAGAGAGAGAGAGAGAGAAAGAGAGAGAACTGAATAAGAACAAAATATATAACCCAAAGGCATGACCCCCAATGGCCACCTCCTCCAGCCACATCCTACCTACCTTCAGTTAATCCCTACCAGGATTAACTGACTGGATTCACTGACCAGATAAAGGCTCCCACAACCCAATCATTTCACCTGTAAACCTTCTCACACAAGCTTTTCGGGGACACCTCACATCTAAACCATAACACTTCCCTTTGCTGACCTTACAGAGAGGGTAGTTAGGCCTTCAGGAAGTGGGTCAGTTCTCCCAAGATGGTTTGTTAGAAAGAACAAGCCTGGCTCCCCCGCATGGTCTCTGCTTCCTCTCTTGCCATCTGACTTCTCCTCCCACACTCTTACCATGATGCTACCTGCCATGTTGTCACATAGTTAGAAGGTGCTCACAAGAGGCCAGACAGATGAGGTTATTGGACTTTCAGCCTTCAAAACTGTGAGCTAAGGAAATCTCTTTTCATTATAAAGTACCCAACCTCATGTTATAGCAAGAAAAAATGGCCCAAGACATTTCCAATAGTCACAATGAAGTTCCTTCTCGGTCTGTGAGCACTCATGAGGAAGCTCTCTACTGACAGCCCTTGGTTCACTTTTCCAGGATGGCTGTTCAGTGGGGAAATCAGGAGCCCCGTGTGGTCGGGCTGGCTCAGACATCTCTCACATCCCATCACCTTATCCAGCGGGATAGAACCGTGTGAGTCCATCCTCTGCCTAGCAGAACTTATTCCCAGTTATTCTGAAGATGAACTTTTCAGGGCAAGTTGCTAAAGCAGCTACTGCGACAATTCTAACAGTTTAAGAGCAAGTGCAAGGGGTCCCAGGAGAGATTCTCCAGAGAGGGGAGTAAAAGGTGGAAGGAACCAGGAGCTGTCTGCGGACTGGAAATCTCTATCAAGACCTTAACAAACAAGCACTCAAGGGGGAACTTCCTGGGGTCTCATGCACCCCTACCTGTAGGAATTTGGGACCTGTTGAAGTATAACCAGACTATCGATCTTTAAAATCACCTAAATCACAGAACAAGAAAAAATTAACTAAAACATAAAAAAAAAAAACCTAAGACAACAGCTCTTTATCAGGCCAATGATTGTTGATCTTCATGCAAACACACACAAGTCCAGGGGGCTTTGGGGAAGTGGGTCTGCTGGGCCAGCCTCTGACTCCACACGCAGTGACCCTTGCTTCCTGGCCAGCTGGCCCATAAAAGGGAATTAGAATTGGGCAGAGACTCCGAGCAGCAACTGGCCTTCTTTGTGGCTGGCTTCTCTCAGGGCTCCACCCCAGTGTCTCCTGACTCACCCCAACTCCCTCTGCTCTGTAACTCATAACCCCATAACTGGGAGGTACCCTCCCATCTCCTCCTGATAGGCCATTTGAACCACCCCCACCCGTCTGGACCCCACCTTCCCACAGGACAGCAAGATCCACCATTGCTTTGGCCCTCCTCCCTGCAGGAGGCTTGATCCCTGCCCCCTGGCCATCAGCTCAGGAGAGAGGAGGGGCTCCACACAGTGACTCCCTTGGCTTGGGACCTCAAGTTCAGAAAGTTCCTTATTGCAGTTCACTTTAATCCCTTAACCCCCCACCTTAATCCTCCTGGACCCTGCCCCTGTAGGTGCCTGCCACCTGTCAAGGAGAATATTTGTTCCCTTCTATTTGTCTTTTCACCCTGATTTGGTGTATGGCCTTTTCCTTGTTATTAAATAACCAGGATATGTGTTTATTTTGCTCTGGCTGAAGAGTGTTACACGCATAACAAAACAATAAAAGCACCAAAGAGCACCTGTTACCTGTGGTGCCCAATTGTGCTTAACTCTATTGCCCACATACTTCAAGGTATGATAATCCCATGCAGATACAGCAGCATCTGGCTCCTGAGCCAGGCCTCCCTTTATGGAGCCCTTTCTGGGGCTTTCTACTAGCTTCCTTCATCATCGCCACAAAGTCTCCCTGCGTCTCTCCATATTTACCTTCTATCAATGCATTATATCAGACAAACTAGTGCCTCAAACGCCCCTATAGAATCAACCAGGTAGGAATCCAAATCTCCATTTTTCAAATAAGAAAAGCAAGACTTATTCTAAATTTTGAAGATCAGAAAAAGGATCTCAGGAAGAAGTAGTTGATAATATTTAGACCCAGGAACTTCCCAATAATACCAAGTTGCCCTCATGGTCAGACCCCTGGAAGGAGTCCTGGACACCTGCCTTGGTTTGAAAACTACCGGCACAGATGACTCACATTCTACTCCAAGAGGACTGTAAATGAGACTGTCACAAAAGAAAAATCTAAGGAAGGAGAAAACAGGGAGGGTCCCCAGGATCTGCACTGAGCCTAATGTGCCAGAATCAAGCAGAACTTTCTAAGTGGCGTGTTCCTGATATCACCCAAGGACCAGACTGAGAAGGGTTCCCAGTCGAATACAGTTGCTCCAAATTTATACCGAAGCCTGGGAACATAGCTGACATAGACCAGAGCTCCAACTCCAACAGAAAAATGCCCCCCACCCCGTCAAAAGGGAATTTGTCAGACAGGAAGCAGACGAGAGAGGACTGTGAGGATGATAATGTGGCCTCTGAAACTTTACAATGTGGTTTCAGTGAATCGTGAGCCATGGACAGACACGCAACTTCTGTTTTAAGGAAAGAACAAACTCATATATAATTGGAGGGCTGTTTACTGGCAAAATTGTTTGTTTGTTTTAGCAGTACTGGGTATTGAACCCAGGGGCACTCCACCACTGAGCTGCACCTGCAGCCCTATCTATCTATTTATTTATTTATTTATTTTGAGACAGGGCCTCACTAAGTTGCTGAGGCTGGCCTTGAACTTGCAATCCTCTTGCCTCTGCATCCTGAGTAGCTATAATTATTATACCCAGCAAAATTATTAATTTTTAAATGCCCCAGCCCAATTACAACCACTTTTCTCTGTTTCTGTGGATGGTGGCGATGGTCTGCAGCAGATTTTCATTGAGTCCAAAGGCAACCTCCAGCTAGATCCACCCTGAAGCACTCTAAAAGGTAACTAGAAAAATCTGAAAGGAGTAAACACCAGGATTACACATCCCCTGTCCCTTAGTTGCCCAAGTCTTCTGGTCAGGAAAAAGAAGCCCATAGCAAGAAGTCCCAAGACTTTCTTCTAGCTGCCATGTGAGCCTCAAAGAATGATGGCCTCCTTTCCATGATGCTTTGCTAAGTTTCAGGAGATGCACCTGGAAGAGACATGAAAAGAGCAGAGCTGGAAGACATGAAGTGTATAGCTGTGAGGTCCCATGCCCACTGCACCCAGCAGTGAGATCTTTAGCACTGAGCACATGTTTCCTGGCACTGGAGGGAGGCACTACACCCAAGGGCTTCTTGTTATCCAGAAATATTCTTAGAAATGTCCAATTCATCTCTCCAACAGGCAGAGCAATGTCCCCAGGGCTGCAGGTCCCTCTGTGACCTGCCTCTCTGCAGGGTCCTGCTGGGCAGCACAGTTCTCACAACCCCACTGCCTCCTGGGGTGATAGAGGCAGGGTGGTGGTGTGTGGCTCGTGCTTAACCTCTCGGCAGCTATGGAGAACACAGCTGCTCAAGTGCACCTTCATTTCTGTTGGGTCTCAGGACGATGACCTCAGCACATGAGTCACCTGAGGATATGTCCCCACACCTCACTGCAGTCATTTTAAATATAGGGTTTAGCACAAGTTCCATACAGAATTTCACCTTCACTCGACCAAAGATATGTGGGTAAATAGACAAAGAGTGAATCTGCTCCCAGTGGCCCTGCCAACATCCTTTGTCTACTAAACCATGACCAAACACAACCAGAGAAGCTCGACTGCAAGAACTCAAAGGAGAATGCAGTGGACACACAAAATGTTCCTCGTGCCTCTGTCCCCTCGCCCCATGCATGTGCTCTGATGCACCTGGTCTTCCCGCTTCAGGGCCATCTGGGATACCCTCTCTGCCAGGGATCCGTACGCTAGAGCAGGAATTGACCAGCCTTTGCCGTGAAGGGCCAGAGAGTAAACATTTCCAGTCCTAAGGTTCCTACAGTCTCTGTCTCAACAGCCCAACTCTAACTGCAGTGCAGCAGCAGCCGGAGACGATAGGGGAACGAAGTGGGCCGGGCTGTGTCCCAATGAGCTTCACGGGTGGACTCTGGCAGAGGGTGAGACGGGCCTGTGGGCTGTTGCTGGCCAACCCCTGCCACTGGATGGCTACTTGCAACTTGGCAAGACCCGCCTATCCCAGGTCCCAGGTTTCTATGATCTGTTCCCTAGGTCCAGGGATAATATGGTGGCCTTCTTAGTTTCCTGTGCTACGGCCCCCATCTGTTTTCCCTCCCAGATGCTCCAGGTCCATTTACTAATTCCTACTGATTGTTCAGTCTGTCTCAAGGCAGCACCCCCATATTGGCAATCCTCCACCTGCGAATCTCGGAGGAGGCAGAGAGCCGAGACTCCCCTTGTATCTGAACCTCTTTTTCCACCCAGGATATGGCTTGGTCATCTCCCATGGGACTGCTTTCCTTCCTTTCTTTCCCTGTTCTCCCATTTAATAAATGAAAATGTCAAGTTCTCTTCTAATGCCCTTTGAAACCAAAACCAAATAAAACATCTGACCAGCAGGGATAATGATACTTAGTGTTTAATAGCACACACCCATTCCCCAACATGACCACCCCAAACCTTCACACCTGACATGGTCTTCAAGAGACAGAGTCCCTATCCCCACCACCTAGAACCACAGTACTAGAATCACATTTGTAAGTAGTTGAGATGCTATTGGCAGGATCCCAGAGTCTTAAATAATCATTGAGTTTTAGGGTGGAAATAATTCTGAGTGCACAAATTTGAACACCACCCACCATGAAAGAAGTCCAGAGAGTTTCTTTTTTAAGGACTTTGTGGATCAAAGGTGTGGACCCAAAGGAACAATGGTTGTCTGGGGCAGTGGAGGGCCTGCTGTGTGGGGGGCGGCTTCAGCATTAAGATGAGGTCCTCACGCAACAGAGGGGGAAAGAGTGGTAAGAGTTCTGGATGATTGGAACAACAGCTGTCCTTGCGGTTTGGGAGCTGTGGTTCACTTCTTAATCAAAAGGCATTCGGCCTATAGGAAAGGGGTCCTATAAATCACAGGAAGTTTCAAGAAGTCAACAAAAAGATTCGGGCGGGAGGCAGCCAGAAACAGAGGAAATCTGATCTTCTTCCATTTTATTAAGTTAACATTTTTCTACCGGTATTTGTCTTCTCCCCTCTGAAATTCCTCCACTGACTTTCAGGATAAAGAAGCAAATCTGTGGTTGGCAAGCCCTGGAGTAGGCGGGCCACGATACTGCTTCTTGCTCAAATATCAGCTTCAAGACAAAATATAATAACCCCCAAATTAGCTCCTCCTCATGAGCAATGAATTATAAATAAGTTGAAGTTCGCAGCCAGAGAACTTGAGACATCACTGATTCAGGCTCAAAAATCCCATCTCAGGTTACAACCCAAAAGCCAGCTCTGGCTTTTTGCTCGGTATTAGGGTTTAATGGTGGTACAAGTTCAGAGATACCTCCTAGTGTATGGGGAACATTCCATGCCTGTCTTTAAAGCACGATCCACCAGAGCTTTGTTCCTGCTATTTGCACTTGTGGCATCCATGAACATTCCAGATGTCATCACCCCTGAGCGTCCTTTGAGTATTCCTGGAGTGAGAGAATTCCCTACAATGTAGGGCACTTGGAGATTTTAGGCACTGCTTAGAAACATGCAAAGATCCTCTCCCTTTGAGGCAACCTGCGTGACAGCTACAGTGGAGTTTGAAATGATCAGAAAATCAGAGGTTCAGTGACTTGCTTCACTTCAAATGTTCAAAGGGGCTGGATTTGGGGATGTGGAACCAGACCACTAAGAACTGGAAGATTCAGCTCTAAGAAGAGAGTTGACTAGTTTCATTGCTTTCTTCCTTTGTTCTGCTTCTGTGCTTGTCACCTGGCTGGCTGGAGGCTAAACCCACGATGGCCTGGCAAATGCAGGTTACAAACATAGGCGAGGCCCTTTATAGCCACTCCTTATAAACAGAGTTGACATGTGGGTAAATAGGCTGCTGACGACTTGCTCAAAGTCAGGTGATGGTTGCCTGGGGCTTTATAGCCTAGAGATGACCCCTGTCTGACCAGCAGGAGACCCACAGGCCTGGAGCCAGCCTCTGTCCTGGAGCTAGCTGTGACTTTGGACCTATGAACTGTAAAGGAATCATGGGAGAGAATGATGCAATTGATCTAGAATTCATTATCAGCCAAACTCTAAAAGAGGTTCTGGGGCCTATAAGCATACAGTCACATATACTAATGGGAATTGCTAGTTACCTCCCGAGACCTATTTTAGTAAATAAAGTTTTACTGCAACCCAACCATGTCCATTTCCATACTGTCTACAGCAGCTTGGGCTCTGAAAGCAAAGTATGGTGTAGTCATAAATGACCTCCTGACCTGAAAAGCCTGAAATATTTACTACCTGCACCTTTAGTAAAAACTTTAGGGACATGCAATTCAAAACTATACTGAGAATTCATCTCACTCCAGTCAGAATGGCAGCCATCAAGAATACAAATAATCAAAAATACTGGAGAGGATGTGGAGAAAAAGGAACATTTTTACACTATTGGTGGGATTGTCAATTAGTACAACCACTATGGAAATCAGAATGGAGGCTCCTCAAAAGAGTAGGCATGGAACCACCATAGGATCCAGCTACTCCACTCCTGAGTGTATATTCTAAAGAACTAAAGCCAACTTACTGCAGTGATACATGCATACCCTGTCTATAGCAGCACAATTCACAACAGCCAACTATGGAACCAGCCTAGATGTCTATCAACTGATGAACGGATAAGAAAATGTGGTATATATACACACAAAGAAGTTTTATCCAGCCTTAAAGAAGAGTGAAATTGTCATTTGCAGGAAAATGGATGTAATCTTGGAACATTATGTTAAGCATAAGCCAAATTCAGAAGGTCAGTGGTTGTCTGTTTTCTCTCATATGTGGAAGCTAGAGAGGAAAAAAGAAATGTCAGGGGTGGGGGCGGGGACAGGATCTGATGAAAATCAAAGGGAGATCAGTAGGGAGAGGTAGGTAGGAGGGGAGGAAATGGGGGAGTATCGGAGTAATATTGAACTGTTATATTGTTATATTGTGTGCACATGAATATATAATAATAAATCACATCATATGGACAAGTATAATGTAGCAATAAAAAATACAGGAAGAAAAAATAAATAATTTAAAAAAAATTTTTAAACTTAACTGGCTCCTCCAGTAGGGAAAGATGTAGATAGTGGGCTGACAAAGACTGGGCTCCAAGGTAGTCACTGTATATTAACTAACAAACCAAAGTAAAAAACTGGATTGACCTAAATAGACAATAGTGATGTGGTTGAGGAAACGTGGTCAACATTTGGTGGTCTAAAACATAGCCGTCAAAAGTTACGTTTCTGAATGATTTGAATAGTTCATGGAAAGACAACTAGTAAAAATTGCAGAACTTAAAACACAATACCAATTAATTTCAAAGAAAAATTACCAAAAGTTCAGCGTTTGGCAGCTGGGAATTTGGATGATATTTATTTTCCTCATTATACTGTTGGGGTTTTTAAAAGCCATTTCTATAATAAATAGTACTTTTATGAGACTAAGATTATCATTTTACAAATAAGGATTAAATGAAGAATTTATAGGCTCTACATTAGGCGGGGCAGAGCCTGGGGTCAGGCACACCTTTCCATGGACAGATATCACCTCTTCTATTTATTCCTGTCCAAAGCTTTTCACTAAGGATGCAGAAAAGAAAGTGAATGGTGATTAAACTGTACAAAACAAATTCAAATATATATATAAAAAAGAGAAAGACAAAAAATGTACATTATAAAAGCCTGTCGACTTCCTTTATTCCCTCCATTGTGAAGGCTGAGAAGCCCAGGGTTGTGTGTCCTGGACATCACAAGAAATCCCACAGAGTTAGAATCCAAGTCCTTTGAAATTAAATCGAGGAATGAAGTTTGCTGCCAAAAGCAGAAAGTAGGACAAATGTAGGGACAGTCATATGTCACTGAGTTTGTACAACCCATGGAAGAGAGAGACTTTGAACTCGGAAAAGAACTACCCGGAATGAAGAGCAGAAGGAAGATGGGTATGAAGCAATTCAACCTCCAGTCACACGCACAAGCTGAGGCTCCCTCAAAGGGAGGACGGGTCTCGCAGCCGCTAGACCAAGTGCAGAATAGTCCTGTTACCAATAAGTCAGGAAGCTGCCTGGTTCTGATTTAGATGAAAAGAGCAGCTGAGGACTTGTCTCCAGTAGTGCACCAGTTAGCAAGTGACCAAAAAATAACCTTGATGTGAAACAAAAATATACTTGCCTTGAACCTCTTTTCTGCATTGCAAGGAAGTATGCTGAGGAAAAAAGGGGGGAATTGGGGGCTCTTTCTCTCAAAAATGTGAAGACATAGCCAAAGCAAAGTTGCCCCTCTTTAGAGAAGCATCGAAGATTCCAGGGAGAATGGGGCCAGAGGTCCTGCTTGAATGGAGAAACTTTCCTCAAAGCTGTATCTGCCCAGCACACATACAATTCTTTTTTCATGAGAGTTTTTGTCATGAGTAAATAAAGATGTTCTAATCCATTTTTTTATATAAGATTGAGGAAACATCAATTTTCCACATTAAGGAACACTACTGTTTTTACTTCAGGTAGCTTTGGGAAGAGAGTGATAAAGATGAGGGCCACCAAAGCCGCTCAAAGTTACCACCAATAAGAGTGGAGTCATTTATCTTAAATACAGTCAGTGGGATGCCTTCGGAGAAATGCATCGTCGGACCAATTTCATCATTGGGTGAACATAGGAGAGTGTGCTCACCCAGACCCCGAGCTGGTACAGCCCACTCCACGCCCAGGCCACGGGGATGGGCATGTGTGTGACTCTACATGACAAACAGCACGAAATTAAATCAAGTCCAAGAGAAAATCAGGTCTATCCAGAGACACACAAACAGGAGATACAAGAGGCTACAGCCAGTAAACTATAGCAAACAATTTTCTTTTTATAAGTAGAAGGAGTACACGCTAAAATAATGACAAAAAGAATAGCACAGTAAATACATAAGCCAGCAACACAGTTGCTATGGTCATCAGCAACATCATGTGCTGTCCTTAACTGCACATGATACGCTTTTATACACACCAGCATCACCACAGACGAGGCAGTGTGTTGTGGTGCTCTGCTGTGATGTCATGACACCTACAACATCACTCAGTTGTTGGGAATTCTTTGACGTCATTGTAATGCTATGAGACAACTGGTACATAAGTGTCCGTCATCCACTGAAGCTCTACTACACGGTGCACAATGACTGTGTTTCTTCAATGGAAATGCATTGATTGTAAGATGAATTTTTATGTGTTTAGAAGGAAGGAAGGAAGGGAGAGAGTTGCAAATGGTTACAACACTATTGACTGAAATATGATTTAAAAAATATTAAAGCAGAAAAACAAAAACATGCATCTTAAAATTGGTTAAATATGCTTGGTTCTCAAAGGGCTGATATCCAAAGTCACCTACACTTTACTAGTCCCTTGGGAAGCTACATGGGTTGGGAATGTGTTTCAGATGGACAAGAGATGGCTTATTCAGTTATTTACCAGTAACTCCTTTTGACAGCCATGCAAAAGAGAGATGGTAATCTGCTATGGAAATTGGTTGGCAACAAAATGGATACTTGGTAACTAAACATGCCGATTAATGAAGAATTACATGTATCATATCAATGGTATCATTTTTGAACAATTGAAACATGACATTTAACACCAAGATATTAAAACATTATTTACTTTTCAATGTTCCACTTAGGATCTCAAAGTCATAATTAAGAACATTATTGTCCATTGCACAATGGAAATGAGAAATTCCCAAATAACAATTCATTCTATTAGTACATAATCTAGGGCCCACTCTACTTCTAAGAAGTTTTCCTCATGAAATAGGAAAATAGGAATTACTCAAATTAGCAGAGCCAGGCCCTACTCAGCTCAGTGTTATCGCCAAGAGCAGCCCCAAGATACCTGGAGGGAGCATAAGTTCTGCCTGTTTCATCAAGACTTGATACTTTCAGTAGCCTTTTGTGATTTTGCAACACACATACTCTTTCAAACCCCTGTGAATTCACTTTTTTCTCCATCATAAATCCAGGGAGGACCTTGGACAGCAGGCCAGCCTCAGACGCTGCAGTATGGCTGAGAAATGGTCCTTCAACCTTGGGTCTGGCAGGAAGAAAGTCCTCAATAAATGGATGTTACCCAAGGAATCACGTCATTTCTAGATCGATATCCATGGGGGCACCAGCCAGCCAGAGAACACATGGGAGATGGTATTCATGGTTCCACTTTGCTTCCATCCACACAGCTGTATCTCAGCTGCAACACACCACAGCTCACGCCAAATCAACAGAGACCTCAAACAAAACATGGCCCTCTTCTTGTATTTGAACTTGAGAGTAGAACTTCATCTATGTCTTTGAAGGCAAGAGGACTTTAGCTCTTAGGGGCCCCAAACCAAGCTGAGCGGACGAGCTGACTTTGGAGTGTGAAAGAATACCAGTTCCGGACGGCCAGGCCGTGGGCATGTCCCTTACTGCAGTGTTGCCAGTGGCGAGAACACACATAGATACTCGATGCATATTCGCTAAATGAATGAGTGACTTCCAGACATTTTATTTTATTAAATTTGGTCCATCATTTAAGTTGTGCAAGGTTCTCGGAGACCTTGACTCTATCATCAACGGCAGCAGGAATCCCTCCAGCATCTTCCTGTCTACACTTGGGGGTCACCAAACCACAACCTGCAAGCCAAGTGCAACCCGACATGTCCTTTTGCACAGCCCACAGGCTAAGAATAATTTTTAAATGGTTGGGGTAAAAGTCCAACAAATAATATTTCATGATAAGTGAAAATGATTTGATATTCAAATTTTAGTATCCCAAAGTAAATTTGTTGGAAACCACAGCACTTGTTTCTTAACATGTTATCAATGGCTGCTTCTAGACTGTGGCAACAGAGTTGAATGTTGCAACAGAAACCACACCACGTGCTAAGCCTAAAAGACCTACTATGTGGCCTTTACGCAGTGAGTTTGCCCAGACCTACTCTACCAGTGCCACCCATGTCCTCTGCTAGATCCATAGTTAAAATGTTGAGAATAGAAAAGGCAAGGCTGCATCTCAACTGTTCCCTCCCATAAGGGCTCAGCCCCCTAATCCCAGCCCCAGACTCCTTCACCCCGAAATGGGCCTCAGACTGTACTCAGCTCCCTCCAGAGGCCCCCTGGGGAGGCAAATGAAACCCAGGAGGCACAGATGGTGATGGGTTTGGGAATTCCCCCAACGTCTCAGCCTTCAGTCTAGTGATTCTCCAGTGTAGGGAACAGGGCTGGGAGACATTCTCTCTCGGGCAGGTGACGCCGATGTAAGAGCATCAACCTGCAAGAACAGCCCCCACCCCGTTTCAACAGTGGTTTCACCTGAGTAACAGGGTCCTGGGCCTTAGAGAAGGGGTCTCCGAGGAGGAGTGCCGCTGGTTTCTGTCTTGCACATGGGTCCCCAATCCTGCCTCCCTCAGACCCTACCGGTGACTCTTCCTTCACCCAGGGTGCCCCCTAGCTGGAACCCGAACATAAGAACAATTCTTGAGGCTAAAATGACTTGACAAATTAACGTCAGTCTTAAATAAAAACCCTCTCTGGATTCCAAGGATGGGGGGGGGGGGGGGAGTCCTCTCTGCTCTGCTACAGAGAGGAGAGGAATTAATATTCTGAATCAATTATCTCTCATTTCTCTCATGTAACATATCATTTGGTTTCCATAAAGTTCTGGCCATTGCCTTCTGGAAAAATTCATGGAGCCAACAAGAAAAAGGGAGGAAATGATTAAAAAGAATTCTCTCTCAATGCCACTAATTGGTTGAAACCCCTTCAAAGCGCTCAGCTGTGGTGCCTCGACTCTCTGCTTGCCCCGCCTTCCCATTCATCCTCTGACAGCCATGACCCCCCAGGGAGAAACTGAGGCGTCGCACGGGGACATAATGTGCAGGTAAGTGCTCGTCCTCGAGAGCAGACACATGATCCAAGGGGACCGAAAATCTGGGAAGACATTTGTACTGAAAATTACCCAGGAACAAACCTCAGAATGCTGAAGAGGCACTTGCCGTCCCATGTTGCTCAGACCACAGAAGCAAAGCAGGAAGAAGAGCCAGCGGAAAGCACGAGGCAGCCACAGGCACCATTTCATCCCTGGAAGCCCTGGCCAGGAGTTGCTGGGTGTCTGGAGGAGTCCCCTTCCCCTGGGAAGTCCTCCTCTTAGCAAACTTCCTGTAGCACTTAGCCCCCACCCCACCCCACACACAGTCATCTCCAACTGCTTCAACCAGTGAGCTGCGTCTTGACTGATCCCCTCAGCGTTAAGTTGCTGAGTTACCATGGATGGTGCTTTAGAGTCCTGATGCAGACATCAGAGTGCCTGGACACACGTGGTTAGTATACACTGTTTATCCAAAATAGGAAAATGGTCGCTTTCTTTCTTGGATAAAACGGAAGTGCCATTTTCTCAAGGTGAAGTACACTCTGAACAAGACAGACAGAGCTCCTACCCTTCTTGCACTTATTTGATGGCTTTTAAAATGCTGTCTGCTTAAAATGGTGCTTCTCTATCTGATGACTACAGAAGTGATTGACAGCTGGTGACCTCCTGAGCCACTGAGATATTCACATTGCAGAAAGAGGAATGAGGCTAACTCGACCTGCAGAGCTTGCCTGGGCCTATAAATTATAGCAGGATTTCCATCGCAGCAGGCTTGCTTGTGGCAGAACTGAGATAGGGGTGAATTCTTCAGCCACAGTGCTATCCCTCCCTGCAACCAGTGACCTCATCGCAGTAATGTCAGCATTCCCAGACGCTGAGGGTCTTTCGTCCACATAAGTCGCCAAGTAGCATTTAATCTTCTTTTTTTTAATCTTAACATAAAAAATAACAAGAACGAAACCTGCATGGAGGTGGTTTTGCATGAAGTCATTAGAGAAAAGATATAGAAAAGAAATACAGGTAGTCATATGTTATTCACTTTTATTAAATGTGCATTTCCTTCTCTTATTTTGAGTTGGTTGGTTGAATGCAGCATGTGTTTTATTAAAAGTTAAAGATGGCAAAAAAAAAAAAACTTCCAATTCTGATGGAATAGGTCATAGTAGATATCTGCAGAAGTGTTCACTAGAAAAGTCAGATAAAATATGAAGCCATCTGTTTAAAGGTATCAGAGAAATGCCAAGGCAGCCAGACCCGAGAAGAAACACCCAGGGAAAGGGCAGTTCACTGAGGTGAGCTCTCATTTCTGCGTCTCTTGTCCCCTTGCAACATTTACCAGTTTGGGGCATGGATCTAGAAGCTGAGAAGAAAGAGCAAAGAGATGGCCAAGAGGTAGACAAGCCCACAGGGTTTAGGCAATCTCACAGGCTGGGGAGGCAGGACTTGGAGTTCAGGGTTGTCAAGGGGGTTGGGGACAGGCAAGATCTCAGAGGGAAGCAAGGTGCCATGATTTCTCTTAGAGGCACTTTCTGGTGCAGTTGCATAGAACAATAATCTAAGAAGCCAAAAAGAGAGGGGCTTCAGAGCAGAACAGAAAAAGTAGGAAACACTTTGTGCATTAATTGCAGACCCTCAGGGGATGGCATTCTGGGGATGAGAGGACACCAGGGAAGAACTAGGTGTCCTAGGCTGACTAGGCTGACAGAGTCCACTCTTCCACTGCTTACCCAATGATAGAAAGGATTCTCCCTGGGGGAGATAACGTCACACAAAGATCCTGTGAGCTCATACAGAAACGCCCAGTATGACTAAATATGACCTCATCACACCATAAACCCAATGCTACCAAGAAACAGAACCAAGACAAAAACTTACACTAAAAGCAGAACTCTAGCTAACCCGGATGTTAGAATCATCCGACACAGACTTTCAAATAACAAACTCAAGAAAAAAAAGAACTGTCATATATATTTTGAAAAGTGGACATTCCAGAACATAAATGAATGGAAATTCTTTAAAAAAAAATTAAATACTTACAACTAAGAACTTACTAGTTGGCTTTATCTAAATGTAGGTAATGTGGCTCTGCAATGGGAGGAAGAAGGGAATCAGTCAGGAGCAATATTAGAAGAGATAAACTGGCTAAGCATTCTGCCAAACTGAATAAAAAAAAAAAAAATCAAGCCACAGACTTCAGAAATGCCAAGAACCCAAGGATAGATGCAAAGAAAAACCACATCTGGGCACATGACAGTAAGAAAACCAAAACCAAATTCAAATCCAAGCAGAAAATCTTAAAGCATGGAAGCAAACTGGGGGCAGGGGGTGGGGGGACACATGATCCTTCAAGGGGGTAAAAGAAAAGAAAAATCCAATAAAACACACAGAAGACTCCCTAGGAGAAATAAGGAAATCCAGAAGGAATGGAATGGATGCTTTGGTGCGTTCAAAGAAATTGCCAAACTATGATTTCCTCAGTGGCAAAAAAAAAAAAAAAAATATATATATATATATATATATTACACACACATGTATATATATATATATACACATGTATGTCATATATTTTAAAAATATAACAAAATACATAATATATAAATGCATACATACATATAAAAATATAAGTCTATTTTTAAAGTATTGTTTTAGTACTCCTGCACTTAAGACAGAATGCTCTGGTTCCAGGATAGACCAAGAGGCCAAGGGACAGAATGGGTATCGTCCCAGATACTCACATGGTGGCTTAATCTAGGTGCTACTGCAGTACAGTGGGAAAGAATGCTATTTTCAATAAACTTCTAACTGGACATTCATATGGGGAAACAATGGACTTCACACCCTAGATAAAATTTAATTCCAGATGGGCCTATATCTAATGTAAAAGATATAAAAGCAAAGCTGCTGGATGAAAGCACAGTAGGATCTTAACTAGGATATAAAAAGCACTACGGTAAAGGAAAGATTGATAAATTGGATTTCATTAGCTCAATAGTTTCCCTTCATCAAAACAAAACATTAGTTAACAAGGCAACAGAGTGGAAGCTACTTGCCAACGTTCACATCACAGAGGACTTATATTCAGAAATACGTAAAGAATTCTCACAAAGCAACAAGAAACAGACTTGCAACCCAAATTTTTAAGTGGATGAAAGACACAACAGGCACTCACCAAAGGCAAGTAAGCATATGCAGAGATTTTGACACCAATGAGGGTCAGGGAAACACAAAACTAAAACCATAACAGAATGCCACATACACACACCAGAAGGGCAACAGTGAGGCCAAGGGTTCCAAGCACTGATGCAGGTATGGGCGTGGCTGGCGAGTGTGGATGGCTTCACCATAAAGGAAACTCTTCCCCAGCAGCCATTAAATCTGCAGATACAGACACCAAATGACCCAGGAGTTTTATTTCCAGGCATATCCACAAAAAGAATGGCCCTATGTACTCTGAAGACATAAACAAGAATATTAACAGAAGTACTGCTTCCAACAGTCAAAAGCTGGGAACAACACAAATGACCCTCAGCACCAGGACAGATACATTTGAAATGTCATGCCATGAAATGCTGTAAAGCAATAAAACACCACACTGCTGCTAGACACCACAGGTGAAGCTCAGACACAATGTTACAGAAGCAAAGAGAGGTGAACGAGTACCTACCCTATGATTCCTTTATATTAAAAACTTTTACATAGGTGACACTAACCTAACCTACCAATCCAGGGGTCAGGCTGCCTGGTTACCTCTAAGGAAGTCTGCTGGAATTTAGTTTGCTTCATTTCAATCCCTAGTTCCTCCTCTTTCCCCTCCATGCATGTATGATTATGGAAAAATGAACCAAGCTCTTATGTATAACTCTAATGCAGCAATTAAAGCATTTTTTTAAAAAAGTAGAAACACATGGAAAAAAATCTGCTGGAATGCTGTAAATGATCTATATCTTAATCTGGGTGGTGATTAAACAGGTGTGTACATTTATAAAAGAAATCAAGCTATAAACTTAAGATTTGTGCTCTTTATTGTATGTAACTTATACCACAATAAAAAAGATATAAAAACTGAAAACAAAACTGTAGGTAAAACAAAGACATTTCTAAAATAACAAAACTTAAGAGCATTAGTCACCCATAGACCTGCGTTAAAGGAAATGCTAAATGGAATTGTGTTTGTTATGTTTTGCTTCCAGGCAGAAGACCATGATCCCAGATGGAAATGAAGTAATACAGGAAGAAATGAAATTGGTCACTGTGTGGGGTAAACCTAAATAACTGTGGCATCTCTTGGGAATTAACACATATATAGAGAGAGTCAGAATGTATGACAATGGTAAAAAGGAAGGAAGGGGATGACAGAGTCAAAAATGTTCAAGTATCTTAGCATTGTCTAAAGGAGGAAAAGTATTAATCCTGTTAAGTCAAAGAGGCATGTTGTAGTATGCATGTACATTAGTCACCAAAAGGAGAATGAAGAATATACAAGCAATGATAACTGAGAAGGAAACAATGTATGATTTTTCTTTAAAATTTTTAAACTTAAAAATTGGAAAATACAAAACAAATGATAGAAAGATAAAGGTATAGAGAGAAATCCAAACATATTGGTAATTACATTAAATGTAAATGGTCCAGATATTTTCATTAAAAGACACTTCTTACAAACACACAAACGTGAAAGGGATCTTGAATATAATGATACAGAGAAATACATAGTAAATTCTGGGAAAAATATACTAAAAATGGCATGCAAAGGTCAAAGACACTAGGAATACTAATATTAGGCAAGGTGGACTTTAAAAATATTATTGAAGAAAAAAAAATATTATTGAAGGGAGGTATTTCATGATAAAAGTATCAATTCAAAATTAAAATATAATTTTAAATCCATATACATCTAATAACAGATCCAAAATATATAAAGCAAAAAAAAAAAAAGAAAGAAACAATAGACACTAATGGGAAAAAGCACTCAAATCCCCAAAGTAGATTCTGATAGATTCTATAGTTGAGTTTTGTAATACCTTTCTTAGTAAGAAAGAGGATATTAACAAAAGAGTGAAATAACTATATATATTAATACATACAGAATACCTATATAATAATTGACATATTTAGAATACTGAATCTTTTTATACTGCAATAAAAAGATAATGTTACACTCAATTGCAAAAATGAATTTCACCATCAGAATAAAGCCATACACCAAAAATGTATACTGTTTGAATCCAATATAGAAAATTCAAAAACAAGTAAAATGAATTGATGCTAATAGCAATCAGGGCAGTGGACCTTTGGAAAATCTACAGGAGGAAAATTATAGTGGATTGTTAATAATTATTGATCTGGGTGCTAGGTAGAGCTCTGCTGGTTACGTGGGTAACTTCATTTTGTGAAAGTTTATCAAACTACTTAGAATCTGTCTGCTTTTTCTGTATCAATAAAAAGCTTATATATAGGGGCTGGGGTTATGGGTCATTTCTCATGCGTTTGCAAACAAGCCTTTGAGTAAGCATGAATTATTTTTATTCCTTTATATTACAGTACATATTTTATAGCCTATAACAAGAGTTAAATAATTCATGCCTGTTGTAATGTTTAAGTTAAAGTTTTAAATGCTGCACTGAGACTCAGTCTAATGAACTTGTCTGAGATATCTTAAAATAGCTGAGGTTGAGAGAATGCTTTGCAGACAGAAGAAATCTGATTCAAAAACTAAGTATCTTGGGCATTTGAACTTTTCTTCCACAAGTTGTTTCTTCTCAAAAAAAAAAAAAAAACATTTGAATTTTAAAAAAGAGAAGAGAGAAAGACTTCACCTAAAATCCTTAATAATTAGTCATGGATTTCCAGCAAGAAGATTAAGAGAGGAAATCTTACCCATTTGAGGTACAGTCTGGGCCACAACAATGCCATGTACATCAGTATGCATCACGTGAAAATAGACCCATGTACCATAAGTTTTTACCCAACTCCCCTGTGTACATACCCATGACCAAAATGGCCACCCAAAGCCAAGGTCAGCATAGTGCTAAAACCATGAATATTGGAGGCTGAACACCTACAATCAAATCTAGAACCTCTGTCTACAAGGAGTCCCTCAAGCAAACTACTTCACCACGTTGGGCCTCATGTGGATGAGATGAACACTGATACTGACTTCACAAAGTGTCAATGACTCTATCAGCACTTAGCTATGTCCATGCGTCCAGTCTCAGCAACAATAGGTCTGTCCGACCTCTGCCAACCAGTTCCACGTCAGGAGCATGATTGTGCTCAGAATGATGAGCATAGAAATTAAAGGCAATGGACACAATTTCTGAGTTAAGAACGGATTTCTATGCAGCAGAACGTAAAAGTCCACAGCTCTAACTGGGTGCCCCAGTAAGGGTGCCCTGAATATTCAGAATCTTCAGGGTGCTCACAAGCACTCAGTTAACAAAAGAACTCAACTGAATGCCAAATGCCCACCGTATTAGCATGAGACAGTTAGTGGCTGAGACGGATGGGATCTTCTCATTATCTGAGACAGCAAGAGTCACAACATGGGTTGTTTAAAATGCACACATTAAAGAAAGTTCCGATTGCCTGTGAATGTACTGGAACTGTGTCAGGCCACAGCCACCACCCCATCGCGCGCCAACCACATCAGTGAGGCTCAGCTCCCGACTAAAGGACCTCTCCTCGCCACAGGATCTGCCTTTCAGAAATACTCTAAACATATGTCTTCCTTTTCAAGATTTTGTTTTTAAGTGACACATAATCTTAATACATAGGGATGGTGTATAGTTCGATGTTTGGATGCACATGTTAATAGTAAAATAATCAAATCAGGGTATTTAGAAGATCCATGTCCTCAGACATTCATCATTTCTTTGTGGAGAGAACATTCAAAACATCCTCTCTTCTCGGACTGTTGAAATATTTAATACAATATTGTTAACCACAGGCACCCACTAGATTCCGAAACTCTGCGCCCTCTCTAACTTGGTCCCCTGGGCCAGCGTCTCCCTCTGCCCTCCCCAGCCTCTGTAACTGCTCTTCTCTGCTTCCCTGAGATTCGCATCTTTGGATTCCACAGATGAGTGAGATCATCAAATGCCTTCCCTTACAAGTCCATCGCCTGCTGCCAACGACTTTTAGCGGATCTGTTATAACGCTTCACTTTTTAGAAATCACTGACTGTGTCTTCAGTTACCTAGTAGCACTGGGTGAGATAAGATGAGTCATTAGTGTTGTCAACACCTGCCATGTTTTAGAAGCCTCAACTATCCGGTCTCTTCTCATGATCTTGAACTACCAAATTATTAAACCCTATGAAGGGCCATTTTCCAGGTATTAAATCAAATAATCTGAATTCAGGTGTTTTGCATGTAGATTTCCAGGTACCATGTAAACCTTAGTCTCCACTTAGTGAGAGTATAAGGCAATTATTTTTACCCAATTCTTGAACTGTATTTAGATATTTTCAAATCAAGAAGAATATATTTTAGAGTTGTAAATTATTCCATTTAATAAAGGTATATAGTTATTTTAGTAATCATAGTTTAAGAATACAAGTTCTCTCTCTTTTTTTTCCTTTTTTTTTTTTTTTTTTTTTTTGGTACTAGGGATTGAACCCAGAGGTATCTAACCACTGAGCCACATCCCTAGCCCTTTTTTTAAAATTTCTTATTTTGAGACAGGGCCCACCTAAGTTGCTCAGGGCCTCACTAAGTTGCTGAGCCTGGCTTTGAACTCAAACCCCTCCTGCCCCAACCCAAGTCTCTGGGGTGACAGGTGTGCACCACCACCACACCCAGTAAGAATACAAATTTTTGAGATAGTTCCTATGAACCTATATATTCAGTCTTTTCATGATATGTTAATGTTTTGTTGAACAGATGATCCAAACTAAAAGAAACCTAATCACACTGGCATGAAAAGGAAATCATCATCAATTCCACTTTACAAATTGCGAAACTGAGGCACGGAGCTTAACTAAGACCCAGAACCAGGGAGCCATCAAGATCTGAGCCCAGGCGGCCTGCCCTCAGAGCCCACTCCTCTTGACCAACGTGTTCTACTGGGCAGACAAATGCAAAATAGTGATAGGTTGTGACAAGGGCTATAAAGAAGAATATTGAGGAAATATGGTTAAGATCTAACATCTACTCTATTACTATGGTCTCCTGGCCCTGGGTAGGGAGGCCCCTCTACACAGGATGAGAAAGAACAGGATTTGTGTACTGAAGGATGGGACACGTACAGTGGTGGGAAGAGCCAGGTCATTCCAAGCAAAGAAGCAACAAGTGCGAAGCCCCTGAGGTCAGTATGACTGTGGCACAAAATGTGTGGCTCGGGTCTGGTTGAGGTGGCGTCAAGCCACCATGCACGTGGCCTTACAGGCTTGTGAAGGAGGATCCTGTCTCATGTGGACCCCCAGCGTCTGGCCCGGTGCCCAACACATAGTAGGCCCCCAATAAAAGGTGAATGAATCCTTTAGCTGAGCTACCTGTGAACTTGTCTGCAGGCTGCGTCATCTTGGCAGGGTGGCTGTGAGGCAGCTCTTCTCAGGACCAGACGCCCAGTTGGCTTTGATTAGCCCCCACCTCTGTGGGGAGCCATCCTCATGTGAACCAGGATCAACACTGACAGCCCCGCAGACGCGACATCTGGTTTACTTCCAGCTCAGAACGGGAACTTTCCATTGCCTCTGGTCATCAGAATCCACTGGCCCGCAGGGACCTCCACCCACCAGGCATCTAATTGGATCAAGTCAGAAATCAAGGTCTCGACTGGACCAGGTCCCTCCTCTTCATGACAGCCCCCAGCGGGCATGTCCGTGAGGTGTGGTTAGCCTCAGGGTCAAGCACCCGTGGGACAAAATTTTCCTATTTTGCTGGAGCCAGTCTGGGGGGCAGCTGGAATCTCGTTCTGATGCGTGCCTGGACGGCTACACTGAGCTCCCTGGCCACTGGCATGCAGACGTAGTGCACAGCCCTCCCCAGACGAAACATGCCAATGCTGAACTCACCTGGCTGTCTGGGCTCTCCCAATGGTCTCTGCAGCAGTGACCTTAAGTCAGCCTTAGACCAAGTCATACACCCTTGACCTCAAACACCATGGAGCCCTCTGGTGAAGACTTTGATGGTGGTTTTGGGACTCTTTTGGATCTTTTTCTTTTTCCCCGTTCCTGGTCTGTCTCAACCTGTCTGAAACATCCCAGCTCTGGGCTCACCTGTCATCTGGGTCCCCAGCATTGGGCCTAATGTGACCCCCAAGTCTTCTTCTGCCACCACCTCCCCTGTCACCTCCCATTAACATCCCACAGGAATGCGTTGGTGGTGGCTTTGGGGTCCCTTGAACAGGCTCCCTGAGGGGGCTCCACACCTCCTTTCACTGTCCTGCTCTGTCCTTGTTGCAGGACGGGGGGGGGGGGGGGGGGGGGGGTTGCTCGAAGGCCATTGTCTTGATTTATGAGCCTTGTCTCTGGACCTGACTGTGAACTGCTGTAGCACTTAACTAGTAAAAACCAAACTTAAACAAACGACCTTGGAGCACGTGGAAGATCTCCACCCACACCTCCCCCAGTGTCCCCAGAGAGGAGGGCCAGGCCCACCCGAGGTGCTGGGGACATTCACAGGCTGGTGTTGGGCCAGCTCCGCGGGGTCAGACAATCCGCATCACAGGGTGTGTTGAAACGAAATGGACCTTGGAATCGGCCTCACCTCTGGAAAGCCAGTCTGCTCCGGCGTTCCGGGGGCTTTCAATGCCTTTCTTTCTCTTTTTTCAGACATCCAGTGCGCCTCGCTGCGGCCTGGTGTCTTCAGACATTTTTCTGTTGTTCTTCAGCAACTCGGTTGCTCATAGATTTTCTTTCAGCCTTTGCCTTCCTCCATTTGCCTCATATTTTACTCACAGGACGGAGCTGTTGAAAGATTTGTGGAGCAATATCTACATGTTATTTTAAACCAGTTGGGCAGGTAAATCCTTTATTGAATCTTTATTCTTCTCAGGAATTAGGTAAATTGGACTCAGAAACAAGACTTCAGCACCAAGAATGATTTTTTTTTTCCTGAGAACATCTTTTAAAGGACAATTCTGACCCAGAGAACTTACTGCTTTGATTAGAAAGAACAGTTTGGATGACTCAGCCACAGCCTTCGCCTCCATCCAGGACAGACAGGCGGAGCGTGGTCCTCTGTGGCGGGCATTCTGCACTGATTTCCATAATTGATGTCAGAGAACTGCATCTCCCTGCTAGGTACTTTAACTCTTTAAAAAGTGGTTCCTTGGTCTCTTTGTGTTAAAAACAAGGACTTGTTACCCTTTTTACTGCAGTGAGGGCACTATCTGGTCCCCTAAAAACCCTTAATGACTTAATAGCGTTAAAAACACACCCTACTGAGTCTTTAATTATACAGAGCTACCGTCGTAGTGAAATTAGCTAAATTGCAACTCCAGCTAAGTGACCTGGCTCACCAGGCGGGTAGGCTTTGAGCCCTGGACAGCATCCCCAGCCATCGGTGATGGATGGAAGTTTATTCATACAGAATGGCTGACTGGAAAGGGGGCCTGCTTTTTGTATTTATTTTGTGTCCTGGATGTATAACAACACCCGATTCCTTCTTGGCCTGATCACAGAAGGAAGGATCCATTTCTTCTCAGTAACATCAGAGTTGCACATGGAATGTTTGTGGCCTCCTTCGACATTTACTCAAATAGGGCTTAAACCTGCTAATAAGCCCCATGCTGGTGTAATCAGTAGCAAAACCTAGGGCTCCTTTCTAAGAAAAAGAAAAAAGTCAGAAGACAATTTTTAATTCAGATTTCCCTCCCTGGTGTGTTTCTGTAAATGAAAGAAGCCCCCCAATAGAAACACAAAGTCCTTACAAATGTATTAAAAAAAAATGTTGTGCACTTGAACTAGGTTTTAACCTAGTGTAAGACCACTCACGGGAAAGTGTGGCATCAACTAACTGCCTGGAATGTCATCAATTTAACAAACCGGGGATAATTATGAGTCAAAGAAGTTATGAAGCACAGAATCACCTGGGTTGGGGGATTTTTTAAAAGATCATTAAGCATAGTGGTGTTTAGGGATTTGCTTTTTTCCCCCAAAGCTTGTCAGAGAAGTTCTCATTTAAATACACTACAGCTGACCCTCCCAGGCAATACCATCTCTTTAAAGGACAACTGAACAATCACCCACGGAAATGTGCCCAGGACCCACAACTCCGTATGTCCAATGAGAAGAACGGCTTAGGGGAGCTGATCTCTACAGGGGAGGACTTGACTCATCCAGCAAATCCCGACACTTCAGTTACCTTAGGATGGTGGCTGCACCCACACTCAAAAGGGATAATCAAGTACCAAAGGGTCAAGTTCGTTGCTGCCCATGTGAGGTAGAACTCAAATACTTCTGTTGTTGCTGGTACATCAACAGAATGCTAAACCTGGGTCTTTGTATGTGAATTAGGGGATCAATTATTATACAGATAATCCAAAATTTTTAAAATCCCACTTGCCCCATTTACAGTGGCACTCCCAAGAAAGTTTAGGTGGAAGTGCGGGAATTTTATTCAACTATTTTATTCCCTTTGCACCCAGAGGAGCAGGAAGCATGCAGACCCCAGCAAGGCCCTCCCTCTCTTATCTTGAATTTATTTTCTTAAGTGCTCTAACAAGAGTTGCGAGTGTGAACATCTGTCTCAACACACAGTCACGCGCCTTATTTTCACTAGGAAGCGTGTGCCCTCTAAATACGGACGGACGGGCTGAAGTCACTCTTATTTATTTTATGTCGGCCCATCATGTTGCACCACGAGGAGAGCTTGGGGACATAAAGGAACCGGTGAGCCTATTTTGATTATGTGGTTGTGAGTGACGCAGTCCAGGACAGCTCAGGGAAAGGTCGCTGAGGTGGGAGACAGCGTCCAGGCTGAAGGGTGACTGTATGCAGCTCCAGGATGGGGCCTTCTCCTGTAGGACGAGTTAGACACTCAGTGCCTGGACTGGTGGTCAGTTGTATGAGGTCCCCTTCAGGGTTACAGGCTGAGATCATGACCCAACTGACATAACAAACCATGCCAGTGGCTGGGGTGGGGACAGAATTGAGATAGAGTTGAAGAACAGAGCTCTGCCCTCCCCTCCTTCAGCCTAGTACTTACCAGGGGACAGGGTGGTGGGTGTGCTCAGACTGCAGTGTGAAGAATCACCTAGAAGTGCAGTTAAAAGGGCAGATTCTCCCAGCCCAGAAACCAGCTTCAACTGGCGGAGGCCCTAGGCAGCCCCCACGCAGGCGGCTGCCAGACCACACACTGAAACTGTGAGGCTTCGGAGATGAGAGATGGTGTGCTTTTGTCTGTCTGTGTCTGTCTTCCTTCTCTAGACCATAAGACCCCGGGACCAGGGGTCGGCAGATAGCAAATGCGTTGGGCTCCGTGGGCCGAGAGACCACACATGCTGCCGTGGTATCAGGGACGCCTCCGTGCACACGCACGAGCACGTGGGTCTCCTCGCTCTGTGTGCAAGGGGCCGTGAACTGCCTCTGGCCAGGGCCAGGGTTGACCAAGCCTGCCCTTGCCGGGGTCTGGTCCTCTTTGCCTGGTGTCCCTCCCCCAGCACAGTGCCTGGTAGATGACACAGGATTAAGAAATGGTGAGGGAGGGGACAGAGTTCTTCCCTCAGGGACCCGTGCTCTGGTAGAGAAGACAGGCAGCTTTGCAACAGTAACTCCTGCACAGTGAGAGGGGTGTGCCGCCAGAGGGAGGGGGCCAGAGAGAGCCAGTAAAGACACGCGACACCCAGCTAACTGAATGTCAGAGAGACCATGAATAAATTATATCCTAAAAACATATTTGTTACTTACCTGAAATTCAGATTTAACAGCACAGCCTACATGTCCCCTGACCAGAAACCAGGAGACGGTCCCAGCAGGGGTGATTCTGAGCTGAACGAGGAGAGGGCACATGCCTGGTGGAAAAGGAGGGCAAAGTGTTTGCATGTGACACGGGCCACAGTGTAGGATCCTGAGAGCCATTTCCTATCCAGAGAGGAGGTGTGGCTGCAGAGGGTAGGCTAGACAGGGGCCAGGCTTTGACCCCTGAGGTCAGACTCGATCCTGTAGACGACAGGGAGGGAACCAAGGTCTCTTACAGACCCTTTGGGTTTTACTGATAGAGCACATCCTGTTCTCATTTTAACATGGTTTCTCTCTCCCAGGCTGTGTGGGCTGGGTTTTCATTATGAATTTGCAGATTAAAACAGGTGCTCTTCACATTCATGCACAGAGAGACTCATGTACACACACCCTATACACACATCCATAAATACACACTATACACACTCACATCCACACATCACACAGTTCACATGTTCACATCCACACATCACACATTCATACACACACACAGACACACACTCATACACACACACACACACACACACACACACACTCATACACATCCACACACATGAATCATTTCTTCTGTGGGACTTTGCAATCGGGAAAAAGTATTCAGTAAGAAGGTAGAAAGGGCTGGGGATGTGGCTCATTGGTATAGTGCTTGCCTAGCGCGTTCAAGGTCCTGAGTTCGAACCTCAGCACCATATAAAAATAAATAGATAAATAAACAAAGGTATTGTGTCCAACTACAACTAAAAGAAATAAGTATTAAAAAAGAATTGGAAATGTGTTTCTGAATCGGAAGAGAGAGAGACTAGACAGCCCTGACCTGAGACAAAGTTCCCCACGTCCTGCGCGTGGACGCGATCCAGTAGTGGGAGAGAGTGGACAGAAGGGAAAGTAGGGGCTCTTCACTGGGGAGAGGCTCAGCATCTCTGGGGTGACCCGAGGAGGAGGAGGGCAGAAGACATTGAGACAGACAAGACAAGGTGATGATTAAAAAAAAGTGGTAACAATTCTGACCAGGAGCTTAACCAAGAGGGAAGTGTGGAGGTAAAGAGGGAGAACAAGACTGAGCGGGGCACTGGACCTGACCATGGTGCAGCGCTCACACTGTCCAGCCAGGGTCTGCCAACGGCGAGCACTGGACACACACAACTGTCCATTTGCAACTCTGTCCCATTCAACACTTTTGATTAATCCTACAAATGAAGACATCGCTTCAGTTAGCCAACAAGTATTCCTGAGCACTTCTCTGTGCCAGTCATGTCCTGGACAAGCGCTCAGAAGCAGAGCGTGAGCTAAAGCTCGAAGGGGCTGAGATTAATTCTGATGGAGGGAGCTCAAACCATGACAAGTTTTGATAAATGGGCCCAGGGCAAAGCTAGCATATTGGCAAGCCAAATAGATTGCTTTTGTGGCCCACTGAATTAGCAAATGATAGTAAATGCTCACCCTGAGTTCTTCCAGGAAACTGCCATTCTGAAGCAGAAGAAAGTCTGAATAAGTAATTATTTTCAACAAGTAGTTTAGTAACTCTCAAGAACCAAAATAATTCATGCTTTGCTAACATCACTGCCACACAGAGCCCTTTTAGGAAATGCTTTATGGAAAATGTAATCTGATTTGTAACTAATATATCAATCGGCTAGCGATAAATTTTGTTTCCGTGCAGCTGAAGCTCTTGCTTTCTTTGCAGATTAAGCATTCTCTTCACAACATTATTTGCAGCATTACTTGGCTTGTTGGTCAAGTATCCAGAAAGCTGACATGGGTTCAAATCCTCGCTTGGCTGATGACCAGAGCCAGGGGGCGGGGAAGATTGCTCCACTTTCAACCCTCAGTTTCTGACGTGGTAAAAAGAGCACAATAGTATCTGTCTCAAAGGATTATTAAACTTAGACTGAGTAATCTAGCCACCATGTCGAATGCTGTTCACTAGGACAGGCAGCCTCTTCTTGCCCCTGGGTCCTGGGTGAGGTTTTGCTGAAGCTCCAAAGAAGGGTTCCGCGCAGGGCTCTAGGCAGTAAAGGAAAAATGAGACAGATGAGGAGGGGCCTTCTGTCGCCACGAGGTCTGACTGCACACAGCTGCTGAAGAGGCCTTGCATTGGATCCTGGAGCCCTGGCTGGACGGGCTGTCTTCCTCCCCCGTACTGGGGACCCACCTGGAGCATGGTCAGGCCCCACAAAGCAACGTGTCAGACTTCTCACGTGGTGTCCCGGCATCCTGAGAGTTTTATATTAACCAATACCTCTCTGAGGAGGGAAAGAGAAGCCAGGGGAAGAAGTGGCCCTCATCCGATCCCTAACCAGTGCCAGCCATGTGTATTGGCTACATGCTGGGTCACCCTGGCATGTCAGTTCCTATTTGTTCCTGATGCCTTAGAGCAGAGGAAACAAATTCAAGTGGTCACACTCTGCAGTTTTCCACATCTGGGGGTGTCTCTGGCTGGGGGTTGGGGGACAAAGGACTACCAGTAAGAAGGTGGGAGCACAATCTAAAATTATCATTGCTTTGGTTTACTTTTAGTCACAATAATTGTTTTTATTTCAACTGGTGATAAAAGAGGACATGAGATTTCTCCTTACTGAAGGAGACACGGGTTTTAAAAGGCAGTGGGAGCATTTCACTCAATTAGGGACTCTTTGGGGCAAAAGGTGAGTCCTTGTTGTGACCATAGGAAGACCTGGTGTCCCTTAAACACTGGTCAAATGAATGAATCAATGAGGAAATAAGTAAATGCAACACACAGAGCTCAAATTCCTTGAGTGCTCAGGCATCCGGGTAGAGAAGGGACACGTGAGGTGGCCTTCCGTCTCTGTTTGCCCCTGAGAGTGTAACGTGTAGGGAGGAGGAAGAAGGTAGTTACAGTTTCTTCACTGACTACCAAGAGCACATGGAGGACAGTTTGTCCTCATCTGCAGAGGGTGTCACGGAGCCATACCACGGAGCCCACGTCTTGACAAATGACACCTGAGACAGAGGAATGGGCTGCGGGGAGTATCAAGGAATCAGAGTCTCCCCTCTGTCCTCCAGGGGCAGGGAGAACAACAGGCAGCAAATGTCCTGGGTAAAATGTGTACAGGACAGAAAGTCCTGCAGAAAGCATGCAGCCCCTTGGAGATCCCGGGCCTCTGGGAGCGCAGCACTCCTCAATTTTGCAGTAACAGAATTTAAAACAAACTCTTCCACACAGAGTTGAGCCTTGAGCAAAAACAACAGAGACAGTTATCAAGACCAACATGAAAACACCACTTGAGAAAGGGCACACTCCATTCCAGGTCCTGGAGAGCTCCCTCAGGTCCCTTGGTTTGACCAGATGGGCGTACCCATGCTTAGGCTTAAGACCTGTGTTTGGAAATCCCAAGCTCAGCCAAGGCCCCTGTCAGTTGTGAACAACATGGACTGTTGACAGTTCTCCTAGCACCATTTGGAGTGGCTGGAGTAAAAGGTACCAGTGGAGGAACTGGAAATGGCATCGGAAAACTTGCCCAGGCTGTGAGGTGGAGGCTTCGGGCAAAGTGCAGGTAGTTAGCTGTCAACAGAGCGGCTGGAGGTGCTCATGCAAGATAGGAGCAGCGCACAGGAGACACACTGAGGAAGAATACATGAGAAGTACCGTCCAAACCAGCTGCCTAATAAAAACCTGGGGAACTTGTTTAAGACAGATCCCCAGCTCATCGGGGAGAGGAGGTGTGCTTACGCACAGTGTCGTGGGGTCCACTGTAGTTGCTTAAGCACTGTGGGTTGCTTGTCGGTGGCCAGTTCTCCAACTGCAATGAGGAGCACTGGGCTGGAGAGAGATGGGTGGCTGGGAGGTTGGACAGGGCACTCACTGGGTTGGGGACCTCATCTCTCCATTGGGATATCCTTTGAGCCCTTCCTTCTTAATGCCCTACAATCCAAAGCTGTACGGAGCACCTGAGTTTCTTGGTAATTAGGTATTTTACTTCTTTAAGATCCAGTGTGCATTTTTAACTTGAACTAGCCACAGTCAAAGTGCCCAGAGGCCACCAGGGGCAGCTGGGTGGTGGAGCTAAACCAGGAGTACATTAGTATGAGGGCACTTCCTCCAACATTCAAGCACCTTCCTATTTCTTCAGCGGAGTGCCACAGTGAATTCGATGGAGTGCATTTAGACCCAAGATGGAACACTATCTGTAAGCATCAGAACTACTCACTGAACAAGATGTGGTTTCTTCAAGGAGTGCAGCTAGACATGCCGGTGGATGGCAGAGTCCCCTTGGCCATGGCACACACATCAGGGTCCCCGAGGTTTAAGGGTCAGTTCCTCAGTCTGTGTCTTTGAACGAGGAAGGTTAAGTGCACACCTCACACCTCCACTCAGGGTGTGGATAAAATTTCAGCCCAGGGACATTTTAGAAGGTCTCCTCTACGGCAGAATCTAGAAATTATAGAGCTGTACGCCAAGTTCAAATCCTGACACAGTTAGAGTTCTGTGACCTTTGATGCATTGCTTGATTTCTCAAGCCTCTGCTTCCTCATCTGCAAAACAAAGACTACAACAGTTCCCCATTCATAGGGTTGTTTTTGAAAATTAAATAATTGTAACAAAGCACAGGAAAGAAATCACATTCTTTCATTCCTCATTATGACTAGCATAGAGCAGAGAAATAAATATTTCCTGATGAGAGGGCTAACCAGGGTTGGCCCATTTGGGTATGTTAAGGAAATGAAGATGTCCAAGTCCCAAGACTTCTTCTCACCTGGCCCAACCCTCACCTTGAATTTCTCAAACAAGCACAGGGGGCAATCACCCGTGGAGCCTGATGTTGAAAAATGGAGAAGGGATGTCAGCTAGAGTCATGAGTACGTTAGTATGAGGCACTTCCTTCAGTTTTCCTGCTTGGAGAAGTCACAGGAGTCAGTGGGGCTCACACGGCAGAGTGGGGGGTTCAGACACAGGGAGGAGTCAGCTGGCCACACCCTCATGGGTGGACGGTAGGCGACCCCAGAGTGCTGGGACAGGTGGATTCTAGAAAACAGACTTGAGTAATTCCACGCCCCACAGCTGAGAAAAAGTGGAGAACCGCGCCCCAGCCCCAAGGTTCTGAGCAGGTCTTTGAATGACACCCTAATCCGTGCATCCGCATGTTTCCCTTCCAAGAAAGGTAAGGCTTAAGGAGTGATTCTTCACCAAGAACACACTCTTTAAACCACCCCCCTAAAGAAGAAAGGTAACCTGGGGCAAAAGCATTTTATGAAAGATTTGACAAAGAAAGGAAGGGAAGCGGTCCAGGCCTGCCGGGTCTCGCCCGCCAGGGACGTGCTGAGCAGCACGGGGAGAAGCTGCGGTTGTGTGACCCGGTGCGTGTGGTTTCCACTGGCTGCTCCGGGCCTCTCCTCCAGGTTGGGAGCTTGCTTCGTGTTTCTTGGGATTCCAACGCACCCTGTTGGAGCAGTGCCAAAGAACAAGGTGCCAAACCAGAACATTCTGCTGGCCCAGAGATGCTGGCTCTGCTCTCTGCTCTCCACCCTTCTGGGGACAGCAGAGCAGGAGATGTCACTCCTGGTTGGAGATACAATCCCTCCAGGTGGGTCCCCGCTGCCTCCAGGCCTCCACCACTAAATGCCAACAGCATTCCTCCAGTTGTGGCAACCAAAACTGTCTCCAGACTTTACCAAGCGTCCCCTATGGGTGGGGGGCAACTGACCCCTGATAGAGAAGCCCTGGACTACAGAGGACAGCAGCTGCCTGCCAGCCCGCCCTGCTCCCTGAATGGCCAAGGAGAATTCCCTGATTTCCAGACCAGAGTGGGGCAAATTCTCAGCTAAAGTCTGTCTCTCCCCCTAGCTCTTCTTTTTCAGAACATAAAACAGGCTGGTGATGGAGTTTCTAGGCCAGATTTGGCCTTGCTGGCTTCAAAGATCACGAAACCTCTCATTTGTTCTCCACAAAGCAGCAATTTCTCACAAGGATACGTTCCTTTGACTCTCTTTTAAAAGTCAAGTACAACTCGGTAACCACAGAGTACAGAAAATACAGGCTTTCTGCAAGAAGCAATTATTCAAAACCCAAAGACTAAAATGAAAAAAAAAAAAAATGAGCATGTCAAATCATGTCAGTTACCACGCATGAGACAACTGGATTTCTCCACTTACGGGCAACGGAACGGCCAGGGTTTGTTTTTTCTTGCTGACTTTGATTATTTCTTAGAGATATAGCCCAAGCTGTCTGAAATGGTTGACATTGGGTTACTGACCTTTTAATTTAAAAACAAGAAGGTCCAGGCTTGGTATTTGGGGCTTTTGCTTTAAATGCTCAGCAATCATTACATCCATAATTAGACCTTGCGCTGGAATGTTCCAAAGCCTCCTGGATGACTTGCAGGGTCTGTTGAAGCCACAGAAGAGCTGAGCACTTCAGCAATGGTAAGATCTTTCTGGGCTGGCACAGGAAAACTCAGCTCATGGGATATAAATCAGCAACCCTACACTCTAATTTCCACCCTTCACATGTAGCGTGATTATACAACCGAGCCCTAGGAGCGTCAAGTCAAAAACCAAGGTTTGCTTGCCAGGGGGAAACCAAACCTTCAATTCTGTGGTTAATGCCACCTAGGGATATAATTACAGCAGCTAATATCATCTTTCTACTAAAAAAAAAAAAAAATAGGAAAACGGATCCTCATGGCCAACATTCATGTGAATTAATCATTTTAGGTTCAATACCAAAGTTAAGATCAAATTCCTAAGCTATTTATATTTAGAAGTTTAAAAGTGAAAACTTAAGCATCCGATAGTAACATTAACATGCTTAGAGCATGTCTTCGCCAACTTATTAAATGTTCATTTCAGAAATGTTCTCAAAACACTGCGTCCCATGTTATGAAAGGGATTTTGCTTAAAATAAACCATTGTCTTGGAGTCGGCAGATTCGCAGCAGATCCAGGGAGAGTTCAAGCACTTGGTAACTGTCGGTCCTCCTCGTGGGGTCTCCAGGAATCAACATTAGGATATTCAGCCCAAGGCAGGCACAGGAAGTGTTTTTGTAAGAAGGCTCCACAGGATATTTATTGAGAAAGAAAGCTTTATGGGTGTGGCATTTGTATTCCAACTGAAAAACTAATTCCTAAAAAGTAAATCAGGCTTTCAGCATTATAGGAAGAGCTGCACATGAATCCCATCAAAACTCACAGACCATAATGTCCTCCAACAATTTCACAATTATACAAATACGATACCAACAAAAAAGAGTCCTGAAATGAACGGTTTATTATGAAACCATCCAGGTGGGAGCCTCCTGGGCTAGGGGTCTCCTCTACCAGTGCACTCTTCTGCCCCCACCGAGGGAGTGGGGGGCAGTCGCTCTGCCCAAGCTGACACTGACTTAATACCTTCACTCACCTTGACACTTGAGCCACCTGAGCACATGGGTAGCATTTCAAAACTGAACTTGGAGTTACCTTGCAACTCAGTAACTCCACTCCCACATATGTGTCCCAGGGAAATGAAAAAAGAGCCCCCAAATTACACAGCAAAATTCATTGCAGCATTATTCATGCTAGCCCAAAAGTGCAGCCCAAATGTTCAGCAACTACTGAATGGGTGAATGTCATGTGGCATATTGTGGCACAGAGGAATATTATTTAACCATAAAAAAGAACAAAGGCCTGATATATGCCACATCATGGATAAACTCCAAAAACATAATGCTAAGTGAATGAAAGATGCCAGCACAAAAGGCCACCTACTACATTGTCCCATTTATAGGATATATCCCCCAAATATAGATGTAAATATAAATAATTTCCCCAAAACCTAATTGTCTCCTTTCCTTTGTCATACTTAAGTTTAGAACCATGCCTAAGAGCGATTTTTAAAGTTACTTCTTAAAGTGTATTACTTCCTTGTTCCAAGATGAGAACTACAAACATACTTACCAGAATCCACCCAACAAAGCAAAACTACGCCACTTTAATGTCCAATAAGAAACTTCAAATATTGCAAAAAAAAATACAAAGAGCTCTTTTTAAAGAGGTAATAGCACCATTCTAAAGTGTTTGCTCCAAATTCTAATCACTGTTCTCTAAACATCCCACCTTGGACTCTTCTGTTGGGAAGCAATGAGACGTTAAGCATTTCAAAGTCTCCCAGGATTATCGAGGAACCAAAAATAAATCCCAAATTGCCTCTTAAGTGTGAAATGTGGTTTTTTTCCACTCTCGGTTGAAAAATGGCTGCCGAGATGTACTCAGATTTTCCAAGCTATAAATCTCTCTCAAGCAGGGACTAGGCAAGGACATTTTTAGCCTCAAAGAATATTTTTGTCAGAAAGATATGACCAAAGGAATCGGGGACAGGGATGGCTCTGGGTGCATTGCCTTGGCATGGTAACTTGGCATGGTAACCAGGGTGGTGACATAAGGTCATTACTAAAGAATCAGGATACCAAAAGTAACAACAAAAACAGAAAAACACATGCAATCCAATCAAATCCAATGAAAACAGTATCCATCAAGGGCCATAAAAATGTTCATGTTCTTTGGTTCAGTGATCCTGTTTTTAGAAATTTATCCTAAAGAAAAACAAACCACAGCAGTGTGATTTATAACAGGAAAAGATTGCAGGCAACCCCAACTTGAAACAATAGGAATTGGTTAATTGAATTATGGTACATCCTTTGATGGAATGTTATGTCTCCATAAAGGACTAAAAGACATGGAAATGAACTCATGATATATAGCTTTGGATATAATGGGGAAAGGGTAAAATATATGCACACTGTAATAATTATGCAAGCGAATGTACCTGTATGGGAAAGAACTAGAGGAGATACTTGGAAGGGTGTACCACTGCACTAGGGTGGTGGGCCGTGGTTTGTCTCCATGTTCCTGAACTGCTGAAATATTATCAGTCTTTAGAAGAAAATAAGTCAAGCATACCAGTTTTATGGGAAGGAATTCCATTAATCAAGGTGGACGGTCACTACTGACTACACTTTTCCTTGGCTATTTATGTCAAAGTAATGGCCATCAGAGACCCCTCAGTCAAAAGGCAGGGAAAGGAAACCCCGGGCTTGGCTGTGGGTCCAACTGTGATTCCACCATTAACTCAGCAGTGAGAATGATTTTCTGGGCAACAGAAGTAACGGAAGAGGCTCCTTCTGCTTTCTGAATGCTGCACGTGTACCAAGAAACTTTACCATTAAAGTCCATTCCATCTCTTGGGAGGAAATGGCAGGTGGAGGAAGATCAGAGCTTCTTCCCTAATCTACTGAGCCCCTTGGTAACTCACTCTTCTGCAAGGGGAGCAACTCTGCTCTGGCAAGTTGGGCCAGACAGCCCACCACTCAGAACCATGGTGGTAACATGGTGGGCAACTCCATGGGTCAACTTGACTGGGCCAAGCTACCCACATATTTGGTCAAACATTCTACTAGATGTTTCTATGAAAGTTTTTAGATAAGATTAACACATCAATAGACTTTGAGTAAAGGAGATTATCCTCGACAATATTGGTGGGCCTTATCCAAAGAGTTGAAGGTCTCAATGGAAAGAAGACTGACTCCCTTGAAAGAAGAAAGACTTTTACCAGCAGATGTCCTTGGACTTGAACCAAAACATCAGCTCTCCCCTAGTCTCCAGCTTGCTGGTCCACCTTGCAGATGTTGGACTTTCCAGCTTCCATAATTGCATAATCCAATTAAAATAAATTTTTCATATATATATATATATATATATATATATATATATATATATATATTCTTGATGTTTTATATACATATACATATGTACATAGTACATATATAATACATATACAGTTGACATTGTGAATGCATGCACACGTGCACACACACACACACACACACACACACACACACCCCATCCACATCCTTTCTGTTTTGTTTCTCGGGAGACCCCTGGCCAGTAGAGCCCTATTTCCTGAAGGGTTGTGTGAGCTGTCACTTGGCACAGAAGAGGTGTTCAAAAGATATTTGTGGAATGAGGAAGAGAGGACTGAGCTGCCCTGGGTCCTGGAACAGAGCCCTCTGGGGCCAGTTGTTCACATGCCTCCGGGCAACTCAAGTGAATTAAAACAAGAGGCCAAATCCACAAAGTTGCTAACTCAGAGAGCTCCTGCCCTGTGGATCTTCATGTCTCGTTAATGTCTGATGTTTGTTAAGGAATCACTGTTGCCCCTCCACTCCCAACCCTGGTCCACCTGCCTCTGAAACCAGCAGGTACACACCTGAGGCCATCGTCGAGGACAATGAGGTCACAGCTTTCATGTCTACCAAGGTTGGTCCAACGTGAAGTCACAGCAATTGCAAGACTCAGGCTACTTCTCCAACTCCCCCTCCCAGGTGAACATCTGTAGCCTAAAGGCCACAGGCCCAGTGTCCCTAACTTCGGTGAATACCACTGCCACAGATGATGTGCCCCCTCTTTTCAGTGACCTTTCTGATGAACCCTGGTCCTCAGTGTTATGAGGGACTTCTCACATTTCAAGACATGTATCTGCTCATGTTAGTATTTAATCTAATTCTAGTGTTTAATTTTCAGCTCCTAATTTTTGACCACTCTAATCCTATATAGCTCAGCCCAAGTTAGACATCTTTGGAATTTTAAAAATTGCCCTTACAAACTTTTTCTTTTAGTGGTAAAAACCAAAGTTCTGATTTTAACACAACCTTTTACATAACTGGTTTAAATGAGCAGAGTGTACCAGAAGCATACTGATTTATAGTTTTAACTTGTTTTTACTGAAAAGGATGATTTCTTACTTCCATGAGTGAATTGCCTGATTGTTTTACAGTCCTAAAGCCAGCTTGCCCTCGGGCACACACACCCTGGGCTCCAGCAGGGTGTGGGAAAGCGTCATCCTGAGGCCCTACTTGACACCCAGGATGTAAGCACCTTCATAAGCAGAAAATGCAGAATAAAAAATCAGCATTTTGCATTATCTTCATTTCCCTTCAGTGAAGACATTCTGAAGCTCAGTCTTAAGGGAGAGTCAAGAGTCAGTCTCCTTTGGGGGACTTGCTCTATCATGGAGTAAATGAGAGCCGGTCTTACTGAAGGTCATGTGACATTGACACTTTAAGGAAGCCAGTCTGCAGATTAATGACAACAGAAAACCCACCAGTGCTCTACTTCCCAGGAACACAGATTCTATGATGAAGTCGTCATTGCAAAGAGCCAAATATCCACTTCTATCCCCAGAGGTGGACATGCACCCCTCATTCCTGTGAGGTAGCTTGAATTAGGACCGTGGACTCTGACCACCAGCTCATCACATCTGCCACTAGATCAGGGGTTCTCCATCCTAACTAGAGTCATAGGATTGCCATTGTCCAGAGGGGACTTTCACAAAGCAGGATTGCTGAGCCCCACCCCAGACTAGTTAAGTCAGAATGGACAGGGTGGAGCCTTCGTCCTTCCCAGTAAGTCAGGTAGAATGCTCCCAGGCACAGGCAGAGGGCTTTCTAAAGAAAGCCTTGAGATTCAGATGAAATAAACCCCCTCTGACAACTGCCCCCCAACATGCTGCAGGCCCCACACCTCACTGATCAGGTCACTGAGAGACAGTGGGCTCCAGAGTTCCTCCACTGCACCCTCAAAGTACTTTTCTAAAATGACAAGCCTTCCAGAGAATTCCCCAGAGGTTCCTGTGTGCAACAGTTGAATCTATGTTGTGTTGAGGGTTTTTTCCCCCCTGAAAAACACATGTGTTCTTTTGTTTCACGGTCTCACTTGGCACCAAGTACCCAGTTCATGTGCCCATCAGATTAGCTCGAATTACATGCTTTCACTGCTCCACAAGCTAATGCAAGAGACCTACAATTACCTGTGGGCTGGTTTAAGCTCTAAATGGAACTAATGTCTGCCCCGACCAAATGCCTCAGGACCCGCTCTTTTTTTTTTTTCCTGTAAATTGCTATTTTTATAGGCTGTTTTCCAGAAGCTGAGCCCCCAAACAAGTTGGAACTGCAAGCCTCCTAGATTGTGCCCACAACTGTTGTTAAGCCTTTGCCACTTGCACTGTGTCCGAAGGCTCTGCAAAAGGCACAGCCCTGTCCTCACAGTGGAAGGCAGAATTGCTACTCCCAACGTAGTCTCATTCCAGCTCACAGGAAAGCCGAAGTGAGAGGAAACCAGCCACACCCCGCCTTCCACAGGCAGGTTCCCAGTGTCAGGCCTACCGAGGCATGGTATCACCCGTCTGTATCTGCATATCGAAGAGCTAACTCGTGTCTAAGGAAAATGAAATCTATTTGGCGCTCAAGCTGAAAATACCAGGGACATTAGAAAATTCCAGTGCCAGTTCTCAAATGATGACAGGGTACACAAATTTGTTCTGGCTGGTTAAATTGTGCAAACTTCACAAAGAGAAAAAGATGAATGGATAATAAGCATGATTCTTGCTTATGGGCCCCCATGGAAAAGTAGCATGATATCAGTATTACATTACCTTTCATTTCCATCAGCAACGAGCTCCACCATGTCAGTCCCTGAGAGGGACAATCAGATAAAACCCCACCGAGCGCCTGTGGAATTCGCTGCTCCTGGCCTGGGCACTGAAAGAGCGAGAGGGGATCCAACAAAACCCCTCCCAACAAAATCCCTCCTCAAAGGTGGGAGAGACAGGGCCACCTGTCTCTTCTGCAGAGCTGCAGGCTTTGTTTGACCACAGCTCTGTCACTGCTGTCATAAAACCCAGGGGCGCAGCTCTCACTAATGGGAGTTGGAAGTGGGAAATAGGGTCCTGAGTTCAGTTCTTCACTTGCCTGACTCTGAGTCCATGTCCTCTGCGATGGCTGGGATCATGACCTCCCTGAGAGTCAGATTCTTGGCCTGACACCCTTAATAGTCAAATTAGAGTGCCATTTCCTTGGGCTGGACTTTGGTATCAAACCATTCTTTGTGGACCACGGTCAGTGGTAGCTTATACAGAAAGGTCAAAAGGTCCGCTGGAAGCTAAGAAGATGAACACCTTCATGGTATTTGAAAAATACCCATTTCTCCCTCACTTTAGGATTGAAATATACCTGGAATGATGGTTCCCAACCTCTGGGTACCTACAAGTCCACTTGTTCAGGAAGCAGCAAAGAGACGGTCTCCACCATGTGGATATGACAGTGTTCAATATGGGGAGATGATGTCTTAATGGTAATGCACAAATTCATTTAAAGGCATTTCTGAACTTAAAATAGCTTTTTGGCATTATGTGTTTCATTAATGTTTGATACTAAATATACAACTGTAACCTGTGAGCACCTGCACAACTTCTGGAAATTAGGAACAGATCTGCCACATTTAGGATCACTGAGCTAGGGGTTCATCGAATTTCGTTATCGTCTAAAGTTACTTTCAGATCCCCAGAAACATCCTCTTGAAAGTCTGAGAAACAAAAAGATGCTGTAGATTCATTTTTCCTGTTCCACACGTGGGGAGTGACACACCAAAATGAGAGTCATCCTGATGCCGTTGGGAGCAGCATCCAGAAATCGCAAAGACCTGCCCCAGTAGTGTGGGGTCCTTGGGTTCCTGAGCCGGGGCCTGCTCTCCTCCAGCACCCTGCACCCTTTCTCTCAGGACCTCCTGTTGGTCATTTCTCCAGGTCCACGTTCCCCTTTGCTTAGGTAACAGCTAAGAAGGCAGACTCTGGAGTCAGGCCGAATTTGAATTCCAGCTCTCCTCCTCACAAGCCCTGGTCATCTCCTCTCTCAACCTCAGGATGCCCATGGGAAAAACAAGTGCCCAGTGAGATGATGGGCCGTGGAGGCCTTTGCCTCATGGTCAGTGTCTGCCCTTCAGACTGGCTGCTGCTTCTTACGCTTCCCTCCTGACAGTTCACCCAGCCCTCCTTGACACATTATTTTGGAAACATCTCCAAGCAAGGCACTGACCACAGTATGGTTCTGTTCCTGCCTCATCCAAAAACTTTTCCACATTTTAATTTTTTTTTTTTGAGTCCTCTACATTTTCAAGCTTAGCTACAGATTTGTTCACAATACAATGCTTTCGTTTTCTAGATCTTTATTTATAAGCCCTGGCCATTCATGTCCAGGTGTAGAGTGTAGAACATGCTCCCAAGTTGTCTGCAAAGACACAGTTAACCACTGCGCGCGCGCACACACACACACACACACACACAGGTACACATCAGAGACCTGTCAGCAGGTAATTATCTTCAGTGCTGATGGCTCTGAATTGCTGGGTGCCTTCCAGCTACCTTCACTTTGCAAACTTCCCTTCCTGTCCTCCCCAGCTGTTCCTGACTCTGGGCCCCGGGGCAGCAGACCAGCCCAGCCTTTCAGTCATGCCTCTTCTTGCCCCTATAACGAAGTGGGCCCTGAGCTATACAATTTCCAGAACAAACAGGTAGGACACTTTACAGCCAACCCAGTGCAGGAGCAGAAAGCCATCTTTCTGTAAAGTCAGTCCAACTGCTCTTATTAATTAGTATTTTATTGGCCAAACGGTGCTTGCCCAGACACACGGGGGCTATTTTTACCCAGGCTGTCACTTTGCAGGTGTGGCTGGCAGGGGCGCCTGGGCCTGTGTGGAATCATCCAAGGAGGGGATGGAGGGAGCACACAGGTGTGGGCTTGGTGAGCTCAGACACCTGCGGGCCCCTCCCTGCCCCTCCGTTCTCTGCTGACCTCCACAGAGCTCACGGGTGAAAACTGCTGGGGCTTTGGAGCCAGGCAGGAGCCTTCCGCAGCCTGGGTTCCTCAGCAGAGGGGACTGCTCCAGTGTGCACTTCCTGAGGGAACAACAAGAAGAAAAAGACAAGCCAGAGGGCTAAGTGGTTCTGCAGAGCTGGCCTGACACCCAGGGGGCTCTCAGGGTCAGAGGGTCACCGTTCCCGCTGCTAGTCAAACCGTGTCAAGGTTTCACTCCCTCAGCCTTATTATTCTGCCGTCTTTCTGCATTTGTATGATGGCTAAATGCCTCCCAATTTGACCTTGTTAGAGGAAAATTGCTCTCATTTGGCACTTTGGGGATAATAAGCAATTTTAAAAGCAAGGTGTGAGGGCATTGTAACTATTCTGAAACAGTCTCCTAGACCAAACCTCATTCCAAAACTCTTGTATGTGACTGTCACTCTCCCCCTTCTCCTCCTTCCCCGTCCTCAAACAACCAACCCAAAGAGCATTGCTTTTTGTTTTTTCTTCATGCTTTCAGAAAACCCTACTCCATGTGTGTTCGGGAGGAATACACCCCCGTGGCTACTTGCAAGAGAAACAAACCCCAGCAGGAAAATACCAAGGCTTTCCTCTTTTCTTATGTAAATAAATCTCCAGATGGTTCATTTGCAGGACTGTGTTTACTAATTCTTGTTTTCTTTCTAGACAATCTGTTCCCAGTAACCATTTTATCATTGAAATTTGAGGTAATGCTTACAATTCCATCCAGTGAAAAGCTCATCAGAAGACTTGCTCCACCTGGGGTACAGCTTGGTGGTACCAATGCCCCCCCACCCATCCCCCCACACACATTCACACACACTCAGGAAAGCTAGCAATTCTCATGCAGTTGTCCTTGTTGCTGGACAGAGATATTTGTAGTGAGAATCAGAAGATCAATTTCAGAGTTACTGGAATATCAGTGCTGGACAGGGCCACAGACTGTTCTAGTTGAGGAATGGAAAATCAATCGTGCCTTGTACCTCTTTCCCCTCTCTGTGGTTTAGCGCTCACGGCAGACATCACCAATCACTCCTGACATCCTTTTCACTGGGGCTCAGAGGTGATCTCAAAAATGTTTTCAACTGGACTAAGTCATTACCAATCAATCACAGCTAGCATGAGCAATCACCATGGACAGATAAGGTGATACACCCTTGCCGTCACTAAGCCTCTCACTTTACTGACCAGGAAAGGCCACAAGGATAAGAACAATATCCCTCAACATCTCTCAGGTAGTTGGGAGCATTAATTCTTAGGCCAAGAAATTCAAACAGGGCATTATGACACTGGGCGAACCCAAAGTAGCTTACCACTGAGCCATATCCCCAGTCCTTTTTATAGTTTGGTTTGAGACAGGGTCTCACTGAGTTGCTTAAGGCCTCACTAAGTTGCTGGGTCTTATTTCAAACTTGCAATGCTCCTGCCTCAGCCTCCGAGTGGCTGGGATTACAGGCGTGCAGCACTATGGGAGGCTCTAGTCCTTATTTTCACTACCTCGACCATGATTATTTCTTTCATCTGAGGACAGGTGACTATCACAGTAGCATTAGAGTATGTGAACGTGCCCACAATTAGAAATAACAGAGGTTTCATGAAATATCCAGTGGTGTACTTCTCAAAATGTCACTTTTGCTCATTGCTAATTCTACATTATAATGGTTATTGAGCCTATGATGACATCTTATCTTTTAATGTATTAAGAGGCACATCTACTACTAGATCCAAATTTTAAAAAATATTTTGATAAGTATACCTCAATATGTTTGGCTTCCTTGGTAATTCTATATATTTTACTTTATGTGTTTAAGGCATTATTCTAAGAAGGGATCCAAGACTTTCTCAGACTTCAATAGGGTTCATGACACAAAACCTAAATGTTCACCCTCCTGTTATTAATACACAAAAAGAGCCTCCTGCCATCTGGGATGGGTGTAATACCTACTCCCATATCTAATAAGGGCTTTTTAAATTAAAAATTATTCATGATGAGTTGGGGGGGGGGGGCGGAAGGGGGAGCGGACCGAGATACACACTTACAAATTTCCAAGTTCCTCTTCCCGGAACTTCCAGTTGGAACTTCCAAGTTCCAGTCCAATAACAGAAACTAGGCTGTGGGTCCTGTGCTCCCCATGGTCTTGGGAACACTGCAGCAGATGTCACCATCAACGCTCTGGGAGGTGGTGATGAGCCTTGAATTCTACCAGACTCCAGGACCCAGCTAGAGAGGGTGCCACTCTGGGCCATGAGATGATTCTCCTCATCAGCCCTCTGTCCCCAGATTCAACTCCTGCTCTGGCCATACAGGACCCTCTACAAACCCTTCTACGTCAGAGTCACAACCAAGCCCAGCCACCTGGGACTGTCATCAGTAGCTAGGGGGTAGATGAAGAGGGAGCTCATTAGTCAAAATCACTGTGCCAAACACTACTATGGCGCCCAGGAAACTCGGGCCAATGCAAGATCAGAGGCTCCAAATAACAGGAAAAGTTGTTTTCAGAAAGTGAAATGATGAGACAGTGGGGCCCCAGGGAGCAGGCAAGACCCCAGCAAAAGGCAGCTCTTGGCTCCCCTCAGTGCCTCAATGTGCAGGAGCCCTGGACTGGAACTCAGAGACCTGAGTGCCAGCTGCTGGAACCCAGGTCCCCTGTGCTATAGCAGGTGGCTTCCCTGCTGGGACCTCGTTTCCCCCACTGTGACATTAAGGATCAGCCATGAGGGCCCTTTCTACTGGACGCCATGGCCCTGCCTGCTGTCCTTCATAGCTAATACAACACTCTGCACCCAGCTGGCCCCAGAGCAAGGGAGGCAAGACCTAGGAGAGAGCTCCTGCCCTGACACCTTTTCTTTCTCTTTGTTTCTGTATTTCTCAAAATTGGGCTGTCACATCTTGCACCTAACGGGGGTAAGAAGTTCTCTTCTCTTCCCACACGCTCTCCGGCTTCCCATCACATCTTGCCGGCTCCATTCTGCTTTGGGTTTCAGCAATTTTAAATTCCCTGGCTTGGAGTCAGCTCTTCTATCAGAACCAATGTGGCTCCAGACTGTTCTACCCCATTCGATGCAGGAAATAAAACAAAGCCGGGCTTGTTCCCAGTTTGATAGGCTGCAAGTTTAGGGAACGGGGGCTTCAAATCTTTTTGCGATTTTGTTTTGGCACCAGAGCGTCTGTGTTTAATTCTGCGTCTCCTGCCAGACTTGGGAAGCTGAAGTGATAATATCAACATGTGGAGAGATGGAGAGCACCGCCCGCTGGGGGTGGGGGGTGCCCTAAATGCACAGGCACACATGAGCACACAGAGACACACTCTCACATACAGAGGCACACATCCCTCAGTCACGCGAACACACCCACATGTGAACATGACATACAAGCACACACATACACACATACACGGTGACACTCCCACAAGCACACAGTCACACATGCACACATTGACACTATTGCACACACTGGAACATATACTCCCATAAATATAGTCATGTGCAGTCACACACACGTAAGCACACATGGACACATATACCCCTTATACCCATCACACACATTCTCACATTCTCATTTACGCACATATATACCTCCCCACAAAGTCACGATCACACACACACACACACACACACACACACACACACACACGTACATGGGTGCACATTTCTACTCAACCACACAGATGCACAGCCATGCACACACACATAGGCACACACATATCCACAGGTATGCACGTTCATGTGCACTTCCCACTCATTCACCAGCAAAGGCTCGTACGATTGTCACAGGTGAGTGGTCACAACTGACCCCAAGCCCAGGACCTGAGAAGAAGCAGTTCTGATCAGCAGGCCTCTCCAGGAGGGCCCATCCTGAAGTCTAACCCACGAAGCCTCCAGTTTCTATGGAGATGTTTACTTTCTGGGTTCTGCAGTTCAGCAGCCCTGCGCCCTGGCAGATGGGATGCAGGTGCAAGCTGTGGTCCACCTACAGCAACTGAGAAACATAATATCTTTGGATTACTCTCTGCAGATAACTGAGTGGTCATTCATTTTAAAAATAATAATAATAAGGCATGGAACTGAGATGGAATCAGCTGACTTGAGTACCTGAGATGCCCAGAGAGCATCAGCGAGCACCCCAGGAGCCAAGCAGGCTGGGTTAGAGTTCACCACTGCACGATCCAGCCAGGAATACACCAGAACTGATGGGAATCCCCTCTCTGATGCTGAAGGCCACCCAGGCTTGTCAGTCACCCACCCTCCTCCTCTCCCACTCTCATCCTCAGCCATGCATTCCTGAGGGCCATGCCGGAGCCTTAGGAGCAGCTCGGGGAACCAGGTCCCGTCACAGAGAGTTAGGTTAGGGTTAGGGTAGGGAGGAGCCCCAATTCCCTCATCAATTAAGGTAGGGGAACAAGACCCTTTCACGCAGTAGCAGGGGACCAGGAGAGATGGACATGAGGAGCCTGCCACACACCTGGCCCCTGTGGGTACCCAGTGACATTACTGCCATTGTTAATGTCACCTGATGCTGTAGAGCCCAGAATCAAGAAGTCGATAATCTAAAACCTCATGAAAATCCCCCTGTTCGCACATGTGTGTGCAGCTGGAGATGTCTTCACACGCCTTTAGCAAGAGAAACAGATTTAGGAGAAACAGGCTGCTGAGAAAAATAAATAAGATAATGGATGTGTGGCGCCAGCAGTGTGCCTGGCACCCAGAGGTTGCCTCATGAGAGTGGCTGGTGCTGTGGTTAGATTATTTAGTATCCAAGTCCTGCTCGCCTCCAGGTCTCCAGCAAAGAGGTGTGTGTCCCTCGTCCCTCGGAGAGGAAAGAACTCGCCCTGAAGGGGGGCGGGGACCAAACACCCCACAGTGGGAGCAGACAGGAGCCAGGCAGGCTGGGCTAGAGTTCCCGCGGCACGATCCAGCCGGGAATAAGCCAGGCCTGATGGGACTCCCCTCTCTGATGCTGCAGACCGACCGGCCCTTTGAAAAGTGCTGCTAAGTACATGGAAAGGAGAAGGTCACGGTAGACGGTCGCATAATGGGGAGGACAGGGGGCGGAATGGAGTCTGCTGTCTTTTCTGAACAAAACCCCCTGCCAACAGCCTGTGCTTCCCCAGAGCTGCTGACCCATGAGGACAGGGAAGGAGGGGCGCCACCAGCCCCAAGTGTCCCATGATCACCATGAGGGACTCCCTCTCCTTTGAGCTTGACAAGTAGGTTTCATGGGACCTCTGCCCTGCCCTGTCACCAGTTCCTCCCAGAGGTGTAGACCTACCCTGAAATCCAGTCCCAACGGTCCTGGACAGCTGAGGAGCAAGGTTTCAACATGATGTTCATCCACACATACTCACACACAAAATGGTATGACCCAACGATTCGGGATTCTGACAAACCCTTAAATCCTACCCTGGCACTGACAAGCGGGGACCTTGGGCAAGTCTATCATCACTCAAGCTTCCTCAACATGGGAAGATTAGCCAGGCACTGGGGTGAACACCTGTAACCCCTCAGGAGGCAAAGGCAAGAGGATGACAAGTTCGAGGCCAGCCTCAGCAATTTAGGGAGACCCCGTCTCAAAAATAAAAAGGGCTAGGGATGTAGTTCAGTGGTAGAGAACCCCTGGATTCCATGCCCAGTACAAAAATAAAATAAAATAAAGAGAATAATAAGACCTATGTTGTGAAGTTACTGTGAGAATTAGAGGAGACAATGCCTATAAATAGTGCACCATTTGACACCTGACACGTGATGAGTTCTATGTAAACGTTAGCTTCTATTCATTCCTTTATACTCCACCTTTGTCCAGAAGAGGTACAGGGGTATGTGTGCAGTCTAGGTTGGGTAAGTCAGGAGGGTGGAAGGAAAAGGGGAAAGATACATAAAGCTAATACATTCCATGAAGGCGTCCCATGAAGATGTGGGGTGGGCCACCAACACAGCCCTGGTAAGCTGTTCCTGCCGCCACCCTCGCACTGTTGGTGGGTTCAGCACATACCAGTTGTTCAGCAGAAGTATCACATTTCATAATGGTAAGATCATATAGAAATTTTCTCCCCAGGACACACTACTTTTTTAATTATAAACACATTCCAGTCAATGCCTGATGATCAAAATGGAATTTAAATTATCTCTTGTGATGGTGATTTAAAGCTTATTAATCCCTGTACATCATTTTGACACCCAAGCAAAAAGTCTTCTGTAAGGCTCTTAGAATCCCATTTTTATCCAACATTAATTAAGAGGCCACTAGCCATAACATATTAATAAAACCAAATTCCCAAAAGGAGCTCCCAGCTGACAGGCTGTGGCTCTGGGCGAGTTAGGGGACCCTGAGCAAAACACAGGCCATAATAAAATTTTACCATGGAAATGCAATCAGCATGACGGTGACCAAGAAAGGGCATCTCTCAGGAAGATAACAGATACTTTCTGTAATATATTTTATGATCATCATTAGCACAACTCTAGCAGTTTATGGCTATTCTGGACTATTCAGCAAAAGACTTTCATACCAAACAACCTTAGAGACACACTGTAATGTTGAGTGCTGCTCCTTGATTGTCCTGTAAATATCAGGCCCAGGATACGTATCGGAGGGAGGGAAGTTGACCCTGGTGGTATCAGAGCAGAAGAATGTGAGGCTAAGACCACAGACAATCCCTGGACAGTGACCAGAAAACTGAGAGAAAGGCGGACGTCACTCCCAGAGTTTATGTCCTAAAGAGCAAAGGTTGCCCACCAACGCCCTTCCTCAGTAAAGGCCAATGTCAATTGCTGCGGACTTTCTTTGATCCTGAGATGCTGGAGACTGACTGGATGTGCTATTGGCAACACCAGCCCCGCAGCTAAGCCCAGGTGAAGGTGGAACTGTCTTCCCAGGCAGCTGCGTTTCCAAGGTTATGCCAAGAAGCCATCATGGCAAAGGAGGGACCCTGGGAGATGCGTGCACATATGCAATGCTTCTGCTTGAATCTGAGATGTTCTCCTGGGACGGCTCTGCTGTGGTTGGACACCACTTGTCCCCCAGCATCTGGGTAGGAGGTGTTGAAACTTCAAAAGGCGGGGCTTAGTGGGAGGTGATTAGGTCACGGGCACTGCCTTGGACACTAACTTGGGACCCTGACTCTTGAGAACAAGTTTGGCTATCCCCAGCCTCCATGGCTTCCTGTCTAGCTGTGGGATGTCCCCTGCCCTCCCGCCCTTGAGATGCCATCAACCCTAGGCCTTCCTCACAACCTGATGCTGGTGCTGTGCCCTTGAACCTCCAGAACTGTGAGATAAATAGATCTCTTTTCTGCATAAAGTTATCCAAGTGGCGGTGTAACAGAAAATGGACTAATACTGACTTCAGCAAGTCACTGTATTGTGTCCCCCCTCCCTGCCTTGGACAATTCAATGGAACCCAGATAGTTTTAACCTATACTTCATGAACTAAAAACTGTGGTTAAACATCTTTAACACTTCTTTCTTCTACACATGTCCATCTGAAATCCAAATGATTTACTGAAACAGAGGTTGTCATTAATAAAGCTATTAGTCCCGATTCGGGCCCCAGCTTTACACGGGGGAGGGGGGCTTTGTTGTCATTAGACAGTGCTCTTCAGGTGTGGGGAAATGTCTCCGCTTGGCTTTGTGGCATAAAGTCCCCATGAAAATCACTTCTAAAATAACGATAATTGTTATTGCTTAGCTTCCATCCAAATAAGGACTTTCTCCATGGTAGAGATGCCACTGTCCAAAGACAACACTTCCATTCCAACAGCTTAATGATCTCCATTGCAGCCATTAAAGTCCCTAGAGAATTCATCTTTAGGACCATCTCTAGAGCCATAGAGAGGTGAAGAAAGAAGGATTTGGACATCTCCCAACCCTATAACTTCATGTAGGATAAATCTGAATGAAATGACTATTGAGTCCAATTCTTTTTTTTTTTTTTTATTTTTGAGTCCAATTCTTGTTGAAGAAGAAACAGCCCCAGCCCCTAACTTTGGGAGAGGGAAGGATATTTAAAGATGCTAATTTCATCTTTGAAAGTGCCTGGACTTTTTAACATCACCCTTCCCAGCCACCGCAATCTCTCTTCAATCAGGGTCCCCCAGTGCACAGCTCCTCTATGATGTGAGACCTCAAGAGAACACTGAGTTCCTCTGCTTTTGACAGTTCCATTCACTTAGGTGGGCAAAGATCCCCCAACGTTCTGCTGCAAGCTCACCAGCTGAGCAGGCAACAATGAAAATGAGGAGCAGATGGGATAGCAGAAGTGATGACAGGCCAGCCCTGCCAAGGCACTTGGGCCCCGCCAACTCACTTGAGAGGGGACCCTAGGGTCATGTGACCAATGTGTTCACAAATCCATTGAACTTATCCATCTAAATGGTGGCTGTTCTCAAGAGATCACCTTAAAAAGAAGTATAATTGCTCTTTTCCTCAAAATCTACCCAGGGTAGACAGTTCCCAAGTCACTTGGTAAAAGGGAAACTTGAGGATTAGGTGAGAGGATTAAATGAGGCTGACTAAAAGCACAGCTACCATGGTGCTAGGTATGTGGTAGGCACTTAGTAGATGCTGGTTTTTATCATAAGTAATACCTCTGACCTCCCGAGATGTGGTTGGTTGCAAGGAAGCCTGAGCCAAAACAAGTAGAGGCTGTCAGTCATCCAAATTACTTCTCGTCTTACTCCCATGAGGCACTGGGAGCACATTATGCAAATCAAGGAAGAAAACAGTATTCCCTGGTTAAACAATGCTACTGTGGTGCAGGATTCCATCAAGGCAGGCTTGGATCCACGTCTTCAGAAGCACAAAGCAAGTTACTAGTTTTATTCTGAAATCTGCTATACCCTAAGGGCTAGGGATAATCATTCTGCTTCTATCTCTTTATTCCTCCAAAGCAGGAGGCCAAGTTACTGTGACACAGATAGCACTATTTGCATACCAAGCCTGGCCCGCCTCCTGGCCACACAGGAAGATGCCCTCACAACATCTTTGAAGTTTGGCTGAGATCACGTGCTTCCTGGTGCTGTCGTCATCTTCTTCGTCGTCGTCTTCATCGTCTTTGTCTTCTTGTTTTCCTCCTCCTCCTTCTTCTTCTTCTTCTTCTTCTTCTTCTTCTTCTTCTTCTTCTTCTTCTTCTTCTTCTTCTTCTTTCTCTCTCTCTCTCTCTCTCCCTCTCTCTCTCTCTCTCTCTCTCTCTCTCTCCCCGAAACCATCTCAGATAGGACAGAACCAGAGGAAAAAGTGGATCAGCTAAGACCTGGGTAGGACACTCAAGACGTATTGATAAGGTCCTTGCTTAGCATCTGGACGGCCATCTTAAGAGACAGCCGCCATTTTAAGGAAAAAGTCTCTCTTTCCCGCCCAAGGTCATTTCTGAGAAAGGCTCACCTCTCCCTCATACCAACCCAACCCCTAACCACCTGCATTAGGACCCACCCGGCTCTGATTCCTGAGCCTCCCCCCAAAAGTCCCAGAACCCAAGCCTGTGTTGCCTCTTTCTCCTATAGAGAGATGGCCTTTATTTGTCAGCTCGACACACAAACTCTGGGGTGTATCTCTGCCTGGTCTCTGTCTTTCATTTCTCGCTCGCCCATCTCTTGTTCCTCGCTTTCCCATCTCAAACAGGTTGGAGCTCTAAGCTAAAGTCTAAAAAAATCCTTGCTCTGTGGGGAGGAGCTGATGTATTGCCCAGGAAGACTGTAGATCATCTATTTCCTGCTTCCCAACTAGTTCTGCAGATGGTTGAGATAAAGACATCCATCATACAAACTTAGTTCGAGGGCTAGAATCAAAGTGAGATGGGGACACCAGAGCCCAGAGAAAGCTGAAGTGGATTAGGTGAGAGGGTTAAATGAGGCACTACCATCTGAGGCACTACCATTAGCACAGAGCCCACGACCCTCACCTTCCACCTCTAGTCAGCCTGTCCACTTCCTTTCTAGTCTAAAGAACTGAAGCCTGGATGCTTCAGTGAGGGAGAGAGGGTATTTCTACAGCAGGTTTCAGGTGGCTCCAGGGGATTCTTCATAAACTGTGCCTTTGAAAGACTACTGAATGGTTGATTTGGAATTGTTGGGTCTTGACTTAAACCAAATAAACAAAGTGATGAGAGAATCAAAAGTTCTTCTTCAAAGAAGCCATCTCCTAGCTTCTGGGGTGGATGTAGAAGTTCACTGCTGGAAGGGCCTTGATTTGAGAGAACAATAAGAACAATCTTTGGAAAAGAAAGATGCTCTCTTTCATCATCACTAACGCTGGTCCAAATTCTGGTTGAAATGAGAAAGACGTTTTCCAAACTGTCTCTACATGAAGAACAGCGTCTACCGAGCCATCAGGTGTTGCTCAGCTGCATAGTCACAAGTAATTAGCAATTTCTGTGGATGTTTGGCTCCAGGTCCTGGAGGAAGAGGCTCCTTGTTAAACTAAGGGGCACTGACTGCACACAAAGGGCAAAGGACAGTCTGAGTGCACATCCCTGCTCCATGAACAGGACAGCATGGGTGACGGGAGAGAGGGCAGGAGGAGCTCAGGCCCTGGGCTGGGCTGTCTGTTGGTGGAACCCAAATCCGATCTAATCAGGGGTCTGGTCTTTCAGCTGGAGCCTGTGAACCTCTAAGACTCTGTCCCCTCTGTACGACTCACACCTGGGGGTATAGGGAGTTGAATGGTGGCCCCCAAACGACATGTTCAGATCCTAACCCCAGAACCTGTGAACGTGGCCTGGTTGAAAAAGGGGTCTTGGTAGATGTGATTTACTCTAAGATCTCAAGATGAGATCATGCTAGATACACAGATGGCCCCTAAGAACAATGACAGATGTCCTTGTAAGAAATGAGAGAGAAGAGGGGATACCAGGAGAAGACAGCCAGCAGAGAGACACAGGTGCAAGGCAGGGGACACCTGAGCCACCGGAAGCTGGAAGAGGCAGGAAGAATTCTCCCTAGAGCCGTCTGCAGGACAGTAGCCCTCCTAAGGCCTGGGTCCCGGACTTGTGGCCTCTGGAACTGTGAGAGGATGCACTGCTGTTGTTTTCAGCCACCAGGTTTGTGATGCTGTGTTACAGCAGGTCTAGGAAACGGATCCAGGGACTACTGGGAAACGAGACCTGCCCAATGTCTGTGTCACCTCAGATCAAGCCAGGGAGGCCTCCCTCCTTCCCTTAGAGTAACAAGGAGATATTCAACATGGACATTCATTATTCACTCAACAAACATTCGCTAATCAAGGTGTCGGCTACCCTCAACCAGTTCATTGTTGAGCAGAGAAACATGGGACTGGGAAGAACTAACAAAAGCAGTGTGCAACCCACCAGAGGGAATCCAATGGCAGGAGACTGGGATGGGGGCCCTGAGTCCCCTCATACACCTCCAAAAGGAGGAGCATGGCTTTTGTAACCCAAGAATACCAGGGTCGTGAGCAAAATAGCCCTGTGCATTCCTCCCTTCTCTTTGACTCCTCACTCTGGGCAGGCAAGGCAGGGAGCAGGGAGGCCGAGAGGACAGTGAATTGGTCTCCATGGAGGGACAAGGCTCAGATTCTCTCCAAACCCCCTCCCAAGTCTATGGTTGGAACCACAACTGTGGTTGAGGCGGTAGCTACACGGTAACGCCTGCTACTTCATACGGAAAAGTCGATTCAAGCAAGGTGTCACCCAGAGCAGGCACACACACGAGAGTCTTCCCTCAGTGGTGCCCAGCAGAGTCCTCGGTTAACTATGAGGACAAAGGGGGGGGGGAATTCTTCCAGAAAACTCACACTTTCCACTCAGTTTTTCTCAGATTGGAAAATGAAAGGCGAGTTATAATCTGCTGAAAATAAACTTGGAGGAGAATTTACAGATTCCACGCATGGAAGATCAAATGTTGCAATCGAAGGGAATGAGGATGTTTAATCTAACCGGAAAAGAAAGCTCCACACTGAGGAGCAATCAGAATCCACCGCATCTGTGCTTTTGTGACAGGAAACCACCAACTTGAACACTAGAGACGTTCATTCAGAAATCCAAAGTCTTGGTTTTTGATGGCTCTGGTCCTTAAAAAATAACAGCAGGGGCCAGACCCACAGGAGCGGAGGTCTCGGGGCTGAGAGTGAGAGAGGATGTGGATGTGGGGTGGGCAGATGCCCACAGGACTCCAGAGCCAAGTTCAAGCAGGGCACAGGGTCAGTGACCCCAAGTGAAATCGCACAACTGGTCAGCAGCCTCCAACTAAAACCAGTTCTGGGAAAGAGATGACATCCCTGGAAATGTTTATAGCACATACTGGCTCCGCTCTTTTCTGCTCTCCAAGGAGGACTGAATCCATTTTGCTCAACACAGCATTTTTAGACAATGTGGGTTTTATGGTTTTTGTGAAACAGAGGAAGGAATGAATTGCAAAACCAAATATAACTAGCAATGTCTTTGTAATTTTAAAATAAAATAAATGAAAACAGTTCAGACCAAGGATTGCCCTCCAAGAATGGAAACCCAAACACAATCTCTTTCTGCTAAAATATAGGGGAAGGAGCAGAAATAAATCCAAACAGACTGAGCTCCAAAGCTGAAACCCAATAAACTCAATGGTAGAAATTAAATACAAATTATTAAAATCTTACCGACCCTAGAGGCTAAGAGTAACATACACAAAGAAATCTATTGTCCTTTCAAATTTTCATGGGCCAGTGTCAAATGTCGATTTTTAAAGCTTCCCATTGCTTTGGGAATATAGAGGTTTATATTGTGATCAGTATTTCTACCTGAGAAATCTTGTCTTTAGTAGCCAAAGAACCAATGAATTGCAAATGCTCTGTAAATGCCCCAGCAAGGTGAGACTTAGAGCTGTCCAACTTATTTTTCTTCCAGAGCAAGTGTGGATACAAAATCAGGGTCTTCTGTATTTACCCCACCCATCTAACTGTCCAGAAGGAGAATGGTTGAGTCAGTACTGAATAGCCACACAGGAGAATAACACGCAGTCCTTAGAGATGGCTAAGATGCCTGACTGCCAGAGACGGCTTGTAAATGATGCTCTGGCAAAGGCGGGGTTAAAGACACTGGCATGATCAGCAACACCCCATCAAGTCCACTGGGCTCACACCAAAATGTGAACCCCAACTGTCTGTGGGTGCTAGGATTAGGCATGATATTTTCCTCTTGTTTTTTCAAATTTAATAATACGATTATAATGAAGAAAAACAATGGATGACAGATGCTCTTAGAAGTTTCTGGAAAACATTTGATCCTCAATTATTTGACTCTATGTTGTCTTCCCAGTCAAGAGGCAGCAACAGAATGGAAGGGGAGATTTGTTCTTGCCCTGGACTTTGTTCTGTCTGGGACCCTGGGGTGCAAGTTTGGGGAATGAGGAGCTTGTTTTGGACACTTGAGGTCTGAGGCGTCTGCAAGGTATACAAGTGGTAGTGGCAATTAAGGGGCTGAGCCCATAAATCTTCAATGAAGAAGATTCTTTTTATGTACTTTAAATTTTACAATTGGGACTATTGGGGGAAAATATTTTCTATCTTCAGTTAATGGTTCTTTGGACCAATTTTAATGTGAAAAAGCAATTTTGAAATTGTTTTGTTTTGTATTGGGTATTGAACCCAGGGACACTCTACCACTGAGCAACATCCCCAGTCCTTTTTATTTTTCTTTTGAAATAGTCTCGCTGAGTTGCTGAGGCTGGCCTTAAACTTGCAATCCTCTTGCATCAGCCCCCCCCAATGGCTAGAATTACGGGCATGCACCTGATCACTTTTAATATATGAAATAGTCATACAATAAAATAACTTGGCCAACCATTCAGATCCAAATTTCAATGCATTTTGAGTTTAAGTTTCCATCCAACTGAAATTCTACCATTTTAAGTCAAATACAGATAAATACTGAAACAGAATTTCTGCTTGCTGGTGACAGAATCCAACAATACTAAACAGCTTCCATCCATCCTTTTAGCAATATGCAGATTCCCAAGAAACAGAATTCTGACAGGCTTTGCTTGGTCACGTGGTCATATCTCGACTCAGGGAGGGCAGGGTATCCCAGTTGATAACCCCACCATGACCGGACATAAGGTAGAAGGAAAGACACCAACCCCAGAGAAGGAACAGACACGGCAGGAAGATGACCAGTGCCCCGTTCCCTGGTAGCCCATGGACATGTGTCCCATGAACAATGTTTTATACGGGTACGACGCAGAGAAAAAATATGAGCAATACCCACCACTGTGCTCACAGCCATGTGCATGAGACTTCGCAGGGGCACCCCGCCTGACAAAGACCTTGAGTGCACACACTGCACACAAGACCCATGGCTCAGAGCTTTAGAAAACAGAACAAGAAATTAATAACAAAGACAGTGACTTTGCAGTTACGTTTATAAATTCAAAACCAAATGAGCCAAATAGTGGCTGGGGGGACAATTCCTTTGAGTGAAATGCTTGGAGAGTCAAATTAACAACAGAGGCCCCATGGTACCCTGAGATGCTTTATTGACTTGTTTTCTAACTCACTTCTGAACACAATGAAAGTTGTGTTTTTAAATAAAACAAATATATTTTTCTCCTTCTCAATACTACATAGAAACCTCCAGGGCAAAGTAAAATAAAACCTCATTATTTCGGATTCCACTCATTCCAGAATTATAATAATTTGGCTTGGGCTGTACTGAAGCCTGCTTTATACTCTCTTTGAGTCATGGTTTTACTAAACAAATCACTGATACAAACAAGATTGCTGGGAGTCAAGTTCAAGAGAGCCTCCGGGCACAGCTCACAGGCCAGCGCCTGTGGCTCCTTAAGGAGCCTCTTAATCACCATTAAAGCAAACTGGAAGGACTTGGTAGCAGCTGGTTCCCATTTCCACAGGCCCCCTGTATTTCTTTTAAAACTCGTCTATAATTCAAATCTTCCACTTATTACAATAAATTTTCATTCTGTAAGTTCAATCAACGTTGGACCAAGTGGTTTAATGTAAAAAGATAGAGACCATAGAACCCGTTTGCCCATCAGCCTTAAAGTACAGCCATGGGGGCTGCTTTTCCTTCGGGGTGAGGTAACACTAAGGAATGGCGTGTACCAATGCCAGCAGGCGTATCTGAGTGAGCACATACATGTCTTGTAACACAATCCTCTTAGAAATGTGGTAAATCCCTTAAACATTCTATCATCTCTAATCTCATTCAAACATCACGGGACATATGTGAGATCCCCATGGCAAAGACAGGAAGTGCTCAGCAAATGGTCCACAGGCTCCCTGGCATTTCCCAGCCTCCCTTGAGGGACGAGGGCTGGGAGCAGAAGTAACAAGTGGCACTTCCTTCAGGGCAGGTAAGAAGGCAGCGTGCTTCCTCCACCTGCCCCTCTTCCCTGACACCGTGGCTGCGAGCCCTTTAGTGAGATGGCAAAAAATAAGATGTAGAGCACTGAATCCCTGAGTCACCAGATGGAAGAGACACTCAGGCGAGCTCCAGCCTGAGATGCTCAAGAATTAATAAATAAATAAATTGTGCTCCAGGGAAAAATTAGGTGCTGTGACTAAGCCACAGAGATTTGGCATCATAGTGGTTACCTCAGTATAGCTTAGCCTACTCTGATAGTGCACTACCTGTCGGTGTTTCTGTCTCACAGATAAGAAAGCAGAGACTGAAAGAGAATACCTGCACAGATTGAAAATCACATTGGTAGTAAGTGGCAGGGCTCAGAATAGAACTTAAACCTTTTGATTCTGGGGTGCTTTCTCCCAAGATCCAAATGTTAAGATGTTGCCTGAATGCAAAAATTAATAACCAACTGATATTCAGTGACAAACTATACGACCAATATGTACTACCAGAGGGACACTTCATTCCCAATTTGTTTAAGCCAGGCCTCTTCAGTTCACACACAGGAGACCAGAGAGTTGTGCACACCAACGAGGCCTAGACCATGCCGTGGACCTCTGTAGCACTTTGTCCTTTTTTGTAAAGGCTTCTTCATAAAAATCAAAAGAGTATTGTTAGGGGCAAGTGGTGAGAACAGACTTGGGAACCAGAAAAATGTAAATATAAGTCCAATTTTTCATCCTGCCAAATTCAAACAAACATCATTTTAAAGACCTGGCAGCCCCCAAAAGTCAGCAGCCACCAGTTAAATAAAAAGCCCATTCACTTAGGAGCAGAAGTGTCAACATGAGCGTTTAACATAAGTCAGGTTTCCATAGCAGAGCGACCCTGTGTGTGTATGGTGACAGGCACATGTGGGCTGGAGTTAGCCAAACAGCATCACCCAAAGTAAATGCAAGGAACACACAGAAGGCCCCCCTCCCAACTCACACTCCATCTCAGGGGCAGGTCCTAATGCAAATATGGGGAACTTAGTTGGGATTTTCTAAGGTTGTCATAATTCATCAGTCTGGGAGGTAACGTGTCCTCCATCAGTGTTCATAGGTTATAAAAGTACCAACTACCAACTTTTCTTGTCAGAAATATAAATTGCACTATCTATCCAGAACAAATTAGCATATGCCTCATAAAAACACAAAACTCATAGAAGAAAACTTAAGAACACATCTTTATGACCTTGGAGGAGACAGAGATTATTTAGTGAAGTCAAAGAAAAAACAATTATTGAACAAAGTCAAAATTTAACATTTTTGCTTATCAATAGATACTTTTAAAAATTTATTTATTCATTCTAATTTGTTATATAGGGTAGCAGAATGCATTTCAATTCATGGTACTCATATAGAGCACAATTTTTCATGTCTGGTTATACACAAAGTAGAGTCACACCATTTCACACCATTTGTACCATTTGTGTCTTCATACATGTACTTAGGGTAATCATGTCCATCTCATCCCACCATCTTTCCTACCCCTCTGCCCACTCCATTCCCCTCCTTTCCCTTTGTCCTATCTAAAGTTTCCTCCCATGCTCCCCCCACCCTTTTCCCATTTTGGATCAGCATCCTCATATCAGAGAAAACATTCGGCCTTTGGTTTTTTGGAATTGGCTTACTTCACTTAGCATAATATTTTCCAGCTCCATCCATTTACCTGCAAATGCCATGATTTTATTCTCTTTTAACACTGAGTAATATTCCATTCTGTATATATACCACAGTTTCTTTATCCATTCATCTATTGAAGGGCATCTAGATTGGTTTCACAATTTAGCTATTGTGAATTGTGCTGCTATAAACATTGATGCGGCTATGTCACCAATAGACACTTTTTAAGTGAATAGGCAAGCCATAGACCAGAAGAGATGATTTGCAACCTGAAATTACCTGATTCTGGAATACACACACACACACACACACACACACACATATATATATATTCATATAAATCACTAACAAAAAGACAACTCAATAAAAGATAAGGAAAAGGTCTGAACTGACATTTTACCAAAGGAAATATTCAAACAATCAGTAAGCACCTGGAAGAGTGCTCAGCATCACTAGTCATCAGCTGAAACCACAATACCTGTTCCATACCCTCAGGATGGCTCAAATGAATGACTGGTAACACCAGGTCTGGTGAAGATATGCGGTGACGGAACCCTCATAAGATCCCTTCTGTTACACAGGCTGAGCTCCCTCAAACTGAAGTTTTGGATTTCAGAGCATTTCAGATTTTTCAGAGCATTTCAGATTTCAGATCTGGGGATTAGAGATGCTCAACCAGTGAAGTCTATGCAAATGCTCCAAAATCTGAAGCACTTCTGGTCCCAAGTGTTTCAGATAAGGATGCTCAACCTGTATAGCTGGAGACATCTACCCTATGACCCATCAGTCTCCTAGCCAGGTATTAGGAAATCAAAACACATCCAGAGACTTGCTCATAGGAGCTTTATCCAACAGCACAAGCTGGAAACCTCCCAAGAGCTAATTAATAGTGAAATGGATCAGTGAATTGTGGTAGAGTCAGACAATAGAATACCACAGGGAAACAAGGTTCAAAGGGCAGAGACATGAAACAGTGCGGATTTCTAAGACATGACGGACGGACGAGTGTGGAGTGAAAACATCCTATTGAATCTACCTACATGCAAAGTAGCTCATGCCAGATCATCCCATCTATATGGAGTTTTTAACATGGAAAAATTATTGTATGGTGATAGAAATCAAATCAGGGATTGTGTCCAGAATGGGGAGGGAACAGCTGGAAGGTCACAGGATGCTTCCTGGCATGGTGGGAATACTCTCTATCCTTCTGGGGTGTACATTACATAGGGATATGCATTTGTCAAAATGAATCAAACAAAAACACTTAAAATCTGCACATTTCACTACATGGAAATTACACTCTGATTTTTTTTAAACCATTGAAAAAAAAAATCTTTCTTTATTAGGCCAAGACTAAGGACTCAGCTCAAAGGGAGCACGTATACACACCAGAAGAAGAGAGCAGGCTCCCTCCAGGAAGCAAAGCCCACCTTCTGACCCAGGAGGTGGCTGGGCATTTATTTTCAGCTAGTCTGCAGTCTTGGGCCAAGGTAGGTGGTGACTGCATGAAGCAACCCACATGTCCCAGTGGACTGCATGCCTTTGTGGCATTTGGTGAGATGAGGGCCAGTGCCAGATGCCCCTATGCAGGAGCATCTTCAGATCTGGTGCCATCCCTCTCCTACTGCTTGGTGCAGGGTCAGACGGGGTTCACTCAGGGCAGCTTGACAGTGCCCAGGCATGGCCTCACCACAACCTCTCACCTTCTGCTCTGGAGCTCCCCTGACACCTGGGGGTGGGACCCAATGAATGCACATGTGTTCAGGGAGCACAGGTGAGATAGAGCCCTGGGGGCCACCTAGACAATACCAGATGGAGGCTGGGAGCTGATGCATCCCTCTGCAACACTGTGCAGGTCTCTCTTGTCCTAAGGCTTCTCAGAAGGTCCTTGGGGATAGAGTACCAGTCCCTACATGGTGGGCAACACAGTAACACAACCCTGGACTGACTCGCCTTCCTTCCCTTGTCCCTCCCTGCTGTTCCCTGGGACCACTTTTCAAATAAACCATCTGCACATGGTTCTTTGTCTCGAGCTCTGCTTCCAGAGAACTGGCCAAGACAAGGTTTGTGAATGTGTGTGTATAGAAATACACATCTACATACACAAATGCTCCTCCAGGTACCGAAACCTTGTATAACACAGATCCCCATTTGACTGGTTGCTTGCCTGGATGCTGTCCCTTGTATAAACCCAGGAAAGACTGATGACCTCCTGCTAAGAAAGTCAGCTCTTGCTAAGACACACACCTTGATGGGAAACAGCACGAATCATTACCTCCTGCCCACTCCAGAACCCTTGCGTGGTAAAGGATGAGCCCGTGGCTGGACTGAATTCAATCCCGGGATGAGTGATTGATGGGTGAGAGACTGTTGCCTCCAGGGGAGCATCTATCTTGTCAAAGAAAAACTCTAAAACTTGTGATTTTAACTTTTGAGTGGCTATTGACTTCATGCTCTGTGAATCATGATGAAGAATCAAAGCTGTATTGAAAGAGCCCTGACCCATGCCGAGCATGGCTCTGTTCCATAGCACGTTGGTGTGGTTTAAAGCTCATGTGTGAGACAATGCGAGAGGGTTTAGAGGTGAAATGAGAGCCTTCACCTAATCAGTGCATTAATATGGAGGCTCTGGGCAGGTAGGGCTGGAGGAGGTGGTCACTGAGGACTATGCCTTTGGGGTATATATTTTGTACCTGGTGAGTGGAGTCTGTCTCTGCTTCCTGGTGCCCAGTCCTGAGCATGCCCTTCTACCCTGAAGCTCTGTCTCACCTTGGGCCAAGAGCAATGGAGGTCTATATATTAAGACCTCTGAAACCCTGAGCCCCACAGTAAACTTGTCCTCCTCTACATTGTTCTTGTCAGGACTTCTGGTCCCAGTGGTGCAAAATCTGACTAAAACACATCTCTTGTCGGGCCCCGTGGTCCCGCTGATCCTCAACCTCTGATGCTCTGGTCACACAGAGGAGCCTCTGGACTTCCCGTCTCAAGTTCCCCTTTATTTACCCCCTGTGAACTCTGTGTGGACCACGTGGCCCCATGCAAGAAATTTTGCCCTTTGTGTTCTGTCTGTCTCACCTGGGCAGCTGACTCACTTTTAAAATTCTTTCTTTTCTTTTTTTTTTTTTTTTTTTTTTTTCAGCTTCAGAAGAAGCTAGTTAGTGAAAGACGGAGTGTAAATATGGCAAAATCCCTTCCGAGGAGATAGTTCATTAAAATCAAAGGGCTTGTTACAACAGGCTTCCAGGAGAATTGCTTCATGTATGTGTTATAAGGCTTTACAAGGCCTTTGCCAACACTTACCCAGAGTGGCAGGTTGGTGTGTCGGTTCTCCTCTGCAGGGAAGATTCGAGAGAACAGTAATGGGATGTGAAGACAATTACTTAGAAGTATGTTGATGAAACCTGGAAAAATAAATGAGAAGCTATTAAATCAGCCAGAACTGGAGCCAGGCTCTAACCACGTGCAGAGACAGACAGGCCTGGGCCCCGCGGAGGCATGTGGAGATCAAGGCCGCGGAGAGTTCATCAGTCCTAATTGCGGCTGCTGCTGTTCTCTGTTCCACACAGTTATCGCCCCAGACACAGGGCACAGAGAGCCCTGCAGAGATGCAGCTTAAACTAGAATCCCTGTGTGCAGGAGGGACATGAAATGCATCCTGCCGGATCCAGTTCTCTCTAGTTTCTAGATTAACCCAGAGACTTGGGTTTCACTGACAAAGAAAATGCAATCTCTACTGGGAGGAATATCTACCGTGAAGTGCCCCAATAACTGTTTGTGACATGAACTGCTCAAAGTTGAACGGTGAGGAATGCCTGGGTGCGTGGCTGCCACTGTCTGCCCCTCATACCCTCCAGCCGCCTCCACCCAAGACACGTGTTTCAACATTTCAGATGCCTGCTCTTCCTGTGCACACCTGGTGGCCTCCAGTCTCTGGGCTTTCACCCTTCCCGCCCCTGGACCACAGTATGTCACTTCTTGTCTCCTCCTCCTCCATGACACAGCTCACAGGCTAGCTTCTCCAGGAAATGCCCACCCGAGCTTTCCCATTTCTTTGGTCTTCCCTCTGCAGCTAGTTCCTTCTCCCATCCAGTCTCCCAGAACACTACAAAGCAGATTCCTCGCGAGATGGAAGCTTTGTCAGGCTCATTTCCACACTTCCCTGCTAGCCCTATCCTGAACTCAGACAGCTGGATTTCTTTCCCTGAGAAAGTAAGAAAATATTCAAGGGTTGCTGCCTTGAAAAACACCTGGAAGGATTCAGGGCTACATTCAGCTGGAGACTCCACCACACTGCACACAACACGCTCACAATGCCCCAAGCCTCCTAATACCATGAAGAAACAGGTCCTGCAAAGTCACGAAATCCACCCGGAGTCCAGGTCCACGCAGGCTTAATCCACAAGTGGCCACATGTGGATTTCCTGATTAAAATACACACTGGGCTGGGTGCAGCGGCACACACCTGTAATTTCAGTGGCTGGGGAGGCTGAGGCAGGAGGATCACCAGTTCAAAGCCAGCCTGTCTCTAAACTCCTGTCTCTAAATAAAATATAAAATAGGGCTGGGAGTGTGGCTCAGTGCTTGAGTTCAATCCCAGGTACAGTGGGTTTCTAGAAGAATCACTCAGCCAGACAAATGAATGAGGAAGATGAGGGAAATCATTTGCATGGTGAACAACAAAGGCTCTTAAAGTCTGGACTTCTCTAACTTGTGAGAATGTTCCTCCTGGAAGAATCCTTGAGTGAATACAGCACTGTGATCCTGAGCATGACCTCTCTTGGAATCTGAAGGGCCAAGTGGGAAACCATGAAGTTCCTAATATCTCATGCATCCAGAGACCCCTTCTTAATATTTCTCTGTCTTCCTGCCTTCATCATGATTACACAACAAGGCTCATTCAAAGACTGAAAATTTACTTCAAGTAAAATTCAGAGATGACATAGCGAAGAAACCAGAAGAGAGAAAATATAATATAATTTAGAAATACTTTTCCTCCTATGAAGGAACGAGTTATTATGTCACATTAAAAACAACGGTTCACGAGGCAAGGTGGCGCTCACCTGTAATCCCAGCAGCTTGTGAGGCTGAGGCAGGAAGATGGTGAGTTTGAAGCCAGCCTCAGCAACAACAAGGAGGTGCTAAGCAACTCAGTGAGATCCTGTCTCTAGATAAAAAAAAAAAAATACATAAAAGCACTGGGGATGTGGCTCAGTGTTCGAGTCCCCTTGAGTTCAATTCCTGGTACTTTGGTACCTTAAAAAAAAAATGGTTTCTCACAATTCATCAAAGAGAGAAGTCTGAACGCACCAGCCATGGTCTGATGAATGTCCTGAGCAGGCCATGGACTCAGGCTGCATACCCCACAGGGGGGAGAAGGCTAAATCAGCTGGAAAAAGGTGGAGCCAGACAGCTCCATGAGCATGAGTGTAGACAAGCGTGGATAATTTTAACTCCCACTCCAGCTAGACTGACCACGGCACTGAGTTCACCTCACATCGAGCCTGTAACTGAGAAACCACAATTATCCTTTTGAGCACATTTACGAGGAAGCACAGGGAGCCCACGGTGGAGTCACAATGAGACCATTTAGAACAGGTGGATGGGGCAGTAAGGAGGATTGTCACATGCGGGTCCCTGCAGAGATGGAGAAAGGCAGCCAGAAGGCCAGCTCCCCAGCAGCTGACTATAAAGGGGACAGCAGAGGCAGGGATGAATAATGGAGCTGGAAAGGGGACGAGGAAGGGAGCGCAGAGGACAGTGGCTGACTTGGTCACAAGCACCCACCCTGCAAAGTCTCTGAGGCCAAAGAAGTGGCTCTGAAATGAGGGCAAAGACTAGTTCCTTTTTTGCTTGCATGAAAAAAGCTTCCCCCAGCTAAATCGGATTCTCCTTTCCTTTCCAATCTCTGAGCCCCAGGCGGTGACATGTGCAATGTTATCTAGAGCTTGATCCAATATTTAACCACAACCTGAGAACACGATACGTATTCCTGACACCCGCTGACATGTTTTGGATCATTAAGATAATGAATCATTTACATTCTGTGAATTCCTTTAAAACTCCTCCAAAGAAATAAGTCATGAGTGCAGCCCCCAGTTTGGGATGCACAAACGGCTCCTGTTTCTAACTGTCCCCAGCGACTCCCCAGCTTCAATTTGGAAAGATCATCACGCGGTCAAATTCTGTAGCTTTCACCATGACGCAATGGTCCCATTTTCTCCCACTTTAGAATCCTGGTACGTGAAAATCCCCTCAGGTCTTACCCTGGTCATACATACATTTGGGGGCAATTATGAATCTGGGGGATTCAAAACCCAGGGCACTGGTTTACTTTACACAACCCAAGGACTTCGATTTACAGCATTCTCCAGGCGTGGTAGAAGATTTGGGGGCCAGTGTCTCCAAGTGAGGCCAGACGTTGTCCACTCATGTCAGACACTAGGAAACTCAGATAACAAGAGGAAAGTTACATTCTAAGAATGTGTCAGGCGGCATCAGTCGGTCTACAGGAACAGGAGAAGTTTCTGCTGAGGAGCCATGGGCCAAGTGTTGAGACACAATAATAAGGTAAGAAGAAACTGGCAGGAGAGATCCCAGGATGGAGAAAATTATCTGGAGGAAGGTGAAGCCATACAGTTCAGCAAGCAGGAGTGTGGGCAAGTGCCAAGGCTGGGACTCCTACACCAAAATGCCAGGAGCCCGGCACTGGGCCTCTTCCTTACCTGAGCTCTCCTGCTCAGCTCTCTCAGAGAACCCCACTCCTAGGGAACACTTCCCTTGTGTTACTAGTAGGGATCACCAAACAAACAGCAGCCATTTGTATAGAGATTGCTCTATACAAGTAAAGCCAGGATTGTGCGTGTTTACATTTAAGACCCAAAGAAAATTACAATAGTTCCCCCTTATCTGTGGGGGATACATCCTAAACCCACAGTGGATGCCTGAAACCACAAATGGTGTCAAACCTTATACCTACTATATATTTTCCAAGGCATGGATACTCATGGCAAAGTTCAATTTATAAATTAGATACAGTCAGAAATGAACAATAAGTATAATGATATACTATAATAAAAGTTACGTGAACATGGTCTTTCTCTCTTAAAACATCTCATTGAACTGAAGATTTTATAAACTTTTGTATAGAATTTGTGTTCGAAAGTTGAGGACTTTCACTTTTTTTTACTTAAAGGAAGCACTTCACGGCTGGCTTCTCCCTGGCATAGCTGAATTGCCAGCCTTACTAATCTTGCCTTTGGGGCCATTAGTAAGTCAGAAAAGGGTGACTTGAACACAACCACTGTGACACCATGATAGTGGTTCTGATAACTTAAACTGCTTCTAAGTGACTTACAGGCAGGCAGTGTATACAGGGTGGATACACTGGACAAAGGGGCAAATCAAATCCCAGGCAAAACAGAGAGGGACAGTGTGAGATTTCATTATGCAACTCAGGACAACACATCATTTTAAATGTAGAAAATGTTTGTTTCTGGAATTTTCCATTTACTCTTTTCAGATTGTGATTTACTCCAGGAAACTAAAACCATAGGAAATGAAACTGAGGATAAGGGTGGACTATTGTATTTTTCATATGATAGTTTCTCCTCTAAAATAGACAAGAGAAGTAAAGAATTATGTCCAGCATGAAAGTTTGGCCTCTTTCCCTTTGACCTTAAATGATAAGGCCCTTTGTGCCTTTTAGCTTATATCAGTGATGCTCAAAATGTGCTCCAGCAGCATCTAATTCACCTGAAGACTGGTCAGAAATGCACATTCTCAGGGAGACCCCTACCCATGCCTAACTGAATCAGAATTCCTCAGAACAGAGCCCACAACCCAGCTTTCATAAAGTCTCTCAGTAACTCTGATGCTCAGAGAGAGTACAAGGACCGTTTCTATAGATGAACCCCCTTCTCTGGCATTCTCCATCGGTGCCCACAGGCTCATTCTCCCTGCAGAGGGACACAGGCAGAGGCAGCTCCCTGCTCTGCTCTCAGTTGTCCCCCTCTGGTCTGTTTCAGCGCTGCTCTATTCTCCCCATGCACTGGGAGGGCACGTGCTTAACTAGGAACAGTTTTCCTACAGACAGCGTGAACATCTTGGGCCGAGTTCTGAAAAACATTTTTTTTAGCCATTTCAGGTGACGATCCCCCACGTGACTGTAACCCCCAGAACTCTGGTGAAGGTTCTGAGTGCTCTGCGGACAGGAAGCGACTGCAGCATTTACACTATCCAGAAGTGAGTGGTGATAAACTCTGACACTGCTACAAAAAGCAAAACTCAGGCTCAGAGACGCAGAAAGTCCAAGAATACAGTCTGCAGTGGAGAGGAAAAACCCACACAAACTCAAAACAAAACCGGTTCAAATAAACCTCACTCCTTGCCATCTATAAACAGAGCGAGTTCAAGGGAGAGTCTTTTGGCCCCCAACAAGAACCATGGGATGAGATAAGATGTTTTCTCCTTCATTTGAACGTGTGAGCCGCATGGCTCCCCATTATCATGGCATTTCAAACATCCATTAATGATTTAATTGACGAAGTCCTTTTCTCCCCACGTTGGATTTATCTGGGCAGCGCTTCCTGTCATAATCTGACATGTCTGGCAGCTTAATGAAGGCTGCATGTCAGCAAACACTATTTCTTAAAAATGGGAGGGTAAACTTACAAGGAGGCAAGTCTCCATTAGACGCCGAGGCCACTCGTGCCCCGACTTGACTTGCATGTCTGACACAGCTGCTCTAAGTGGTCCACGTGGCTTGGGGCAACAGAGCTGTTAAATCCTGTTCACAGAGGACGTGCTTCAGGCTTGAAATACAACCCGGTTCATGAATTTACCTTCTTCACATCCCAGGTACCGCTCTGCATACCCGCCGTGAAAATCTTTTGTGCTAAATATTTTCAAAATCTCTATCCTATTGAATTCCGACAGGAAGTCAGCCCTGGGTTTTGCTTCTCTGAAAAAGGCATGCTTCCAGTCCGTGGTGACATATCTCAACTGTTCGGCCTGGCTGTGTTTTCCAGAGACATGGCTGGAATTCTCTCTAACCCAACAGAACCCCTTTTAACGACTTCAGGGGAATCAGCATGTTTGTGTTGGCTCGCAGGGTTCCGAGGCTGCAGACCTGGCCCGCTCAGGTCCGGAGGCAGCCGGGGAAGGCATTAGTCCCCCGAATGGCTCCCCACCAGCTTCATGGCCAAGGGCAATGCCAGGGAGTTCAACTGATTACTTGCTTTGTGGAAACAAAAGCCAAAGCCCAGGAATCAACGTCCCCTGGGAAAGGTCAATAGTCCTCAGTGCTGTAATGGATGTAACAAATATTTAAATAAGGATAATATAAAAATGTGTTCCGTCATTTTGATTTATTTCCAATTTCTTGGCTTTCACTCCATCAAGTGGTTCACAAATTCAGACCTGATTTCTGCTGACTTGTCAAGCCATACCACTTTTATTTTCCTTCCTTCTACTTGCCTTTCAATCATATTTCACAGTCGCTTCCAAAAGGACCACAAAGTGTAGCACCAGCCATAGGCTCAGCCTATCGAGTGACTCCATATTATGTGGTTTTACAGAGCAGGCAAGCGGAGCGGAGCTCTGGACCATGGCGAGAGAAGGTCAAGGCTCTAGATGGTCAGGTCCAAAGCCAGTGAATGGCCAGCCCCAGTTCAGCCCCGACCCTTAGAGCAGCTTCTTCCCTGGCCAAGGCATGAGTCCTACTGGGATGGAGAAGATGAGGACCTCTTGAATTTAGAATTGCAATGTGCTTCAACTGGAGGGACCCAGGACCTTCTCTGGGCCAGATGAAGTGGGTTGCCAGAGATGCTCAGCAAGCAGTACGTGAGTCAAAACACAGGGGGAAGAGCGTGGCCTGGCATGACATTCTCCCTCACACGCACCAGCTGCAAAAGCACTCATTCAACTTCATCCTAAGTGAACTCAAAGGGCAGCGAGGCCCTGCTCAGGCCCCTGCTGGGCGATAGCCCAAAGCCCAATGTAGAGTAGAGTTCGTGGAGTGGGAAGGGAGACAGATGGGAGATGGGCTCCACGGACTGGTACTGGTACCTCCCTCCATACCCATTCCACACACTCTCTCAGGATGCCAATGGGCATGTGTGCTTCTCTTCTGATATTTTATTGTGAAAAAAATTTCCATGGGCATGGCAGCACCATTTCAAGATCATTGGCTGCATCCTTGTCACCGTGCCCGTTGGTCTCTTAATGAGGGCCAAAAAATGATAGTCTTTAACCTCAGCTGTTCTCTCAACTCAAATAGTAACCATTGCACCAGGAACAATTACAGAAGTGCATTTTCTCACTGATTCTTGCAACAGCCATCAGATCAGTCTATGACCACTCTATAAGATATGATGATATTTGCACTGAATCATATAAAATCTATTTTTTGCTCCCTTTTTTTTTATAACTTTAAATTTCAAGCAGAATTCAGGTTCTACAATAGTGGTGACCTTGTCTCTCTTGCTGACAATTCTATTCCCAGCACCAAAAAGCACATACACATATTTGGTAAGTTTTTACTCTATGAATGAAAAATCCTCATTTCAGTTAAGGAAGCTCAGTCTTAGGGAAGTGAGTTAATTTATTAGAAGAAAAGTTGTCTTTCAAACACACTCACACACACACACACACACACACACACACAAAAGTATATTTCATAAATATAATTGGATGCAAAAGATATCCTCGTGATAAAGGGAACAGGGAAATGTCCATATTCCCAATGGTCTTTTCTAAGGCCCATACAGCACTGATGAGCTTCCTAGAGACCTTGATCTTTGTGACCCCTGAACCGGTTATAACACAAAATAACAAAATATAGTGCTTTTACTAGATGGAGCATTCTACCTCCAAGACATATTTCTACAACTCTGGAGACTGGAAATTTGTTGAGAAATCGCCTCTACTGCTACTAACCTTACCAGAACAATGGCGGCTAAGTCCATACCAACCCTATAGGTAGAACGCCGGGTTCTTCAGGTAGACCACAGTTGGTGACAAATTCCATGTCACCCACAGCAACAAAATGAATTATTAGGAATTTTGCTAAACACCTAGAGTTACAGGCTTCCATGGTAGATGTAACAGAAATTAATCAGGGAGAGGAAAAGACTGGTTGGGGAACCATTAATAGGCTTTGGGTTCCTGAACGTTTATTGAACAAAGGATATTTTCCAGATGCTCAGGGTCTTCACAGAACCAGGCAATAACTGGAACTGAAACCTGCAGTGTGGCAGTATGGGCTCTATAAAGGAGAAACTCCCCTGAGGGCCAGGTGGAGGTGGAGAAATGTTATGTCCACAAGTTCTCTGAAAATAGAGCCGCCGCACCAGGCTGGCGGTGACCTAAGCCAAGGCAGGAGTTAAATGAGCTGGCCCGTCACAGGCCCCGAATGATTCATCTTTTACATTAGGAGAGGGTAAAGGCCACCTCAGAAAAGAAAGTCACCAGCATTCAAGTAAGCTGCTTTGTACCATGTTACAAATAAAATTTAAGGAATCTAACAGACTCTTAATGAAAAAAAATAAATCTTCAGAAGTTATTATCTGGGAAACCTGGACATTGTCTGAGGACCTGGTTGCCTGTGACAACTCAACATTTGCCTGGTGGGATTGCCAAGGGGTCAGATATCAGCCCATAAAGTCGCTACTATAATTGATGCAGCTTGATGGGAGGGAAAGTATCAGCCGGAGCTGGAGGTCTGCAGCAAAGGGAGGTGGGCGGGGGTACCAGCTCCACCGCCTTGCTTCTGAAAACAGAAGGTCTCTGTGGAATTTTTCCACAGGCTACAATGAGAGGCCAAGTAAAACCAGGTGCCAGGAACAGGTGATGAGCCCCAGACTGGACTTCTCCACGTTCAGGATGTGGCCTACTTATTTCCTCTAAATTACAGCAACCGAAAAAATTTACTTCTTTCTTTCAAGGATGACTTCGAAGTTTAGAAAATCCCCATTTTAAGTCGTCCATGTTTGATAGCAAACAATAAATAAAGAAACTACACATGAACAGAAATATACAAACATGGAGTCATTTCACTTGGCTTTCCAGATTCCACAGGCGGAGGGTTGAGTTTATTTTATACCTGGGTTCATGAGCTAATATCCTCCACAGTCCTGGCAAATCTGCCTCTTGCATTATTTTAATGATTTACTGTCTCCTCCACCCCATCTCCTGCTCCTTTTTTCCTCTCCATACAAGCCACAGTTCTAAAGGATTTAATCTGTATCCTCAAATTTGTAGGTATCTCTATAAAATGTTTGACTGTTTTGCATGCATGTCTATAGTTTAATTTTATATCAATGGCATTTGGGCTAAGGATCACATTTTTCCCCTTTTGAAATTCAATGCCAAATTTTAAAGATCTGTTCCCATTGCTGAGAGTACATCAGTTATAGCTCTGTCTACTTAGTGATGTCCCCTCCTCTACATGGACTAAACCACTCCTCTCTAATGGACATGCACATTGACTCCATTTCCCCAAGACACAAACAGTAAGCTGCAAACATCTGCACCTATGTCTTCCTCGGGACTCACGCATAGAATTTTTTTCTGAGATTGCCCATAGGTGGGATTCTGAGTAAGCCCTATCCCCATTGCTTTCCAGGATGCTGACTAGTTCCCCTTTCCCCAGCAGGATACAAGGGTTCCTATTATCCCATCACTGCCAACCCGTGGGCATAAACTTGATACAATACTGCCGATTAAAATGGGTAGAGAATTTATCCTACTTTAATTTTAATTTGCATTTCTCTGAAAACTACTGAGTTTGAGCATCTCTTCACGTATTGTTAGCCACACATCTCCCTTCCATGAACTGCCACTCATATCCTGTGTCCATAATTTTCTAGAGTTTTCTCTCTTATTTCTTAGTGGAATTCCCTGTATCCTAGTTACTGGTCTTTCACTGGTCTAGAACACTGTACATATGTTTTCCTGATCTCTCATCTGTCTGTTAACTTTGTCTCTGTTGTCCTTTTTAAAAGAGGTCCCTTTGTGTCATGTATAAATAGTTTATTCCATTGGGGTCATGTTGAAGAAGTCCACCTTTTGCATGAAATCCAGTGTCTTCTCCCCTAGAAGTCTAGATTTACTTTACTTTACACACTGTGGTTTTCCATCCATCCTGGTCTAGGCATGAGGCAGGGCTCTGGCTTTGTTTTTCTCTATATGGTGTCTTCATTTTCTCCACACTATTAAGAAATTTCTTCTACTGCCAAATGACCTTTATCATATCCAATTGCCACATCTAAAGGAATCAGTTTCTGAGTCATTTACATTCAAGAAGTCTATTTCTCTATTTTTGTAACAGTAGCACCCTGTTTTATTCCTGGAGGTTTGTCCTAGGTAGGTCTTAACATCTGGTAATGGAATGTTGTCTTTTTCCTCTTCTTGTAACATAGTTATTCATGGACTTATACATTTATGAACATAGAGTAACTTTGTCACATTCCTTTAAAAAAGAAAAAATAAAGTTCACTGAAATTTAGATTAGTTTGGAGAGAATTGGCGTATTTAAATGTCAAATCATCTCTTTTGAAAGAACGGAGAAGCTCTCCATTGAGTCATAAATTCTTAAAATGTTACCTGTGACATACATTCCTTGTTAATTCCTATATAATTTTACAATTTTGTTTCATCTCTTCCTTTCTACACATTTATACTTGTTTAGCTTGTATGTCACTGTGCATTTTTTAAGGTTTATGTTCCAAGGTGAAAAGGCCATTTGCACTGTCTTTGATAGAAATGGAGTCAAGCATATCCTAGTCTCACTGATTAAAACAAATAAATACATAGAAGGAAGACCAGTGGAAGAGAGGAAGGGGATCAGGCAGGGAAGAGGTGAGGGAAAGGGAAGGTACTAGGGATGAAACGAGAAAATTATGTTGCATGCATTTGTGAATATGCCCCAACGAGCACTAACATTATGCATAACTATCGTGCACAAATAAAAACATAATAAAGAATATACTTGTCTCATAAAAGGATCTCTAATGCCTTTACCATTTTTCTCTTTTCTAGAGTTGTCTATTTCTTAAAACTTTGGTAGAACTCACCAATAAAAACCACAGGATCTGGGACTTTTATGAGAGAAAAGACCTTGATTGCCATTTTAATTTTATTACCACTTACTGATCTATTTACTTTTTCCAATTTTTCTTTCATCAACTCTGGCATTTTATATTTTTCCAGAAATGTAGTTTTCACAGAAAAGTTTCCATGAATTTTTCCATTTCCTGTAGTTTTTAAATCTACTGATAGTTTTTCATTCTATTCTTTCACAGTACTTTCCTCAACTGTGTCTCATTTATTTCCTTCTTTTTCCTTCTCTATTTTTATTGTTTACTTTTTTACTCTTTATCCTGATCATTCCTGCCAGGAGGAAGCAGCCTGCCTTCTAGGGTCTTATATTTGTTTTCACACAGTACTTAATTCAGGTTTTGTTAACCTTCTCTATTATTTTTAAAGTATCTTAAATTCCTATCATAAATTTATTATCTCTATCCTTCTTATTTCTTTAGACTTTTTTTCCTAACTCTTCCATATGAACTCTTAATTTGTTTTCACTCTTTCTATACAATCCCACCAAGTTCTATTTTAGCTGTATAAACAAATTTTAATAGGTGACTTTTAGAAGCTTTTTTTTTCCTTTTGTTCTTTGTATTTTTATAATTTCCCTTATGGTTCCTGGTTTAACCTATATTATTTAGGTTCCAGATATTTGGGATGTTTTTGTGATCTTTCCTCTGACACAGATTTCTCATTTTATTAGCTTTATTGGAGAACACTTTCTGCATTAAATATGATTCTTCAGAATACAGAAGATTCTTTGGTAGCCTAGTAGATAGAGATTTTGGTGAACAATCTATTCTTCAAAAAAAAAAAAAAAAAACCAAAAAACAACTACCTTTCCTGTTGGTTGGGTCTAGAATTCCGTACATATCTTAATAGTTTCTGAGTTTGCTACATTAATCAGATCCATCTTATCTTTACCCACCTTTGGTCTACTTGATCCATCAGTCTGAAAGAACTGTTTTAAAATTACTGTCCAACAACAAATCCTATCAGCATATATAACTATAATGCACCAATTTTTTAAAAGTGAGAAAAAATAAACAAAGTTATTATCCACAATGGTTGACTTATTTCTTCCCAGAGTTCTGACAATTGTGATCCAATATATTTTAAAGCAATATTATCAGGAGCACTTGTGTTCATTATGGTGACACATTTACCCCAGTGTTGCACTAATAAATACGTCATGTTCCTCTGGGTCCCTTCATAGTTTTTATCTTTAACCTAATTTCATCAGAATATGCAGATTCCAGCTTTCTTCTGGTTCACATTTGCCTAGTATGTGTTTTTTTCTTTCTCTCTTTATTGGTCTTACTGAATTCTTTTCTATCACTGTTCTCTTCCTGACAAAATATCATTGGAGTTCAGTTCTATATCAAATCTGCATACTTGACTTTTAATTGTAATGTGATTATAGTTACATTAGGATTTTCTTTTCCCATCTTATTTTATTTTTTTGAGTCACTATACTTATTTTGAGTTTTTTCTTCTTCTTTCCCATTCTCACTGGGTTGACCAAACTCTTTGCCTTGTTGAAACATTTGCATTCTGCTTTTGTTTTTTTAGAGTTGCTCCTAGTTCATTAAGATCCATAATGACATTTCCCTCCCCATTGTTTCTTAAACTCATCAATAACTGTACCTTGCCCTGAAGGGAGCAGAGCCTCGGCCCGTCTTGCCTGCCTCTGTCCCTGCTGTCCTCCCCTAACCCCCCAAGGCTAGGTTCATCATGGCTCCCACTCGGTTCTTGATTGTTCTGCACATCACTGATGGGGAAAGCGCATCAGTTTCTCTTCTGGAGGTGGATAACTTCAAAAACGCTTCTCCAGGGCCATTCCTTCTTTACTCAATAAACTTGGACACGTGTTCGGTAAGAACATAAGCTTTCTCCTTGTAGAGCATAACATAGCTGTTGACTCACAGGCAATTAACAAAAACAAACTTGACCACATGAATGAACATCCCATCATCACAACAACACCAGACCAAACAACTTGGAGACCTTGTGGGTGAGAAGGGAGTGTTTCACCATGCCCAGGAGACGAGTGATCCCTCTTTGTAGCTTGACGAGAGCCAAGGGTGTTAATGGCCCCAAGTTCCAAACCACACTCTCCTGAACAGCTAGCACCTGTGTTCACAGAAGGTCCAAGGATAAAATGCATAGCAAGCAAGCAGGCATAAGCCAAGGCCTGCCCTTGTGTGTGCTACCTTGCAGAGAGGCCTTGGTGGCAGCTAGATGTGTGTTTCTACACGTGCACACATAACTATGCACACTCACATGCATGCACACTCTAAACAATACTTAGTTTCAGGATTCAGTAATTTGACCATGGTGTCCTGATTCCCTTTCTAACCTAAGTCAATATTATTGCTTGCACTACCATTCACCAACAAACAATACTCCTCTGCTCACCAAAACCAACGCTAAAATACCTACAACAGACCTCTTTTCTAACTCTCCCACTCACAGACCTTGGCATCAGCCAACCTGTTTAGCCCTGTTCCTTACACAGACTCTTTCAAATCTTAATTTGTCACACAACGGAATGTCTCCCAGCTTCATAAGACTTTGGATAGAAATGGATTGATATTAAATGAATGCCTAGAATCTGCAAGATCCTAAACTTCCCTGCTTATCTGCAAAAGCTCAGCCCTCCACTTCTACCTTCCCCAGCTACTTCCAGGATGACACAGGTGCATCTCCCCTGTTTCCTCACTCAAGCCTCCCTGGGAGCCTGCTGCTCAGTGCTACCCTCTGAAGAAGGCACCTCACGTGTGCTCCTTCACAGTCACAATGGTGCCACAGCCACCTCAATGAGACCTTACTGGACAGCAGAGGAAGAAAGAGGAGGTGGCTCCCCATCTTCACTCTGGGGTGCTCCATCATCATTGAGACCCCCGCCCCACCCCAACTTCTGCTACACTACTTCTATCCAGAATCTTACAGAATACTTCATCAAAACAACTCTACAGCTCTTTGTGAAACTAATTCTCTCACTAGCCCTCTTGGTCCAACTCCATGGCTTTCTCCAATAAAGATAAATATCAAGTCATTATAGACAGGAAGCCATGGAAGGAGACATGGGAGGGGCATTATTCCAACACAGCCACTCCCTAAATCTCGGTTTAACCTGGTGAGAAGATCTCCTTTATACTAATGACTCTTTTTGTAATTTCCTTTCTCTGAAAAAAAAAAACTATGGATATTTTAAGATAGTCATTTTATTCAACAAATATTTTTGAGGACTTGTCATCAAGATGGAAAGGTATCCCAGGAATTACCTGTGTAGTGTTTCCTTAATAACATCCTATTCACACAGTACTATTTTTTTGCATTTCAAGGTTGTGGTGGTTGTTAGGCTGTTCACAAACACTCTGCCTCACCTTCTCCCAGGTGCATGGTAGGACTGTTCTTCTCTGTCCTCATGAAGTTAGGAAAAGCCTGTGACTTGGTTTAGCCAAAGAACTTTACAAGAAAATGATGAATATCACTTCCAGAAATTTATGATTGCCAGTGTAAGACATGAAGCACTATGAAGATTTTGACATGCCACAAGAGAGTCCAGAGCAGCCTGTGTATTCCCAATAACTACAAAAAGCAGAGTTATCTTTGACCCTACAGTATATATAGCATGAATGAAAAATAAATCTTTGATGTTTTTCATCACTGAGATTGAGGGGATGTTTGTTATCACAGCATAACTTTACCAGTCCTGACTAATATAAAGGGAGAAGTATTCTAGGGACTTCTTTAGGATCTGTAAACTTAGGGCTGATGTCTTGCACAACTCCAGGTGGCACCACTCATGCTGACTCTACGGGAATAGCATGCATGAATCGTAGATGTTTGCTTTGTGTTCTGTGTCCACGGACTTAGGCAGCACTTTGAACCTAAATTAATTATTTTCTGAATCTGTCAGTTTAACTCCTGAATAGGGACATTCTTACTGTGATATAATAGTTTAATGCCTTTAGAAAAAAAATCTTTGTTTACTCTATACATACTTTTTGAAGTTCTTTCTTTACAGTGCCGCCACAGTAGCATGATTAATCACAAGGGTGTAGTTCTTAACCAGGGGCGGGGGTCAGGAGGAATTTTGCCCTCCAGGGGACATTTGGAAATTTCTAGAGGTGCATTTTGTTGTCTTCACAGAGGTAGGGTGCAGCTAGTGTCTGGTACATGGCACTCGGGAATGCTGGTAAACCTCCTCCAAAGCAGAGGTGGCCCCATGACAACAAATTATCCTGCTCAACACATTAACTGTGTCACTGTGGAGAAATCTGGTCTGGGGGGAAAGCTGAGGGACATGTAATCATTGTCCTCAGGGGTGTCCTCGTTTTATACTGACCAAATGCACTCCGTCACTGAGAAGAAAAAGGAGGAAAACATCTAAATGGTAAAAAAACCTATAAAGCTCCAGTCGAAGTTTCAGCTCCTTTGGGGTGGGCTGTGCCTCTGACTTCCTTTCCCAGGGAACAGCATGAGAGGGAGGAAGGAGCAGCCCACTGTGTAAGAAATAACCCTGGCAATCGCAACTGGGCACATGGTCAAGGTCAATGTCGACAGTGATATCATGCTGCTAGAGAGTCCTCTTGATATGATGGGACAAGAATGGCCACTCACCTCCCCAGAGCCCACAATCCCAGTCTGATCAAGGAAAAAAATATCAGAAAAATTCCAGTTGAAGGATAATTCAAGAAGAACCTGATCAGCACTACTTAAAACTGTCAAAGTCAGGCTGGGGCTGTGGCTCGGTGGTGGAGGAGCGCTTGCCCCACCCATGAGAGACACTGGGTTCGATCCTCAGCACCACATAGAAATAAATAAACAAAATAAAAAATGTTTTTTAAAAAACTGTCAAAGTTATCAAAAATAAGGAAAGTCAGAGAAACTGTCATAGCCAAGGTGAGCCTAGGGAACATGACGTGGAATTCTGGATGGAATTCCAGAACAGGAAAAGGGTGATAGGTGAAACCAAGGAAGTCTGAATGTAGGGTGGACTGGTCAATAACGTGTCAATATTGATTCAATGCACCACACGGATGCAAGTGTTAATAACGGGAAAACCAGGTATGGGGTACATAAACACTCTTACTTTTGCAATTTTTTTTTTGGGGGGGGTAAATCTAAAAGTATTATAAAATGAAATTTTGAATTACTTTTAAAGATGGTATGAGGGATGTAGGAGAACTATAAAGAATTTTCTAGCAGTTGCGGAGGCCGGAAGTGGAATTGCTCATAGACATACGTACATAATGAAAGGAACTGGATAGACGACCACTCGTCAAGTTTGACTCACAGCCATTCTATCTGAAGACAAGTGGCTAAAGCTGTCATGGACTAAACAATGCTTTTTCAAACTCATATTATGAGACAGGACACAAAATAAACGTGGGCTGCAACAAGACTGCCATCTACTCCACCACGATAGGACTGGACGAGGCTAAACAGGGTCTGAACGTGTTAGCAGTGGTTTTCAAATCGTGTCATCCGAGCCTATGACCTACAAATGCTACTCTAGATCTGTTTACATTTTCTCAGCTATTTTTAACCCTGTAATACAGAGCAACACAGTGCCACAACTGTTCTCCTTAACCCAACACACGGGAGACAATGACACATGACCGCACATGGGGTTCTGAGAACAAAGGTGCCAACGTCCCTGAATGCACCCGGGATGCCTTGTACAGTGGCCTCAGTCGGGAGGCTGGAGCTTCAGGCTCCTCTTTACAAGCACCTACCCCCACAGGTGCTCTATGGTCAGCTGTGCAAGGGAAGACACCTACAATGACTGACCAAATGCACTCCGTCACTGAGAACAGAAAGGAGGAAAACATCTAAATGGTATAAAACCTACAAAGCTCCAGCAGAACTTCCACACTGTTTCATCACAGGCAAAAGTCGAGGGAAAAAGTCAGAGTCTGGGGGATGATTAAACACCTGACTGATGCAGAGCCCTTACAATGCTGCCTGCATGGGATGAGCACTCATTGAATGCTGGCGGCTGGGTCCCCCTGCCCATTACACTATTTCCAGCCCGTCCCCCTCACCAACCTTCACCAACCTTGCAAGACGACTCAGTCCAGAAGCCTTGGATGCTACTCACACCGCCATACTCTTCCTCTTCTGCCTGGACACATCCCTTTCTCTTCAAGATCCTGTCCTCATGAGGTCACTTCTGTCCAAAAACCTGTCCTATCCAACACCCCAGCCAGGGAGACCTTTGTCTCCACCCAAGTCCCCCAGGCCAGAATCACACCTCTCTTACACCCTCTAAAGCCATTAGCAATCACTGTTTGCTTTTTTAACTAATGTATCTGTATTGCAACAAGATTGACATAAAATTACCATTTTAAATGTGTCATTTAGCACCACCCATTCTAGACTCTTGGGTCACTCCAAGAGGAAAACACTGTGCCCATGAGCAGCCACTCCCATTCCCACCTGCCCAGTTCCTGCAGCCACTCTTGTGTTTCTACGGATTTGCTCTTCTTAACTGAAAGCATTTGATATGTAGTCTTTTGCATCCATCCACACTGCAGTGCGTATCAGCACTTCATTTCTTCTTATGGCTAAATAACATTCTGTTGTATGGGTCCGCCATATTTTTTTTTTCATCTGTCTACTGATGGACATTGAGGATGTCTAGATCTTGCAGCTTTTGTAAATAGTGCTGCTATGAACATGAGTGTGTGTTTTTATTTAAGCACATGTTTTCAATTATTCAGGCTATATACCAAGGAGAGGAATTGCTAGGTTAATATGCTAATTCCATGTTTAACTTTTCAAAGACTCTTCGAACTGTTTCCCACAGTGGCTGCACTGTCTTATATTCCTACCAATAATGCAGGAGTATTTTAATGTCTCTAAGTCCAGCCAACATGCTATTTTCCATTTTTTCATTATTATTATCGTTCTTGCTATTGTATAGCCATCCTAATGGGTATGAAGTGGTTTCTCATTGTGGTTTTGATTTACATTTCTTTGATGACTAAAGATGTTGAACATTTTTGAGTGTGTGCGCTGGCTGTTTATGTCTCTTTTTCAGGAAAAAATGTTAGCTATTTGTTTGTTTGTTTTTTAATCAATCTTGCCCCCAGTGTCAGCTCAACAGAGGAGGCACACCCCCTTCTTAAGGGGTCTTCAGGGTAAAGGGCAGTCCCAAGTTCACAGCTGATACACTAGGGGGGAACTCCTCCTGTTTTAAAAATAGGCTGAATTAAGGAGTGACCTTGAAAACCGAGTAAAGAAAGGCGGAGAGTTCTGCCAGTGATACAAACTACAGGAACCAGGGTGGGAAGGACCCACAGGTGTGAGGGTAAACTCCACCTGGGCCCGGAGTGAGCAGAATTTGACTCTGAGTCCTGCCTTGGTTCAGTCTCTATCAATTCATTTGTTCATTGATGTAGTAAATAAATGCTGAGCAACTACATCATGTCAGGAGTCTGGGTGGACTCCCGGGGGTTTGAGACGACGTTGTCAGCCCTGGGGTCAGCTCCCCACCTGCTGGGGTCCTACCTGGTGCCCCAACTATGGCTACTCAGAGCCAAGTGATGCTTCTCTCTCTTGGGGTAACTTTTTGTCATCCCAAACTGACAGGCCTCAGATGTGTGGAAACAAGAACGAGATGAGGGTCTCAAAGGACTCTCTTCACTTACGAGACTCGGAGCAACATCAGGTTGAAACCCGATGTCCTCATTCTCTTCCTGTCTGTGCTTACAATCTGCTCCCCACCATCTTCCAAACCCAGTCCCTAAGAGTTAGAGCGGAAACATTGGCCCTGGCTTTTTTCTTTGATTATTTAATTAAATAGTTATAGGGATGTAAACGAAAAAAGGCTGAAATTCATATTTCCTAAGTATTACTCCAGTGCTCAATGATGAGCCTCAGCTTGTGACTGTCACCAAAGTTATCAGACATATTAGCATAAGCTCAAAGTGGAAATCTTGATCTCATTCATCCATCTCAAAAACCTGTGAGGTGCACAGGACCGCTCCCCATTTACAGATGAGTAAACTGAGATGACTTGCCCATGTTCATGCCATTAGTAAGTGACAAAGCCAAGGCTTTTGGCCATTTCACTTTAAAGCTTCTGATATGTCTAACTACCCACCAGAGGATCACAGACATGAAGTGTAGAACACATTATATGTTATTAATGAGACAGAGCAGCTCGGCAATCCTGCTTTCTAACAGGTTAGCAATAGTTAAATTTTGACAAGCAGAGCTTCCTGCCTTGGTTTCCAATTCTCTTAACATTTTTCATATTTAATTTTTGGACACCAATTTCTTGGCAAGGGATCCAAACAAAATCTCCGACCCAAGCCTTCCCCTTGATGAAATGACTGTTTTTCCCAAAATAGTCCACGGGCAAACTGTTACACATCGTGCTCTATGACCAGGGACACAGCTGGCAGAAAGCACTGCACAAAATTTTTCTATTTGTTGAGATGGTTTCGTGCTTGATCCTCATGGACTGCTCTTAATAACTCAGTCATGAACACCACTGGAGCGTACTGCGTCCACAGCGCCAGCTTGAACCACACTGGTGTGCGTGCAATATGACTGACAGTGGCTGAAGCTTTAAAAAAGGAACTCACATTCTTCAAATTAAATGTGTGCCATTCATCTGTGAACCTCGTGCTTGAGTTGCTATTTAAATTCTCTCTCCCTCCCTCTCCCCTACCCTCTCATTTCCTTCCTCCTTCTTTTTCTTCTCCCTTCTTTCTTCCCCTTCCCTCCCTTCTCTCTCTCTCTCTCTCTCTCTCTCTCTCTCTCTCTCTCTCTCTCTCACACACACACACACACACACACACATGCACACGCACACACAATGCCTGCTGGATAAAGTCCAAGTGTCTAACACGCTCCTTACTGAAGCAGGCTGCCCTGGACCACACACACAAGAGCAAATGGCCTAAATAAGTCAGATGCATAAGCAACAGCCACTCGGGTGCAAAGAATGTTTAAACTTTAGAGAAAAAACAATAAATGAAAGCAGTCTTTCTTCTCAAGTGATTCCTTATTGAGGCTTCTGCTCTGAATTAAAAGGAGCTTGGGTTGGGGTGGTATACATATCTGGGGCCCACCCTGAACTCGTCCTCCAGTACAAGTCAAGTGGTTCCATGGGGAGGGACAGCCCTTGGAAAGAGCCTGCACTCTGCAACGAAGCAGAGGTCGGAGCTTGGGCTGCACTGTCCTCTGCTTTTCCAGGATAGACTCTGAGTCCTCTGAGACAGACAAACTTCTGAGGCTTCAGGTCATTCTTGCAAGTTTCCAAAACTGCCCGCCCTGCAGGCCTTACCTGCCAATAACAGACACCAGACCCAGCAAAGAGTTTTCATGTGAAACACAAATAGGTCACCCTACTCTTCCCACTGCAAAACCCAAACTCATCACTGCGCTCCACAGGTCCATGTGGCCAGGTGCCTGTCTAGTTCCCCAAGTCTCCTTCTTGCCCCCAGCACTTCAGCTGCCCTTGATTCTGTTTATCCACTGCTCCAGTCTGCTCTGCAAGGGCCCTTCTCCTGCCTGAGCCCTCTACCTACGACTCTTCATCAAGATCAGCATGGGGCTGGTTTCCTCTCTGTTTAGGTCTCAGCTTAAAAGTCACCTACTTTAAGGGCTTCCCACTCCAGGGGACTTTGAAGCACCTCTCACCATGGGCAGGCAACTTCTAAGGACATAGGTCACATGACTTGCTTTGGCCAGAGACACAGGGTGTCAGGACAGGAAGCCAGGCCTGAACTGAAGTTCCAAGAGCTATTATTATGTGTTTCCACCCACCCACTTGCACTGCTGAGGTCCAGCATGAGAAGCACATGCCTAGATCATTACCCAGCACCATTCATCCAGTGCAGATGAGGAACCCGCAGATGAATGAGGAACCCCCAAATAAGTCTTTATTGTCATAAGCCACTGAGATTTTAATGTTTCCTGCTACACAGCAAAAAAAGCTAATATACTACGCAATCTAAAATGGCCCATTCCAATTACAGTGTATCCCTTTGGGATTTTTTTTTCCTGTTATAGTATTAATATTCCCAACATATAGTTTCTGATTCATTTGTCCATTTTCTTCCACTGTAATGCAAGTTCCATGTGGGCACTACATTCCCATCCCTGAAACAGGGACTGACTCATGGTAGGCACTCAATAAATGTTTGTTAAATGAATGAAAGAGATTCCAGTTCTTGTCCTTGGGAGGATTCACATATTTTTCAGGCTGAAGACCTAAACCCTCTGAGTTCTAAATCAAAAGCATTACTCTTTTATTGTTTAGTTTTTAAAAATTGACCAAAAAAATATAATGTCAATATCAGAGGCAAATTTCATCAGACCTATGATGTTCCGTGGAACTGGCATGGCTAGTTCTGTGCCAGTCTCCATAATGGAAAAAGACTAACTGATCTTACTGTGATACCAGGTTTAAGATTAACAAGATGATGATGATAGTGGTGGAGGAGGTGGTAGTGATAATAAGGATGGAGATGGAAATGATTGAGGTGGTGGTGATAGAGATGGTGGTGATGGTGGGGATGGGAAAGGTGGTGCTAGTAGTAATGATGATGGAGGTGGTATTGATGATGGTGGAGATAGTGCTGGTGATGATGGAGAAGGTGGTGCTGGTAGTAATGATGATGGAGGTGGTGGTGGTGGTGATGATGATAGAAGTGGTGGTGGTGATGATGGAGAAGTAGGTGCTGGTGGTAATGATGATGGAGAAGGTGGTGCTGGTGGTAATGATGATGGAGGTGGTATTGATGATGGAGATAGTGATGGTGGTGATGATGATGATGGAGGTGGTGGTGATGGAGATGGTGGTGATGGTGATGATACAGAAGGTGGTGCTGGTGGTAATGATGATGAAGGTGGTATTAGTGGTGATGGAGATGGTGGTGATGGTGAGGATGGAGAAGGTGGTGCTGGTGGTAATGATGATGGAGAAGGTGGTGCTGGTGGTAATGATGATGGAGGTGGTATTGATGATGATGGAGATAGTGATGTGGTAGTGATGTTGATGGAGGTGGTGGTGATGGAGATGGTGGTGATGGTGATGATGTAGAAGGTGGTGCTGGTGGTAATGATGATGGAGGTGGTATTGATGATGATGGAGATGGTGATATTGATGATGATGATGATGGAGGTAGTGGTGATGGAGATGGTGGTGATGGTGATGATGGAGAAGGTGGTGCTGGTAGTAATGATGATGAAGGTGGTATTGATGATGATGTTGATGGAGGTGGTGGTGATGGTGAGGATGGAGAAGGTGGTGCTGGTAGTAATGATGATGAAGGTGGTATTAGTGGTGATGGAGATGGTGGTGATGGTGAGGATGGAGAAGGTGGTGCTGGTGGTAATGATGATGGAGGTGGTATTGATGATGATGATGGAGATGGTGGTGGTGGATGTAATGATGATGAAGGTAGTGGTGATGGAGATGGTGATGATGGTGAGGATGGAGAAGGTGATGCTGGTAGTAATGATGATGGAGGTGGTATTGATGATGATGTTGATGGAGGTGGTGGTGATAGAGATGGTGGTGATGGTGATGATGGACAAGGTGGTGCTGTGGTAATGATGATGGAGGTGGTATTGATGATGATGAAGATGGTGGTGGTGGCAGTGATGATGACAATAATGATGTCATGATGGAGGTGGTGATGAGAGAAAGCACTAGATGAAAGCAGGTTTGGGGTGAAGATCCAGTTGTACACATTGAGTTGAGATGGAGGAAATGACATCAGCAGACATCAGACCCCCAGCTGAGAGGCACAGCCTGATGGGGCCAAGTGGGCCTGTGACCTGCTGCTCCCAGGAGGAAAGAGGAGAGATGTGCTGGGCATAGATGCTCCAGGAGGAGGGTAATGAGCAAGGGCCTGAGAGAGTCCAGCACTGCCTTTCAAACCTCAGTATCTTTGGGCTCAGCAGATGAGACTCCAAAGACAGGGAGACCTGGCCAGGTGGACAGGAGGGATCTGCAGAGGGCTGGAGCCTAGGGACCCCCTCCAGAGGGGAGGCAGGGAGCAGGGCATTTCCTTAGGGCCACCGTCCCTCCTCACTTTAACCAAGCGCACTGAAGAATCCGCTTCACTTGTTTCAAATTGCAAAAATACAAATAATAAATCTTTCAGGTGTAGCAGGAGCTCTGAATGGAACCTGTTTTCTAAGACCAGGCCTGACCTCTTGGCAGGCAAGGCACCTGCCCCCTTGAGGAAGGTTCCAGAACCAAAAACGCCCCTCCCTACTGTGAGATTTAGTGTCCAAGTACAGTGGCTAAAGGCCAGCATCAACTCAAGTCACCCAGCAGCATCAACGGCCCTGCTATAGGCAAACCCTACGATCAGAAGTTACTGGTGAGGATGTGTCACTATAAAGTGACCCCCTGGTGGCCTGGGTCTGGGGAGGAGGAAGCGGGAAGGAAGATGGTGGGTGGGATGTGCTGTAGATTCAGACGGTGAAGACCATGTTCAAGTCCCATCCAGGCCACTGGACTTGTGTGCAGCTCAGGCAGCCCTTGGCCTCTCTTCAGCAGCTCAGGGTCTCTGGCCACAGAACAGGGCGAGAGCCATTGCTTCAGAGGGCTGAGCACTGGTGTGGAATTCCCCTGGAACAGCAGTTGTCAAAGTGCCCTGGAGCCCAGGAGGGTGGCAGCAGGTAGAACTGCGGTGGGGCCTCCTAGATCCAGCCACACAGCCCTTCAGTTGGGACAGACTCACAGCCCCAGGCTGTCACAGCAACCACGGGATTCCAGAAAGGCCCCGACAGTTCCCATCTGCACCCATGCAGTAGACGCAGCACCACACAGGCCCCTGGACACCCTAGGCAGACAGTCTGGCTATCCAATTCATCCAAACAAGGTAAGTCATTTATTATTCTACTCTGGGGAGAAGAGGATAAAACCATCAGCTAGGTGGTGCTGGGAAAGAGCAAGGACTATGGAGCCAGAGGACAGGCTTTGATCTGTTCTGCCTTTTAGGGGCTCTGAACTTGAGTGACCTTGGAAGTAAAATGGGGACAACTTAATAGATCACTAGCTCCATCTCCGTCACTCTTTATTCATAATTTTATCAGTCCTGAAGTTACCTTATTCCTTTTGCTTATTAATTGTTTTTTCCAAGTACACTGTAAGCTCCACAAAGGCAAGAAACCCGAATTGCCTGGTTCAAGGATGTGTTTCCGGCGCCCAGCGCTCAGCAGAAGCACCGTGTGTGTGGATGAAGGAACAAGGGAAGACTCAGTCCAGTGAGAGCGTGAATCTGACTTCACAGCCAAGATCTGGGGCTCAGAGAAGCCAAAGGATTCTTGAAGGTGGTGCTTGGCAGGAGGTGGAGGCAGGTTCAAGGCGAAGTCTGTTTGATTCTCAAGCCCACAGCTTCCAGAGGCTGCATGTCTGAGAAAGGCACAGCACCCCAGTGATGCAGACAGCCACGCTTCTGAGTGGTCTGTAAGCTCCTGCCTGTGTTACCCCTGCTCCTCTCTCCCTCATCTCACCCGCACCAAGCTCCTCGTTCATTAAGTCCCAGCTACATCAGCCAAGGCTTCCCCCTCAAATGTATGAAGCTTGCTCCCACCCAGGACCTTGGCTAGACCTGGAGCACTCCTCTTCTTATCACTGGAATCTCAGTGCAAACAGCAGGTGGGAGTAGGGCAGGGGCCAAGACCTTCCCAACTGACCTCAGGCTGTTATCTCCACCTGCCCCCTCGAGCCACTCCCCAGTCCACCCACCTGTTCTAACTTCTTTCCAGAGTTGATCAATACCTGCACTTATCTTATTTGTTTTTACATGCTATTGTCTGCATCCCCCCACCCACCTAGAGTCAAAGTGCCATGAGAGACCCATGCACTGGGAACAGCACCAGATACAAGGTGATAATTCACTCATCCTGAGCACATCCCTGAAAGGAGGGCTCACACCAATTTCTGCTATAGAGTGAAAGAAGGAAAGGGCTCTTCTCTCTTCTCAGAAGTAGTCGTCCCATGCTGAAACTGCCAGGAATTGACCCAAAAAGTTACAGGACTCAAATAAAATGACATTATATGTGATTTTTTTGTCCAAAATGCAAATGCAGGTAGCTCATTCATTTTGTTTCTTAAAATATTTATAGTGTGCTTGGCCATGTCCTGGAACTGGACTTATGGAGTAAAACAGAAGTTCCTGAACTCAGAGAGCTGAGAGTCGGTCAAAGACAGTCACGTTTAAATATCAAGCACAAAACGACAAGAGAGCCAGGCAAGTGCTGTGTGGCCAGTAGAGAGCCAGCCGACCTGATCAGGTGGGCAGATGACATTCCAGCCAAGGACTCGAGGAAGAGGGAGGAAAGGTGACTTCAAGCACAAGGGACATAAGTATAAAGTGACAAATGCAGATGAATTCAAGGGCCCAGTGAATATCACCAACAGAGCTTGGCCTTGGAAGCAGCGCACTTCAAGTTTTGTTAAGCATACAGCCACCTGGGTAATTTTCTACATTTCTACTTGGATAAAGACATGAGTACAGAGAAACATTTCTCTAAGAAAAGCAAAGGTGCTACGAGAAATTGCCAAGTCAAGTCTCTAAGGCAGAGAGACAATAGGGAGTGGTGGGGACTACGGAGTCAGGGCAAGCATAGGCCCTGCAGAGACCTCGTGTTGCTGGATCTTCTGATATTTCAAGAGAAGACAGAAATTCAAATCTCTTCTTTATGATGATTCATAAAATATTTAAACAGCATATAAGCCAAGGAAAATCCAAGGAGAAGCAAGTCTATGGATCTATAACATGGAATAACAATAGCAAAGCTATTAAACATACTCATTTTGGATTTAGTAGAATTGGAACTATTTGCAGCTACCACTCGTCTTGAACGTGCCCAGCCGACAGTAATAACTATAACCTACCCAATAGTAGAAAGGAGGCCACAAGTAGGCACTTTTAAAGTTTTAGATAATGACATAATACTGGTACTCTAGATATTTTCAAAATTGTTACAGTGCCATGCTACATACAGACTAAGTCAACCGGGCAATTACTAGGATTCTAATTGCAAAAAACATCTGTCAGTTTTCTTTTCTTTTTTCTTTTTTTTTTTTTTTTTCAAGTTTGTAATTGCAGGGAGGAAATCTTCTCATGAAGTAACTATTCCATGTATCAGCTGAGCACCATAAATTTATATACGATAAGGAAGGCCACCAAGTGGGCAACCCAGTCCCTGCCTTTCTTCTTGGGGGGTGGTCTTTTCCTATATTTTCTTCCCATTTTGCAAGTAAGAACTGCACTAAGCAAACGGTTCCTGTTCAACCGTCCAACTGCAACGCCCTCATCATTCTTCAGCAAGAGCTTTATTTAGAAGTTCCCAGAGAAAGAAAGTGAGAAAACCCAGTTCATAAAGGCAGTGGACATAAAGAGCCCCATTAATACAGCTGCTGGGCTTGGAAAGTCAACAAAGCCTGATAATGTGTTTTATTTGGACCTATCCTCCACTGCGCTGGCGATAAGGAGGTACTTGAGGCTCAGACACTCACTGTACAACACACATTCAGCCCCTTATTGATTCAGAAACAATACTGCCTTTCACATCACACCCACCTATGTGAAGAACAGTGACGCCAGGGGGCGGGGCACCCACGGTCCTGGGAGCACCAGGAGGCAGCGCTGGGGGCTGGTTCGGGTACCACAGGCGGGTAGAGATCGATTCATTCAACCACGCCGGGCTCTTGGATCTCTGCTTGCAAAATGTGGCTGGAACACTTTCTTGCAGCCACAATGCTTTTTAAAAAATTATTATAATTTTTAAAACCACTTTATTGAGATCTGGCTGATGTAAAAAGTCGTACATGTTGAATGCACACAACTTGGTGATTTCAGGGATACCGACACCTGTGAATGACTGTCACCATCTAGTCTATATTTCCTTCTCCTCCTGAAGTCTCTCCTAGGGCCCTTATTAAGGCTGATTTTAGCATCCTTGTCTGATCTCCAAGGAGCTCTGGAAGACTCAAGCTCCCATTTTATGGCCAGCTAGGTGGCCAGTCTCAATGTGACCTACGCAGGCAACAGTCAGAGTCTCAGAAGTGGATTTGGAAAGGGCATTAACAGGTACCGTGGGTACCATGCCCAGATCCTGCGCTAGGATACCTATGGTGGCTTCCACTACCTGCCCCCAGCCGGCAAGGACCGTCACCCTGCCGTCATCTCTTCCATTGTCCCCGACCCCTGCCCCTCAGCAATTTCAGTTTAGCCTCTTGCCTTTGCATCTGCCGTTCCCTGTGCATGGAAGGCCACTCCTCTCAATGTCACAGAGCTCAGCTTCAGGCCTCCTCTCTCTGACTTCCTTTACCCTCCTAGGCAATGTCCCTCCTGGTCACCATCTATCAGGTCAACTTCCATTGTTTTCTAGAGAGCACACCTCTCCCAGAAATGGCCTCGGTAGTTATCTAATGAGCTGTTTTGTTTCGGTCTCCCCTTCTGGCAAGAAAGCTTCACGAGGCCAAAGCCTTGCCTGGCCTGCCCTCGGTTATATATCCCCGATGCCTGGAAGTGGGCACGACAGAATCTTAAGTGGGCTTGGAAGTCAGGCAGGCTCGAGCTGTAGTGACAAGGACAGGGTGAGGCGTCAGGAAAAGAGAGGCCCTCTGTGAGTCCACACTCAACGTGCAGGATGTGAATCACGCCTCAGGAGGTTGGCAGTCCTCTCTGCCACCAACTCCACCTGGGCCAGGTCGTCTCCAGATGCAGTTCCCAGTCCCACCTGCTAAGCCAGATGGGGCCTGGCAAGCCCCAAGCGGACATCCTCTCTCCCCAGAGTCCAGCACCCTCCTGGTTCCTTGGTGTTTGGGCTTTTTATTGTTTTGTTCTCAGTGACTATGTCTCTCTGTGGGCAAAATTCATATTCAACCAAAGAACCAGTTCAAACTTGTCCTCCAAACACAACTACCTTCTCCCAGAAAGTGCATCTGAATTACAAACTAAATCTTAATCAAGAGAAAGAGAATGCAAAAAGCAATCAAGAAGAGCAGGTTATTTTTTAATATCAGGGAAGAGCAGAACATGTTGTTTGGTGTGCTCTTCAGCATGATTTATATCCTCTGAATGCCCCTTGGTTTAGGTTATCAGTAGAAAGAAATTTCTTCCTGGAGTCTTGGAGCAAGCACTGACAGACGCAGGCTACCAGGAAGCAGACCCTCCACGTCAGCTGGCCTTGGACATTTTGCCAAGGGTCACACGCCATCAGGTAATCACCATGGAGATCTCTGAAATAAACTTTTGTATTCATCAGGAGGAGCAAAACCCCCAAAGGCAAGAAATTCATAGTCCGAAAGCAAATTCTGAGCAGATCTGAATCAACATATCCTTTCGAGGTTGGAAAATCTGGGTATTTCTCAAACTTGGGGGGAAAAAAATGACTGAAGAGTGGAAGTATATGTTGTCAGAAAGCTGTTTCCTCCAGATTTTCTGTTTAATCTGAACCAAAAAACCCATGGAAACCCACCAGGCCAGGCTCTGTGTCTGGTTCCGTTCCCACTGTGGTTGGAGGCTTTTCTGCAGGCACAAGCCTTTAAAGTCCTGGGGTCTATTTCTCCAAATAAGTTCCCCTCTGAGGCTCTTCATCCACCAGCCATTAAAACTCACAAGGGGGATTAATCTGAAACTTCAGCGCTCTACATTCTTAAACCAGATGGACGGGAAGGGACAAAGCTAAACACTGAATATCTAAACACTGATACCCCAACAGGGGTGCCCAGCACCTCCCAAATACTTTGGTTATCAGCTCTTGAATGACTTGGGGACAGTCCAACACCCCTTCAATGTTGCCAATATGGGTGATGAGTCAAAGTATCTTTGATCTGCACACTTCAGTCCTTCCACAGTCTTTTAAAGTCTTCTGTGGTCACCAGGCACAAGCAGGGATCTGAACCATCCAAAAGAAAATCAGGAATCCCTAGGACCACCCCCCCACACCTCTTGCTGACAAAGCCATCAACCCACGGCACACAGCCTAACATGAATGACTCTGCTAGAGACCTCCCCCTCCCTTCAGCCTCTTTCTCCCATCTGGAAACAAGACTTGGAGGAGAACTGCAAAGGCCCTGGCAGAGCTGCTTACATTCTGGCATTCCCACAGTCCCATTGTTAGGCTCAATTTGGGGGAGGTCAGAGGAGGAGAGTTCACAGGGCAGGGCTCAGTGCTCTGAGTTGCAAAGCCCCCACCCCATTGTTCCCAGCCACAGCTCACAGGCTCCCTCCCTCCTCTGAAGTGGCCAGTCCCCCACCCCCTCCAGGCCACTCAGTCTCTGAAAGGCTCCACAGCGGCTTCACATAATGCAGGAGGAGGAATATTTAGGTTCATTGGGACTATGGCCCCAACAGCTCACCGCCCTCTCCCCAGGACTGGACATCAAACAAGAAAAGGGCCAGCCTGTCCCAAAGCCCTCATCCCAGCAGCAGACTTAAATAAAGTCCTCTGCTGTCCCCAACCCTTGGGACTTGCTTAGTCAGACGGGGTAAGCTTCACTGGGGTCTTTTTTTTTTTTTTTCTTTTTTTTATTGGTTGTTCAAAACATTACATAGTTCTTGACATATCATATTTCACACTTTGATTCAAGTGGGTTATGAACTCCCATTTTTACCCCGTATACAGATTGCAGAATCACATCAGTTACACTTCCACTGATTTACATATTGCCATACTAGTGTCTGTTGTATTCTGCTGCCTTTCCTATCCTCTACTATCCCCCCTCCCCTCCCCTCCCCTCCCCTCTTCTCTCTCTACCCCCTCTACTGTAATTCATTTCTCCCCCTTGTATTATTTTTCCTTTTCCCCTCACTTCCTCTTGTATGTAATTTTGTATAACCCTTATCATTGCTTTGTGTACTCCTGGGCGGCGGGCTGCAGGGGTGGGAGGGGGCACACAAACCACATCCCCTTGCCCCAAGTTGCAAGTCTGAGGGTGGAAGAAGGAGGCAGCTGGGAGGGAGAGTGCCACGGATGTCCCCCCGGCTGACACTCAGAGATTTATAAGAGAAGGGGGGGAGGGATCTGAATGGGGGACACCAGCCTATGAGGGGAGACCACTGCTAGCCATAAAGCTTCCCGTGGTGGTGCTGGTCATAAAAGAGGGCACATTCAAGGGTCTTCTTGGGAACGGCCTCTTGAAGATTGATGAAGGGTTGGAGGCAGATGTTGGCATTTGGGTGGAGTTTTTACAAACTTTAAGATTGGAAAGCATTCTGAACCCCCATTGTTAGCCAGGAATAAATACATGGTTGATTCCAAGAGCCGCTCTCCTGACAAAGGAGGCTTTCTCAGAGGGAGAAACACAGTCCCCCAACGTGTGATGGTTCGACTCACAGCTTTTCTGCTTTTTGAGGGTGCAGGATCAGTCGGCCTGAGGGGGAACCATTGCCGCCTAGGGTGCTGACACCCAGTAGGTTAGGTGTGTTAAGTGCATTTGCAGCTTATGATATTTTCAACTTATGATGGGCTTCTCACTGGAACATCACCCCAAGAAGCCCACCCTGAGTTGAAAGTTGAAAGTCAGGAGCACCTACCTGCCTGTCGCCTGTCAGATCACAAAAATTTCTACCCATTTTAAAAGAAAGACAAGTTATTCATCTGATTACCCAGAAAGTTAAGGGGTAAAGGGAGAGTTCATTGGCAGATCGATCCCAGGCCAGCTGATTTCCTCGCCAGGTGCCTTTAAGGTCTGACCTCCTGTTTACCTTTACTAGGACAGACCTGGGGGCATTTCTGGACCTTCACTGCCAGAGAAGTCTGTGAGGACCAGGAGGCCCCGTATGTTGACTGCCCATCAGGGAAGGAACTCAGACTCTGGGCTCCACCGTCCCTGCCAGCTGCCAGGGTGCCGCTGAAACTGAACACAGAGTTCTGCAAATTGGTTACAGAGGCACAGCTCCCAGGGAGAAAGCAAGTCTAGATGATCAAACGCACAGGGCTTAATACCAACGGACACCTCCGTAAAACAACTGCAAAATCTGAGGCTCCGCCAAAGCTCAGAGACGTCCGAGGATCTCCGTGAATACCCACAACGTGAAGGGCCAGCCCTGAAGACGGTTCTGATTTTATGGGGATTGTTTCCCATCTGCCAGAAACTACACACTTTTTGGTTAATTCTACATTCATTTATCTCTTTTGAATTTAGGGAAACCATCCAGCAAATACAGCTTCTTCAAGTACCTCCATATTCTTAGCATTAGTTCCACATTTTTAATTAAAAAATGTGAGTTGGGTACTTGAGTTACGGGAACTGAACACAACGAAGCAAACATTTATTTTATTTTTAATTATCTGACTGGTTGGTGTTCTCTAGAAGGGAAGAGCCGGGGAAGGGGTCTGTGGAAACCCAGGGTCCTCACCCGCAATGACAGTTGGGTCTGACCCTGTTCTGAGCCTGGGCAGGCACTTCCTGGGAATGAGCCGCTCAACCATGTGAGATGAATTAACTCTTTAGAGCAAAGGAACCCGATACTGTTCGTTTCTTCTCACACAGAGCAGGGGCTGTCAAACTGGAGTTAAGGCCAAGGCAGTGACCCATATAATTTAGAGATGGGAGGGGGGCAGATTGTTTGGATAAATATTTTATGGCTAAATACTAAACAAAGGCTACTGTCCAAAGCGGAATAGAGCAACCCGAAATGAACTAATTAAGAACGTTTTATACAAGCTTCTATTCTGAAAGATAATTATTTCTTTAAGGAAAATCTAATCTGCCCGTTACAGGCATCAGCGCTGGAGAATGTCGACTCAGCCTGCTAATTTTAAGACTGTAATCCATTTCTGGGAAGACAAACAGGTCTTCCCTTCCTTGTGAACACTGTTGTCCTTAAAAAGAAGCCCAGTGGCCAAGGCAGCCGTTTCTCAGCTTCATGGGAGAGAATGTGCTGGAAACGCAATGTTGGGAATGTAGGCAGCAGATGACCCGTCTTCAGGCCCAGGTGCACCAGCTCCCCAGCCACACTGACCGATCCATGTGTTTTACCAAGTTTCCTCATGGAACTGGTGCTGCTCTGATAGGTATTTCTGCTAGAAAACACAGCCAGCTCTAGTTCAGCCTCTCCCCGGGGCCATCCTGCAAACTTCTCCCTAGATCCTTGATTGGACCTGTGTCATCTTCTCTGACATAATGAAGCACACCCTCTTCTTTCTCCTAGAGTATTTTTAATTAACAGGAGATAAGGCACTTTCTCACTGAAGCTCCGTTTCTTCATCTGTAGAAGAGAGCTCATGCCTTACAAGAACGATACCAGGAAACAAACTCCGTGGAAGACAACCCAGAATCTAGTGCCCAGCACCTATCAGGTATATCATAAGTGTAGTCTCTTCTTCCCTTCTACCCGTATCACTTTTATAGAACGTGTTTTTTGTGAACACTCCCTGATGTTCCTTCTCTGAGTGACAAGGACCCGCCCTATTCCTTTGTGAATGCCCAGAATACAGCACAGGGCCTTAGAGGGAGTGTTTGATGAATGAGCTTCGAAATGATATTGTTAATAAATTGATGGACATTTATTTAGCACTTAGTACGTGCCAGGAAGTTCCCAGGCCTGGGGGATACAGGGGTGAACAGGACCCACTTGACATGTACCCCCATGGCAGGTATGGTGTAGAGGACACGCAGGAAATTGTGCGAGGATAAGAAATAAGCCAACCACAGTGCTTCTGTTTGGGGATGGCATTGTCACACACGGCGTTCGGAGATGGACAGATCCGTGGGGAGTGGACTGACAGCAGGTGGCATATGCGAAGTTCTGAATTGAAGTTCAAAGCAGATCAACCCAGAACCCCGTTGGGCCGAGGAATCATGCACTGTCACTCTGGCCCTTCACGGGCCTCCTGCCGGCAGTTACTGGCCCTCTCTGCACTGCAGCCTTTAGAAACTCATGGTTCCCACAGAAGCTTCTGGAACACACAAAAGTGCCTCAACCTCCATGGCTGCCTGCTGGCCTTCCTGCAGCCACCTCTGGGGTCGACATCGCCCCCTGCCTCCGCTTGCTGTGGCCTCCAGCATCTCTTCTGGGTGCTCCTTTACCCCTCATTCAAATGGGCCCCCTCCTGTCACCCCAGGATGCCTCTGCTTTGTCACCGCCCTGTCCAGCTTGAATAATGTGGGTGACACTCCCTCCCTGCCCAAAGAAGGGGTGAGACAACCTTCCCCTTGTTTGGCTTTGAAACCTCCGATGCGGGAGGAGACTCGCTGCCTGACAAGAGTTTACTTTTTTAAACTCACCACAGAATCACAGCCCCAAATAAAATGGGAAGTGCTTTGCTTTATTTTTAAATAAAAAAAGAGCCTTCTAAGTCCAAGATTTCTAACTTGCTCTTAGCACAAGTCACATTTACCCATCCATGTAAGGGTTTTTGTTAGAGGGGAGGAAGAGGCAAGAACAGAAAGGGACTCCACCCAAGGGACAGCTGGTATCCTCAGTGAACCCACAAGAGATGCCAAGACCCAGGATGCCGTTCAGAAGAATGCCTACGGAAGCAGTACCCCAGCCTCATGCCCCCACCTTGCCCTAGCTGGCCTCCACCCCATCAGTCAAATGGGAGTGGCTGTCATGCTCCAGCAGACGGTAATCTCATAGCCGAAGCAGCTCACAACTTTCATATCTGCCTTCTGCTCCACCCTCACCTTTGCCTCCCATGGGCCCATCAGCTTTTCAAGGGTCAAGTTCACGTCATTTTCTCTATGAGACCTTGGCACAGGAGTATATTTGACCTTGATGCAGAATTTGCTGCATGATTATGGGGCCTGTTTCCTATCAGCACTACTAACCTGTGTACCCTGAATTTTCAGTAGAACCCAATGTCAACTGTGTCTCATCGAGTTTTGTAGCAATGGAGCTTATTACAGTGCACAGCCGGAGGACCAGCACACTAATGCTTGCCAAGTGAATGAACGCGTGAACGCACGGCTCCGTCACTGGGGAGGGCTCCTCTGTGACCTGAATCCTCTTCCATTACAGATCTAGTAACCACAAAGATGAGGCAGTTAGGGCTGAGGGCAAAGCTCAGTAGCTGAGCACTTGCCTAGCATGCACAAGACCCTGGGTTTGATTCCCAGCAGCACAAAAAGAAAAAAAAAATGATGTAGTTAATTTTTTTTTCTTCTTCAGGCTTAATTGTAAGTCTCTCAAGCTAGATTTTTCTATTAAACACCTTTCAAAAGTCCCCTAGGTTTTGTTAATAAGACTAATGGAAATTTCATTTCCGCCATTGCTGCCTTCTAATAGGATTTTCGAGAGGTACTTTTCTTTCTTTCTTCACTTTTTTAGACAAAATGCTATTTTTTTATTTTATACCAATAACTTTAAACATCCAGAAACTCTGATTCTAATGCATAACCAAAGCCAAAACTGTCATTTTAAAAATCTTAAATCTCAGAGATAGTGAAGGAAAAAGATTTAATGTAATTTCCCTGTGATTAGATTTCCAATGAGCAAGATCTTGGCACCTCTTACAGAGATGTGTGGATCTATTTTGCTTCTTGAAATTGAGGCCAGGTGAGCTAATTATTAATTCACATTCAAGTTTTAATTCTCAGAGACTCTAGCCAACTTTATAGTCAATAGGCATTCCCTCATGAAATGAGTAACTAAAGAACCCAGCAAGTCCATCCCAAGGGCTCTGAGAGCTGTCTTTTCATTAAAAAGCATCCTGCCGCCATATTGAAACACTGGCATTTCCAGATGCCTTTTTAAAATTATTTTGAGAAAGCTACATCTTGTCCCATTAGAAAGTCTATTTGAAGATAAACTAAATGCTAGAAGAAATGTGTTGCCTCTGAATTTACCTGGAGAATTACTAGGAAAGTAATTGCCAGTTCCTGGAGTCCAAGTGTTGATCTAATTTCTTCTGTTTTCAAAGGAATGTGCTCTTCTCGGATGTCCTGGACTAGATAAACTGACACAGATGAAGAGCCCATTAACCCCAGTAAGTTCCCTCATTGGTTCCCTGAGCAATCACACATATCAGAGAGTTTGTTTCCATTGAGGTAAAATATACCATTTAACCACTTTAAAGCATGGAGTTCAGTGGCACTGAGCACAACCCCAGTGTTCTCTCACCATCAACCACTCATTCTGTTGCTATAATTTGCCTGTTCTGGATATTTCATATCAATAGAATCTTATAATACGAAGGTGCCTACATTGTGGGGCATTGGAATCCAAGCCTGGTTTACAAAATGTTTATTCCCACTCAAGAGCAAGCAGGTAAACAGTGAGTCCTAACAATTGGGTAGGTGTACCAAAGGCTGGAATATGTTCAGATGGCTAATAAGTAAACATCTAGGAATTCATTCGAAGGAGATAATGATAGATGAAAACAAATATTATGTTCCAGGGTGTTTCTCACATGGCTAATCATATTAACAAAAAAAAAAACCCACATATATATCTAACAAAATAAGAATGACTAAAGACATTATACAGTTGTTCAAATAATAACAAGAATGTTTAATACTATAAACCCATTTTTCTTAAGAACATGTATGTGGCTATATGTAAATACACATGCACCAGCAAATAAATACACTCACGTGCTAGAGAACGGCACAATCATGGGATAGTCTTTTTTCTTCTAATTTTCTGGACTTCCATGTCCTGGTGTTACACATGCATGACATTTAGAATCATGAAAAGATCAGCAGTCGTGTGGGAAAGCAACCAAGACATGGTGCCTGTGGCCCAGCCCTCCCAGCCCCATCTAGAGACTGCTGAGGACCTGCAGGTTCCTCCTCTCCCACAGTCCATTCACGACATCCAGGGCAACTGGGCCCTCGCTCTCAAGAGTCGCTTCCAAATAAAACACAGGCTCTGCTCATCTCATAAAAGAAGACGGGGCTCCCCCAAGCATGACCCTCCACTAGGAGTCCTTTTCCCACCCTGTGCCTCCTTTTTCCAAGTCTGCTGTGAACCCACCTGACTCTGGCCTGACCCTTTGCAGGCCCTCAGCCCCTTCCCCACCATTTCCAGACCCCCTTCCCCCAGAATCTGTGCAGCCTTTAGCTCCAGGCTGCCTTTTCCAGCTGAACTATAAATACGGTATTTCACCAACTTTGCTTTTGGATAGAAGGAAGTCCTCATTCTATCATAGCTCTATCAACACAGAATGGAGTATTTTCCCAAGGGGCAAACATGATGCAGTACCTGGCCCAAAGCAAACATTCACCGCCTGCTTGTCAAAGGGACAGTTCTTCGGGGGCAGCTGTACACCTTTGAAAGTCATGGCAGTAGGAAGTTTGGCGGGCAAAGTTTTCTTTTATCCCACGCCACAGTACACAACTCAGAACATCAATGTCAGATTGCTGCTTCACCTTTAGTTTCTCTGTGACTTCTTCTCCCGCACTGATCTGACCGAGTTTCAGTGACCAAGTTTTCCCATCCAAAATGATGGAGGACAGTGAGATCCCTGAGCCCGATCCTACTTCTGGTTTCTCACCTGGAGTCCCTGAGGTAACCATCCCAGTGACGGCTCTGTTAGAAAAGCTTAAGGTTGGCATCAGACCTGGGATTCCAGCAAGAAGAAAGAGTGTTTCTCTCAAATTTGTGTATTTCAGAACTACAGAAATATTTATAGAGATGTATTAACTTGACGGAGAGTTTATTGACAAGAAGAAGCATTGCAAAACAAAACTGCAACAGGTCTGCTACAGCTTCCAGGAGCCCCACTCCAACACATCTCCTCCTTCCGGGGCCACCCCAGGACTATCAACAGTGACACCAGATTACCTAAACCCTCAAACAGAAGTCCCCCACCTATATACCTTCACAGAGCAGCTTCTATAAACAATAGGCTCAGAATTCCCATTTGGGTTCAGTGGAAAGAGGGGTGTTTTTATCAAATTGCCTTAAGGACATTTGATTTTCCAAAGTTGAATCCAAACCTTCACAGACACTGAAGGAAGCCGGATACTTTTCCCCGGGGAGAGTAGAAAATCTCTCGGAGACAGGCTGTTGCTCTCAACCAACCTCCTGTTTTCCGGGGCCAGCCCCTCTCTGGCTTCCCCACCTTTTCTCTCTGTATCTCCTACTCTGGGTGCAGCCAAGACCTTCAGCAGGGCAAGCTCTTCCCTACGTCCTGAGCCACGAGCACATGTCCTTCCGTCAGCTGCTAGGTTCTTCCCTCCTTCCGCCCTGGTCAGCCTCAACTTCAGGTCTCAATTAGATCTCTTCCTGGGTGGGAGCACCCTGAACACCCCACCCCTGACAATCTGGGTAAGTTTCCCTAACTCTGCTCCCGCAGAGCAGCCTGTGCTTGGTTTCCATAGCCGTCGTCACAGTTTGCCATTCCACCTTGGTGTGGTTATTTATTTGAGGTCTTGTCACCTCCACTAGGAGACGAAGCTTCTGGGAATCTGCCTATTTTGTCATCCCGGGAGCCGCCCGGGAGAAGATGCTCAGTAAATACCTGCAGAATAGCGGAACCAGCGACAGATCCCCCAGCCTGACAGATACACTGAACCCGTTCCGTGCTCGCCCTGCTCTCCCGCTTCACTGAACAGGTAGTTTCTGACAATTTCCATTTCCTCCCCTGCACATTTAAGAGGAGAACTCACCTAACCCACCTTCTGTGGGCACTCCAGGGACTTGAGCATGTTTACTGGGAAACTCTGAGAGCCGCAGAAGAGAAAAGTTATTATTAACATGCCTTCCAAATTTCCAGAAGAAAAACATGATCACACAGATGTGGTATCATACACGTGTGTGTGTGTGTGTGTGTGTGTGTGTGTGTGTGTGTGTGTGTGTTGGAGCAGAATTGCTCTCCGCGGTGTCCGTTTACTTCCTGAGTTTTATGGTTCTTTTGGAAACGCAAATGAGTAGTGAACCCAACCTGGAAATGGCGGCTCCCTGGCACCAGCCAGAGGAAGCGCAGGCCCCTGCGCCACGAGGAAGGAGGAATCAATGCCCCGATTGTGGCTGTGCATCCCATCCAAGATGGCCGCAGCAGCAGAGGCCAGACTGAAGCTATTATAGGCCGGCTTTGAAAAGTTATGTATTTTACCGATGATTGTATTTTTAGCCCCCTATAATTCACTCCATCTCCGGTAAATAATTCCTTTATGTCTGCTGCTGACAGTTCAATATTCCCTCTGATAATGTTCTCAGGTGCCAACAGATAAGGCAAGGACGCTTTGATCTCCAGGCACTGATTGTCGTCACTCGCCACACTTCGGAGACATTCCCCTTGGAAGCCCATCCAACACACTGGCATGTGTACAGGGCGAGGTTTCAAACACGCTCAGACTCTTAAGGCCCCTGCCTAAAATGGGCCTAAATGGCTTCCACTGAATAATGCCAGACTCCTGACAACAAAAAATAATAATACTCTGCACCCCCACCTGTTTTACTCACTCTTTCCCTAATCCGTACCCCCAGTTCTCAAAAAAAAAGAAAAAAAAGCTTGCAGCACTGCCAAAGTTTTTCAAGAACCATTCCAAGGAGCCTCGGACAACCCTGGCTCTCTAAAAGGATACCATTGTAACGGCGAGTGCTCATATTTCAGTGACATACATATATGTCTCACAGAAACCAAGGTTTATGTGTCTCAGGATTTCTCCTTAGTTAACCACAATTGCAGGGAAATGGTACTGCGTTCGTGGAGTTAAATGTGGTAGCAATTACTCTGTTGGCAAAGGAGACAGAGGGTCTTGATGGCCTGAGTTCCACGAGTCAGGATTAAATAAACGTGTCTTTGGGAGTTATACTGATAACGGGGGCACTCCCCCACTCTGCTCTATGTTGCAACAATGACCAAACCAGCATTTCTCACAGACAGGCGCATTCAGGCCTGGCCAGCAGGCACGTGGGATAATCTCAGAAAAAAACATCAGTTTAAAGAGAAAAAATTCAATATGTACGTGTGTGTATTCATGCACACACAACACACACACACAACACACACACACACACAGAGACACATGCACTGATTGAGAAAAACACTCCAAAATAATCTTGAACTTGTAGATTATTAAATGCCTTTAGATATCAGGAAATAACTTGAAAATTGCTTTCCTGTATCGTATTTACTAAAATGGCGCTATCACATACTTTAGGGAAGGAAAGATACGGGTCGGGTAACCTGAGCATTGCTTAATGGTCACTGATTTTACTAATAGCCAGCCAGTCTTTTGGATTTCATTAGAACACAAGAATGCGATAAGCTCCCTGCGAGCATGCTAACACCACAGGGTCATTTTCAAATGCAACACAGTTCACGTTTGAGGTCCCAGTACCAGTTGGAACAGAAAATGATTCCCTTTCGGTATCTTTTCCCCAGGGACCAGGATACGACATACAAATGATTTAGAAATAGAGCTTCGCAAGTCAAAAAATATAAACAGAAATATAAACCTCATCACTCCTTCCACTACTAACATGTGTCAGTTCCTGGGCTGGAGGCTGCAGGTAATGGGACATAGCAGAAAAACAAACAGGAAGGAAGCATTTTTCCAGCATTAAAAAAAAAAAATGGTGAAGCCAGGCGTTTTCTTTAATTGGGAACAGCAGAGATAACTGACTTCAGAAATCCAATAATCCTGCAAATTCACCAGTGCCTCTAATAGCTTTGGCCAGTCAGCCCAAGGTTAACAAGCAGTCCCCAAGAAAAATGACCCAAAGAAATGGATGAGGTGGTTATACGGGAAATAAAAAGCATTTATGAAGCAGAACAACTTTATTGGAAAAGAAATGTCTTAAAACAAAAGGGTGTATTTCAGTAGAGGATGAAAAGGTAGGTAAATGGTAGGTGGGCGGGGAGGTGGACAGATGGATAGATAGGTCATCTCTCTGTCTACTTACTTACTTTGGTATCAAGAGAGATATGAAGACAACAAAGTGTCAGATTCACTCCACTTCATTCCCAATTTCTGAGAGTTAGAACCACATTTCTTCTTGATACGTTGACTAGTTCTCTTTCCAAAGAATTATTTTCTACAAATCCCTTTGGAGTTGAAGTGGCTGTGACTGACTACAACATTTATAGGATCCAGAACAAGAGTAAAATTGGGGCCCACATACTGCAAGCCTAAACATGTGATAAATCACAGTAACAAATTGTTAAATCAAATCTGTTCTGTCGTCCATTAACAAATGCACCACCATAATGGCGGGAGGACCAGGTTCAATTCAGACTTCTCGGACTGTCTTTCCAGAATGCCATGGAAGACCTAGCGCATTACTCCATCACCAGGGCAGTCCCTAAGGGCATACAAGTGGATACCCTTGCCCGGGTGTGTCAGACCTGCAGAAGCCACAGGAACAGCTTCCTCTGTTCCCACAGACCACCAGCAGAGACCAAGCCTAGGGCTGATGACCTCAGGTCCTGGGAGCAGGTTTGGGAACCCTGAGGCAGAGAATCCCAGAGACCTGGATAGTTGCCCTGTGGGGGACAGTGTCGGCTGCAGTCCTCTGAGCTTTGAGATTCTTAGTCCATAGAAAGAGGCTAGAGTAGAGCTCGCTACAGCGCAGGCCTGGGACAAGGCATCTCTTGCCACATCCAAAGGCAATACCTCTAGCACCTTGGCTCCTTATTGGCCAGTATAGACATTAGAGAGAGGCACCGGACAGTGACTGAAAATGAGACAGAAGGTAGCCTTCATTTTACTTATCACTTGCTATAATAGCAAACTATTCCCAAAGTTAACAGATTAAAACAATAAACATTTTTAATATCAGATTTCCCAGGTCAGGACTCTGGGAGCAACTTAGCCCCGTGGCTGTGGTCAAACACTCTCAGGAAGTGCCAGTCAAGCTGCTGGCCTGGATCGCTGTCTCAGCCAAAGGCCTGACAAGGAAAAGGAGGAAGTGGCCACCTCCAGATTTGCTCATGGGGTTATTGGCTGGCCTTGGTGCCTCATAAGATTCTGGCTGGAAATCTCCATTCCTCACCATGAGGCCCTCTCCTCAGATTGGAGAACCCGTCCAAATTAAGAATCCCATCCTGTCCCCAACACTCCTGAGTGTTCTCATGACAAGGCAGCTGGCTCTTCCCAGAACAAGTGATCTCAGCAAATAAGGGCACAACCAAGAGGGAACCACAATCTTTCTATAACCCAATCTCAGAAATGACGGTCTGTCACTAATGCTATCGATCACAAAAGCCAACCTTGGCCCAGTGACAGAGGAGACTACACAAGAGTATGAATTCAGGAAGGCCCAAGAATTGGGGGCCAACTGTCCTACTGTTCTGAAATAAGGACGTGATCTAACAGCTTGACCCAAAGAGGCCCTCAATAAATATCTTTGGAAGAAAGGAAGAAAGAGGGGGATGGAGAAAGAAATAAGGACGGTTAGGGAATCGCAGAGTACCTTTTCCCTAACTCTATTTATCAGACCTAAAAGCAGCCTGAAGGACCAAGGAGCCCCTCCCCACATTTCTCTTTAAGAAATCAGTGTTGAGCACTTGGACTTGGAAGTGGACCACCACATATCCCTCAAGTCCAGCTTGAACTTCCCTGTCCCATCTGTGAACAGTGTCTGAGAACTCCTAGCTGGTCATAGCTCCCTGGTTACTGTACTCCCCTGTAGCACTTTTCATATTCTAATGCAATTATTATTTATTTATATGTTTCACTCCTTCATTGACTATCCAGCTCCAAGACTTAGCTTTTGAGTGGTTCTGAAGCCTTTCCACTTGGATGGTATTATCACAAAGACTGTTCTCACTATGAAGATGTCCCATGTGGGAGACTATCCACACTACCCAACCCAGCAATGGCTTCTACTCTCCTGTTTGGGGCAGGCCAGTCCTGCAGGGCATCTTCTTACCTTCCCCTCCTAGAGCCAGGTTCCCTGATACAACTGAGATTTTCTTCAAGAAAAAAAGCCACCAAGCCAGTGCCAGGGAAGAGGATTTTAGCCTAGAGAGAAAAAAGTTAAACGTCTCTTATCCTCAAAAATCTCCTCTCTCTAGACCTGCACCCCTCTTCCTAAATCACACTGGAACACAGCTTGGCGCTTTCTGGGAGTCACAAGAAAAATGATAGTCTGCTTGCCTAGGTTAAAAACCAACCTTGGTGTAATTTTGTACTGCAGCAATATCACAAAAATTTGCATTAATGCACAGGAATCGTTTTAAGACACATTTCACTGTAGCCTTTAGAAATATCACTTGAAAACTTTGTAGTTTTTCTTCTTCAAAGGATAATTACCCTGCCCCCCGAAGGCAGCAGACCATAAGAATAGAAGGGATCCCTTATACTGTGTAGGAAAAAATGACTGTGACATTTATTGATTCCTTACTTATTCCCTATTTCATTATGTTCATAACATCTGTTTTAATTTTTAATAACTCTCAGACAACTTTTGACTTCGACTGGCTACTTAGCAGTCATTCAATCATTTCTTATTTCTAAGGGTCGCTCCAAGTAAGTATCAGTTAAATGAAAGCATAATGTGGTAAGTTGAAGTTAAGAAAAAGTATCACTTTTGCCTTGTCCTAGTCCCTGCCGACAGGCACTGGAATGCAGGCCCTCTGTTTCTGAGAGCCGTGTCACATCTGGTTCAGGTTGCTGATGGCCCACAGAGGCCCACATTCATTACCCTCTAATAACTGCTTGGCCCCTGTCAGGGCTGTCCAGGGCCGAGTCTGAAGCCCGACACCCACATCTGCTGCGAGTCTCTGACTCCCTGAACCCCTACCCTGGCGACCCTTTTGCTGGCTGCCACAGAGTCAAGGGCACGGTGAGTCAAGTGGCCAGCTGTCTGACTTCAGAGCCACGGACATCAAGACTGAAGGGGACCTTGGAGATCACAGAGTGAGCCCACCTCCTGGAGCCCGCAGGAAGGAGGAAGCCACGGGTGCCAGGGCCTGAGCAGCAGGAAGGTCCGGCCTGCAGGCAGGAGTGCCACCCCAGCCAGACAGTGTGGACTGGAGAGTCACTGCCAATGCCCACCGTAGCCTGTGCCTCTGTCCCTAGTCACAGAATGGGCACAACTGGAGTCTCCACCTCTGGAGTAGAGTCCAGAGCCTTGGAAGTGCTACAGCTGTTTGTATAAATAAATAAATTAAATAAATAAATAAATAGTCTTTTTAAATGTGGAGCGATTTTGAAATGTTCTGTGTTAAAGTTGAGGAATTCTTTGTTTCAATAAAATCTTACCTACCTACCACACATATGTACTCTGGATGTGGGTGTGTGTACATACGAACACACACAGTGAGCATCTTCACAGTCACCCCGTGTGCACACTGATCTCAGCGTTCGCTCTGAAGTTCTGGCAACTGGCTTGGGGCAGCCTTTGGGCTGGGTTACTGTCCAACAAGCCCCAAGGCTCTGAGGACAGAGTATCGGAGGACTCAGCAGTCAGAGGTGATGTGTGCGCCCAGGTCTGGCCCACTCAGGAAAGTGGTCAAGCCAATGCCTGGTGCCCTGACTGCCTCTGGAGGCCCCTGGAGATCCCCAGAAGGAGGTGGCTTCTACCCTGGAAGCCTGTGAGCGCATCTGGCTCCTCAGGAAAGTGACAGGACAGTGTCTCCATTTCTTAGAACCCATCCCTGTCACAAATGTCCACAGTGGCTGTCTCAGTGGAGCCTAGAACCACTTGTCACCCCCAGTGACAGGATGATCACCAGGTCAGGCAGTGCTCACATGGGGCGTTTGAGGGATTTGCCAGCAGGTTCAGAAGACTGACTGTGAAAGGCCCAGGCAGAGGGACTTTGACCTCGGGTGGAGCTCGGCACCTTGAGGAAGCTGTGTGCTCCTCTGCAGCAGTCAGTCCTTCTAGATTGTGATGTGGAGAAAAACGTGAATTAAAATTCCAAGTTAAAACATATAAAATGAAGAGAGAGATCTAGGGCATTCCCCTCCCACCCCCTGTTTTAAGGTCACATTTCTTTCCTCCACACCCCTCAGCTTTTGGTTTGATACGTGAACCATGGCCACCTCAGCTCCTGCTCAGCAGGAACCCAGGGTGATTCAGGCAGAAACGCAACAGGAAAGGGCAGACGGGAGACAGCACCGGCTTTGCTTCTGGGTCCACAACTCACATGGCTGCAGGGGCTCCTGTTGATGTCATTGGTGGGGCCTTATGGATTGTGGTGATCCATATTGCAGACCACCCAATATGATTCCTTCTGCGCACAGCCAAACAGAACAAAACCAAAAAGAAGGAGCAGGCAGACCACCCCTTGCAAGAAGGGAGATCACACAGTGGGAGGTTTGCTCTGCAAGAAGAGAGATGCGCAGATCCCATGGAAAGGGCCTGCTGCCTCTCAGATCATGAGGCTGTGGACAGAGGCCGCTGGTCAGAGGCACAGAGACCCCTGGGAACCTTTGTCTTCAGCTCGTTGCAAACCCCCTTCATCTTAAGAGATGACCATTCATTTATCCAACACCTATTTTGAGGCTCATTCAACAACCATTCAATCAATATGTTCTAGGCACCTGAGAAGCCCAAAGTGAAGACTGAGATGTGAAAATAGAAAGTGTTCTGCTCTGCAAAGTTCTGAATCCTATGGGACAGCAGACACACACCAAATTGAAAAGGAGCCTGTGAGTAGCAGAGCCTGAGCTACCAACAGTCCTGGACACCAGGGAGTAGGAAAGGAACACATGGTACCTTCTCAGAGAGGGCACGCCTGAACACAGCCTTGGGGACAGGAAGAAATTCATTCAAGGGAGAACATTCTAGAGCAAGGAGTGGAGTAGACCCTCCTCATGGCACACAGTGAGTGCTCAGAACACCTGTGAAATAATGTCGAAAATACATTCTTTGGTCACCAGGAAGCAGCCAATATTCCAATGCTCAACAAACCCGGAACATTCACTGACTATGATAAATCAATATCTGAAAAAACATGACCCACTTAAATCCTATCCAGAAAGCTTTTGACGGTGCTACTGCCAGGAGTATAAGCCTGTGCAGACTCCAGTTCGTCTTGCTTCATTATATGTTGGAACAGAGAACAGCAGGGAGGCACGTTTGCAGACCGCAGAGAGCACTGCGCAAGGCTTGCAGAAGACGACTTAGATAAGCACCATGTCTGCAGATTTCCAATAGATGTTCCTTTCAGATAAGCTTGATTAGGAGAGCTGGAAGATGAAATGTAAAAAAATAAATAAATAAATAAAGTCTCAAGGAAAAGCCACTGTATCAGGGATAAGGTTGGGACACTCCAGGTAGGGATCGAGAACAAAGCAGCTCTTTGCTCCACTCCCAAGGAAATGAAGAGCTCGATTCATCCGGCTGATTTTATTATGTAAGAAAAATCAGTAACTCATGGGCCCACAAACCTATTTATTGAAAAGAAACCCGTGTCAGCTCCTGTCCCTAGTTCACACTGCCACTGGGTACTCACTCTATGAAGGGGACATACATGGCATGAAATGTCACTGCCTAAGACCAAAATTACAGCTGTGTTCAAAGTAAATCTCCTTAACAACACTCATGGCTAGTCCTAAAAGGGCTGGGAAACATGAGTAACTACAACCGGTCCCAGGATTTTATTAGAGATCAAGAAAAAGGCAGCGATAGAGACAATGCACGCATCTGGGAACGCACGTTTGAAAGCCCACCGTGTGGAAGAGGGTTCCCGGCAGGAAAGAAGGGGCTGCAGGGAGCACCACCCATCGCTAGGCCCCAAATCTGAAATGAACCCAAAGAGATTTCGAGCCTCGGAAAGTATCCCTTCCCTCCCTCCGCCTCTTGAGTCCTGCCCCTCACGGTTTCCCCATTGTGGCCCAGCCCTGCCAAAATACACACGGGGCTGCCTGGACCCAGAGCAGGAAGCTCCAGAAAGCGTCTTGTGAAATCCAAGCTCCTTTTGCAAGCCTGAAAGAAAGGTCAGGCGATGTCCTCAAGTGTTGTGTGCTCTTGGAAGCCCAGGGTTCCCTCCTGGGGGCCGAGTTGGGGCGGAAGTCAGAGGCCTGAGCTCCCCCTTCCGGTCTCCTCCAGCAGCACCCCGGAGGCCCCCTGCCTCCACTCGCTGGAACCCACGGCTCCTGATCACTCAGACTGCAAACTCCACACCAGCATGCTGCTGTGCTGCTTCTGTGTTAAAAGGGGGCCTGAGGTGACGGGCAGCGGCAGGCTGAGGGCTTCTGAGCCCTGAGCCCATGCCCAGTGCTGTGCTCGGTGCCTGACTTGATCCTCACACACCTGTGAGCCCAAGAGCATGGTCCCATTTTATAGTCAAGTAAACTGAAGCTGAAAGCCACGTAGCTTTATGTAGAGGGCCCAGCATTTGAGGCCATTCTGCCAGAGCTCGCCCGCTCAGCTCCACACAAGAACAGCTGCGGCTTTGAACCAGCACCAACCAGGCCCGTCCATGATGTTCTAAACACCATCTCCCTTTAGCTACAGGAAGTCACAACTGGAGTCCATGAGGTCACCAACAGGACAGGTTGACTACTCTGTCGTTGTCTTTGTCATTCAGGGCCATCAGGAGACAGGGCCAACCACAGTAAAACCGTTTTTCAACAGAGAACGCTGAGGCTTCTTGGCTGACCTGCGGAAGGCCAGGTCACGCAGGCCCCACGTCCCGAGTCGTCCTCCTATCAAAGACCTTCACAGCAGTGGGTTCCCAGCTCACAGAGTATGTCCACAGGACTTACCTTCACGTGTCAGCCAATGAGGTCTGGCCACTGTCCCCAAACAAGGACCCTCCCTTGGCCGTGAGCTCTCCAGTGAGGCACCGGGAGTGACTTTCTTGGAGGATAAACAGATGAAAAGGATTTTCTGTTGCACTGGACCTGAGAAGTGAGGCCCAGACAGTCACGTTGTCCCCATGATCTAGGGTGAACAGTTCTACTGTCACTTTGAGAAGGAAGTCAGTCAGGCGGTCCCTGGGAGGTGGCTCGTCCTTTACTGAATGGAAACTTGGCTCCCGGTAGCTGCCACCCACTTGTCCTGTGTGTCCTTTGCAGCTGCAGTAAATGAAGAAATTTGGTCCCTCTGCCAGAGGGATGGCACTGGGTTCCTGTGTACCCTGATGAAGCCACCCGGCAGGATTTGGAAGACAGGTGTGGTCCAAATCAACTCCTGAGGAAGGAAAACTGGCTCAGGCTCACATCTCTAATGCAGACCACTCATTGATCCTCAGGAGAAACCAGAACACCAAAGACTAGATAAAGTCTTATCTTCTCCTCCAGCTGGTTAAGATCTCCTTTTTCTCATCAGTGTACTCGTTGGAAAGACAGAATGTCAGAGTACGAGGAGTGATTATGGAGCCTATTTTACTGAGGGGGAGACTGAGGCCCAGGCGACACAGGTCTTGCCCAGGCACAATGAGGACCACGTTTCCTATAGGCAGGGGTGTGACATATGACAAGCTTGGGGAGGCAAGGGAGACTATTTGACACTGGAACCCTTCCAAATAAATTGGGATGTGGAATAAGACAAAGTATGCCTCCCTGCATACCTCGGAGGATTGATGCTCACGTTGGAGATATTAAACATGGCACCATGTGAAGTCTACCACCAGGCAGGCAATGAGTCAGGACCTGCCCGGACCTGCCTGCCCAGTTGCCTGGTGTCCTGTACCCAGAAGGCCCTCCTCCTCTCCATCCACTTTCACATGTTCAGATCATAGGATTCAGATCAAATGCCATAGCAGAAGTTTGGGATTCAATCTGACCTGGATCCAAATCTTGGCTCTGCCTTTTAGTAATTATGTGGCCGAGACTATTTAATTCTGAACAACAAATATTATGGCCATTTTAGAAATGATCATAATATTTGTTGTTTAGAATTAAACTAGCAAATCCAAAACTCAGTTACACCATATAACTTCCTTCTGTCAATTATTTTCTATTAGTTTCCCATGCGTCCGTAGATCACACCACAGTGTGGGGGGGCCACCTGTGTTTTCCCAGCTATTTATTTGTAGCTCTGGTTCAGGCCTTCAGACTTTCTCCTTCCCAGGCAGATAGCACAGAAGGATAACAGCAAGCCAGAGAGAGGGGAAAGATAGATAAGCACAGAAACGAATAACAGAAAACTACAATTCCAAGTCCCCAGCCTGGTAGGTACTAGGTGCTTAATAACAGAAATGCATTTTTATAAACATCAAAATCATTATTCATATATTAAGTAATTAATGTATCAATGGAACGAAATTCGAAGATTGTGTGCAATGAGAAAGGGGAACACAGAGTCAGAGGCAGATGAACTAGACAAGAGGTGGTGACCTAGCTGAGTTCTGAAGGCAGCCGGTGGGATGGTGGAGAAGGATGACAGGGACCTGGGTCCCCAGAGCATTGTCACATGGGGTGAGCTTCATGAATGTGTGACTAGCTCAGTCACCCAGGGCCCTGGGCTCCAAAGGTACCAGGCTCAGTCTGATTCTCTCCTATCACCATCTTGAAATTCTTACTGCTTTTTGAGCAGAAAGCCCTCATTTTCATTTTACACAGAGCCCTACAAATTACACAGACAGTTCTGAATATACAGTGGTGTTTTTTCCACTCGCCCTAGAAAAACATCTATTAATTCAAACATTTGAGGTATTTATTCAGCCGCACCACCCCCAGATTGAATAAATTGATTGAAGTAATGCTTATAAGCGAAACCCTTGCTGTGAATGGGGGGAGGGCCGCACCACAAGCAGAAAGCCATTTGAATCTGATTTTCCTGGAGAGGTGCCTTTCTGCAGGAAAACAGTTCGTACCAGGTGACAACTGGGCTATTTATCATAAGCCAGGAAGAAGCAGAAATCCTTGTCATGGAATGTGAGCCACAATTATTTGGTGACATTCCAAGAAACCGTAAAAGGAAGGTCATTCAAAAAACCAGGATCCAAGGGGTTAACTTTTTTCCCGTGCTGAACAGTAGGGTCTCAGAAGTTTTACACTGAACCAAATATCTATATACAATATGACAGCAAGGGGGGCCGGCTTTCAAGTCTCTGTGTAAACATCACGGCTGACTTTGGGTTTTGGAGCTCTTACTCTTGAAAACCTTATATTTTATTTTCAAATGACATCCCTCCTGCCAAGAAGTTACATTTTTTCCCTTCTTCAAATAAGCAGCAAGGGTAAGGGCCTGATGAACAAATCTCACTTCTTCTGTGCAGCTTTTTTCCATCCCAAACGCGGCCTCCATGAGGCCAGATGGCACCAAAGCAATTGCTGGTAAGTCAATACATCTGGCGACATTCCCAAAACACCCAGCTCCTACACAAAGCCTCTTTTCAGAACATTTTCCCGGGTACTTGTCGGCTATAAGCAGAACCTAATGTGTGAAAACAAAATAAAATCGAGCTCTTTCACCGCCCATGCTGAAGTTCCATTTTGCTGCTCTTATGAACGCGACCGTCTCCTCACCCCACTTCTGTACCTTGACTTGACACTAGGGAGCATTCTGCCCGACACGGGGGGCCACCGCTGCAGCCTCCACAGACTTCTTGGAGCGGCTGAGAGTTCAAAGGGCCTACCGTGGCCCGCGGGTCTTCGCATTTCAGGCTGCCAGCGCTTTTAGGAAATTATCTGCAGAAAAGGACCATGAGAGAGGCCAACCTCGGAAGCAATTGGAACCTGCCCTCATGCCAATCTTTCACCAGTGGAGGTTATGAGGGAGGCCTCTGAGTGACCTCTGACCCCCAGGAGGACTACGACCTGTTAGAGAATGGCTGGCATAGCCACAAAAGCTGATGAGATATGGCCAGGGGCCGTGGTCTGCTGGAATAAGAGGTTTGTCAATCTTAAAGCCACCCCCCCAAAAAATGGGCGTGTCCCCACTCAACCAAGTTCCCACTGTCAGTACCATCCTTCAGTGAAGTCTCCACCGGGTAGAGATGGGGTCATCTGGTCTACTTTAGCCAGCATTTTTTCATGATTCTATTCACCTATGATTTATTAAATGCCATCAAGGTATCAGACTTCAGGACACAGTGAAAGGCAACAGAGACGTGGTTTCTGTTCCTAAGGTTTACCTCCATACAGTGAATTTCTTAGTCAACTGACCCTAGGAGGAGAGAGTAAGAAGCCAGTGGAATATGACAGTCATCCCAGGAGGGATAAACATGATGAAGAAAACAAGTGGGTAGAACAGGAAAGAGGAAGAGACAAGAGCAGGGAGGGAGGTGGCTTCAGACAGGAAGACCAGGGGAGGCCTTTGACATGAACCTCTGGGATAGAGGGAGGCAGCCAGCCACGCTAAGACCTGAGCAGACGGCCTGCAGGCTGAGCTGTCTGCCCTGAGCAGAAACCCAGAGGAGGGAAAGAACGGGGAGAGGGCAGGAGGAGGAGTCAAAGAGGAAGGCATCTCGGGCACCCAAAGGAGGCTAGACCTTGCTAAGTCAGGGATTCTTCAGGGAGACATTTTGGCTGGTTACAACGGGTGGCAGGAAGCAGAGAGGTTACCGGCATCTGATGGGGCAGAGACCAGAGATGCTGCCAAACACAGAACAGCCCTCCTCCACATAAGTTACCTGGCCCACAGTGACAATAATGCTGGCCTTTGGGTGGGGACAGGGGAGAGACTCCATCAGGAAAATGGCACAACAGCAAAAAGAAAATACTGGAAAAAAAAAAAAAAAACATGATGTGAAGCTCATCCTGATCACCTGATGCTTTAAGTTGATGGTGGGAACATTGTTCCACTTTGGGAAGAAAGCCTATAAACATCTTAGTGCCACCTTCCCCCTCCCAAAATGTCCCCAAGACGAGGCAGCACCAAACACTCCAGCTTCCCGGAGCAACAGCCAACTTGGCCTCGCTTCATTTCTTGTTCCCATTGGGCGTCTTCCCCTGGCACCAGTGGCTTTGCTTCCCAATTCTAAGTGACATCCAAGCTCCACGCTGGTCGCCTGAGACTGCCGGAGACGTACGAGGTAGGAGACTCTTCCAGGTTTCCCTTGGTCCTGGCGACGGGCTCCGATGCCCGGGCGTTCATTCAGACACAGATCTGCTCCCAGGGTAGAAAGGCAGGTTTCAAGTTCTGGCCATGGAGGGTCCACTGATTCCACTGGGTGATGAGGTGACTCTGCACGTGTTCACCATGGAGCACCAGCGTCACTCCATTTCCTTTCTTCAATCATTCAGCGTCACCAGGTCCTATTAATCAGTGGAAGTGAAGATAACAAATGGCATTTCCTGTGATGCCACCTGAGTTTCCTTCTCTGGCTGTTAATTTCCTACGAGTTCCTTCTAATTCTGCTCTGCTCTATCTATCTTGTTCCTTATTTCTGCAACTTAAAATATAGAAAATGTGTCATGTACTTGCTAATACATTGCTACAAAGCTGTTGCTGAATCGTTTTATTTGGAAGCTCCTGTGGCTTAAATTCCTTAAAAGTGGGAACGATATCTGGCCATTGTTAAGAAGCTTTCCATTTCCGGTCCCCCATTCTATCCCTGTTCCTTCCGCTTTGCTGTGAAAGGGTTAAATTCTTTGAAATAGTCCGGATTTGTTTTATTAATATGAAGCGCTTCTCTCTTTGAAGCCAAACACTGGAAGAATTTAACAAAGCATGTGGGGTATTTAGTATCTTAGCAAGAAATGAAAAACATATTCAAAAGGCATACCAATTGGAGATTTGGATTATGGGCCCAGAAAAATTGAAACGAGGCTGTAAAAATGGGGAGGGGGGGGCACACATTACTTTTGGCAGAAAGTTAGAAAGCAATTTGAAAGTCAAAAATGCAAAATGTGTAATGTATCTATTCAAATTTTGCTAAATGCATGTTTCACCAACTCATTTCTTCGATTTCACAGAAATATTTAAGGTTGTTTTTGAATGTCACTATACCCCCAGTCTAAAGGTACAAACTACAGGAAAACTAGAGAACAATTTGTCAATATATAACAAAACGTGCTTCCTTGCACTGTGGTTACTTCAAGAGGGCACCTCTGTACACAGGTTCACAAGTGAGCACCATCATATGCAAGGGACAAGTGTGTCCCTCACAGCTCTGTGCAAATGGAAGCCACCTGTCCCTCGGGGGTTGTTTTGGCAAATAAACTATGTGTTAGTCATTTAGTGAAATTTTATTGATCAAGTAAAATGCACTAACTACACTTATGCATTTCAATATCATTCATTTAAAATTCTAAAGCATGTGAAGATGTACTGCTCATGGGGACATATACACGTGGTTCAAAGTATACAAAACACACACACACACCAAGTCCAAGAGGTAGAAGTGGTCTGAGGGCACTAACAATGTGACAACATTAATACTGTAAATTAAAAAAGGACCTTTACAGAATGAGTCAGCTGTGAGAAGGCAGACAGACGGAGGACCCAACTTTGACTCCATCCATGGTTGTTCCTTTTAATGGACCCTGAAGCTAATGTGATAATGATCACCTTCATGTTAGTAGGTAAGTGACTGTTTACTCTCATTTCTGTTGAAAAGAATGATCATGTCTTTAAGTATTTTAAATCCCAAGCTGAAACCAAGTTTCAGAAGTTAACTGTGACTCTTCTCCTATTCTACAGCAAAGAACACACCTCTCCTGTCATCTCCCTGGTCCCCTCAGACTCCAGTTCCAAAAGTATCATATTTGCACCATCTTTTCCCCTCTGCCTGAAAACTCATCTAAAAGATTCCCCTCTTGATTCTGAAGATGCTCAGCCTGTGAAACAAGTGAATCATGGGAGAAGCATTTGGAAAAACACAAAACTGGATTTCTTTCTGATAGAGTTGACTTTTTAAAACCAGAGTGAGCAAACATTTCCTCCAAAGACACAGAACTCAGGTCCAAGAGTGGCAACGGCACTACCAGTGACAACATCCACTGGCACATGGAGAACCCTATCTGTGTGCCAGGCATCAGCTCAAGTGCCGCCTGCCTCACTAACCACGTAAGCCACCACCTATAATGATCCCTCTATCACGGGTGGGGAAACTGAGGCACACGGAGATGAAGTCCCCTATCCAGTATTACCCTGCTCGTGTTGGCAAAATCCTATTGATAAGCTTCTAAGGATATGAGCCACAAAATCCCTCAACACCTCCACTCACCCTGGGCTAAGCCACAAACGTGAAACCTTGGCTGGGTCCTTTCCTACTCTGTGGTGACACTATAGAAAGTTGGCCCACACGGAGGATCTGACCACCCGCATGTGGACACTGACCTGTATCTTCCTGCCAGTGTTTGGAGCGTAGGTTCGTTTTTCTTGTGACTCTTTCCAGATTTGGGTCTCCATCAGCACAAGACTCGGACACTGTGGCATGGGCACCGTGGTTCCTCAGAGAGGATGGAGGAGGATAAAAGCCAGCTCCCTTCCTAGGGCACCAGAGGATGAGCAGTAACAGAGAGAGAAGGAGCCCCAACTGTTAATCCGGAGGATGCCAAGCAGTCATGTCTCAAAACCCACTGGAAATACCCCCCAGCAGCCTCATCCAGGCAGAAGACAGAAGAAGAGCAAACCTGGGCGGCCCCATGCTCGTTCTGGCCTTAAAAACACTGACAGCATTCATGCTCCCCGGTCCCCATGAAGTCCCAGGCACTGTACCTGTCCCTTAATCTTCTCCCTGAATCTGACAAAAATCCATGAGCTCACCAACAATATCTTCCTTCCATAAATGAGAAAAATGCAGCTCAGAGGGTTAAAAAATAGGCAGAGCCTCATAGGCCAGAGTTGAGATTCAAACTGGTGGCTCTCATTTCTAATCTGCCCACCCCCCAATACCTACGGCCTCTTCTCCCTGGGCTACTTGTGGGAGGCTAAATCATTTCCTCTCAAAGATATGCTCGACTCCTGACCCCAGTGCCTATGAATATGGCCTTCTTTGGAAATAGGGTCTCTGTAGCAGTAATCACAAATCTCCAGACGAAATCATGCTGGATTTAGGGTGTGTCCTAAATCCAATGACCAGTGAGTGTCCTGAAACAGACACTGGGGACAGGCTACGTGAAGAATTATGAAGCCAGGCAGAGACGGCAGCAAAGCTGCCACACACTGAGAACCCCTCGCTCCTCCCAAGCCAAGAGAGAGGCCAGGCACCAGGCACGGGGCAGGGCCTCCCTCAGAGTCTCCAGAGGAGCTTACCCTGATCCTGTCTTCATTTTGAACTTCTGGCCTACAGAACTATGAGCCAATAAACTTCTGTTGTTTTAAGTCTACCAAGTTTTCAGAACTTTGTTGCAGCAACCCTAGGAAAGAAATTCTGCACCTCACAGGGCCCAGGATCTTCCAAGTTTCATCAGGAAACCCGACAGACAGCCACTGAAAGAGGCATCCAGCTCCACAGTTGAAGGCCCAGCTGGCTCTCCAAGAACGTGACCGTTTAGCTCTTTAGAACACAATAGAAAAGTGGGTGTTCACAAAGAGCTTGCGATTTCTGCCCAAGAGTGTTACAATTGATAGTGTTTGGGGCCCTATCTTCAAGGCTGGACAAGTAGGGTGGCAAGTTTGATTTGTGTGGCTGTCTGCTAAGAAGCACCGACCCACAAGGACATGTCTCCTGTGTTATCTCCTCTCCAGATCAAAAGAGGGAAAATGCAATTACTTGTAAGCACTGTGACACATTTTCCTCACACCACAGTCTAAAATCTTCAGTCCTAGTTGCAATGCTTTTGGATAGATAGTCACTGAATTCCAGCAAATCCACAAGTTTAAACATCATCGCTCTGTGCTAAGCTCCAAGCTGTCAAAAGAAAAATGTAAGACAAGCCTGATTTCCAAGGCGCCTCAACGTGGCCCACTTGGAACTCTTCCCCTGGGGAAAGAGAAAAAGTCACCCCAAAGCTCCACCTTGTTTGGGTCCTGGGTGAGTATGGAAATGACCGTTCTCATTCTCACATGAAATCGGAGCCTTGTAGGGCCATCCTGCATGGGAAGTCCATAGAAACGAGATTGGTAGTGACCACTGTCACTTGTCATAACAGCAGAGATTACAGTTTTATAAGTCCAAACACTTTCAAAATTAGCGTCTTCGGGACATTTTCTCATGTCCTTAATGAGGTGCTGGGTTATTAATTGAGGGACTCTCTAACTACGTTCAAGCTGTAGACAATGCTTTTTACACCCAAAATGGACTTGGAGTGAGGTTTCTAAATGAGAACATTGTTAGCAAGAGATATTTCACTTGCATCTCAAAAATCCAGAGATGCAGTGTTTTTCTCTGAATGTATGTATGAGGTCACACTTTGGATGCTGTTGTCCCACAGTCATTAAGAGTGGCCCAAACTCTCTTTATTTGTGATCGTGAACTTTCTCCCTCAGGTCCTGCCTCATTCCCACAAAAATCTCTGCTAAATTCCTCCTAGTCCTTCCATCTAACCAACCAAAGGGTACAGTCCTACCCTTGATTCATCTGAGCAATTCTGTAAGCCTGGCGACTGACCGCTCTGAAGTGTGGGATGGAGACAGGGAAGCAAGGCCCAGAGAAAGACCTGGGCAGCTGTGGGATTCCAAGGGATCTCGACCTGACTTCATGGAATACACAGGGTCCGTGACCTTGGATGGAAAAACAGTACATTGGCAGCTGCCCTCCCCTCTAACTGAAATGTGGCACTTCCTGCAAATATGAAGAGTGGACAGACCATGATGGTATTTATAACAATAGACAGCCAAAATATTTCATATCACATTACAATTGTTGCAGCTCTCAGCGCCCCTTTTTGGCCCATCGCTACCCCCAAACCAATGAAAGATGAATTAATGACCAGACCAATCAATGACCAGACCTGCCTCTCGTGCTTATTATTCAATGTATTAATTATGAGTGGATATAATACTAAATCATACGATTTTTAAAGATCTGGGGGATCCTATTTCAATATAGTCACTTTCCCTCTTCATCCTACTTAAGAATGTTGAGGGGTCCATGGCACCCGTGCAGGCTGAGCAGGCTCAGGCCTCCGGCACCCTCTCCTCAGCGCCACTGGATTCCTGTAAAGTCGCCTGGTGTTTCTCTTGGGTCCAGTGGCTCTTGAGCACAGTCCCTCTCCCAAGCAGAGCCCTCCACCCGTCCTACGACTCCCAGGCCAGCCAACACCTCCTCCTCACTCTTACCCGCTACAGAGTCAAGCAGAGGCCGCTGCGGGCAGCAGGAAGCCTTTCAAGTGCCGCCCTCTGCATGCACCAGGCTCCCACACCCACGTCCCCGAGCCCCACTTAGCCTCCTCTGTCCCTGTCCCTAAGCTGTCCCCCCTGCTCTCGAGTTCCCACGCACCACTTCCAGGGCCCAATTCCCATCCCCATGACTCCCCCAAACCCCCTGGTTGGAACGAATCTCCTTCCCCCAGAACTGACACACCTTCCTTCTAGCATCTGTGAAGTCAGCCTGGCTTCATAGGCAGGTCACCTAACTCACCTCTGGGCACCACACAAAAACTACACACATCCACACCTGCAGGAACAGTGGAAGAATACAGGGAGTCCTCCTGCCGCCCTCCACGCAAGGCGGACACGTGCATCCGCCACCCCAGCTGCCCCTGCTCCTGTGCACACCTTCTTCCCTCTTTGGGAACACTTCTGCAGTTTAAAGATGTGTACTTTTAGAACAGCACGACCCTGAGCCAGCTTCTTTAGATGGAACATAAATAAATGAAAGAATGGTGATGTCCTCCATCGTGGAGGAAGTGGGGCTGGGGGATTTGTTGAAATGATACTGAGTTGTCATTTTAGCCCCTATGCAGTATTTGCCTGTGGTCTAGCCTTGGAACCCCACTCCCTTCTAAGACACGATGCCCTGTGGTCCAGCCTTGGAAGCCCATGTCCTTCTAAGGAGTGGTACCCTCTCTCATTCATTTGGCTCCTCCCCTAAACCTCGAGGCCCTCGCCCCCAAGGATGTTAGTCATTTCCACATCAGCTTCCAAGACCAGCCTCTGAAAGGCGGGTAACAGTGTGAGCCCTGACCTGAGCAGATGGATCAAAGACAAACACCACCCACGGAATAAACTGCAACGTGATTTAATTCACCTCGTCTGAACCACAAACCCAGACCTCCAGGAACACTTGGCACTAGATATATTCCCATCCACAAAATTATCATCCATCTGAATAACAGATCAGCTTTCTAAAATTCCCAAATCCAACGCTTTTTTTCCTGTGTTACCAGATCAAGAACCACAACTCCTTGATCCAGGGCTGGTAGAGCCCGGCACTGATGTCTTATCAGAAGTTTTGAACCTATTTTCAGACTAGGTTCTCATCTATCCTCCACCTGCCTTTAAAACAGCATGTCCTCATTTAGTTCAGGCCTCGGGGGCGTAAAAGAAAAGCAAACCAAATAACAATAACAATGAAATATACACTACATTAATTGCAAAAGGAAATGAGTTTTAAGCAAAGTGAACGCTGCAGGCCATGAGTTACCCGGCTGTGTTCTGAGCATTTCAAAGGACAAAAAAGAAAAGTGGAAAAGATCGATATCAAGACAGCAGTGATCTGCAACAGTAATGAATAAAGATGTCTTTCAAGGCCCATTAACCACTAATCACATCTTGGATCAAAACTAGCAGAATAGCTCCGTGGCTAAGGAAGGGGCTGCCATTGGGTCACGCTGAAAATCAAAGGCGGAGCCCTGGGTTTGCTTCATGTTGGTAACACTTCCATTGTTTGTGTTGCTGATTAGGGGGTGGAGGGTCTCCAGAGGGGCAAAGCATGTGGTGCTCTCGAGCACCGACAGGATAACTGAAGTCCCTTCCAGCTCGCCTGGGGCAGATTCCTCCGAGGACAACAAAGGGAGCAGGGCAGACCTCATTCCTGAAAAGACAAGCAGCACCAGGTGGGAGCACGGCAGAGCTACACCTTGCCACCAAGCTGGGTTCCAAGGACTTGCACTGCAGCCCCAGGCCTCATGGGCAAGGCCTTCCCAGCTTAGAGGTTTAAAAAAACAAAAACAAAAAAAAAGAAAAAAAAAAAGACTTGGCTCTCGGGGAAGGTTCCTTGTATTTCAGGGTGACCATTTAGGGGACGCTAAAAAGTGAAGCCATTCCATCGACAGATTCACAAACTTGCTTTCTGGAAGGATCTAGTCTCTGGACTTAAAGTGGGGTCCGTGGATCTGCAGCACCCACCTCAGGCAGAAGCCTGTTCGAAATACAGAAGCTCAGGCTTCCCCTGGGCTACCCGAGTCCATCTGCATGTTTTGGAGATCCCTGGATGACCTGCAGACACGTGACGATCTGAACCACGTGGTCCAGAGCTGTCATTCTCACCTCAGCTGCATGAGAGCTGCCCAGGAAGTCGGGCGCTGGTCACTGCATGTCAATGTCTGGGCTCCACCTCCAGATTCTTAGTGGACTTGGGTGAGGTGCAGTAATCAGTTTCCTTTTCAAAAAGTACCTGGAAGATATTAAGTCCTGATAACTGTTGCTGAATGATCTGCACGAATGACCTCACTGAACGACTCACTAATATAATCACCACAGCTTCCAAGGCTGCCTGGTTTGATGAAGGAGGAAGCAGAAAAAGAGGAGAGATTCAGAAGAATTTAAAGATCACTGCCTTCCAGGGGCTCAGATCAAATTCTTCTTCATTCATTCTCATATTCTCATCCTGTCATTTTCTCTCTTCCTCTCTGGGTACATACTCTTAAGTTATAACCCTAGACTTAGCTATTGAAAGTTTTAAAAAAATTTTCTTCATTCCTGTCTCGAATCAATCTTCCCTTTGCCTCAGCGTCTCATCAGTATAGATGAGAACACATTTTTCCTCTTTAGCAGCAGGTCTTGACATCAAAGCTTGGGGTGTCCTGCCACTCAACCAACTGTGCTCCTTGGGCCCATAGTGTGTTTCTGAAGGCTCTTGGAGCATGAGATCTGTGGACCGCAGAAGTGACTCCCTAGCTGTGCAATTGGGAGATGGTTATAGAAATTGGTTCTAAATAATCAGGTGTTGCTAGAGTATCACACAAATCCCATGAAACAGCGAGAAGATCCATTTCCTAATCGATGGCCTAACCCACACAGTCAGTGCCCTACCTGAAAACCTACATTGAGGTAAAACGGGGTTCGTGTTGGCACAGCCAAAGGCTTGTACCTATTCTGCAAACCTGGAGGCCATAAAAGAAAAGATTCACAGACTTGGATACATGAAAGTAACAACAAGCCAGGTTCTGTGGTGCACACCTGTAATCCAAGCAGCTCGGGAGGCTGAGGCAGGAGGATTGCAAGTTCAAAGCCGGCCTCAGCAACTTAGCAAGGTCCTGTCTCAAAATAAAAAATAAAATGGGCTGAGGATGTGGCTCAGTGGTTAAAAATACCTGGGTTCAATCCCTGGCATGAAACGAAGAATGAAAGAAAGGAATGAAGGGAGGGAGGGAGAGAAAGAAGAAAGAGAGAGAGAAACAAATAGTTGAGGGTGTTATTTAGTTATGTAAAATCAACTGACAAACTGGAGAAAATATCCACAACATATCCTATAGACGAAAGGCCAGTACCCTAATATATAAAGATCTCTTAAAACTTACAGAGCAGGGGACTAAAAACCAACAGAGATTTTTTAAAAAGGAAAAAGCCATAGAAAGACAATTTGAAAACATGCAACTCTAACATTAACCCTTGAACAAATGACAAAAGAATGTTCAAACTCACTCAAAATTAGAAAAATTAAAATATTCCTGAGACACCATTTCTCACCTATGAGATTGGAGATTTTTCAAAATATGACAATGTATTCCTGTCTTGTCTTGGGCATATTAGACACTCACACATTTCTGGTGGGAATGCAAGTTGGTATAACCCTTATGTGAGAAATTTTAGCAATGCCTAATAAACCCACATGTACACACACCTCTGTGACCAGCAATTCTACTTCTAGAAATCACTCTTGAAGACACACCTTCAGTCATATGACAATATATATGCCCACAGCCATATTTTGCAATGGTAGAATACAGGAAAGAGCCTGATGGCTTCTAGGTGGGAGAGAAGGTCAGTCAACAGCGGCTCACCAACACAGCCAAAGACCATCCAGCCATTCAGAAACAGAACGAGGAAGATCTCTATGCCGAGGGATTCTGAGACACACTGTCCAGGGAAAGCGAAGCGCAGGAAGCTCCTCTAGTGCCTGTCCGTCATATCTTAATAAAAGGAACGAGAGTGTGTTCAGTCACTAGGGCTACCACCACAAAGTACCGCAAACTGAGAGGATACTGACTGTGTCACTGCTCTGGAGGCCCAGCCCAAGGTCCAGCTGTGGAGGTCCTGAGGTCATAAGAGGAATCTATTCTCCCTTCCTGCTGGCTTAGGTGACCTGCTGGGGATCTTGGACATTTTTTATCAGAGAAGCATCAGCTGGCTCTCTGTCTTCACCTGCACACGGTGCTGTCCTTGGGGGTCAGCCAGTACAGGCTCCAGTCTGGTTGGATTAGGTCCACCCTAATGCCTCATTGGAACTAATTGTATTTCCAACGACCCTATCTCCAAATGAAGTCACTTTTTAAGGAACTGTGACCTAGGACTTCATAGGAATTCAGAGGAGAAGGACACAATTCAACCATAAAAGGGACTATTAGAAAATACCTGCTCATTTGTGAGAAAATAATAATAATAGTAATGAGGAAAGGATTAAACCAGAAGCCAAAGATCCTGATAACCAGAAAAGAGTGAGAGAAGGGTAAGAAAAAAGTGGGTAGAGCTGGCAGAGGATGAGGGGGTGACACTTTGGAATATACAGTCAAATATATGTATATATATTTTCCATTTGGCACTTAATCTGAGAACCGTAGTACTGTTCAAAAGCCCTTCCCATCCTGGCAATCCAGGATCTGGTCCTGGGTAGGAAGCTCATCCTACTCACAGTCAAGCACACCAGCCAAGGTGTACAAGAAACCCCAAACTGAATGTAGACAGAAAGCATGAGCCCAGTGGCAATGAGATGACAGACCCACACTGAGGAATGGGGAGAAGAGAACCAACCCAAGGAACTCTGGAGAGCAGTGTCCTGATCAAAACACAAAGCAAAAGACAAGACTGGGCACAAGTGTTAAAACCTAGTTAGCAAAGGTATTTCTCAGAGGCATGTGGACTGGCAATTTCAAGTGACTTTATGTGTGTACTAGAATTGAGCAAATGAAGAAGTTTCTAGCAAATGAGAGGCAGGTTTCTCATTGTTACAAATAAGGAGAGAGGAAAGGCTAGCAGAGCCCCACAGTGTTGAGCTCGAGGCAGGGATTAAGCTTGTACACAGATGCATGTGTGCAGATGGGCTAGCACACCCAGTAAGGCCGGGCGGTCTGCAGAGGCCCTCAGGTAGCAGTGAGCACGCTCGGGACCCAGATACTGGCATCGACACATCATTCTCCAATAGAACAAACCTGGGCCCCTCAGGGAAATGACAGATTCAGGACTGAGTCAGAGAAATCCCTGAGATGAGACTTCCATGTCTTATGCCAGAAAAATAGCAGAAGTACCAAAAAATAAATCAGTGAGCTGGAGGCTTACTAAGAAAGCACGGGAGGCAGCCTGAAGGAGGCCCTAATGTCCAAAGCTCGAACACTCTGAGCAAAATTTTAAAATGACAGTATTGAATTTTAACCCATAAAACAATAGTTCAGTGTTTATAATGATTAAATAGTCAAATGAATAAATAAATGCAGTGGAAAGAAGAGCTCTTCCTTCCAGAAGAATTCTGATTAATGCATTCAGAAGGAAAGTGGGAAACAGAAAATCACTGTTAGGCAAACATCACAGTAAGCCCTGTTATAGATGAGAGGCGTACAAGAGTCATAATCTTTCACCCAGGAGGCTCATCCTACCCACAGTCGAGCTTTCTGACCCTGGCTCTCTGCGCTCCTACCACACTTGGCTCCTTTTCATGGCCCCAGGCCCCTGTGCCTCTTTCTGAATGTTTTTCCTCCACCTTCTCCCCCTTGTTCTTTCACCTCCTGGCAGATCTTCCTCATGAAAACCTTTCCCAACAACCTCCAAGCAGAGCGAGCCTCCTCTTGCCCTGCTCTGGCTCCCACAGTTCTTCCAAAATGCTGTTTACTATCTTACCGCAGTACCTACCCCTTTGCATTCCCAATGTCTGCCTGCACCCCTGGATCCCCAAACTGACTAGGCTCTGTGCAGACTGAGTCACCTAATCAAACACGAGTGGAGATGGGAAATCCCTGAGTTTTCTAGCCAGTCCTGCACAACGTCTTAGCACCGGCTCATGCTTTCTGTTGGGCTGACAGGGATGTGGGCTCTGGGGCTGACACCTGGGGCTGCATCATCCCTGTGCCACTCTCCCATGGCTTCTCCGTTCTGGTCATGGGGATGTTAAACCCAAGTTTCTCCAGCTTTCCAAGTTTTGTGTCAGTAGGCTGGGGAATCTGGCTTGCCCTGCTCCACCCACTGACCTGGGACGGGAATCCTGGCCCCAAGCCTCAGGTGGAAACTGCACCACTATTTTTTAAAATTAATTTTTATTTTGTTTTCTATACAAATGGAGCACAGCTTTTCATTTCTCTAGTTGTACATGATGTAGAGTCGCACCTTTCATGCAATCATACCCACTCGTAGGGGTAATAGTGTCCATCTCATTCCACCATCTTCTCCTGACCACCACTGTTTCCTTATGGATGAGGATTTTCAATGTCAGGTGCCCTGGCCTCTCTGGATCAACTACTTGCTGCACAATGGCCCTTTCCATCCCACTTATCCATCCAACCCCCCCATTCTTCCAGAATAAACTATCTAGAAACCAGGCTTTACTGCCAGAGTCCACCTGGCTCACCATTTCACAGAAGAGCAAAGAGCTTCAGAAAACTTCCAAATGAACACAATTATAATTATTAACATAATAACGTGATAACGCCATCCAAAGCCATCCTTCGATATTATATGATTATAAGCAAGCTTTCTGACTGTTCCTCACTTCAAATAAGGAAGTCCTAGTCTTACACAAGCAAATTATCTTATAAAAATACCAGCCACTGCCAACCACTTCCAGCTTTTCTTTCTTCCTCTGTCCCCTCTGAGCCAGGTGGCTGTCGTAAGCTACAAATTGTGGAAAATACATACTGTGAAAAATATTGGCACTTACAGTGACAACTTACAGTGCCTTGAAGTATAAGGAGGGAGGAGGACCCAGGGTGGGGGAACCATAAATGCCGCTGAGAAGTAAGTCTCTTGCAGGCTCTAAGTCCCTCACAGATTTAATTAAGTCGGATAACCTTCCTCCTGAATCCCGAGGTGGCCTGCACCCAGGGAATAGAGTTTTAATATAAGATGAGAAACAAGCGTAATACCTTTGGTTCAGAGATCATTTGCAGGAACAGCACCAACCAGATAATGCATGTGGAGTGCTGAGGAGGTGGGCACAGACAGGTCCAAGGGGGTCTGACAACGGCCTGGAAGGTTTCACAACCACCAACAGGGAACCTCGGGAAAGCTCCTCAGCCCGAAATCCACAAAATAAACTTCTCAAAACATAAAAGCCAGAGGATATCCTCACACGTGACACAGATTCCTCAGCACTGCAAACGTAAAAAGCCCAGAATGTGCGGCAACCTTACCTGAAACTAAATACCAGACTCAGAGAGAACTTGGAAGAGAAGCGAGGTTAGAGAGGACCCCACCCAGCGGTTCTCAACTTGAGTAAAGGTCCTCTCTCCAATGGCAGAAGACTTCACAAAACCCCTCAGGATATTATTTTATCTCTTGACTCAAAATTTTTAAAAACTATATTTGAAACTGTCTTTGGAGAGAAACCCAAAAAAGAACAGATCCTGTTGTTCACCTTCTGTGAGAGGCGAAGGTCAAGGATGGTTTTCTCTGGCCCATAACACTAGAGCAGGGACGCACCTGAAGCGATTCCTCAACAATTTCTGAGTTTGGGCACAGGACGTGAGCTGTGGCTGGCCTGAGACTGTCACCTCTGCTCCATTCTCCCTCACAGATATTCCATTTTTTACAACTATCATTTGTGCTCCGTGACAGAGGAAAATACTTCTTTTGCAAACAGGATTCTTCTGAGAGCATGGGGTCCCCGGGATATGTGGGGTTGAGTGTCCTGTTCACGAAGGGCCCTGACACCCCACCCTGTCCAGGGAAACATTTTGGAGAGCCATCTTGGAACTAAGACCAGGGCAACCGGTGACCAGAGAGCAGAACCAAAGCACCTCAGCCTCAGTCTCCCCCGAAACGTCTCTGACAAGGCAAGGCTATCATTCCTGCTCCAGCTGCCTGGAGGGCATGCAGACATTCTTTATTTCTTGCACAGGCTATAAATGTTCTTTTGTGTTTAATATTTGATTTTTTTCAATTTTTCTTTAAAAGGACTGAAAGAACAGCAAAAACCTCATAACCAAGAAAGGAAAAGATGTCTCTAAATGCTAAAGTAATTGCACAAGGGCAGAGTTAGTAAAACCCCGTAAATCATCATAATGAACAAAAATGATTCTGAAAGCAGCTGCCTGCTTTGTTCAAATATCAAAGAGCGAGTGCTTTGCAGATGGGTGATATTTTGGACTGTGTAACGACACCAGCAGGGCTAGGGAACTGGCCTGAGGTAACCACAAGCTAGAGTTTTGCTCCTTATTCTCAGTCCCCGTTTCTTCTTCTGTAATATGCTGGTAAGAGTAGTTTGACCAATGATTTGTCACAAAAATGACATTATCTAAAACATGTAAAATAGCAAGCACACGTGGGGAAGGTGTAATGAATAATAACTATTATTACCAGCTATCTGCAAGAGTTCTCAATTGGTGGGGGAGTTGTTCAGTACGTAAAGATCACCTTGTTTGTTGCTGCTATGATTTTGTTTTTTAAATTCAAACTTGACTTCTCATCACTCTCCCCAGAGCTACTAACAAATCAGAATTCCTAAGATTAGGATCTAAATGTGGACGTTTTTTTAAAAGCTCTCTAAATTTTCTAATCAAGTCAGAGTAACAAGAATGGACTTACACTCTCATCAGAAGAGTAAAAAACCCAAACAAAATTTACAAAGCAATAGTTATCACAACATTAGGCATCAGGCAATGAAGAACAGTGTTCCCTGTGAATTAGAAAACAAACAAGGTAAGCCCTATGATTGCCTTGAGAAAATTTTCAAGATGTGGCACAAACAAGAGAAACAGGCAGAGCTTCACAGACTCCCTACATTGAGAATACAAACTGAGGCTCTGGAAGGACCAAGGCAACTAACGTTCAGATAACAGAGTACCAAAGAGGAGTGAGCTTCATCGGGAGAAAACCCAGAGACCTGCAGAGGACCTTGTTCAAGGATTCAGCAGTACCTGGGTATAAGAAAACTACACAGGGCCAAGCAAGAGCCATATGCAAGGACTAGAGGAAATAATTCCTGGTACTCTCACAGAACTAGGAACAACACTGTAACTAGTGCCCACTGACCAGTCAAAAGTACACAATGCCTCAGGAATTTTGAATAGAGTCCTCAGGGAGGTCTTGCTTCAATGGTGGGAATAATTAACCCTGAAATCAGCCCCACTCTGGCCCAGCACAAAAAAATCATACACATAAAACTCTAAAGAATCAAATTCTTTCCAAGAAACTTAACTGCATGCTAGACCAAAGCTCGGGAGTGATTAAAGTAATACCAAGTATTCAGCACCTAACAAGATAAAAACACAATATCTGGTGTCCTGTTAAAGATCACCGGGTATGCAAAGAAGAACATGATCCATAATGAAGAGAATAATCAACTAATTGAAAATGACACAGAAGTAACCCAGATGTTAGAATTATCAGAGGAGGATATTAAGTTGGTTATTAAAACTCTTTGAACATATGAAATACAATTAAATACATTGAAGATATTTCAAGTCCCAAAATAAATATCTGTAGATTTAAAATGATACTAGATGGGATTAATGAGAGATTAAACATGATGGATGAAAAATTAGTAAACTTGAAGGTTTAATAACAAACTATCCAAAACAAAATGCAATGTAAATAATAATAATAATAATAAATAACACTATAGTATGTTGCAGAATAATTTCACATAACCTAATTTATGAAAAATTAAAATTACCACAGGAAGACAGAAAAATATTTAAAGAAGTAATAACTTAAATTTATAAACTTTAAAAAATAAAATTTGTAAACTTAGTAAAAATTATAAACTCCCAATCCAGGAAACTTAACAAATCTTGAGCTGAAGAAACATGAAGAAAACTTCAGTGATACATCATATTAAATTGAGCAAGTGACAAAGAGAAAAATCTTAAAAGCAGCCAGGGAAATAGACATGTTATATAAAAGGAATGAAAAATAAGAGTGATGACAGATTTAAATCTCAAAACAATGCAAGCAAGAAGACAGTGGATCAACATCTTTAAAGTCCTAAAAGAAAATATTTATTAATATAGAATTCTATACCTGGCCAAAAAAAAAATACCTTTCAAAATGAACAAAATAAATAACATAGGATTGGATTTATAATTTAAATTATAAAATAAATATCCATAAATTCATACTAATATAAATTAATGATTAAATAAATGGGGAATAGACAAATCCCCCATGTAAAAGAATTTCAAATAATTCATGTAGATCCTGCTCCCCAAGAGATAAAAATTACCCTCCACACTTAAGTATGGACTGCGGAGAGAAACTTCCTTCCAAAGAGTGTGGTATGGAAGGGGACAGCAGGAGGGGGTGTGGCTTTCCAATAAACAAACCTGACAGACACTATCAGCCAGTGATGAAGGTCAGCATCAACAGTGATACGTCATGGTGACATGGTGCATGGCCTTGATATGATGGAATGAAGGGGGCCCTTGACCTTTATGATTTTTCTCCCCAAAATCCAAAACCCTAGTCTAATTGTGAGAAAAACATCAGGAGATACCATAAGATAAGGCATTCTACAAAACAGCTGATCAATATACCTCAAAACTTTCTAAGATTTTTCTCATTTTTTTAAATTATCTTACAACGTCTTGACCAAAAGGAAACTAAGGATACATGATGGTAACTGTACAGTGGCATCCTGAATAGGTTCTAAATGCAAATGGATTATAGAATTCAATCCAGACAGATTTCCATTACTCATGACAAACCATTTTACAGTACCATAAGATGTCAACAGGGAGGTGCTTGTGGCATACTTGGGGTCACTTTCTACTATCTTTGCAACTTTCCTGTAAGTTTACAATAATTCTAAAATTAAACTTTGTTAAGAATAAAATGAAAGCAAAACAAAGACTGTGTCAGGTACATAAAAGCTGAAAGAGTTTATTACCAGCAATTCTACCCCATAAGCAATGTGAAGAGCTGTACTTCGGGTAGATGGAATATACCAGATGAAAATCTGAATGTACGCAAAGGAATGTGGATGATCAGAAGAGACTACTACATGTGTAAATATAACAGATTTTCTTGGCCTGGGGAGGCAGCTCAGTGGTAAAGTGCTTGCTTGCCTAGCATGCCTGAGGCCCTGGGTTCCGTCCCCAGCACCATCAAAAAAAATTAAACTAAAAGATTTTCTTGCTATTTAAATATCATTAAAAAATAACTGACTTCAGTTCTACTAATATGGGGTTGCCATTCCTCCTTGGTACTCTTTTTTACAACTGAAAAATCCTGGACGTGGCTCTGACCAAAAAAGGAAGAGCAAAACAAGCCCAGAGCAAACAGGAAGGAAATAACAAAATACAGAAATCAACAAATGGAAAAAAACACATTAAAAAAATCAATGAAACAGAAAGCCAGGTGGTGGTGGTGGTGGTGGCGGTTGTGTGGTGCTAGGGATTGAACCCAGGACCTTATGTGTGTAGACCAGTGTTGTGCCACTGAGCTAGAGCCCCAGCCAAAACCAAGTTCTTAAACAAATAGTCAATAAAATTCATAAACCTCTAGCAAGACTGACACAGTTTAAAAAAAAAAAAGAAAAAGAAAATACAAATATCCAATCTCGAGAACAAAACAAAAGGTATCAGCTCAAGTCCATTAAAAAGCAAATAAAAAGAACTACAGACAACTTTGTGATCATAAATTTGACAACTTAAATGAAATGGAGCAAATTCTTGAAAGTTACAGACTACAATTCACCAATATGAAATGGATAGCTTGCATAGATTAATGACAAATTAAACCAGAAAGAGGCACATCTATCAGAAAGTCTAGAATATAGTGGCAGCATCAAAAGCTGGTAAGAAAGTGGAGAAACTGGATTATTCACATGTTACTGGTGAGAACGCAAAATGGTCTGGAGAAGTTTCCAGTTTCTATAAAATGAAACATGCAGCTGTCATGTGGCTTAGCAACTGAAGTCTTGGGTATTTATCTCAGAAAAACAAAAACTTACATTCACACAAAGACCTTCACAATGGCATTATTTATGATTTTTCCACAGAAATGGAAGAATCCAGATTTCCTTTAATGGGTAAATGTTTTAACAAATTGTGGTTACAGGGCTGGGGATGTGGCTCAAGCGGTAGCATGCTCGCCTGGCATGCGTGCGACCCGGGTTCTATTCTCAGCACCACATACAAACAAAGATGTTGTGTCCACCGAAAACTAAAAAATAAATATTAAAAAAAAATTCTCTCTCTCTCTCTTAAAAAAAAATTGTGGTTACATCCATTCCAAGGAATATTACTCAGCAATAAAAATAAATGAACTATTGATACACACAATGACTTTGATGAATCTCTAGAGAATTAGGCTTCAAAAATAACTGACTTCAGTTCTACTAATATGGGGTTGCCAGTCCTCCCTGGTACTTTTTTTTTTTAAAAAAAAGACATCCCCAAAATGTTACATACTATATAAATCCATTTATATATGATTTCTTAAGTGACAAAATTATGAATATGGAGAACACATAATAAGAGGGACAGAAAGAGGGAGATGGGTGTAGCTATAAAAGGTCAACAGGAAGAATCCTTGTGGGGATAGAAATATTCTGTATTTTGACTGTATCAAGGTCAATATCTTTGAAGTGATATTTTCTTATAGTTTTGAAAGATGCTACCATTGAAGAAAATTCAGTAAATGATATATGTCATTATTTCTTATAATTGCATGCAAACCTACAACTGTCTCCAAAAGTTTGAAATGTAAAATAAAAATAGATCGTAAATCTAAAGACAAATCTAAAACTACTAAACTTCCAGAAGAAAACCTTTGTGGCTTTGTGTCTCTGTCCGTTCAGGCTGCCATAACAAAGGACCATAAACGGGTGGCTTATAAACATCAGAGGTTTATTGCTCACAGTTCTGGAGGCTGAAGGTCCAAGATGAAGATGTCAGCAGATTCGGTGTCTGGTGAGGGCACACTCCCTAGAGAGCCATCTTCTCGCTGTGATCACACAAGGAGGAAGGATGTCCTTTATAAGGGCTTGAGCCCCTTGCATGAGAGCAGCCACAGCTTAATCACCTCCCAGAGGCCCCACCTCCTAGTGCCCTCTCTGGAGGGTTAGGATATCAACCTCTGACTTCAGGGCATGTTAGGGTCTGTAAACCAGTCAGGATGGCGCCTGGCATTTTGCCAGGGGGAGTGGTTTGTGAACTAACGCCAGCGAGCCATTAAGTGTGGAGATTCCTGATTGGTTGACTGCTGTATAGAGTTTATGTTAATTAGGACAAGCTGTGTGGAATGTATATATACCCCTCCTGTCCTACAATAAACGGCTCCCACTCCTGCTGTATCAATGTACACAAGTTGTCCGTCACCCCCCAGGTTATTTTGCTGCAGCTGAACTGCGGCAAGGGCAGACATCAATGTTGAGTCCGCTGCACTTTGAGTTAGGCAAGCATTTCTAAGCTTGGACAACACAAGGACGATCCATAAAAGAACAAACCTATGAACTGGACTTTATCAAAATAAAACTTCAGTTCTTCCAGGCACTGTTCATTGAAAGACCAGCCACAATTGGGGGGTAAAAGCTCTCAAAGCACATATCTGAAAAATGACTTGTGTCTAAAAATATATAAATATTTTAATGTATATTTTATACATATTTAGAGAGATAGATATATCCCAAAATTCTTAAAATTCAACAAGTGAATGGCCTATTTAAAAAAAAAATCTTTATTCTTTAGTTGTACCCTACGGCCTAATTTTTTAAATGAGTGAAGGTTTAAACATATCACCAAAGATGATATACATAAAATTCACATAAAAGATGCACAATATGATTGATTATGAGAAAATTACAAGTTAATCTCATGAGGAGATGCCACTACCTATTAGAATGGCTAAATTAAAAAGACTGAGCATACCAAGTGCTGGCAGGGACATAGGAGAATTAGAATTCTCACCCTCCACTGGTAGAGATGCAAAATGAAAGGCAGTTTGTCAGCCTCTGGGATAGTTAAACATGTCTACCACATGACCACTACCCACTCCTAGGTATTCACCCCAAAGAAAGGGAAGTATATGTCCACACCAAGACTGGTCCATGAATATTCATAACAGCTTTACTTACAAAAGTCCCAAATTGGAAACAGGCTAGTGTTCAGATAAATAAACAAATCATGGTTATCCATAAAATGGAATACTGCTCAGCAAGAAAAAAAGAAGGAATTATTGATACATACAACATGGATGAATCTCAAAATAACTATACTGATTGAAAAAAGAAGCTAGGAAAAAATCTCTGCCAGCTACTATTTCAATAGGAAATTAATAACCAGAATATATAAAGAACTCAAAAAGTTTAACACCAAAAAAAAAACCCTAATAACCCAATCAATAAATGGGCAAATGATCTAAACAGACATTTCTCAAAATGGCCAACAAATATATGAAAAAAGGTTCAACATTCTTGGCAACCAGGGAAATACAAATCAAAACTACTCACTCCAGTTAGTATGGCAGTCATCAAGAATATAAATCACAATAATTGCTGGTGAGGATGTGGGGGAAATGGCACACTACTGCATTGTTGGTGCAACTGCAAATTAGCACAACCACTCTGCAAAGCAGTATGGAGATTCTTCAGATTTGGAACCACCACATAACCCAGATACCCCACTCCATGGTCTTTATACAAAAGAACTAAACTCCTCATACTATACAGACACATGCCTACCAAAGTTTACCACAGCACAATTCACAACAGCCAAGTTATAGAACGAGCTTAGATGTCCATAAATAGAGAAATTGATAGGGAAAATGTGGTGTATATACACAACGGAGTTTTACTCAGTCATGAAAAATGAAATCATGTCATTTGCTGGTAAATGGATGAACTAGAAAACATCATGCTAAGTGAAAGAAGTCAGACCCAGAAAGTAAAAACCAGGGTTTTCTCTCATATGCTAAAGCTAGAGAGAGGGAAAAAATAAGAATTAAGAAGGGAGAGTCACACAAAAATATTTTATATTATTATAAAAGTATTTTATATTATTAATTAAAAAAAGACTAGTAGGGTAGAGAAAGGGCATGGGGAGGGAAGGAGGAGAGAAGGGCATGGGGAGGGGCTGGAGAATGAAACTCACCGAATCATCTACATCCGGGTCTGACCGGTTAGCCCTACAGATGCACATGTGCATACAACACACCCGTTAGGAATAACAGAATGAGGTCAGTAAAGAACAAGAACGGATCCGAGGGAGGCGAGGGAGGAAGGGGGTGAGATAGACCAAATCACCTTGTGTGCGAGAATCCCACTGCTGTGTATGATTATACTGCACTAACAAAAGTCCAAAAAAAACACGGCATGTCATGAGTCCATTTATATAGAACCGAATAAAATGCAAACAAATCTAGAGCAAAGAAGAGTGATGGTTATAAGTAGGGAAGGGAGGGACTGAAGGGACACTAGGAAACTTCTAGAAGGTTGGGTAAGTCATGATGGTTTCGAGGATGTATGTGTACATCAAATTGATCAAGTAAAGTGCACATGTTTAATATGGATTGTTTGATACCAATTATAACTCAATAAAGTTTAGAAAAAGAAAGTAGGTTTTTCAATAAAGTATCCTACTCATTTTCATATTCATTCATTTTTAAATTTTAGAATGTTAAACACGGCTTGGTTTTTAAGTGGTAACATTGACAGACACCCTCAAACCCTTAGAAGTCCTCAACTCTAAGGAGCGCAGGGGTCCTTCCACCAAGTAGCTGGTGAACAGCCGTCCCGGCACTGAGACCCTACCTTCCTCATCTTTCCCAGCGTCGGCAGGAGCCAGCCCATTGGCACAAAGTAGGTGCAAGGCAGGTCCCTGCGACCCCTTCAGAGTGACCGCAGGAGCCTCCCAGCCCTGCTGGTCATTCCATCTCCCCTCCTGGCTGGGGAAGACTCAGAAACCCATCTCCATGGTAAAGGGGAGATGCTCTTAGAAGCCATGTCCCCCAAGTCCTGGCCCTCCTGGGGGCCCACTGTGCACCAGGTTTCTGGAAATTTCTCCCATAGCTTTCTCCAACCTAATGGAGTCTCCCTGCCCAGGCCAGCACCAGGGCATTACAATACGCCGGCCACGGTGGCTTTCAGGGATGCTGGGACAGGAAGGAAGAGAAGCCTGAGGAAAACGTCCCAAGGCCCAGGAGCCCGGGAGGCCCCGATCCGTCCCCCGGAGCCCTGGGGGAGCAGCTTCCCAGTGTGCGGCCACAGGGCACAGCTCTGTACAGACAGACACCAGCAGGAGCAGCAGCCCATGGCCTCACGGTGAAGTGCTCCCACGCGCTGAGGGCCTTCTGCTGCCCTGGAGCCAGCCCTGGACCTAGGCAGCCTACCTACCACCAGAGTGGACAGGACACAGAGGCATACGACTACAAAACTGTGTCCTTTAAACTAAGTAGCTCTGAGTCCACAGACCTGGAGGGCAAATTGTCCACTGTGGATAACCCTGGGAGGGGAGAGGGAGAGGAGAGGGAGAAGGAAGGGGAGGGGGAGGGGGAGAAGGAGGGGGAGAGGGAGTGGGGGAGCTCTCCCGCGGCTCGCCAGGCCTGCTTGTCCCCGACTGCACAGCCACGTACCTGTCTTAAAACCTGCAGAACTTGACCAATGCTAGACTCCTGAGCTCCTGATGGCCTCATGTCCCAGGTCCATGGACTCTGACGCCCACCTCCCACCTGACCCCAGCGGTCAGTCCCCCACAGCTGTGACAGGTAAAGCAAGTATGCTAAGAGGCGTCTTCCCTGGCCCAGACTTGAGCCCACCTGGACTTCCCTGAGACGGAGTCTCTGGGAGGGGAATTTGGCTCTAGGAAAACTCATGGCCCCTATACCCAGGATGATGGTCAGAGAAAGAAAACCAAAAACAAGCCAAGTCTGGGCGGTGGGCTGGTCTGCCTCCATGGAGCCACCCACACGTCCCCTCAGTTCTGACACCAGCCAGCAGCAGGAGAGGCAGTGGACACTCCCTTGTCCAGTGGGCTAAGATCCAATGCCAGAGTCCCATGTTTAGGAGGAAGGATGGGGTGAAGGGGGAGGGCAGGGAGGGTGGGAAAAACAGGTCATTAAGAAAATGAGAGCAACAGTGACCTAGGGGACTGGCTTGGCCAGAGGGCCGTGTTCCCAAGGTGCCTCTGGGACAGGACAGCGGGACCAGCAAAGCAACCCCTGGAGGCTTGTTGGAAACACCAGTCCTCAGCCCACTGTCGACGTGCCAAATGAAGTCTGGACCTGGGCCACCATCTCTGCTTCTCCTGCCCCAGCTCGAGTTGACCATGCACCGTGGGGCCCAGCCCTAACTTCACATTGCACTCACCTGGGGACAGTGACTACGTGTCCCCCACCAGAGCTGCTGATTTCCTTGATGGATTGACACGGTTGGTCTGGGCCATAGTCTAGGCATTAGAGCTTCAAGCCCCGCTGCGTGTGAGGTTCCTGGGGACTTGCTGAGAAACACCTTCCCTGGGGGCTCCCCTCTGGCTTAATCAGAACCTTCGGGGAGCCGAGTGATTTAACAGACGCCTTCCACCCATGTGATTCCAATGGACTTGCTGGTTTCAGAACCACTACTGTAGAAGCTTGCCCAGAGGATCAGTGCTTCCCAGCCTTGCCAAGGAGGCCCCAGCTTCTAATATTACCCCCAGCCCCGTTCAACCATCACGACAGGACATTGATTTGATCACCCAACAAATAGTATCACTCACCTACTCTGCCCCATGCACCCATCTCTTAAAAAATGCAGAAATAAGTTGGCCACATCTTATAAGAAGTGTGAGGCAGGGATAATAAGATGAGCATGGGTTGTGGGTAAGGAACAATAACAAAGGTGACTTTTTTTAAAAATACAATGGGGAAAATAAAATCAGGTGCATCAGTCAGGACTCTCTTTGGAAATATCCAGGAAGGTCTGCCCACAAGAACAATAAGCATGCTTCCCTTCCCACGCCACCCCTGCCCCACTTATTCCTGGGGGAGGTTAAACAAACAATTTGTTTTGTCTTTTGCAAAGGGGTGTAGAAATCCTTCACCAGGGGAAAAAAATTAAAGTGCAGTAAGCCAGCTGAGATGCTTCCAAGAAGGGTGAAGCCAGTGGACAAGGCTGGGGAGGAGGGTGGGGAGAGATTAACTGGTGAGCAACCTGCCAGCTCAGCAGCATAGGCCAGCAGGGCTAGGCCCCAGGGCAGCCGCGAGCCCGCGTAGAGCTGTGCCCCAGCACAGTGAGGCAACCTGCTAGAGTTTTGCTCTGCAGAGTCCTGGGCTCTCACCAGCCTAATAAATAGGTGTATTGTAACTGCTTGTTTCTGTGCCACTCTCCTCCATTAGACTCAAGGATCCTGAAGAGCTGGGATTCCTGTCACCTTGCTCCCAGCATCTGGCACAGACCACCTGGCAGGAGCCACCTGGCAAGTGACCTGACAAGACATTTTCTGAAGCCTTACATAAATAGCCTATTCTTCAGAGGGGATGGGGGAAGTCGCATAAAATCCTGCTAAAGTTCACGTGTGCCCGGACGGCAGAGGCAGAACAGGTAACTTCATTATCTGAAAGACTGGCACCGCCCTATGAACCAGGTAGCAGGGTGAATAGTGTCCCCCCAAGATTCGTGGTGTGTCCATCTGCCACCTCAGAATGTGAGCTTATTTGGAAATAGGGTCTTCATAGACATTATGAACGTGGGGATCAAGATGAGAGTTTGCTGGAGGAGGTGGAGACGCCACCCAGTGAGATTGACCTTATCGGAGACAGAAAATGACACTCAGAGAAGAGAGAAGAGAGGCCGAGGCAGGAGTGGCACTGCCATCAGCCAGCAGGCACCTGGGCCTGCAGGGGCTGGAAGAGGCCAGGAAGGATCCTTCCCTCCAGCCTTAGAGGGAGCCTGGCACTGCCCACATCTTGGTCTCAGACTTCTAAGCCCCCAGAATTGTGTGACAATAAAAAAGTTTTTATGGTTTGAAGTCTGGACAAGTTGGTAGCAATTTGTTATGGAGGCCCCAGGAAATGAGTACAAGCTGTCCACTCATTTGGAGTTCAGCTCTCATGATACCCTTGAGAGGGAGGCATTGGCCAATTTGCAGGTGGACAAGAGGACTGAGTAGCCAGGGTTGTCACTCACGTTGACATGGCCAGGAATAGAAACCCATGAGCCCCGGCATTTCCACCACAGTGGAAAACACTTCCCAAGGAAAGCAAAGAAACACTGCCAATGCAGCAAGGACGGGACAGATGAAACCCAGCCCAGAGGCCGGAGCCCCGGGGACACAACCGTCAATCACACCACTCTGACCGCTGCAGACCACTGCAGAGCGCTGCATGCACGCGCGCTTCGGGGGTAACACGGCCTGAGCCATTTCTGCAGGACTCTGGCGTTTATGAGGAAGGCTTCACCTCTCCAACTACAAAGACCCGGAGAGACAGGATGCATAATCAAAAGGAGCACATGAAAGGCAGAAGCACATATGCTAGCCATAATGTGCTATTTCTACTTAGAGAAAAAAGAAAAAAGAGCCCACATTTTTCTGGAGTAAATGTCTCCTGATTCTGTTTTAAGATGATAGTAAAAAGCTACTTGCATCTGACACAGGCATGTTAAGATCTTAAGAAAGCAAGAACATAATAAGGGAGACATTTAAAAAAAAAAAGAAAGAAAACTTTTCTTAGTTCTTGCTCTTGTTGGCACTTTCTTTGAAGGATATTTAAAGTGGCTGGAGCGCTGGAAAACACGGGCTTCCATATTCGGAATTCCTCTTTTTATCCTACACAATAGAAAATGCTTACAACTAGAAGTGACATCCCTACTTGCCCCTGAGGTTGTCTTGAAAGTTTTAAAGCTCCTGAAATATAATGGATGAAAAAAGACAAAATAATCCCAATTGTCAAAGAACCTTCTTCCCCACCTCCCCGTCTGTGCATGAAACTGGAGAATCCTCCATTTAGCCTTCAGGATACAGTGGGTGGCCGAGCCAGAGGACAGGTGACTTCCAGCGCCAGCACCGGGTCCAGGCAACCCTGAGAGGCTTTTATTTTAAAACGTCTATGTATATTTTAACTGTGTATGCTCTAGACCCTTTCCCCGTCAGCCCTCAGCTTATACCAACTCTCACCTCTTCCAGGAAGTCGCCCTGGTTGTGGAAGCGCTCACAGGGGTGCACCATCACAGACAAGAGAGAGAGCAGGAGTGTGGAAGAAGGCTGCCAGATCTAGAAAGAGAAGCACAGGACTTAAATTCAAAATTTACACACTATGCACTAAATAGTTTATAAGTATATCCCAAATAATGCTTGGGACATACCTATTTTTCAAAAAAACTCTTTGTTGTTTGTCTGAAATTCAAACTCAATTGGATAGCTGTATTTTTATACCAAATCTAGCACCCCTTCCTGAGGGTCTGGGTGTGGAGCTACCAATTATGCAAACTGGAGCAGGGTAGACACCCTCTCAGTCCCTTTTGCTGTCAGATGTGGACCACTCCACACCAGCCTATAGGGCCATGCCCAGCGATCAGAACAGCGCTTCTCAGGTCCTCAGACTCAGTGCTCCCAGCTGCGTCTCTAGCTGCCCACTCTTGGCACTCCTCTGGCAACGACAGGATTCTCATAGAGTCCTGCAGGCACCATGCTCTTGGCCACCTATGCTTCTGTGCATGTGCTCACATTCGCCTAAAATATCACCCTACCCACAGCACATGCTTACACATGCACACACTCGTGCTCACACACACACACCGCACGCACACACACACGTCTCTATCCCACCCTTTGCTGGGCTAACCTCCAGGGATCCTCAGTCCCTCCAGCAGTCTCCCCCAGCTTCACTCCTCCCCTGACACAGGGGCTTAGAGATCCCCTCCGCCCTCCACACCCTGCACTCTCCTTGCTGCCATGTGGGACACGCTCCTAAATCTGTAGACTCAGTCCCCTGTCTCCACTCCAAGGAGTCCCTGGACTTGCCTATTCAGTGTTCTCTGGGTCATTCTTAAGACCATCTCTCTCCAGGTATTCACATGGAATGGGCACCGAAATCGTGTTTGATGGTGATTGGAAACAGAGAAACATTTACAATCATTTTGACCAGCAATGTCACGTTCGAGTACACGAGTACACGAGTACACATTCAGGTACAAATGTGGTAATCGAAGGTCAAGGGGCACACAGTCAAGGCCTTTGCCTGCCAGATGGAGTCTCCAACTCAACAAGAGACCCCACCCCTTCCCGCAACTTGGGCAGGAGGCCAGAGACCAGCAAAGCCGAGTGCCTTGTTTAAGGCCCAGGAGAGGAAAAAAGGAAGATGGCAAAACCTCATAAGAGAAAGGGCGAACAGAAAGGCCACACGGGCAGGGTTCAGAGGCCCCCTGCACCCCCACAACCCTGCCCCATCCTCACAAGCCAGCTTGAGAGGCAGCTAGCGCCCAGACGCCGGCGTAAAGTGCGTGCCGGGCCTTCAGGGAGGGAGGTGTGCTGCAGGCAGCCCCACCACTCGGGCACAGGCCACAAGCTGCCCGGCCCAGCACACTGTGCCCTCAGCCTCCACTTTCTACCAGCTCACCGTCAGGTGACCTCCCGCCCCACCCCCACAACCCAGAGCACTAGGTGACCTGGGATGGAATGACAGCTGGGAGCCGCAGGGCTTACTGGGGGTGCATCTGCCACGTGTGCAGCATGGGCACACTGTTGAGAAGGTCCACCATGGCCTGATCTGACCACCAGAGAACAGGGAGACACACTAGCGTGCAGGGAGTCCCTGCCGTGGACACAGGCAATGATACACAGGTCACTTTGGGCTCACTGCTTCATTGAATCTCAAAGCAACTCCCATTGGGCAGGAAAGAAAGCAAAGGCCACTGCAGGTAGCCAGCGGTCAAGGTCCCCTGGACAGTAGCCATACCAGAGCTGGGAAGTGAGTTCTGATCATGCTCTCTCACCCATCCCCTGCACTCCCCTCACGGGATGTCTTGTTGAAACTCCAAATCTCCCCGAGTGGAAGGTGCCTGGCCCATCCCTCCACCAAACAGAAGTCTCTCCTACTCAGGTTTTAAAGGTCATCCAGAAAGGAGCCTGGAGCACCCGCTGACAGACACGGAGTCCCAGGGGTCGGGAAGGAGCCTGGGGAAGGGAGCTACCCGGAGGCTGCCCCTGGGTTCAGCAGGCGTCTGCTAGACCTGGCAGGATTCACAGGGGCTGACCCCAGGGGCTCGAGGAGAGGTAAGTCCGGCCTTCGTCCAGCTCTCCCCTGTGGTCGCTGGCCAAGACAGTGGAAGGCCTTCTCTAGCCCGTCTTGGCACAAAGCCAGTGCTACCATTCTGGTCAAAGCCATTTGTCTTTCCAAAGAATCAGTATTCTCAAATGCGAACTGGCAAACACTTAGGAGTTATATATCTTAAACTCTTCAAATACACTTGGTTTTGACTTTATCATACACACAAATTCTGACTTCAGAGACAGCAAACCAGGAGAGAAGCGCTGAGGTGCATTTCCTCCCAGCCTCGCCCTGCCCTCTCTGCCCAGCAGACCCCAGGAGCAGCGCTGGCTTTGGGACAGTGACAGAGCTCCAGAGGGGCCTCTGCCTGTCACTATCACCTGCAGCCAAACTCTCCTGGGCTGAAGACAGATGACTGACATGTTCCTGAAATAATGCTATCCCTACATAAAACTCCTGCATAAAATCGAAGCAAGATCCCAATGCTGTGGTTGGCGGTACCTCCAGACGGGCCCCGGCAGCCCACTTTCTATGGGCTCGTCACACCCAAGGTCCTCCCACACTGGAATCCTGGAGGGGCCACTGCACAGCCCAACCTACCTTTCCTCTATAATCCCAGTGGTTACTCAACTCCTCCTCCAACGCCCCCAACTCCTCCCCCCACACAGCAGACACCTCCCATCTCTGTGGCACACGGCAAGTGCAGGTCCGCATGTCTATGACTGTAAAGCGGGTGAGGCGAGACTGAGAGGTTTCCATCACAGGGAGAAATCAAATATTGTGGCAGAGGGAATTCCAAGGTGGCCCCAGATTCCTGGGCCTGGCCTACCCGCCCTGGGCAGCCCCTGCCCTTGAGTGCAAGTGGAAACAGCAACTCTAAGGAAATAGCCACTCTCTTAAGTCACACAGCCAGGGGATGGGACTATCACCCTTCTGTTAGTCACAAGTCAATGATAGACAGATCCCCTCCTCACAGACTGGAGGGAGACACCCCTTTGCCACCAGATACACGGAGCTGCAAAGGGGCCACAGGGCAAGGCTCTGTGGTGCCCATAGGATCTGAGAATGGCCCCCACCAACAGCCAGCAGGAAAGTAAAGGTCTCAGCCGGACAACCAGGGGTGGCTTCCACCAGTCACCATGGGAGCATGGACGAGGGCCCAGGGCTCAGGAGGAGAGAGGCCTGAAACACGGCTGCAGCCCCACGAAACCCAGAGAGGCGGCCAGCGCCCACAGGCCAGCGTAGTGCCTGCCTGCTCAGCCCTGCCCAGCTCCCGGCCCACAGGCCACTGGGCGGCAACAGGTGTGAGCTGTTGTGAGCGGCCAAGCGTGTGGGAATTTACCACAACAGAAAACCAAGACAAAGGCACACTCAGCATTTGTCATGTGAAAGGATCTGAAGGATGTTGCCCAAACTCCTGCCTTCTGCAGCCGGGGTTCCCTTCCCATGGATGCTGCCAGGGTGACTGATGAAGTCTGCATAAGGCAAGTACCAGAGGGCCATTTGTGTCACCTTGTCCCCAGCAGCAGCACCCCAAAAGTCAAAGCTTGGTGCACTGACCATCTGGGGTGTTTAAGATCCTGTATAAACAAAAGAGCCTGCAACCGCTCTTCAGGGGAAGAAGGGCTTATCTGTGTCACCCTAATGTCATCACATATTCCCCCCCAGGGTGAGTCCCACATTCTGGAAGTCAGGGTAGTGAAGTGACACCTTGCCTCCAGCCACACGTGGGAGGGTCTTTACTGGCCTCTGCCAGACACACCCTAGACTGCGACGACGACTTTCCAGGAAAGACACATCTTCATTTTCTGCTCAAGTGTGACAAAGTCATAAACAGGACCCGCCGTCTGTCCTTGTCACTCACACTAAAATGTTCACACTACAGTTCTTTGTCACATCACAAACGTGTCTTCCCAACCACTGGACAGTAAACCACGAGTTGTGTGCCCTGCACCAGCTCATAAGCTTCCCAGGCGTGAACTTAAATCATGTCCTCCGTGAGGCCGGCGAGAGTCTGCGCGGACGGGTCTGCGTCCCATCTGTAGGTGACTGTGGTTGCCACTCATCACAACGGAAAAACTCCAAGAAAAATGACCCAGTACAGAAAAGGAAGCTGATTGCTAATTCTCGGCATGGACTTTAAATGTGTGTGTGTGTGTGTGTGTTAAAAATGAGGGTGCTAAAGAATGAAGTGTTTTAAAGCAGAAAACAGATGTTTTAAAGACCCTAAAGGGGCAGGAGACATGGCCAGTTTTTCCAACTCCACTTTCATTTGCCCTCTGGGAACAGCCCCTGATTTCTTTTGGAAAAGAGACTCTTCCTGTTCCCAGCCTGGGGACAGGCAGGTGAGTTGATTTTACCTGTGCAGCGGGGAAAGGCTGAATTGAAGCATCCCATTCCCTGGGGACTCTTAGGCAGTTACATCCACGAAAATAATGAGTCTTCCAGGGACTTTTGGAGGAACGTGCCCTTTTACTGCTGGACTAGAACAACAGAGGTGGTAGTCCAAAGCTGATGGAAGGCAGCCTTGTTGCTGCCACATGGAGCTGGAACACAAAATCAACTCCAAGAAGATCAGAACCGAGGGGCATGGAGGGACCAAGACTTAAGGACGTCATTTGGGTCCTGGATCAAGCTATGCCTGAAACACACATCCCACATTTCACTTAGTGGGTTAGTGCTTTCCTTTCATTGATTTTTTTTTAGTCATTTGCAGTCAAAGTGTCCCTTATTGGGATAAGTTCCTTCGATATTTTAAATAATACTTTGTTGCATCTTATGGGTCTATCATTGATTTGTGACTAACGGATGAATCAAGGTCTCAGCAGACAACTTTCATGTACATTAGAGTTGACTCAGAGAATTAGTCAATCTTCCCTTGATTTGTTCTTTACTAATTAGCAATCATTTAGTTAGGAATGCTTTCAGCTACAAGTAAAAGAATAGCCAACTGAAAGTAGCTTACACTATTAGACTCCCATAAAAATTGGGCTAGAGGTTAGCCAGCCAGGGTTGATCAAACAGCTCAACAATGCCACTAAGGAGCTCTGGTCTGTCATCCTCACATGTTGGTGGGTCTCCCCTCACGGTCACAAGATGACTGCTGCAGCACCAGACATCATGTCCCCATATGACAATGTCTCATCCAATCAGGGAGGCAGAGGGTAAGGCAAAAAGGCTTTCTCCTTATAATACTCTCTCTCTACCTCTTCTGATCAGGAAGGAAAATCTTTTCCCAAAATTTCTCGCCTAGCTCCACATCATTAGCCAGGAAATAATAGACCACTCACCAGCTAAAAGGATGGAATTTCCATGAGTCTAAGACTTATAAAGGAGGAAGAGAGAGAGCTCTGGGGAAGCATCTACCAGAGATTTCATCAACCTACCTTCTTGGAAACAGGGATTGAAAGAAGAAAAAACATCAGGCAGGTGAATTCCAGTGTTACCCAAGCCAAGCACAGCATTCCTCTTTGCCCTTAAAGTAAGATCAGAATGAGCCCGAGGGGAAGGCACCAGTGTTAAGAACTATATTTGGAACCCCTAGAGTTGGGAAAGACAAGCCAAAGCCCGAGGGCTGGGCCCAGCCTATGCACAACTCTATCCGCCCCTGGCAAAGAATTCTAAAAATACAGACCTCTGACAGTCACCTAATTTAAGTAGCAAACTCCACATTCATCATCCCTACTCTTTCCTTGCTACATATTAATTTTTCATGATGAGGAAGATATGGTTTTCTTTAGCAGAACAAGGAAGGTGACATTGGAATCCGGGTGCTTGCCTTCCCCAGCCGCGTGGCCACGGGCAAGCCAGGCCTCTTTTCTGTGCCTCCGTTTTCTTATCTGTGGTGTGAAGATGTTCATGAGACCTACCTTGTAGGTGCCAGCTGCAGCGCCACACAAGTCAGTCTGGTTATTAGTAGTTTCTTTGGGGACCTGGCAGAGCCTCCTTATGACTCCTTCTGGGTTACAAGGAAAGCTAGTCTCAGACGATCCCTGCCCCAGATATGAACATTTATTTGCAAGCTGGCAGAAAAAAACAGTCACACAACCTACTCTAAAAATTCGAGAAACCCTTAACTGTCTTTCTTTTAGATGCTTCCACTACTCTTTCATGAAAGGCTTGGTCAAAGTCAAGGTTACGATCTCTAAACTTTGGAGACAGACAGCAAGAACGGTACTGACTGGACTAGATTAGTCCAAAATGGAGTTTGCAGCATCATTCTAAAGGGTCAAGTTCACTCCTCATGGTCTCTTCCCGATGCACCTTCCCCAGGTGGTCTTCTAAGAACACAGCTCAGTGAACCATGCTTCCTATAGAGTCTTCTTCCTGCTCATGCAATGGGGAGGTGCCTGTAAAATACCGTGAGCCAATTCACCCACCTTCAACACGTGATTCATCAGTAGGAAGTAATTTCTCTCATCTGTTATGCTATTGAGAAAGCCTCTGGACTTGACTGTAGATAAAAACCGAAAGCCCTCAGGAGCTACCTCCAGAGAGTTCCCTTTGGAATAATCTTTCTTTTTTTTTTTTTTTTTTTAGAGAGAGTGAGAGAGGAGAGAGAGAATTTTTAATATTTATTTTTTAGTTCTCGGCGGACACAACATCTTTGTTGGTATGTGGTGCTGAGGATCAAACCCAGGCCGCACGCATGCCAGGCGAGTGCGCTACCGCTTGAGCCACATCCCCAGCCCTGGAATAATCTTTTGAATGCTTGCTGATCTCCTCCAGGTGACCACTGGACCTTCATATGAGCTAAGAGATGGAAATGCTCGGGACTGTCACTGGCCGACAGGAAGAGCTCAGTACATGTTGAGTAGTACTCATACCAGAAGCCAGAAGCTCATGCCTGCTCCTTCTCCCACGAGGGAATTGCCATTGCCGGCCTGTGTTCCCAGCCTTAGGATCACGGATGCTGGAAAAAGACACGAGACTCCTGGGTCAAAAATGAAGCGTTCCTTGCTCACAGTCCAGCAGGTATCAGGAGCTCCAAGCAGACCTGCCTAACTGTAGGTAGACAATACCTTTATTTCATTGGACTAAAAACAAACCAACCTACTTTGGTTTGCAGTGGTCCAGAGGAAAATAATCTCCTCCAAGGCTGTTTGCTAGCACCCATCCCGGGAAAGACAGTCAGCAACAGGGGTGCCAGTGACCAATGGGGAGTTAGACATTTCTTCCTGCCTCCTCTCAGACTTAACAGTTCAACTATGTGCATCATCCTGCCCTCAAAATAATTCCTCTTAACTCTCATGCTTCTCTTCACCAGCCTACAAACCCCAGTTCATCTCCTCTCTTCCCTTCCCACCATCTCCACCTGCCAGACCATTGCTACCTGTATCTTGAAAGGTTCTGCACGCTCCTCATGATCTCTCCCCATGGTCTCTTCCTGATCCACCCTCCCCAGGCTATCTTCTAAGAACACAGCTCAGACTGCTGTGCCCCAATCAAAAACTGCCCATCCACTAAACCCTAACTCCTGTAAGACACTGTATTTCTTATTAAATAATGAATGTCTTGAAGAGAGGGAAACTGGGTCTTACTCTTTCTCTCTCTCTCTTTAACACTTAATGATAAATATGCATAGATTAAATTGCATAAGGGATTTTTTTTAGCTGTCCTGTTGTTAAATATAAAAGACAGTAAGTGTCCACCAAACTTAGGATAAGTTAGAAGGGGAGAGAAACAAGCAGGAATAAGCCTTTCCACAGCAAACTTCCCTTTTCATAGCATTTTGTTTCATTCAGGAGGCAGGTGTTTGCACTTTGGGGTCTCAATTTGTTTTTCAGATAGATACGGAAAATTTTGCTCAAGCAAAATCTTAGACACCCAAAATGCAGGACACTACAAACAAAAGTCCTTAGATTGCAAGTCCCTCAGGAGGTTACATTGCAAGGAACTCTGGACTCCGACTCGGCATGCCCTTCCTGTGGCTTCTGGTGAGGGGAGAGGGGCTGCCCCGAAATACTCTTAGGACCAAAGAACTGAAACCCTGCACTCAAAGAAAAGGTGTCTCCAAAGTGAGATGACTGATCCTGTGCTCAGCTTGGTCTGCTGGCGTGCTGTGCTTTCAGGGCTGAGATTTTAATTCAGGTCCAGTCTTTTTTAAATGCAAGACATATGGAGAAGTACAAGGGGAATCTCACCATTCCTTTTTAAGTAATCTTCGCCAGCTACAACAGATGACCCCACGACCCCTGCTGATCCCGTTACCCAAGGTCAGCTCACACATCATTAGAAAGAGTCCCTTCAAGTCACAGGCGCTTTCCTCTGAAGACCCCATGTTCTCTCCCAGTTAGCACCATGTGTGGTTCAGGATCCCCTGGGCTTACTGGAATTTCTCCAAAGCATCTGATTCCTCAGGAGTGATTTTTTAAAGAGTCGAATTTTAAATAACAGCTTCAGGAGACCATGGCTTGCATCAGGCTCTCCTCCCCCGGCCCCACCCTGGAGCAGGCGTCAGCTCCCATCGGAGGAAAGACAACCAGCTCAGCCCCTGCCCACCCTCCTCACCCACATCAAAGCCAAGGAACAAGAGGCTGGGTCACTGAAGCAGGGCCGTGCTGGAGCTGGCTCTCAAGGGCTCAAGACAACACGTTCCTCAGACCCCTTCCCCACCGTGTTCAGCGACATCACTTTCATAGCCTGCAGTTAGCTCTAACGGGAGTGTTTACACCCTGGAAATTGGCAGCCGCCCTCAGTCCTGCTTCTCCCGCTCCATCCCCAGAGCCCCTTGTTAGCACTTAGCAGCACACCACTGTCTACCTGGCAACTAGCTGTAGCTCTTAGCTCTCGTGCTTCATCAACACTGATAAACAGAAACTCAAACAGCCCATAATCTTTGCTTTGCTGCAGTTATAGTGAAACTTCCACGAGTCCCAACAAGTTAAAGAAGCATCATCTCTCCTGCTGCCCTCTAGAACTGTCTCTCATTTCACCCATTAGGGCACTTCCTCAGGCTTTCCCCTCAAAATGTGCAATAAAACAAACTAGACTTTATTGCTGCCTCTCTCCAGGCCCTCTTGAAATTACATTTTCCAGTCTACAGCCCTCTCCTCCGCCCTGAGGAAGCCCAGAGAGGAGTGTCAGGTTTGATCGGGTTTCACTGGGTGTTTGCGTTTGCAGCCGTGCGTGGACTCACACTCAGGAACGACTTTGCTGTAGTCTCTTAAAAACCTCCAAACTTTTCTGAGGGGTTGCGAGTCCCTCAGGAGGTCACATTGCTCCATGAATTCCCAGCCTCTGTGATCCACTTTGTGCAAATCAAGAACACTGGGCGAGCTGGAGTGTGTACCTAAGCTCACAGTCCATACCTGGGCCTTCCTACGGCAGATCCATGGGCATTTTGCCACGGCTGGCCTGCAGGAGGAGAGCCAGAGAGAGGCCACTGTCTCCTGAATTTAAAATTCTACTGTTTTAAAATGATTCCTGAGTCTGTTGATCCACTTTGCATCACTGTAACTAAAATATGTTTTGGGCTTCTGGCTTCAGAGTTTCAGTCCATGGTTAACCGACTCGGTTGCTCTGGGCCTGACATGAGGCCGGGCATCACGGCCAAAGGTCACAGCAGAAGAAAGCTGCTCACTGCATGGAAGCCAAGAAGCAGAGAGAGAGAGCAAAAGGAAGGGGCTTCAGAGAAGATGAACCCTGCCAGGCAGGCCCCCCGCCACCCACCTCCTCCAGCCATGCCCCATCTGCCTACAGCCACCACCCCGTTCATCCATTCAAGCTAGGATGGACTGACCAGGTTACAGCTCACCTCAGCATATTCCTGCACTAACAAGAGCTTTGGGGGGACAGCTCATATCTAAATCATAACACTGAAGAATCGAGTGCTTGGGAGAAATTCACACCTATTATTCCAGAGACTTGAGAAGCTAAGGAAGAGGATTGCAAATTCAAGGCCAAATTGAGCAGCAGCGGCACGCCTAGACAAGAAGTAGGAACTCGGGTCTCGGGTGCTGAGTCGAGTGTCCTTGACATCCTCCTCATGCCTCGAAATACCAGAGACCTCGGGGCCCTCTGCCAGTGAACATGCACCCCGCAGTCTGTTGGGAAACCATTCTAATCTATAACTTGCACTTTCTAGAAACAGGATGTTCCTTTTGACTGTTGAAACCCTGATGTTAGCCTTCCACGGAGCTGTGAAGAAGACAAGTGGTATCTGCCACTCTTTCCCAGATTCCCTCCGGCTCTCCTTTCTGCCCACTGCCACCCACTCCCACAGAGTCTGCCCTAGTGTTGTCTGATCCTTCCACAGGCAATAGCCCAGGAGTGCATAAACACATGCACTTAAGTAGAAACTCCTGGTGACCAGAGACCCTTCACAGCCCTGGAAAGGACCTTGGCAGGTCGACTCTCGTCACTGGACAGGCAGGTGGGATGACAGGCAGATGGGAGAAAGATTTTGGGCACCTCTCTATACCTAAACTGTGCCCAAAAAGTAATCAGCAGCTTCAGCCCATGAGAGACCCTCTCCCAGTGGAAGATGCCACAGGGTGAGAACTCTTTAAATCCTAGCTGGGAGGCAACGGAGTGTGTCTCAGCTTATCAGAGCCACCATCCCAGTATACTTTGAGGTCAAAAGGAAACCCTACCTGTTTCCAACAGTAGGTTTAGTTGAAGCCATCTGTGACCTCATTTCCAACCAGTAGTTAGAAGTGGAAGTTACCAGAATGGAGAGACGGTGACGGTGGCAGGGGCACGTGTGTACACACATGTGCATGTGTGAGCAGGCCTGGGGATGTGCTTGGGCACTCGGGGAGGGAGCTGTGCAGGGGCTGAGCTGACGGGTGGATGGAAAGAGACAAAGAAGGTCACTCGCTCCCCAGTGAATCATCAGAAGTTGCTCCAACTGCGTCACCAACTGAAAGAGGTTAGAAACCTCTAATTCAGTGAAAGCCACAGCGAGATGATCCTCAGCCCTGCTGGAAACCAGCTTTTCAGTAAAACCTTGTGTATTCATGTGTCTCTGAACAGTATCCAGGCCCATTTTTTCCATTCAAAGAATTTTCAAATCCATTTCCTTTTGCAAACACCATTTAAAATGGGCGCATCGTGTGCATACTCTGTGGTATAGGGTCTGGCAGCACAGTTTCGGATTGTTTGTGTGTGTGTGTGTGTGTGTGTGTGTGTGTGTGTGTGTTTTAAATCAGGATGCTTGGCCTTTTCTATACTTGAAGCAACCTTTTACGGGCATAAGTACACAAGCCAAGTCCCAATTTGGCAGCCCTGAGGAGCAGCTTAGCACCATCATGTACCCACCCAGCTGAATTTTGCACCACCCCAAAAAAATAAATAAATAAATAAAAAAGCTCCATAGCTCAGCATTGAAAGCAGGAATTTTCTGACCCACGCTGTAACCTCAGAACCACAGTGCCAAGTAGACAGGGAGAGATCAGATATGGAAACTTGGTTGATCATCCTCAGTTGTTAAAAAAATTAGAGTTCTGATGGCCAAGGGAACAATCCAGGCCGGCCCTAAATACCAGTTGCTGCTGAGATGATTACGAAGAGCTTAGGTAAGCACAGAGTTCCAGGTTTTAACAGCTTTGGCCCGGGAATGTGGAGATCTGCCCGTCATGGTTGTGTCTAGAGTCACTGTGTGTTAGAGCTCAGAGGGATTTCTAAAACCCTGTGGACCACAGCAGTTGTGGCTGGGAGAGAAGGGGACGGCCAGGAGGGGAACCAAGGAGCACTGGGTGCTGGCACCACTCCATTTCCACTTCTTGACTTGGGTGGCATTGACACCCCCACCAACCCTAGTGTTGGCTTTGTGGAAATTCACATGTTCTGTGCATGTGTGTTCGTTACTTTTTAAATATTCTTAAAGAATTATTTAGTCCCAACCTTTCTGCTATGAACCCAGTTGTGCTCCTCCTGAAATTCATAAGCAGAAGCCCTAATCACCACTGGGATGCACCTGGAGAGCAGGCCTCGTGTTAGTCCATCTTGGCTCCTGTGACCAGACACCTCAGGCAGGAATGCATCGCCCACGGTTCTGGGAGCCTGAGGTCCAGGGTTGAGTGACTGATGAGGGCTCACTCTGCTTCAGGGACAGCACCTTTCTTCGGCAGCCTCATGTGTGGCAGGGGCAAACAGTTCCCTCTGCGGATGAGGATGGAGTCCCATCCATGAAGGCTCTTCTGTCCTCGTGACCTAATTCATTAGCTCCTAGAGACCCACCTCTTAATTCTATTCCACTGGGGGTTTGGTTTCAAGATATGGGATGTGGGGAAATACAACCATGCAGGCCACAGAAGGCCTTTATCGGGCATTTTAAGGTTGAATGAGGGCAGAGCCCTGATCCAGAGGGAATGTTCTCCCTCTCTGCACATGCTCAGAGGAAAGTCACAAGGACACAGCAGCCATGCATGAGCCCAGAGCACAGCCCTTAGCAGCAACAAACCCAGCCAGCGCCTTAACGTCAGGCTTTCCAGCACTTTGAGAGCATAAATGATTATTGTTTAAGTTGCCCAGAATGTGTTGTCATGGCAACCTGAGCAGCCACCTTCACCTTCTAGGAGGGCAAACAAACCAAGACACACACACCAAGTTATAGGAGCAGACAGAGGATTCTCCTTATCAGTTGAGTTCTCTATCCAACATGTTTTCATGATTCATTCTGGCCTCTGTATTTTGTGGATTGGCTGCATGTTTCCAAGTGGATTGGAAATCATCACTAAGGATGATGCCTTAAGCCTCCTGTCACTCACACACACTCACACACATACACACACACACACACACACACACGCACACACGCACAGGGCTGAAATCATGGTAGATGCTGGCCTATAAACCAGGCTTACCATCCTCTGTTCACACTGACTAACTACAGAGCCACCCTGTTCCAGGGAAGCCCTCCCCTGCTCTCCATGTCACCCTCTTCTTGTTTTCACTCTCTGGTCTCCTTCCTTAAACAGCTGCTGGTGGCTCCTTTGGCTTGGGGACAACAGGTGCTTGCTTTGTTCCATTCTCCACCAGCTCTCCTGGGTGCCCTGGCCCAGGAGAGCTGGGCTCTCACTGGTCCAGGACCTCCAAGCCCAGCAGAGACCATCCACTCCCAGGAGTGGGGGGTGGGGAGGGTAAAGGGAGGGCAGCAGGGGATTCAGTTCAACAACAGACCCATCACTGAGCTGCCTCTGAAGCTAAGCCAAACTGGACAACATCAAGGCTAATTGAGTGAAATGACCAAGACGCTGGACCACTGGGAAATCTGAGCTCTTCCAGCGACAAGAAGGACCCAGCTCAGACTGCTTAAGGAAGCAAGAAAAAAATGATGATGGGAATGGAGAGGAGGTAACTGACCCAGAGAACCTCCAGGAGGAGCGAGCTGCAGGCACCATTGGCTAAGGGCAGGAGAGGAGGTCAAACAGGAGGAACAGTCCCAAGACTCAGGACCCACCATCCCCACCTACGTTGACTTCATCCCTGATTCCTCTCTTCAGGGGGATTGGGCTGGAGGAACTTAGAGGTCTGCCCATCCCTTGGAGTCTTCTTAACCCATCTAATATTATAATATAGTGAAACAATTAGCAACCACAAAGATGTGCATTCCTAGAAAGCTTTGCCCCGTATAGACAGCCTTGTGCCCCAGAAAGGCTCGACTCCTGCAGCATGAAGAGCGACCTAGTTATGTACAATGCAGAAGGAAGCTAGTTCTCTGACACTTGGGATTTTGCCAGGTAAATAGTCTCATATGAACCCACTGATTAGACTTTTGTGTATTCGTGCTTTTATAAACAGGTGACCTGGGCTAGGAAGGTCACTGGGCTGCCAGGAGTTCTTAACAGAATTTAAATGTTGGCCTTTCACACTGGCCTCTGCAGGCATATTCAGGGAAGCGGCTCTAGCCCCTTGAAATGTCAGGATGATAGAATCCAGGAATTCACATCTGACCTCCACAGAGCTAAAGACCAAGGGCCCGATTTTGGCCTGGGTTCCAAGAGTGCAATTCAGCTTCCACATTAACATTCTAATTGCTGCTTCCAGTTTCTGTTTTCCTAGCAATGAAATCCACAAACCTTCCATATCTGAACCTTTGCCCAGGCCAGGGAGCTGAGCCTTCACATTGAACTTTATCTTGCGAGAGTTAACAAGTTGGAATCCAAATACAGCAGTCTTATATACCTATCAAGATTTATTATCTATTTATGTCCACGTTTGCACCAACAGAGGTTTAACAGCCTCTGTTTTACCAGAAACCACGCAGACCCAGATACTGTGGTTTTGACAATGTTGATATTGAAAAGAAATGTGTTATTTTTCCAGCATTGCTCTGGAACAAAGTGACCACATGTGAATGTGTTTCTTATAAGTTTAGAGATTACTAAGGATAAAAAGGGGTCTCATCCAGCCCCTAACCCCCACTGACCACAGAGGAAGACAGTCCAATGTCACATCTTGTTAACAGCAAAGGCAGCCAGACCTTTGCTCCAGAGCACCTTGCACCACGTGGTACTGTCCACTCACCTAGCACAGGAAATGCAGGGAAGGAGGTGTCGGGGGGTGGGGGGGGGGGGTATGCTGCACAAAAGCAGCCAAACTCCCAGCTCTGAGGAGGCAGGGCAGGATCATGGAGTTTTGCTTCCGACCATGTCCACACCCTGCTCCTCATCTGAGCACTTGGCAGCCTCACAGGGCACATCAGCAGCTCTATCCAGAAGCACTGTTCAGCATCCTGCAGATGGCCCTGCCTGGGAGCCAACTCTAGCATGATGGATTGGCACCCAGTATCCATGGGCGCCCAATACCCATTCTATCTTCCTTCTTGCATGCCTACTTGAAAGGCAGAGCTAAAAAGCTAAAAACTATACATCCCAGAACCCCCTGCAACTAAGATTCTGGAAGTGACTTAGTGTCAGCCAATCAGATGCGAGCATGCATCAGTAGAAGGTGGAAGCTCTTCTCTTGAGTCCCCTACGAGTCCGCTTGGCCTTGGGCCCAGGAAGCTTCTTTCTCTACAGCAGTGCTAGTGTCTCTGGCTTATGATTGCCAGCAAGCAGGGGGCATCCGTTTTGCTGGTGGCAGATATGGCATTGTTCCAGGGCTGGTGGGGGCAATGGTGGCCTTCTGCTTAGGGTGACTTCTGAACTGCAGGAGTCGATAGTTTCTTTTTCATAGAAAAGCCCACATCTTCCTTTGTGCCAATTCTGCACTCAAGATTTGAGGCTATTTTCTCAAATGATCAACTTAGAATCTGTTTCTTCAGCCTTCTTGACAATATTTTAAGTCATTTAACCTCATGAGGGTGGGTATAAATCAATAAAACTCTATTTGCTTAAATGAATGTGAGTAATTCTGATCTCTCTGAATGAAGCTTAAGTGATATTTTAGAGAGAATACCCAGGCTAGAGTAACCTACATTTATTGAGTACTCACCATGTGGCAGGAATTTAAATTGAAATCTATTTAACTCCTTCACTTTCTCCATTGGGGAAAAAAAAATCGAAGAATTGAATAATCCTCCCAGGTCCCACAGCGTGAGCAGGAGGAGGGAGATGTACCCTGATGCTCAACGAGGTTTCAGGAACATCATTTAATTCTCCAAAGTGATAGAGTGCAGGAACTCAGAGCAAACCGCCTGGTCTCACAATCCCTGCTCTGCTGCTTAGTAGCAAACAGCTTAATATCTATGTGCTTTGGCTTCCTTGCCTGCCAGGTGGGGACAAAAGAGTCCATACAATGTAGGATTGCTATAAAGGTAAAATAAGCCAGCACAGGCAATGCCAGAGTGTAGCAAATACAAGAGAACCATCAGATGCCGTCAATTTTCTTCCCATCCACAGGAGAAAACCGGATCTTTTTCTTCTCCCACTCTCAGCAGAAGTGAGCATAAGGTCATCAATGAACTCTTCTAGACACCTTCCAGAATATGATGTCAGACTACCCAATACCTTGTATTCAGATATCAGCTGCAGCAGGAAGTACAGGGTGGCTTTAAGATCCTCAGTTTGGAGTCTCGGGCCCTGGATGGGACTCCCAGTTCTGTATCTTTCTAGCTTGGGGAACTGGACCCTAGCTGAGCCTCTGTAAATCTTTGAGTCTTTGTTTCAGTATTTGTAGAATTTCACACTCTCATCCAGCTACAGGTTGGTGTCCGATTAACTGAGAAGGGAAGGCCTGCACCGCTCCCGGCAGGGCCTCCTGTTCGTCTGGATAGACAGGTGAGCAGGCACCGGAGCCAGCAAGGAGGACACCATCCTTGACACCAGGGCAGAGTCACTTCCGGGCAGGGATCCTGGATGCAAAGCGGCAAACTGGCCCCCGCAACCTAATCGCTCTTCCCTCTGCCCAGAAGTGGCACACCACATGGTGTCTTCTGAATCTGGACAGTCATGAAATGTACTTAAAGGATGCAGGCTCTTTGACCTCAGAGGGACAAACAATGAGTGAGAGAGCCCTCGGCCTTCAGAACTAAGAATCACTTAGGTGGATGAAAGGAAGCATCTTTCTTCCGAAAAACAAAGACCTTTTGGTCTTTCATAAAGAAAAATTTCCGGTAGTGATTTTGTGGCCCTCGTCAGAATGAGCTGCCCCAGCCGATAACCAACAGCCCTGGCAGCGCGATGCCCATTTGGCTGGCTGAGGCCTAGGCCACTCTGGGCAGAGGTCACACAGGAGGTACACATGCAAAACAGAGGACAGAGCACAATGCAGGGTTGAACATAGAGTATCCCCCAAGATTTCAATCCCTTTCTGGTGGGAGCTGGGGAGTCTGGAGATTCCCCACAGCTACTGGGAACCTGGCTGAGCAGTTACTCTCAGAGAAATTACACTTGGGGTTCACTGGTTGCTCCCCGACCACAATTTACCTAAACAAGAGTGAGCTCCCACCTGTCCCATTTTGCTCTGGTGACCTGATCTGAAATCTCACCCTCCCACAGCCTCCTGGGAAATGGAGCCTGGTCCTTCCTCCCCACCCACAGATTTCTCAGGAACCTCCTTAACACTCAAGATGTGCCAGCTGCCATTCCTCCAGGCTCGGGTAAATGACCCCATCGATCCTTCATCGCTGCTTGCTTCTGTGACAAACAGCCATGTGGTCACTCCGCCACTCCTCCTCTCCCACCCCCCCCCCCGCACCCCCCATCACCTGGGAGAAGCTTTGTGTGTGCGGGCAACCCTGGCACACCTATCTTCTCAAGCCCTGGACCACCGCTTCCCCCGACCTCGCTGTCCACTCCCATCCAGCAGCCCCAGGCCTTCACCTTGTGTGGCAGATCCAGACATGGCCCTTTCCAAACACAGCCGCTCTTCCTTCCAGCCCTGCCCTCCCCGTGACTCCCGATCCTCCATCATTCATCCTATTTTCCATTCACTCTCCCCTTCCGCCTCCTCTCTACTAGCCTCCACATTCAACTCAGTTTCCATGTTTTCCACATTCTTTTCCTACCAGCATTCTAAAGCCCAGTCCATCATCTATCCATCATTGTCATGGGGTGGGATTTAAATGCCAAGCCCACCTGATATCCTCTCTCCACCATGCACACCTAGGACACCGGTCAGGCTGGAGTGAGAGTCACAGAAGGATCCAGCCAGCCTGCCGTCTCCTTCACCACCACCATCTGGGCCTTTCTCTGCCTGGCAACTCTCCTCGAGGGGGGTCAGCCTTCCAATCTCTACAGTAATTATTTCCAACTCACATTGTTGTGCCTCAGATCCACTGGCTTTCCACCCTCCTGGCTCTCAGCAGGAGACGGAGAAACAAAAGACCTTAGTTAGAATAGAGTATTCTCATCCAAATCTCCAAAGCTGCCTGTCCAATTGGGGATGTCCCCCTCCTCCGGTTCAAGATGAACCTCTCCCCATAAGTTCTAGATTCCAATTCCCTCCCCCACTCAAAGTCCCATGCGGTGGGCTCCTCCAGCACCTGTGTCCTGCCCCACACCCTCAGCCTCTTTCTCTAATGACTCTTTTCAACTAGCATATAAGTTTCTGAGGTCTCTTACATCTTAATGAGCTCTTCACTCAACCTCTTGCCACCACCAGCCACCACCATTTTGATAGCCCCCCTTCACAACCAGACTCCTTTTTTAAAAAAATTTTTGGGGGGTGGTGCTGGGGATTGAGCCCAGGGCCTGTGCATGCAAGGCAAGCACTTTATCAACTGAGCTATATCCCGAGCCCCACAACCGGAACCACGTTTACCAGTTCCCATCCCTGACCATCTGAACCACAGTCATCTAGGGCATTTTATGTATATATGTGTATACATATTATATATGATTCCACCGAGTGAAATTTCTAGTAAAGGCAACACTGTAGAAACAGGAAGGAGATCATCGGCTGTCAGGGGTTGGAGCAGGTGAGCAGGACTGACTGCAAGTGGCACAGGAAAACTTTTTGGAGTGACAGAAATGTTCTGAATCTGGATTGCAACTACATAGATTTGCAAACACTCAAGTAACTGAATGCTTAAAGGTGAATTCTATGATGTGGAAATAACGTCTGTAAAGTTATGTGTGTGTGTGCATATGTGTGTATGTGTGTGTATATATACACCTATACAATTATACACCTCTACACACACGGTTTTTTAAGTCAGGGAGCAGAGGGAAAAGGAATCTCCAAAGAGGACCAGATGGAGCATAAATAAGGAATTCTGAATGGAAACAGCGTGAGTCTTGCCCTTCATACAAGATGAAGATTCCCAGGTTGGGAGAAAGGGAGTCAGGGAGTTAACATAGACAACTCTGAGTTCCTAACAAGGGATCCCAACTTCACACACACACACACACACACACACACACACACACACACACCCTAAGAACTGAGTGTGGAGGAAAGACGAGAAAATCAGGAATGAGTGTTGGAACGTGGAGTCGAACACTGATGGGCCATACCCAGGGTGGAGCCCCAAGAATGTGGCTGGACTCCAGCCCAAACAGTGCTCCCCTGTGATCTAGGCATACAGAGCCTGAGTCCCTCAGAAGGTCCCTGTGCCCCACAGCCTAGTGTGTGAGCAGCAGATGGGTCACGGCACCCTGGCATGGCACAGAGAGCCACCACACCTGGGGGACCATCCCACCTGGGGAGGTGTATTACAGAAGGGAACCAGGACACCAACTCAGCAGCACCCTTCATGCCCATAAGGGGCAGCGCACTGCCCTGCAGATGTCAGCATGAGTGGGTGGCTGTTAAGGGCCTGGACCCGTAACCCTGGCAGCTCAAAAGCCTCTGGAAAAGAGAAGAGCTTCTCTCAGTTTATGAGGTTAGAGTTTTGCTCTTCTGGGATTCAAAATAGACATGGAGTTGAGAACTTAGCTAAATAAAGGAATTCACCCTTGGCCACTGGGTTGATGAGCTGCTACCAGGAGGACGGAGGCCTCTCTCTGAGGGAGGCAAAGGGCAAAGGGTCCCAGATGAGACTGCCATAGCCTGGGCCTCCCAAATCACCCCAAACCAGCAGCTTTGTTTTTTGTAGCTTAGCAAAGAGAAATCCCATAGAGTTTTAAACAACAGGGAGGGATGGGTGTTCCCCTGTCACAGCTAGTTAGGCTGCTTACTAATTGGGGATCAGAGAAGCAAATGGCTGGGAGAGAGGAGAGGTGCCTGGGAGCCCCAAGACCAACCCTGAGAAAGTGGAGCCCGAGGGGCGTGGAGGGAGTGGGCCTCCCGTCTGCCCTGGTCTCAACCATAGAGGCAAGAGCCTCACCTCTCCCAGGACCCTCGGCCAAGAGCGAGCCCATCCTCTAAGCCACAGCCAGTCTGAGAACACTGCCACACAGAGGGAGGGCAAGAGCACCTGTCACAAAAGCCAGAGCCTAACCCAACCATCGCCAGCTTCAACGCCCCACACAGGTGAGACCTGGTGACTCACTGTGCAACAAGAGGGGTAGGAACTAGCTAGGGCAGGAGAACTGGGTTTGGGTCATGTGACGCTGAGCAAGTGACTCCACCTGGCAGCCTCACTTTCCTTTTGGACCTTGGCTGGCTGAAGAAGGCAGGGAGATGGCAGCAAGGCTCGTTGTGGTCCCTTAAAGCTGAAGCCCTGGGGACATTTCGACATGTCAACTCAGCCCTCAGTCCACACGGGAAGAGGGGTTCATGTGGACACACAAACTTCCTCCCTTGTCCCAAATTCAGGCCCATGCTTGGAGCTTCTGGGCACCAGGAAGGTGCTCCCTTCTGCCACCCCAGCCACCCAAGAGTTGCAATTGCTTTTTTCTTCCTGTTCTACCCTTTGTTATCAAACAAGTATGCTGGCACGGCAAACAGGAGATATCTTTCCTCAGAAGTTGCATCGATCAAAAGGTTTACTTCTCTCTTTTTCGAGAGAGAGAATGCAGAGATGAGAAACAGCCCTTGGAAATGAACACTTCACCAAAACAAGGCAAAACCCAATTGTCTGCCTCTAGCAAATGAAAATGATTCCCCCAGCAAATAATTTCCTTTTCTATTTGAGACAGCATCAAAACAACACTGAAGAGACACCAGGGCCTCCGTGGGCGAGTCCTTAGCATTACTTATAGAGCCTGAGTGCCTGCTTCCTCCCTTGTGATCTAAAAAGTCAATAAGGAATCAAGGGCTGCGCTACAAGCCTTCCTTGGCAAGCAGACACGTATTAGAGAGGCTTATCGCGGGGAGCCGGGCCCTGAACCCAGTCCTCCTTCTGACCACAAACCCCAACACTGCAGGTCACATTTCTGGGCACTTCCTTTTCCTCCTTCCCTAAGTGTTTTTCTTTTTCCTTTCTTTCTTTCTTTCTTTTTTTTTTAATAATAAATCTGTGCTATCCCACTTGGAATTCTTGCTGCAACTTTGGTTTGGAACTTTTGTCTAATTTTCAAACAGCAACTGTAACAGCAATTCACACCAGCTCGGGCTCCTCTTTTGGCAAGACAGCATCATAATTCCATCCAATTGACTCAGTCTGCTGAAGTTGATATTCTGAAATGGTCTAACACCCACTTTATTAACATGAAGGCTAATTTCTTTAGAAGGGAGCTTAAAGCAGTCAGGACTCTGATTCTGGGGTTAATTGGTCTGTTTGCCACTGTTTGTCAGAACTGTCTTTAAAGAAGATCTTCAAAGACTTGCTCTGATACTGGCTCCAGCATTGTCTGAAATGCCTCAGATGTCTTTATCAAGGCCAAAATGCAGCGAGTGAAAGGGCTTTTTGCTTAATTATTTCTGAAAACCAAAAAGGGGAATCCATGTAGACAGATAATGAGAACTGACAGTGAAATTAACATGCACGCTCGGGCCAGGCGAGCTGCTCTTCCAGCGAGAGCAGCACGCGGGCCAGGCGACTTTCTCGCCCACCGCATGGCACTGGGTGAACCCCCACCCTGAGCTTCACTTTGCCTCCTCCTGAAAATTTCCACCTTCCAAAGGGGCTGATTGGGTTGTGCCTGTTGCTTAGCAACCCACAGGCCAATAAGGTTTGACTTTTAAAATGTCAACATCTGCACAGCCTTCAAAGTAGAAGTTTCAATTCAAAAACTTACCTCTGGAGACAGGGAAGAAAATATAATTTGAAAAAATAAAGCAAAATTCTATTTTCTTATAGAATTCCTCCCGCCCCCTGCCCTGAGCAATTCGTGGGCTTTGTGGCAGCTTTTACCTTTGCATTTCCTCTTTTCTTTTGGGGGGTTGGTATGAGCTGGAAGGGGAAACAAGCCAGCATTTCTTCAGGTGTCCAGCAGAAAGGTAAAATGGAAATGCATTACATTTTCTATGTGATTAGGAATTCTTCAGAGCAGAGGAAGTTATTTTGACTTTAGCTTAATTGAAAAGTGTAGTCATTGCGGATCTGAGTTTCCACCCCGGTCGGATGTGCAGACAACCGTGTTGGGCTGGGGCATTTGCTCCACACCAAGATATTATTTGCTGCATCCAGAGAACACAGGGCTAATTCCTGCCTCTCCCGTCCCTCAAATAACTGAACTAAAACCCAAAACAAAATCAGAGAAACCAACCAGCCAAGCAGCTCCCTCTAACCCAAGGCCTAGTTAAGAGCTGGCCTCCTGCTCTCCAACTGAGCTCATCTCCTGAGGCCCTCCTCTCCGTCTTTATGAAACACAGGCTGCTTGGTGCTGTGTTTGGCTTGGCCGTCCTTGGAAATTGTAACTTCCAGTTCTTCACACTGCTTAAGCACCCAGGTGTCAATATGTTTGCATGTTGTTTGGGTAAAAAAAAAATGCAACAGAAATCCCCACAGGGAAAACCCGATTTGGAAAGCATCCGGGCAACTCCAGAACAACACCTTTCTTTTTAAAAATCCAAATGGCCTTGCAAACTGATGCTATCGGTCAACCTGCCTCTGCTGGAGTGAATGCTTTGCCTTCACTCCTCCCGATCTAGAGAGGTCAAATTACCTGCTGGAAAGCAAAGGAAACCCTAAATCATTTGGTACAAGAAAAACCAGCCAGGAGAACTTGGGCAGGGAGGGGACCTAGGACCTCTGTCTCAGGGCAGGGTCCTCTCTCCTGGATGCCTCCCAAGGGCTTTAACCAGGAGAAAGTTCTGCAGGCAGGAAAAAAAGTGCTGGCTTCTATAAAACAAAAACACATACATATTTTGCCGCCTTTCAACATAACACCCAACCCCTTGTGAGGTTTTGGGCCATTCATTTTTTTTTTTTTTTTTTTGCCCAGAGCAGAGATCTGATTACTGTTATCTCTGCTTGCATAACTACAAATGTTATCATTACTTCTCCACTGATATGGCTCTGTTTTACAAACACAATGGAAGGCTGTATGTACACTTGCCCTCTCACCAGAAGGGCTGGCTTAAAAGAAAAAAAAAAAAGGGGGGGGGAGAAGAAAAAGAAAAGGAGGGGTGGTGACCGAGGCGGGCAGGCCTGTTGAATGAGCCTTTCAGAAAGAATTATGTGATAGGTTTTGTGTGTGTGCGTTTTTTAAACGCTGCTGCCAAAGCTAAGTATTGAAAAGCATGCTATGGGCATCATGTCAGAAGCACAATGATTTATTTTGCTGGTTCATTTTCAAACAAGAGCGTTCTCCTTTTTCCCTGAAATGTGTTTTGGGCCCAAATCTTCCAAATGTGAGGAACAGAAGTTATGCAGAGAGCCGGGTCTGATTCAAGATAAACAAGAATCCGATTATAAATACGACAGTGGCATATCCCTGGCCTCCAAAGAGCCTCATCTGTTTGCCCAGACTGTAGGCACTTTCTCCATCCAAAAATGCACAAGGTGGAGGCAGCGTCCCTGGGCCCCCTGCCCTACTTCCCCACCACAGACAGGGCAGGGGGAGGGTTGGTCATAGAGCCCCTCTAAGCTAGAACTTGCACATGCGCACAGGTTGAAGGCAGGAGTACAAAAATGTAACTTCTGTCATGTCCTGGTCCCACGAAACTGCGAAGCTGAGGCTGCTCTCTCTCCCCCTCACTCTTCCCCGGATGGCAAGGAAGTTCTAGAACCCACCCAGGCCTTGGGAGGGGAAGAAATCCAGGGACACTGGAAGATCTGCTCCTAGAGGTGCTATCACCAACAGTGTCCTTCCCTCTGGCCCTCTGGCCATGCCACCTTTAGCCACTCTGGCATGCAGACCCAGCATGGAGACTAACCTTTGCTTAGTGTCCTCTCTTGTTTGGGCCCCTTCTAGAATTTTTAACTCTTTTTTTCCCTAACAATCAACATTTTTTTGCAATTGAGTTCTAATTCACATGCTGTAAAATTTACCCTTTTAAAGTGCGCGATTCAGTGAGGTTTTTTTTTTTTTAGTATATATTCAAATGTACCCAGTGATCAACATGCATTTCAGAGCACTTCATCAGCCCCAAAGAAACACAACCTGTGCCTCACTTTGAATTCTGTTTTCTAAAGATGGTCCCAAATTGTGCAATCCCCAGCCCCATAAAAATTAAATCCACCCCTGGATTTGGAGACATTCTGCAAAACAACATCAGGCCAGCTTCTCAACATCCCTGCACAGCTGATTCCACTCAGAGCCAGCTTCACCAGGAAGGGGAGACGTGGATGCCCAGGACCATCCCCAGCCTGCTGGAAATTCTGGTTTTGCCAGCCCTTCCCCCAGGGCGTCAGCAGCCCACTGAGTACTGCTCAGGACCCAGCTGGGCCTGATCTCTCTTCCTTCCCCGGGTCCCTCCCCAGTTCTGACAGCCCAAGGGCCAGCAGCTTATCTCCTCATCTATTTCTCCTTTTAAACTTAAAAGGCAAGAATTTGACTCCTTTATTTACTGAATTGTATCATCCCTTCCCTGAGGCTGGAAGAAAAAGAGGCCCCGGCCTCACAGAAGGTCACAGAACAACAGAAAGTAATGGTTAACTCCTCTCATCACCACCCTCAGGCTTTGGAGACCCCAGCGCCCACTCCCAGCAGCTGGCAGGGTGCTGCTCAGAGGACCCCCCAGACAGAACTACCAACTTATACAGGGACCCTCCCTGAAACTGAGGCCCCTCCTCAAGTAAGGAGTAAGGGGATGGCCTTATTGACCATCTTTGAAGTGGGGGAGGGGATGCAGGGTCCCGCCCCCTTGGGACTGCCGGCTGGTGGGTGAGAACACCCTGAGCTATGGTGGCGTGAGTGGAGCCCTGCTTAGGGAACCAGGGCCTAGGGTCCTGGCCTACCACGAATTGTTAATTTGGGATTATGAGTTCATTTTGCATTGTGAACCTCAGTTTACCTCTGCAAGATGCTAAGCTAATTCTAGGATACCGGGTGATAACCCTTGGTGAGACTGCATCTCTCTTGGGGCTATACTTGATTTTTGTTTTTACTTGATTTCACCTCATTAAAAAGATTGAGCAACAGGTAAGATAAGAATCACCCTAGGTCACTCTCCTGGCCCAGTGCGCAGAGATCCCTTCCCAGCCCCAACCAAAATCCTTATGGGTTTGGGCCTTTCGTCAGGTCAGAACTGATCTATTACTTTTTTGTTTGCTGTGAGAAATAGGATATCTGACTTCAAAATCAACAGCCTCAATTATCTGGGAGGTGGGGGTAGGGGAGTAGAAGTGCATCCCTACCTCACACCATAGCACCAAATAATTCCAGCTGAATCCAAGGTTAAACAATGTGTTCAAATCATGAAAATGCAAGAAAAAAAAAGAAAGAAAAATACTATCATGTATTATCGCATCTGAATGGGAAGTCTGAGTAGCTGCTTAACTCAAAAGTCTTAAAAGGTTGAAACACTGTAGATGATTTTTTTTTCTTGTAAAGAAAAAACACTATTAATAAACTAACAGGTAAATGACAAACAGGCATAGACTTCGTGTGCTTCAAAACTATCTCCTACAAAACAAAGTCCAGGGCTGGGGATGCAGCTGAGTGGCTGAGCCCTTGCCTAGAAGTGTAAGGCCCTGGGTTGGAATCCCAGTACATGCAACCCCCTCCAACACACACACACACACACACACACACACACAACCAATAAACTAACAGAAAACATAGGTTAAGGCTATGAAAAGTTCACAGCAATAAAAAGATAAAACATATGTCTTAAAATATATAAAAAGATATAATCCATTGCTGACAATAAGAAATTTCCAAATTAAAACTACCCAGCTGGTTGGCAAATATCTACAAGGGTCAGAAAAAGGGCAGGGAAACACATCCTCATCGGGTACTGGAGAGTAGGCACTCACACTGACCCCGAAATTCCACTGTAGAGAGCCCACACATGCACCGAGATATGTGGGAAACAGTTACATGCAAGAATATTTATTGACTCATTGTTTTTAGTAGTAAAAGGTTGGAAGTAACCCAAATAGTACAGTAGAATAGAAAACTGTTTAAATAAACTCTGGGAATGAATGCTATGCAGAGATTTTTTTTTTTAAATGTGATTGACATGCAAGAGAATTAAGTTGGATCTTTACCTTATGCTACATACGAAAATTACCTCAAAATCACTTAAATATAAGTGCTTAAAACAAGGTCGTGGGGGCTAGGGTTGTGACTCAGTGGCAGAGTGCTCCCCTAGCACATGTGAGGCACTGGGTTTAATTCTCAGCACCACATATAAATAAATAAAATAAGAAGTATTTTTTAAAAAATTAACTTCTTAAAAAAAAAACAATGTTGTGGATATATGCGTGTGTGCATGTGTGTATCTGTGTGTGTGCATGTGTGTGCGTGTGTACGTGTGTCCGTGTGTGTGCATGCGTGCGCATGTGTGTGGTGCTAGGCAGGCCCTCTACAACTGACCACAGTCCCAACCCTGCGGTGTCTCTCTTTTTTTTTTTTTTTAAAGAGAGTGAGAGAGGAGAGAGAGAGAGAGAGAGAGAGAGAGAGAGAGAGAGAGAGAGAGAGAGAATTTTCAATATTTATTTCTAGTTCTCGGCAGACACAACATCTTCGTTGGTATGTGGTGCTGAGGATCGAACCCGGGCCGCACGCATGCCAGGCGAGCGCGCTACCGCTTAAGCCACATCCCCAGGCCCTGCGGTGTCTCTTAAAAGAAAATACAGAGGTACATGTTCGTGAGCTTGGATTTGGCAATGGGTCGCAGCTATGACACTGAGATCACAAGCAACAAAAGAGAAAAATAAATAAGTTGGGCTTCATCAAAATTAAAAATATTTATGTATCAAAGGAGATGATTTAAAAAGTGAAAAGACAGAATGCAGGAAAATACTTGTGAACTATGTACCTGATAAGGGTCTAGTGCTCAGAATACATATAAAGAACTCTTATTAGTCAACAAACACACACCCAAACAATGACCCAATTGAAAAACAAAGAAATCTGAATAGATACTTCTCCAAAATAAAAAAAAGAGAGAGAGAGAGAGAGAGAGAGAGAGAGAGAGAGATAGCCAATAAGCCCAGGAAAAGATGCCGGACATCATAGGTCCTTAGGGAAATGCAAATCAAAATCCTGGGCAGCGACTTAATGGATACAGAGCTTCTTTTTTTTTTTTTTTTTTTTTTTTTGGTGATAAAACATGCAATTAGAGAGCTGTGATGCTCGTAGGATGCGGTGGCTGTAATCTTGGAAGCCACTGAATTCCACACTGTAAAATAGTTAAAATTATGAATATTATATAAGGTAGATTTTACCTCAGTAACAAAAGGAGGAAGTTCTTCACGTACCAATCAGAATAATAGGTTTATTTTATTTTAGTTATACATGGACACAGTGTCTTTATTTTGTTTATTTATTTTATGGGGTGCTGAGGATCGAACCCGTGCCTCACACATTCGAGGCAAGCACTCTGCCACTGAGCCCCAGCCCCAGCCCAAGAATAATAGTTTTTAAGTTAAAAGGAAAAAACAAGTAAGTACACAACTGCAGAACTGTGGACTCACTATCCCACCCTTTCTTAGCACAAGCTTCAATAGGGCTCAGCTCCCCAGGAGGAGCAGCACAGAAACAGACCCGCAGGGAGCCATCTCCAGACTCAGAGGAGGAGCCCGCCCCCCTCCCAGGGGAAGAGGTTGCTGGGCAAGCCCTTGCCACTGGGCCTCTTAGTCACAGGGGCCAGGTCAAGTCGCTCCACAGCTGGCTCTTACACAGGGCCCACAGGTGGACAGCTTCGGATGGAGGCTCAGGCCCTCTAACACAGACAACTTCTTGGGCCCTGTCATATAGTCAGCTGGGCAGAGGGACAAGCAAGCTGACCAGATGGAACCTCAAAGCGCACATTGTCTCCACAACCTAAGCTGGGCCCGCAGGACCCTCCGACAGCCAGTCCCAGCCATTGCTGTTGTTTGGATTCAGAGAGGATGCAGATTCAGGTCTGTTATGGACGACACACATCTGTGTCCAAAAATCATGTGTTGAAGTCCTAATCCCCAGTGGTCTTAGGAGGCATAAAGAGACAAGCAGGGGCCTCCAGGGCACACCTCCCACAACCTAACTTCCTTCCACCAGGCCCCACCCCTTAAAGGGTCCACCACCTCCAAAGGTGCCACAGGCGCAGATCAAGCCTTCAACACGCGAGCCTTACAAAAGCCAGAGCAGCCCAAGATGACTAAGTAAAGAGAGAGAACAAGGATTTACAGTTCTACCTGCCCAGCCCAGGTGCAAATGCCCTGCCCTCGGTTCCCAGGGACCCTGTGCTGCCAGCACTCACCCTTCCAAGTGTCAATTGAGTTTTGGAAGTTAAGCATTGTCCTATAGCAAGACCCAGAAATGCAAGTCAACCGCTTCACCTGTGCTCAGCCGAAAGAAAACAAAACACAAAAAAGTTGTGATCCGTGCCAACACTGCAGGGTAAACTGGCTCCAAAGAACTATTTGAAAGATAGTGCAGTACTCTATTTTATGAGCAATTTCAGGGATTTTCAAGGGTAATTTTGACCATATGTGAGTCTCAATTTACATGATGGCTTTGGACTCTAACACCTGAGGTAAAAATGACTCTGCTATAACAAGAGGGTGCAGCTGACTTCCCTGATTAGGAAAGAGCCAGGTGCAGTGATGTGCGCCTGTAATACCAGCAACTCGGAAAACTGAGGCAGGAGGATTGTAAGTTCGAGGCCAGCCTGGGCAATTTAGAGAGACCCTGCCTCAAAATAAAAGGAGCTGGGACTGTAGCTCAGTGGTAAGGTGCCCCCAGGGACAGGTGAATCACTACTACCCAAAGTTTCCCCAAGCGTCCCATCCCCTGTCTTCCCCTCCCCCAAGTCTACGCCGATAACATTCATTCTGCAGGTGCCCAGGGAAGAGGTCACACCTGTTCCAAGGGTGATGTACATGCAGATCTCCTCCAAATGTAGGATATCTACAGAAAATAAGAAATAGTGTGCTCCGTTTATTGGTGGAGGGAAAGTGAGACTCTGAAAGGCTAAGTATTGATCCCCAGCCAAGTGGCAGAGACAGTGGTAGCCCCAACTTGAGATCCCAGCCCACCTGGGATCCAGTGCTCCACTCTGCCCTCCAGCGCTGGCCAAACCACACTGATCGAATCCACTCACCTGCTTTTTGTTCCCTGTGCTAATTTCTTTCTTCAATTTATAGCCAATTTAGTCTTTCTATGCTGGCAACTTCCTTGCCTGAAAATACCTACTGAGCAGATCTTTAAGACAACTCTAACCCAGAAATGTGCTGCTTTTGACTCGAGCCCACGGGCCCTGGAGACTGGCAGCCGTGCCATCGTGTCATGGACTGTCCTCTCCAGGAGTGGCTTTGCCACTCTACCTAAACCCTTGTCTCTTTCTCACCCTGTGATATTCCAAATACTGCTCCCTTCCAAGACTACCTGGAGCTCTTGTTATTTTCTGTCATTGACTCCGTGCTGGGGTTTCTAATTACCCAATTCAGCTCCTGCACTTCCATTTCTTTTTCTGTCCTTGGAATCTGAAACATCTCCCAACTTACTACCATCTGCTACCTTAATTAATAGGCTGTTTACCTCCCCTGTAAGACCTTGCAGAGATTCTCTTGGACTCCATCCCTAACTCTGTGCACATTGCAAGCTCTCATTAGTCTTGGTTTATAATCCAGCTTTCAATCTATTTGACAGCTCTCATCTCCAAGCCAATTTGAATTACATTTTTCTCATAGGATTTCATAAGGCACAAATACGCTTTATTCAAGCCTGGAACAAATTACATCTACAACATTCCCTCTGTCCACTCCTTTTATAATTTGAAGGGAACCAAAAAAGAAAAAAAAATTAAGAAAAGAACATTAATGTGGTTTGTGAGATGTAAATTCACTGGCTTCTTCCCTGCATGGAAGTCTCTAGTTTGCATGGTCATCTCCAAAGCGCTCTCTCTTCTACACAGCCTGACGTGCCCCCTCCACTCCACCACCCTCATCAGCAGATTGGTATTGTACCCACTGCACTCAAACCCAAATGCATAACTGAAAAAATAAATGAATAGAGTGACTGCTTCTGTAATACAAACTACCAACACCCTTTACAGTCAGAGATGACCGATTAGTTGTTCAAAATGGAAAATAATCCATTATTAGAATTTTTGTTGTGGTAAATGACATGGTCATTGTTGCAAGTGTCCCTTAAAATGCGATCATCCTTTGATAGGAAGAGTAGAAAGAAGGGGAAGAGGGAGGAGGGAAGGACCAGCATTCACCAAACTGTTCCTGAGTATCAGGTCCCAAGTGTGGGGTTGGCTTACTGTGCTTGATTTCAATGACAAGTTTTAAACTCGCCTCATTTGCATTTCCTAAAGATTTTGGTAAAGATGCAGATTTCCAGGTCTCGCTCCTCGATATTCTACGATATTCTACGTTAGGAGTTTGGCTGGGGATCATTACTTGGCCTTTTAGAGTCTCGCTCTCCCTCCACCAGGAGTCTGTGTTCTCCTCAAGTAACTTGATTACTGAGTGAATTTGGGAAGCATCAGATTTTCAAAGCAGCCACGAAATGTCAATTTCAGCCTTTTTTGCTAGCCAATTGTCAGATAAGGAAACTAATGCCCAAACAACTTTAAAAGTTAAAGTTTGCCCAACCTCCTAAGTTGGAAAATCATAAACCCAGCATTAAAGATAGGCCTATAGGCTTCTGGGCCCATGCTCCCGCAGAACCTCCATTGTGATGGGAAACTTTCTTGTACGGTCATTGAGGATACCTCAGTGCAGTTTTTGTGAGATGAATAATTATTCAGCACTGCCAAAAAATGTGTGGTGCACAACAATATTCATAGCAGCACTATGTATAATAGTCAAATGTGGAACGACCCAGGTGTCCATGACGAATGAATAAACAGAATGTGGTACATCCATACAATGGAATATTATCTACCCACAAAAAGGAATTGTGTTCATCAGGTTTTTTTTGTCACTGTGATGAAATGCCTGAGAAAAACAACTTTATAAACTAAAGTTTTAAAAAACTATTTATAAACTTTATAAAACTATTTATAGATCATAGTTTCAGAGGTTTTAGTCCATGGCTCCATTGCTTTTGGCCAGAGGTGAGACAGAACATCATGGCAGAAGGGCATGATACAGGGAAGCAGGAAGAGACAGGAAGGGGCTAGGGTCAAGATACACCTTTCCGGGGCATGATGCAGGGACCTACTTCTTCCAACTAAATCCCATCTCCTACAAGTCTCCACTGATAACCCCATCAAATTATGATTCCATTGATGGATTAGTCCACTGATGAGGCAGAGCCAATGATCCAATCACCCTCCCTAAGGCTCACCTGTAAACACTGCTACACTGGGGACAGTCCTCAATGCATGAGTCTCTGGGGATCATTCCAGGTCCAAATCACAACAGGAAGGAAATTGTTGAGAGCCACAACCAAGTCAAGATGGCGCCCGGCATTTTGCCAGAAGGAGTGGTTGAGGGGTAGCACCAGCAAGCCATTAAGATGATGATAATTAAGTTAAGCTGTGTATAATTATTAAGATAATGACTGATTGCTATAATTGGATGATGCTAAATTGAAACAAGCTGTGTATTCAGTTGTGTATATGGACCTCTGCTGTCCCGCAATAGGGCGGCTCCTGCTACCTTGGGTGCCCGCTACTTTTGAGTTCTCGAGGAGTTCCTGTTGAGTTCCTGTTGAGTTCTCGCTGGGTTCCGGTGGAGTTCCCGTGGAGTTCGTGTGGGTTCTCAAATAAAGTTCGTTCCTGCTTGAATCTACAAGTGGCTCATGACCTCCCGGTTATTTGTGCCCAGCCAGACTGTGACAGGAAATCCTTACATATACTACGATGTGGAGGAACCTTGAACACAGCATGCTAACTGAGTAAGTCAGACACAAAGGACAACACAATGTGATCCCATTTACATGAGATCCCTAAAATCAGCAAATTCATGGAGACAGAAAGGAGAGAGTTAGTTGCCAGGGAATGGTGGGGGGCGGGAGGGGGGCGGAGTGGAGGGTTGTTGTTTAATGGAGACAGAAGCTCATATTTAGGATGAGGAAAAGGTTCTGGAAATTGAGAGTGGTAATAGTGGCACAGCAGTGAGAATATACTTAATACGACTGCATTATACACTTGAAAATGATGAAAACAGCAAATTTTATGTATATATATACATTTAATCACAACTTTTCACATAGCATAAAAAAGGCTTTCGGGAACACTGGGAGACAAAGCCACATACACATGGCCCCTGGGACATGCTCCAAGAGCGAGAGGTGGAATCAACCCCTGAGACTCTCTTGTGCTCTCCCCCACAGTCAATGGGATACGGATTTCTGGTTAATTGAGGGTTCCTGTTGACCGAGGCACCTGTGTGTTCCCGTCTTAGGTCACTTTTCTCAAAGGAGAGGATTTGGCGTGTAGGGAATGAAGTGACTCTGTGATGGGACAGAGGCATTCCCTGGGGCTCCAGGAGACAACTCTCCTGGACCCCAAAGGGACAGTCACTTGGAGGTTTTCAGGTGTCCCTTCTCACCCAACGAGGCAAGTTGTTGAGGCTGGTGGTCAGCTGCCCGTCACCTGCTCTTCCTGTGCTGGCTGAGCCCGTGACCCAAGTCCCACAAACCAGCGTCACCCTGTTTTTGTTTCCCCCCCTAACAGTACAAACTGGGAAATCCTGCTTTCTCGTTATAGATACAAGCACCAAAGATGTCCCCGTAAAGGAACCCTGGCCATCCAGGGTTGACAAGCTTGCAGAGTGGCCAGGAGGGGACACAGGCAGCTTGGGTGGGTGTCTCTTGTGTTTCAGGGGCTACTCCCACCATCCTCACGCTGCCCTGCCCCAAAACCTGCCCTGCAATTCTGGGGTCCCCCCTATCTTCTCCATAAGTTGCTCTCTTCCTCGAGGAGGGTCTCTAGTACCTGCAACCCAAGGAATCCTGACTACCACGGTGTAAGTTTGATTAAATGATTGCCAAGATTTCTCGTGGTTTTTTTTTTAAATAAAAAAACAAATTTAAATCCTCTGTCCCTGAAAACATGGTCCATACCAATTGGACCAAGCAAAAATTTTCCCCTTCTTGAACAAAGTGTCTCATCTGATAATCAGAGAGCCAGCCCAAGCCCTTTATGCTAAGATCCTTTATGGCTGCAGAATCCTCCCATTCAAAGAGCAGATGAGAACAGGAGATAGGAGCCGGAGAATCATGGAAGAATTTGAAGTAATTAATGTGTGTTTTAAATTTGGTTTGAGGAATTATTTAAGAGCATTTCTCCTCCTCTGTGCTCTCCTAGATGATTGGTATCTTCAAGGAAAATGTGATTGCGTCCTCCAGATCAAAGACACCCAAACAGGAGGCCTATAAAAGAAGATTTTAGGCACACAAAGACCACGGCATGTGAGCTCCTACAAAGAAAGATGCAATCTGTTCTGTCAGAGAACGAGAGCAAGCGAGGATCCCCCAGGCCGCCTGGCACTGGGTCTGCTCAGGGAGCTGCAAGTCGGAGAAGAAAGGCCATGATGATCTGTCCCCACGGATCCCGTGACTGTGAGTCCTTTTTGACCAGCATGGACGCTGCAGCGGGGCACGTCCATTCCATGGCAGGAAATGAGCCAGGTCATTTAATATGACGTTGAAGGAAGACACCATCAATCTGGGCCGGGAGAGAATCGACAGCAGGTCTCCGGAGAGCCAGGAAAAGAGCAAAAGCTCCAAACAAAACCAAAAGCAGCCACAGGAGTGCTGTGTGCCTTACGGAACTGCAGGTTTTGTTTAGATATATTTTCTGTCTTTTTTAATAGCTAAATTTTCTGTCTTTTTTAATAGCTAAACCGACCCCTGACTCAAGAGTCCAAGATACCGAGGCCTCCAGTGTGCACCTGGAGAAAACTTTGAAAACCTGAATGACTTACAATCTTGGTTTCAGTGAAAATCTCGGCAACGCTCATCTGACCCCGCTCCGCTGCAGCCCCCAGCTGCTCCAGACCCACACGGAGCTTATCTCCAGCAGGAGACTCGGGTTTTTATGATTTTAAAACATAGCTTGAGCAAGTCTCCATCTTATCTCGGAGCACAAGTGGTGTCACTTGCCAGCAAGAGTCTTCCAATAAGAGTCTCCCCGCTCGGTGCCACGGCTGCTTCTTGCAGTCCGGCCAGGCTCCTCCTGAGATAAAAATGCAACTCATTTAGGTCAATGATTAAATTGAAAGTTATAATATTACCAATTAGGTTTGAGCAAAGAGAGAAAAGAATGAAAAAGAAAATAAATTCTTGGGCAGGGTCACCACAATGCCTGTCCACACTGCACCCAGCCTCCCGCACCCTGAAGTCTTAGGAGAGCCCTTGGAGGAACCGCCCCCTCGCCTTGTCACCAGGGTCTCCGCTTTCAACCTCAGAACAACTACTTACTGTCTCCGAAGCACATTTTTATCTGGGAGTCTGTGTGTTCGTTGGGCTGTGGAAGGAAACTTCCAGAGTCAAACATTTCTAGACTGGCTAGTCCTGAAGGGGCCAGGGAAGAAGATGCACACTGGGTGGACAAATTGGGGGACAAGGGACATGAACAGTTATTTACACTGTGCATAACTCAGGTGAGGGGAAGGCAGATAGCACCCCTGAAGGTAAAGTCGCTATCGAGGGAAGGCATACTTCACGCCAGGTCAGGACTAGGATGCACTTGGGGTGAGGACAGGGAGGCACCCTGGGGGGGGAGGTCACTGTCCTTGCTCTCAGGGGTCCGCCTCACACCTGCACCAGCCCGAGACAGGACCCCCTTAAGACATATTTTCCAGATGCCACTCTTACTGCACCTTCATGCCAGCCCTGTGGTCCCCAGATCCCCAAGGATGGCAGTAACAGATTCCATTCCCCCAGAGTGGCTGAACTTAGGATTCAACTGGGGACCAGGAAACATTGTACCAAGCCACAGCTTGTCTGCTGGTGTTGGCCATCTATGGACAGTTGCTGCATCTTCTGACCCACCCCTCCGTCACCAAACATCTTGCTGTTGAATTCCTAGCCACAGGAAGCCCCAGGTAGCCTGAACAAAAGAGCTGGGGCCCCTCCGGCAGATTCCCCCTGGTGCAGAATGATACCTGCTGTTCTTACCTCCTTGTACCTCAGAGCCTTTAACCCTGCAGGGACAGGCTGGCCTCCCTCACTGGACAACACCAGCCATCTTCAGATGGTTCTCTCTGACTGTCTCACCACCAAATCACACCCTCCACATCCTGGTCAGGCTCCTGTGGACTTCGGGGAGCCAATGGGAGGAAAGATCTCAGGAGGATGTCTCAGCTAGGGGAATGAGGTTTGATTTTTGTTCTTGAACATGGTGTTTTTAGAGCCATTTTTGGCTTATGGAGAAAAGATCTAAAATTACTAGTTCCCCTTGCACCCCGCCCCCCAACAGACATCCCCTATAAATCTAACATTAGAGTGATAGGTTATTCCCGATATTGGTCCATGATTATTAACTGAAGTCCACAGTTTATGTTAGGGTCCATTCTTGATCTCTTACATTCTCTGGGCTTTGACAAATGTATACTGACACATATCTGCCATCACAGTTACCATACAGAAAGGACCCCAAAATCCCGTGCTCCCCTGGCTCATCCCTCTCTCCCTGGAAATTGGCAGTGGCACATTCTCTATCTCCAATTTGCTAGAGAAATTTATAATTTTCTTGTTTCTCCCCTAAAATAAGTGGCCGTGATTGATGGAAGTCCCAGGATCACCATAAAGCTGAGTTCACAGAGTCCCAGGAAGCCTGGTCAGGAGCCCGCGGCCCCGGAGTCCTGCACAAAGTAACAAATGTCATCGGTTGGAACACAGAAGCTGATCCCCCAAATCTCAGCAGCCCAGAGGCACTCAGGGGCAGCTCTTTCCTGGCCACAAAGGATGAGGAAGGGCGGAGGACGCTCATCTCACTCCCACCTACGAGCATGACGCCCAGATAGTGCCAAAGAGGACGGGCGAGAAGCCCTGGGCACGGTGAGGACCAAGGAAGACAGAGCTTAGAAGCATAGAGCAGGTTCCCAAAGCATTGCCGAGGCACCCATGAGGTCCCCAAGACCTTCCCCGGGACTCGGGAGTTTAAAACACGTTTCATGGTGATATGAAGAAGCTGTGTGGCTTTTCTCTTGCATTCTCTCAGAAATCAAGTCAGGTTTCACCGTCTGTATGATGGGCGGTCCCCCAACAAGGCACAAGCAGATACAAGAAGCCAGCTGCCTTTTGTTAGCCGACAATAAAGAACTTTGCAACATTTAAAAAAAGAAAAAGAAGAAAGGCACTTTTTCCTTCTGTATGTGTGTTTTGGAAAATACAGTTAATTATCATTTTAATGTGTGGTGGGTTTATTATCATCACTCTATGTGGAATAAGTATTTTTTTAATTTCTAATACAGTAAATATGACTAGCTGGGGGAGGGAGGGAGGAGTCACAGTGCAGGGAGCTTCCTGTGGGAGGCCCCTTGAGGAAGCAGGGACAAGGGGACAAGTGGCACTGCTGGCCTGAGGCCACCTCCCAGGAAGGCAGTGGAGACACAGTAGAAGGAGTAAGTATCCCAGACTCCTTCTTTCCTTCCTCTGGTCCCAAATCCAGTGGAAGCCAGTGGCCTGCTGTGTCTACTCAGGTGGAGAGAGTGGCCCTGGGCGAACAGGAACTTGGCCCAGAGACGGGATCACAGAAGGCTTCCGAGCCATCGTCACAGTGCTGCCCAGCTGGAGGAGGGGACGCACAGTCCCCACTCCAGGGTTATCAGCAAGCCTGATCCCAGAGTGTGCAGAACGTGGAGCCAGCCGCAGCAGACACGTCTCCCTAGACGCCAGCCCTTGCTGCCCAGCCTCGGAGGAGTTACCCTGCAGTGACCCAGGCCTGAGGGGCCCAGCTGCCCACCCCACGTGCACCCCATGTGCAGTGCTAGAGTGGCCCTGGGTCTCAGACCCAGGTCTGTGGAGGACTCTGGGCTCTGGCCGTCCCATTATGCTGACCCTTCCCAGAAAAGAAGGAAGTGAGTCTGGACTGGGGACTCCTGGGCGCCTGCCTTAGGACACGAGTGATTATGAGGTTGTGTTAGGGGTTACTCCCCCAAGTCTATTTCCTGCTCCCATTACTCGTCCACTGCAGGAGGGGTCTCTGCTCACAGGGGTCATCCAGGGGCCCAGGGACATCTCAACACTGGCTTCCAGTCACAGAGCTACAGGAAGGGAAAAGGCCAGCAAGCACTTCTTGCCTACCACGTCCCACGTCTCACTGCCACGCACATTGCTTTGGCCAGAGCTGTGGCCCTACAGCCCCTCACAGGGTTGGAAGTGCAGACGTCCAGCACCATGTCCTACAACTTCCTTGCTGAACTTTGGGCTCCCACGACGTGCCAGCATTGTGCTGGGGAGCCCGAATGTACCACCTTGTTTGAACCCATGGTAACCTAGTATGCAGAGTGCATTTTTATCTCCACTTTATAAATGAGGGCCACAAGCACAGAGAGGCAGAGTCATTACCCAAGGTCACACAGGTAGCAGGAAGCAGGGCTGTGACTTGCACCCAAGCAGTCTGACCATAGATGGCACACACTTAACCACTGGACTCCACGCATCTATCCATCACTCAGCTAACATTTATTTGTGCAAGACCTGTATGAGAGGAGTGGAGGGCACGATGAAGATCCTAAGAGCCTAGGTCCCTGCCCTAGTGGCCCTAGAGTGAGCAGAGCAGGCCTGGAGACTATGTCTTTATAAGGCCCTGCTGGGATTTTAACCCCAACCTCAAGTCTGGAAGAACCTGCAAACCCAAGATGAGATGAGACGCCCCTCCAGCCACTGTCGCCCCACGTAAAGAGCAGCACCCTCACTCCCAGAGCCTCCAGAGCCACACCTCTTCCTCTCCGGGGACAGCTCGCCTACCAGCACTTCTCTGAACATGAAGCACTTGCCCTGGCTCCTGTCCTTGCTGCCATGGCTGCTGTCGTCTCTGGAGAAGAATCACATTGGGGCAGTACTTTAAAAGCCCCATTCTGCTCCAGGATCACAGGGTTCCTTAAAAGAGGGCAAAGTTCCTGGTGCCGTCTGGCCCACGGCCTCAACATGTCTGCCTGGGGCTCAACGCTGTGCCTCCTCTGGGGCTCGGGATGCCACGTTTCCTCTGCTTTCCTTGCAGCAGGCACACCCTGGAGATAACATCAGCCCGCGGAGCTCAGTCGCCAGGCCTGCTGTGCGCGGGGACCCCCACAAGGAAAGGTCAACACAGGCTTGGTGAGAGACCTGTGATAACCCTCCCCAGAGGGTCGCAGATCCCTCCCTCCCGAGTTATCTAATCAGCTCAGTTTCCAGATCTTTCTCTTGGTTGTAACCTTTTCAAGAGCAAACACCAAGGACCATGGTTTGCTAGATTTCTTTTTCTTTTCTTTTTCTTTCTTTTTATCATAAAGATTAGGCCCAGGCACTAAGATTGGGATCCTTCTTTTTTTTCAAATGGCTCATATCAAGTGTCCTTACTGAATGTAGAGTGGCCCTGATGAGGAACCCCTGAGCTGGCCCAGGGCAGACTCACAGTTCTCCACCTGCCGAGGGGCTCTGGGACCTGCAGGAAGGAACGGCTTCCAAAGGGGGAGTGCAGGAGCCCTGGAGGCCAGGCTTGGAGGGCCACAGCCTGGCAGAGGCCCAGGCCAACGTCAAGGAGCTGCACGGCAGCAGAGGCAGCCACGGCCAGGTGGGAGGCTGTTGCCAGGGAACCTTTAAATTCTTCATTCTTAAAACCTCTGGCTAAGAACATGAGGGGCCGGGACTAGGGCTCAGTGATAGAGCACTTGTCTAGCATGTGTGAGGCACTGAGTTCGATCCCCGGCACCACATGAACAAAAATAAATAAATAAAGATATTGTGTCCATCTACAACTTAAAATAATTAATAATAATAATAATAATAATGAGAGTGGATTCTTAAAAAAAGAAGCGCCACCAACACCCCAGCCTCTAGTTCCTGCAGCAGCGCTCTGATGACCCAGCTCCCAGCAACCCCTGCCAGGGAGGAGGAAAGGAAGAGGATCTGACCACAGACCTCAGCCGTTCCTGCACACATGCATGCACCTACACACACCTCTGCACGTACACACACTCCTGCACACACACCTGCACAGACAACCACACACACCTGTGTACATGCACACCTATACCAATGCCTGCACATCTTTGAACATACTCCTGGACACATCCCTACATACCTACCCGTACATACCTGTACACACACCTACACACACCTGTGCACACATCCTTGCACACATACCTGTACATACACAACCCACCTGTATACACAGTTACACACACACCTGTTCTCAGGACACAGACACAAGCTCAGGTCCACCTGAAACCAGAGAGGGAAGGAGGCTCCTGCCTGAGTCCGCCGGGTGAGCCCTGCCCTGGTGGCCTTGTGTCACGGTTGTTTCCTTGTTTCTTCCCTATCAGCTGAAAACTTCCTCAGGGTAGAGGGTAGATTTCATGAGTCCTGTGTGCCCACAGAGCCATGTACACAGTAGGTGCTTTATAAGTGGTGTTGGTAGATGGAATGGAAGGGTGGGTGGTAGAGCAGCAGGAGAAGAGAGTCCCAGCTGCCGGTGGCACGCCCTTGAGCAGGTGAGGAGCTGGGAGGCCCCGAGTGCTCCCCACTACCATCAGTGGATGGCACCCCTGGGCCCTGCCTTCCCGCTCCAGCCTCAGCCTCCCTCCCTGGGGTGAACCACTAGAGTCTCCTCTAAGACCCCGGGCTCCCTGCCCCTCTTGGTCTGTTCCTGGCAGCTGCAGCCGCAGAGAGGAGTCTGCCAGCTCCCCGCTTGTTATCTACTGGCCTATCTTGCCCTCGGACCTTCAAAGTTCGGGGACAGTAGGGGAATTCTAGTAGTTGGTATCAATGACGCCCGGCACCGCCCCTGCTGGCCCCTGCAGGTCTGCAGGCTGCGGCTGGGGGCTGGGGTGCCAAGCCCAGGCAGGCGTGTTCTAAGGAGGAGGCTGAATCTGACAGCCTCCATTCCTCACCTCGCCATGGCCATCGACCCGCTGCTCCACGCCAACCCAGAATGACCTGAACACACCGGCCTACTGCAGCTCAGAATGCATCCCTGGCTCTCAGGTGTTAGAAAGGGGAGGGAAAAGACACCTTCCAGTTCCCAGCACCAGCACCAGGCCTCTGCCCTGCTGGCCACTCACCCACATCCTCTCTCCTTCTCCTTCCTTTAAGCAACAGCATCCTGACTCCTTTGGGGAAGCTCTCCCACCTAGACACGGCCTGGTGGGAGCATTGCTCAAGACGCTGCCCTCCCCAAGCAAGAGACGGGTGCCTGACCCCAGCAGCGCCCTCTGCTCACGCCCGCTCGGAATCTGAGTCATGACCAGACACGACAAGACAGGAGACGGTGGGGCCTGTGCTCAGCAGCCGCATAGCGGACATGGGCCCTAGGGGCAGCCTAGGCCCCTCCGTTTGCCCTGACGCGTCTGCCATCTGAGTCTTCCAGCTGCTCCCTCATTTTCAACTTCCTGTTCTGTGGCTCCAATAAGCTCTGACTGATTCCTCCTCCACCTCCCAGGGAACAGGCACCGAGACAAACACCTCCAGTCACCTCCAGGTAGCAGAGCAGGCCCCGTCCTCCTGAGATCCCGGGCCACCCACCCTATGGTACAACGCTAGGCAGAGCTGGAGCCCCTGGCCTGACGCTACCCCTCTGCTGCCTCAGGACCTGCCTTTCTGAATCTCAGTTTCCTTATCTCTAAAATGGGCAGGTTTGCCTCCCTGGTGGGACAAGGGTAAGGGTTAAGGAAACAGAAAGCTAGAAACCCACGGGGCACTCAAGAGTGGTAGGTAGTGGTGGCCACTGTCCTGAGCAGAATCCCCCCTGCTCACCATCCACGAAGCCCAGGATGCATCTGAGAATCACCATCAGCTTCCCGATGGTGTATAGTGCACCAAAATCACCACATTAATTTCTGGTTACAAAACATCGGCTCACCAAGAAAAGTCTTCCAAAGTCCCTTTCAGGAAAGGGCTTTTTGTCTAACTCGAAATGAGAAGGAGCCAGTTGCCAAACTGAAATAGCACATAAACCTTAGAACCCACAGATTTGAGTGAATTCTAATCTTGGCCAAAACTGGCAGGAGGGAGCGGGGTGGGGGAGGGGAAGATGAGTCAGAGATTCCACCCTTCCGAGGGGGCAGCCTAATATGGCATTGGGGAGCCACGAGAGACGACTTAGGTATGCCTGGACTTTCAGACTGGAGCCATGACTCTGGCCAGCAACCAGCTGCGTCCCCCCTCAAACACCTACCCTCCCAGACACAAGGGGCACAGTCTTGGGGTGTCAAACTGAGACTGGAGGCTCAGATCACAGTGGAAGGAGCTAGTCAACCATCTAGCAGCTGGACCCCCGAAATGATAGCATCAGTCTTCCCCCAACACGCCCAGGGTCTCAGGCCCCAGGCGGGCCTGTTCTTCAGGCATTGTGTGGTCCTGGGGGACCCTAATGCCACCAACATTGAGCTTGTGATGTGGCACCCAAATATGTGAGAAGCAGGGAGTCGCAGCCCCATATAACCTCAGAGCCCATGAGTTTCAGCCCTGGAGGAAATGCCTGGGGAAGGAGGACTTCACCAGGTGAGGCTGCCCAGGCTATGATGGTTGTACAACTTATAAAGACACAGAGGCAACTCTTAAAGGAAGGGCACAAAGCCTGGTCTGGCCCTGACAGGGTCCTCACTAGTCCTGTGACTGTGGGAAAGTCACCTTGGTTCTCTGTACCTGAGCTTTTCTACCTGTATGTTGAATGAAGTGCAGGAGTGGTCCTCACACTCCGAGGGGTTCCTTGGAATCGTCGGGATGGCCTGCCTCCTGGGCCAGGGCGCAGAGACTCTGATTCAGTACACGTGGGGTGGGGACTAAGAATTTGCATTTCTCACAGGCACCCAGGGCTACAGGATTCTTTAAGCACCTGCAGAAGGAAAAGAGCCTCCTTGTTCTGCCTCCCAGCCCAAGTCTCCTGATTGCACTTGGATCACGTGCCCACTTCTGACCAAAGGCTGCAGGCCCACTCCTGAGGTCCTGGGCTCCATCCCTGGAGCCAGAAGGTGAATCAGCTTCCCCAGACCACATCAAAGCGCGGAGTGGGGCTTGTTGGGATGAATGGGGGGGGGGTGGTTCCCTGGGAGAGAGGAGCAGCAACTGCCCATCATAGTGACAGAGCCAGCACTGGAGCCAGATGGAGCTTGCCCCGAGCCTCCGCCCTCTCCGGCACACCTGGCGATTTCCACGTGGTCCTTCTGCTGAAGAGAGCAGCTCTCGGTGGTGTTTGCCAGACCCAGGCTCCTGTGTTTGGTCTGGGAAGGATCTTCTGCAGGGAGGACCTGCCTCCAGGGAGGACAGTTCCAGCCCATTCCAGACGGATGAATTGCACCCAAATTCTTCCAGAAAAGAGGCAATTATCTCAGCTCTCCTGACTCGTGATCCTGGGGAAACTTCACCGTCCAGTGGCCCTGGGTCATTCATGTACCAACCTGTGCTCGGTGAGGAATGTACAAAAAACCGTAACTCGGTTTTGGGTGTGAAGACTTGTGTACAGTCTATTACTGACCTCAAAGAGGCTCCCAAATAGTGAGGGTGAGATGGTGGCCATGACAGTGGTGCCCATGTGTCCCTGCCTTTGTCCTTGAGGTTTTCACACTATCTATAAAGTATTTGTTCAGATCAAGAATTCTAATTTTAGATGATCTGCTCCCAAAGGCAAGCCAGCAGCATATCTCCCTCTCTACTTGGTGTCTCACCCGGGTCTGTTGCTGAGAAGGTGAAGACCACAGAGATTTAGCACTGGTCCACGGTGTGAGGGCAAATCTTAGGTCTGAGTCACTTCTATGACTTGCACCCCAAATCTACTCAGAGATTATCAGGGTGCTTGACTTGGGACTCACTTACTGGAAAACAGAATAATGTCAGGATTCAGGCAGACTCTGTGCTCAGGCAGCCTGGGTTCAATCCACGCTGTGTGACCTTGGGTCACTCACATTACCTTTTTGTGCCTCTGTTTTCTCATCAGAAAATAGAGCATCTATGAGCATCTATTCCTAATAGGTCAGGTGGTGGTGAAAACTGAAATGCGGCAAGCACCTGAAATGTTGCCTGGTGCCTGAGCAGTGCTTAGCACATGTTATCAATGATCACTCAGTCGCTAGGCATTAATGAAGCAGCTCCTTCGAGTCAGACACTCTCTTGGGTGATAGAAACTCAGAGCAGTAAAGATCCAGAACCGTACCATCAAAGTGTCCATAATTTAGGAGAAGATCCAAAGAAAGACAAAAACACAATACATTATGAGAAATGCTATTGCTGAGCTTTGCTTATAGAGCTCACTGCACCTAGAAGGGACCAGAAAAGCCTCCTGAGCCAGGGGTGTGGTGTCTCACCCCAGCCTTGACTGAGTTGGCCCAGGAGAGGTGGCTGGGGCGAGTTGTCCTAGTACAGAGCACAGAAAGCTCATGTCACGAACAGAACAAAGATTACAGAGTGACAGGAGAGTGAGGTTCCTTGCCGGGGTGGGGGTGGGGGGACAGGTAAGTCAGGCCTGGAGAGCGGCTTGTACTGCCTGCCGTATGGGCTTTGTCCTGGGCACCAACAGCCAACAGGAGGTCTAAGCAGGAGAACGGAATGGGGTGAGACACGACTGCTTTGGAACTTAAACAGGTAGCAGGGTGGAGGGTGGGCCAGACAGGGAGAGAGAGACAGGGCCAGCCAGGCCGGTCAGGAAGCTGAGCCCAGCAAGAGACAGTGAGCTCACTTGGGTGGTGGAGAGGGCAAAGAGGGGGTGGGCTCAAGTGCTTCTATCAGGACAGACAGGAAGTGGTGGTGACTGGATCCCAGGGAGGAGGCAGAGGAGGACTCCAGGCTGAGTCTGGAGCCTCTAGCTTGGGAGGCCGGGTGGACGGCCTTGCCCAAGTGTGTGAGAACACAGGAGGAGGAGCAGCTGGCCCAGCTGGAGTGACTGTGCCCACTGGGCAGGCTTGCCTTTTCTGCAGGCCTCTTCCTGCTTACAGTCTCTCCTGTGTCTTGAAAACAAGGAAGTCTGTAGACAACACAGATTTTCCAAAATTTCTCTGAGAATAATTATATCAGGCCTGGAGCTCTGATTTCTGATCATTAAAATGATCAAGGCAATTGTAAAAACAAAACCCGTGATGGCCCAACTAGGCCCAGCTCACAAGTAACAAGCAAACACCACTGGAAGTCCATCTCCCCGCCCCAGCTCATGAGCCAGTCACATCCCCTTGATTTTGTCGGTCACATAAATTAACACACTTAAGAGACGTCCACTTCAGATTCTACCAGAGCCCACGTCTGTCTGCACCCCCACCAGGGATGGGAGACAAAGTCCCCCTTTATGTAACCTACCCCGCACAGAAAAAAAGAAAATACCAATCTTAACCATGGAATAAATATAGGAGATGATGTGGCTTTAAAATGAGAGGTTGGAAAAATGTCATGCAGCAAAATCCAAAGCCCCAGGCGGGTCCAGTGAGCCGCAAACCACACAGATTTGTACTTCAAGAGTAAAAGATCTTTTGAACGGGTTGGAAATAAAGATTCCCAGGTTCGGCTGGGAAAGGACCGATTTTCATCCCAAACACATCTTTATGGCTGGGGTTCAGGCCCAGGAAAGTGTTCCTCATGGAAATGCTGAGCAGTCTGGCCACAGCCACGGCAGCGCGGCCCAACTCTTTCAGAAAACGAGACTTTCCCCTCGCAACTAGGTCAGCCGGGGAGGGGGGCAGAGTCGCCTCTGGGAAGAGCTCCGTTGTGGGATGGGTGGCTTTGTCACCTCCCCCTGTCCCCCGAAGCCCAGTAACCTGCTTGTGAGAAGGAGGCAGTCAGACAGGCACCACGTGTGGTCCAGAGACCTGCAGCCCAGGGAGAACCGACCGTGGTGTGTGATGGAGAGATGCTGGCCAGGCGGACACTGCCCAGGTGAGCGCATGTGTCCTGTCTAAAAGGAACAAGTTTTCGCCACCCCCTTCCCCCAGGGATTGTGGCCAACGTGGCCCACGTCTGAATCTCTAAGACACACTACAAATATGCATGTTCCTACGAAATCTTAACACCGAGAACCAACTCCAAAATAGTTTAGACACGACGTGCGCCAAACAAAGCAGGGCTGGCTGGCGCCCTTGGAGATCTGTCTCTGTCGCCTCCAGACGCTATCAAGGCCGACTTTCAGCAGGGCAGGAGGCGAGAGCGGAGAGGCCTTGCAGCCTGCAGCATCAGGACTGTGCACGCCCAGGGGCCTGGGTTCCCCCTCTGTGGAAAGAAAGGTGGGACAAGATGAACTCTAGGGCTCATCCACACGTGGGATTCCGCGCCTTTGGCCGGTGGGGAACATGCCGTACGTCAGGGGAATTTTCTGGAAAGCAGAGGCAACCTTGGGCTCAGGGTGAAGCAGGAATTCAGGTAGGCAAAGTCCTCTGTCCCACCCTCGCAGGTGTCACCCCTCGGGAGGACTCAGGAGGACCCTCCCAGCCTCTGGAGGAAAGGGAAGAGGTAAAAAGGCTCCCGAGACCCCGTGGCCGCCCCGTGTTTGTGCAGGTGTGAAACTCTCACTTCTGTCTTCACTCTTGACCTCACAAGAAGCCAGGGCAGGAGCCTGTCAGTACCTCTGTCTGTCTGCCTTTGAAGATAAAGAGATGGAGGCCCAGAAGAGTTAGACGTCTCATCCCAAAGTCACCCAGCAAGGACGTGGCCAAGAAGAAGCCGTGGTAAACCGAGGTTGGCTTGGTGAGGAAAGACCACACAGAGACAGCCGTGGGCAGCCTGGTCTTCCACCTGACTGGCCACACTCTACCTTGTCCTGGAACAGACCTTATTTTCTAAGGACTTTCTTCAACCAAATAGCTGACCCTCCTCTTCTCCTTCTCCACTACTCAGTATTTTTTTAAAAATATTTTTTACTTGTCAATGGAACTTCATTTTACTTATTTATATGTGGCGCTGAGAATCAAACCCTGTGCCTCACACACGCTAGGCAGGGGCTCTTCCACTGAGCTACAGCCCCATCCACTACTCAGTTTTAAAACAATTCAGATTCATTTGTGTAAAAAGTGGGGAGGTGCTCTCCTCACTTTGATTTTCTCTTTCTCTCTCTCTCTCTCTCTCTCTCTCTCTCTCTCTCTCTCTCTTTCCTTCTGCATTGCTGGGAATGAATCTCAGGGCTGGCACCTGCTGGGTAAGCGCTCTGCCACTGGGCTCCATCCTAACCGTGGGGCCTCCTGGCATTAGGGAGGCCGTAGCAGACATGTTTCTGTTTCCAGAGAAAACAACTTCCCCATCTTCTGGGAGAATCGGGGCTCCCCTTCTCTTATAGTGCACTTGGGGTGGCTGGAAACAGCTGGAGGGCCCCTGCCTGCCCCCAGCATGTACCTGGGTCCCAGGACTCAGCCACCTTGGGCTAAAGTTCAGCCCAAACTTGGACCTGGGCAGGGGTGTCCCTTTTTTGGCTGGGGTTGGCGGTTGGTCACACACACAGTTGCCCTTCAGACTTGGACCATGCTCTGCCTCTTTCCAGGGCTTTTCCAGAGTTACCTGACAAGGGCCACACCCAGGCGTCAGGGGTCATAATCCTGCCCTTACACTATACCAGAGAAATCTGCGGCTGGAAGGGTTGAGAGACTTTCCCAGGTCCATGGGCTGGTGGGGGCTGAGCTGGGGGTGACATCCAGCTTCGGAACTCCCCTGGGCTGAGCCACCTGGCCATGCTGCCACCCCTCTCGCCTCACTTGACGGTGAGGGACTCCTGTGGTCCAGGCAGTGAGGGCAGGCAGGAGATGCTGGCACTGGCTTTGAAGCCAGTGTCCCTTCAGAAGCCCCCTGACAGGCCTGCAGGGGAGAGCTTCTGTGCCCACAGCCCCTGACTGTGGTTTGCCACGGCGGCCAGAGCTGAGAACTACAGGGACAAACACAGAACACCAAGGGTGACAAAGACCTCACAGGGGCCAGCCACCACCCTGAAATCTCCCCTGAAATCTCTTCTATCCTCAGAAGGCCACAGGGGATCCCATCCCCACTCCCATCCCATGGACACCTGGGCTGAGGTCTGCTCTGGTCAGCTCAGATGGCCATTTTCCTTTAGTCTTCCCAAGGGCAGATGTCCTCTTACCATCATCCCCCTCCCCTGAGGGGCTTATTTGTGAGGCTGGTCCACCAAAGGAGGACCCCCAGGCTTCCTCTGGCCTTCCTTCCTCAGCCTGTCCAGCTGCAGGTCCCACCTCACGCTTACCCTTCAGGGAGTGACGGCTGGACGGTTTCAGAAGCACAGATGTTGAGAAAGCTCTCAGAGGTAGAACCTGGCCAGCTTGGGTTTGAATCCCAGCGCTCCCGTGTGACAACCTGTCGTTATGAATAGGCTGTGGAATTATCTGAGAAGGCCGTCGAGTCAAATCCCCCACCCTCCACTTCTGCAATGAGTCAAATGCTGATCTTCAAAAAGACGTGCCCATGGCCTAGCCCCTGGAGCCTGTGAATGTGGACTTTTCTGATATAATTAAGGACCTCAAGATGGGATCACCCTGGATGATGGGGGTGGGCTCTAAGTCTAATGAGACACATGGAGGAGGGGAGAAGCCCGAGCAAAGAGCCTGGCTGATGCAGCCACAAGCCAAGGAACCCGGAAGCCTCCAGAAGTTGTAGGAAGGATTTTCCTTTACAGCCTTCAAAAGGAGTGTGGCCCCACCAGCACCTTGGTTTCAGGCTGCCGGCCTGCAGATAAAATAAATTAACTTCACAAACTTGCTTTGGGGCAGACTTATAGAGCCATCTTCAAAGGTATCATCTTCCTTTCTCCTCACCCAATGCCAGCTCTGACCAAACAGCATGTGATGCCCTGGAAACAGGTTGTGGCCACACATTTCTAGAATGTACCATGACCTTTGGCTCTGCTGGGCATCAAAGCACCTGCTCATGGGAGCTGAGTTAAACATGCTGCCTGAGCCCCTGTGTGCACACACTTTGGTAGCACCTCAGCTTTGCAATGAGGTGCTGCTCTGTGCACATCAGACAGTGCTGTGTCTGTCAGCAGGCACTCCCAGCACCTCTGGAGGAAGGCGTGGCTTAAGGGGACGCAGGTGGGCATGGGGAGGTAACTACATGGTCCTTGCGACTTGCAGGGATGGGGAGTGGGATGGTCAGGAATAGTTAGAACTTTGGTCTGGCTGACTGCCTGGCTTAGAAGTGAAATTACTCGGGCTAATCAGACCTCTTGGAAGAGGTGGATCAGGGTGGGTGGACTGAGATCTTTCGGACTATACCCTGTTCAATCTCCTGTCCCTCAAATCCAATCCCATAAAACACTTGGTTTATACAAAAGCAGTGTGTTTCTTGTGCAAAACCAACTCCAAGTCAAATCCCAATTCTCCAATCCCCCTCTCCTGCCCACTTCAGACCCTCAACTCATCCCTTAAGAAATTTTGACCAGGCATGTTGGCACATGCCTGGGATCCCAGAGGCTCAGGAAGCTGAGGCAGGAGGATCACAAGTTTGAGGCTAACCTCAGCAACTTAGTGAGACCCAGTCTAAAAATAAAAAATAAAAGGGGTTGGGATGTAGCTCAGTGGCAAAGCCCCACTAGGTTCAATCCCCAGCACCACACACACACACACACACACACACACACCTGGAACTATCTACACCTCCTCTCCCTCTGCCTGCTCCTGTGTGGATGGGGAGCCCATCTGAACTCTCCTTCTGGGATGCTCCTGGGTCACACTGGAGACCTTAAATAACCAGTCAACCCTACATGGTGGAGCTATCAAAAGAATCCTGAAAGCTTTTATTGTTCTGAGAAGCTGCACAAGCCTGGTCTGCAGGAGTGCGCACACACATGCTCACGACTACAAACACCCTTCTCAGGTCCACCTCGGGTCTGCAGCGCCCTGTACATCAGGGCGGGTCTCAAGGTGCACATTCACCAGCACCACCTACGTCCCCCCTGCTCCCCGGCACCGCCCCATCTTTGACAAGGTTCTAGGCTTTCACCTGGGGATCTGCCTGGGGCTTGCCTTCCCACAGTGACTCCACATACCCTGCTTTCCGTTTATTGGGGATCTCCGCTTCATCTCACATCTCCTGCACTTGACTAAATTCACCTGCTTTCAGGTCAGAAAAAATAAGGGCTTAGTGCTTGATTTGCTTTCATCCTCTTTTAGAAAACAAGGGAGAAGCTGAAACCAGATCCTAGCATTTTTATCACCCGTCTCCATTCCCTGTACACGTTTATTGCATATGTAGATTTTCCCCGGATCTGCTTACGTGGGGGAGTTGCATGCTGATCTACAGGGCAAGTGGCTCTAGGGTCATTCACACCTTCAGCAGCAGGCACTTTAGAGACACTTTTAACTAAAGTTAATGGGAAGCCAAAAGAAGTCACACCGAGTTATGTGTCCAGGCAAACTACAGTGACTCCAAACCAGTCTGTCCCAGGATGGCCTTTGTGCTCTGAGAGGAGATGGGAGAAGGGCACACGTGTCCCGTCCGTGGAAATCTCCCTGAGCACCAGAGTGATGGAAAACTCCACCCAAGCCCATCCTGCCCCTGAACCCATGTTCTGGCCCAACCCAGGAATACGGTGATGGTGTCCTGGTACAAAGGTGCTCCTTAGCCGCAAAGGCCTGCTTACTTCCTGCCAAACAAGCATCACTCAACCTGAATGTCAGCCTCTCACCTTCCCTCCTTCTGGAAGAACCACATTATTTATTTAGCCTTTGATTTGTGGATCCCTGTGGCAACCTTGTTTGGAAGGGCTGTGGCTTGTTGCTACATGGTGCTCCAGGGCAGAACCAGCACCAGGAAGCCTGGGGTGGATGCCCAGGTGGGCCACGGACTGTCTCCAAAGAACCTCAAAACATGGCTCTTGGCCCACGGGCATTTCTCACCCCCACTCTCAGGTCTCACTGTCAAGTGGACCCCATTCTTGAAGGCATCCATCACCGGGATTCAGGACCTTGCCATCTGCTACTGTCTTTGCCCATAAGCCACATGCAAGGGCCTGGTATCCAACGGATACAGCGTCACCTAAGCCAGGGGTCACAAACATTACTTTGCAGAGAGGAATAGATGGTATTTTCTGCGTTGCAGGCCATCTCTGCTGCAATGCTCCCACTCTGCCCTCACAGTGGGGAAGCCTCTCGTAGACATTATGTAAATGAAAGGGTTTGGCTATATCCCAATAAAACTTTACTTATGGACTCTGAAATTGGAGTCCTGTATAGTCTGTATGTGTCACAAAATATATCTTTCTGAAATCTTTTCCAACCATCTAAAAACATTTCTTAGCTCACAGGCAATACAAAGACAAGCAGTGGCCGGATTTGTCGACCCTGGTCTGAGATAGAGCAAGCTCTCCCCCAACCCCACCTGCACCCCCAGCCCAGCGAGTCACTACTGGCTTTGTGGTTTAGTGTTTTGACTTTGCCTTTTTTGTTCACAGCTCTGGAACTCCTGGGAGATGGCCAGCAATGAATGAGAAACTTCTGCGCTTTGGCTAAACCTAAATCCAGCAAGAGGCAACCAAAGAACTAGTCTCCCTGGGAGCAAAGGCAGGTCAGGAAGGAGGCCAGTTTCGGATTTCCTCCCTTGCTGTGACATGTATGCAAAGACACACAGAGCCTTGTTCCAGAAGAGGCAGCAAGTCAGGTCACCAAACAAGGTGAAACGGCAGTCCTGAGTCTGCGTGAACATCCTGTTTCACATTCCTGCAGGCACGAGACACCCCTAAAGTCAACCAGGCCCCTTTAAGATTTCCCCACAGAGGACAGGGTGGTTTCAGCCTCCCCAGTCCTGCACGTTTCCCAATCCTCCAAGAATTGGCAGGGCCCTGAACAGTGCACAGCCTGCCACTAGAACACTGCACCAGGCTCCTGGCCCTGGGTGGTAGAACTCTGCATTGGTGCCCATCCTGATTCGCTTGTCCCAACAGCACCCCTGGGGCTGGAGGGTTTCCATGGCAAAGCCCTCTGGAGCCTTTGTTCCTGCTCTGGTCTCAATAACGAAATCATTCGCTAGCTTGGTCTATGCCGTTCTCAAAATGCCCTTTCAAGATCAGACAGGGCTTTGGTTGCCTGGCGGTGTTTGGAGAGTAAATGCCTGTTCAAAAAGGGAAACATACAACCTAACTTCATGACTTTTAAAAGTTTGGGTCATCACTTTCAATGTTTTAACACATATTAAATGTTTTTTAAGAAAGAGTAGTGAGGGCTGGGGATATAGCTCAGTGGGTAGAGTGCTTGCCTTGCATGCTCGAGGCCCTGGGTTCAATCCCCAGCACCAGAAAGAAAAAAAACAAAAAAAGAGTAGTGGCAGTGAATGGGAAACATGGCCCTGGTCACATTCATGACCAACTAGCAATAATAATGACAATTGTATTTATATATATAATAACATATATTTTTATATTTGTCTCAAGACCTACTTTTATGTCTATATCCAGAGAGAAAAGCTAATATTTGAGTGTACATAGGAGCACTGCTCAGGTCAAACCTCATTCAACTCAACGTTTATTTGACACCGTGATCATCTGTCACATTTACAGACCATTAGTCTTCATTTACCAATCTGTAAGCATCGTGTTCCTTTCCCAGTACTTTGTACTGTGGATTTTGACTTGTAAGGGATACAGGCAAGATTCATTCAAGTGTCCTCAAAGAAAGAATTAGAAGAAGATGGAGCTAAGAAGACCCAGCCCAAGGCAGTGTCCTCAGGCACAGAAGTTTTGTCTGCATTTGTATTTTAAGCTAAATTCTGTGGCTGAACTGCTTCAGGCCCTAGGGTTCCACTTTGTGGAAAGGCAGGAATCTACCACCTTTTAAAGTTCCCAAGAGGATAGGACACTGGACATTGACCATCCAGCTGTCCACTGTTTTTCACAGTCCCTCATGTGACCCTCTGAGACAGGACCACAAGGCAGTTTTGAGGAGTCCCTTCAAAACTCCAGAAACCCGGGGGGGGGGGGGGCGGGGGAAGAGTGTAAGAAGGGCCCCATTTAGAATGTCACTTGAAATGTGAAAGGCTTCTGCCATCCCTGCCCGGGGTGGACAACCAAGCCACTTCAAGTTTTCCTGAGGATGAAATGTGAGAGAAGATAAACTTTGCTTTCATCTTTTAAACATCAGAAAATAAACAACATCAAAACGCAAGCTGGACAAGAAACAATCCACTCACCATCCCCAGGGGTTGCTCAAGCTCATAGGCCACAGCTGGAATAGAGGCGGGGATGGGAGGTAGAGCCGTGCTCCAGGATGCCAGCCAGAGAGTCTCTGCCCTGCATCACACCAGCGCTCCCTTCCTCTCCCAGCAGAGGGAAGAGAGCAATTGACCAGACCCTCAGCCTCTCCCTGGGTGTGGAAGCCAGGCCAACTCACTGAAGTACCCTTTTCTGAAAAGCCCAGTAAGGTCCCTGCATGCATCTTTGGCCTGATCTGAATGGTATCTCTTCAGCTATTAAATCTTTAGGGGGACACTTCATGCCCACTAGGGTGCTATAATAAAAAACAGGGACAACAGTACTGTTAGGGAGGAAGTGGAGCCCTCTTACATTGCTAGGGGAGATGTAAGAGTGCAGTGACCCTGGACCTCAGAGTGGCTAGATACAGTTACCACAGGTCCCCACGTGCCCATCAGTGGATGATGGATAGACAGACTATGGCATGTCCACACAGCGGCATGTCATTGGGAATAAAAGGAATGAGGTACAAATACATGCTGCATTGTGGATGGACCTTGAAATAGGTTACAGGAAGGAGCCTAGACACGAAGGCCACGTACTGTAGACTCCATTTAGGTGAAATGTCTAGAAGAGGTAGATCCACAATCAGCAGCTGGAGGCAGCAAGGGCTGGAGGTGGGGAAAGACTGTGAATGGTTTCATATGGAGTGATGGAAATATTTGGAATTAGGTAGTAGTGATGATCGAACCACATTGTGAAAATTTTAAAAAATACTGAAATGTATTTAAAAATTCTCAGGAAGAAGAAAACTTCGGGTGGGGGGCATCTTCTGCTGGAGCCAAGCTCCTACAGGTCATCCTATGGGAGGCCCACGAGGCTGGTGACAGCAGGTTACACAGAGGAGGCAAGGAAAGTTCAGGCACAATCTGTGACTTGCCCAGCATTACCCTGCTACGCCTTTCCATTAGTGGGGAGCCCGCCACCCCTCGTCTTGGTCCCCACCACACAGACTTCAGCCTTGTTTTCATGGACTCTTTCCCAGCCCGGTGACCCTCAAACCTTTAGGCTGAGTCTCAAGTACCTGTTCTGCAATAGTGCAGCTCTCTGGACCTGGCCCTCCTGGAGCCCAAGACAAGACAAGCTGGCGGACCAATCACTAGTTTTCTGAATGGTGGGGGACTCTATAGCTGCTCAGGTCACAGGTCTTGTGTAGGTGCTAATTTCCCAAATGTGGGCTAAAGAACTTCCTGCAAATCAGGAGAGTAGCTCCCTGAGGTAAGGAGGGAAGGACAGGCTGAGCAATGGGTGAGGGGTCACCTCTCCACCCTCCCATCACCAGCAGGACCTCCAGCAGCCTCTTGAGAGCTCCCTTCCTAGCTGGGAACAGAAGGGCCCAGGCTCCACCATCTAAGCCAGCTGCCTGTAGGATTTTGTAGATCTGGGCGTAAAGGCTATCAGCCGGGGGATTCTTATCAAGTTCAGACTTTTTGAGGTAGGTCTAAAAAAAAAAAAAAAAAGGGAAGAATTTGCAGTCTATAAATGGACCATCCTGCCCCTTGTATCTTCATGACAAATGCCCCTTTCAAAATAATTCTAAAAACTCTGTCAACACCTCCGAGCACAGGAAACCATTTGGTGAGACACGAGTATTAAAAAAATAAGCTGCGTGACATTTATTTTGTCTTGTTAACATTAATATCTGTAGAAACATTTTTATTGTCAGTATAAAAATTAACAGGTTTTATTAAATACTTTCTCCAATTTCGTAACACATAAAATCAGTGTCTTCTGCATTCATGTTGCATGGCTATAGCAAAGTGAGTGGGTGATCCGAAAGCAAAACACAATACTTTAGTACAGAATGAACAAGACGGAGCTCTTCTGTCTGATGGGCCGGATCTTGAGGTGAGGTCTTGTCAGCAGCAAACGGAAGCAAACTCTTTAAGAAGATGGAAGCAGCCCCCGACTCTCAGCAGAGCATTTCTGTGTTTCCATTTTCTATGATAGTTCTTTGAAGATCCTAAAAGGCTTCTCTGATGCCTAAGAACCTGGAAGCCATTATCAAAACTCACTGAGGAGGATGCAGACTCATCTGACAAATGCACAACTCAGGGGCAGAAGGCCAGCTGCCAGAGAAAACCCGTCCTCCTGGGGCTCCAGCCGAAGTCTGTCCTCAAGGAATGGATTAAGGCACCTTTGAGCAAGGGTGCTGGTACCATTTGTCTTGGGAAATCCAGCTAAATGCAGCGCCGGCCAAAGACAGAGCTGCACACCAACACCAAACACCTTCCTATGAACAGGTTCCTGTGATATGGGCATTTAGGTGGTTTAAGCATAAAATTATCTGACAGCAGAGTTTAAACACAAATAAATCAAAAACTTCCATTTCCCCCAAGTTAGTCATATATTGTAAATATTTCTGTTCTCATAGGATCTGATAACTAGTTAAGTCCAAGCAATAGATTAACTAGTCCGCTGTGCTGCCCGCATAGAAATGCCACTTAAATTACAAAAAAAAAAAAAACTATAAATGATTAATTGCTTTTGTATATTACCAATTCATTAATAAATTAATGTTATACCATTTTCCCTGAAAGCAAAAGTATTTTTCCCACCTCTGCTTGGTGAAAATTAAGAAATTCTGTATAAGAACAGCATTTAGCAAATAACTATTAAAAAAAAAAAAAAAGGAGAGACCAATTTTCTAGGTGTATTGGGACATCCATTTAAAATCAATACAAAAAATAATTCCTTGTAAATATATAATATATATTTATACATAATTTGAATATATTTACATACATCCAGCACCTATATACTGCATTTGTGCTCTGTAAGCGTGTGCTGACATATATTTTCTCCAATTATTACAAAATTAACAAGGAAGGCAGAACGTGTGTCTGCCTTGAGTCCGATGGGGCACAGCAGTACCCACAGTGGGTCGGGGTGAGGGGGCAGTGGCTCGTGGCTGTCCACTGCTCCAGAAACATCCTCCTCCTGGCGAAGGTGACAAGTTTTCAAATGTATAAACCTTTACACGTGTGCCGATTTCTTTTCCAATTATTTACTCCTCTGATCCATATATACAAGCAGAGACCACAGGCCCTGGGAGGCAAGGCCTGCCTGCTCAGTGTAGGTAGGTCCCTGGCGCTGCCCTGTTCAGGGACAGGAAGACACGCTCGTTCATGTTTTAATGCTGCCGTTTATGTGTGGAAACTGAGGCAGGCAAGGTTCGTAAGGCATGGGGTCCGGAGAAAACACAGAGTCATCCCCTGAAGAACAAGAGCTCCTGGTGTCGGGGTAACTAGGAGAATACTGCTCGAGAGGCTGACTGAGGTCCAAGTAGTCCTGAAAGAAGGGAGAGAGATGTTTTATTTCATCTCGGGTCAGGATAACAAGGTGAATACGGCTCGAGAGGCTGACTGAGGTCCAGGTAGTCCTGAAAGAAGGGAGAGAAGAGTCATGTTTGAAATGCAGGTTTCTGAGAAGTGGGCGCAAGCTGGGAAGGGACAGGGATCCCCTGGAAGGCCTACAGAGGCCGCCCCCCCCACAGCCAGGGACACCTCCCCCAAGCCCAGTTTCATCTACCCCCCACTGCTGGTGCTGGGGTCTCCTTAGCCTGCAGAGACCTACGCCAACCCTGGGCAGTCACCCCCTTGCTAGAGCGTGCAGTTCAAGTTCAAGGCCCAGCAGAATAGAAACACCTAATAGGACACGGTCCCCGGGACCCCTTTGCCTAATGAGATCATGAATATTTATCTCCTGAATTACATCTTACTATTATAGTTTCTAGGACAATTTAAGGGGAACACTTCTTCATTCAGCACGTAATTTAACAGATGTAATTCATTACTCTCAGAAGCTCGCTTGGTTGAAAATGTAAACAGGTTTCAAAAAAAGGCTTGGATCCACTCATACACGTTAAATCCACAGTGGGCCACTAAAAAAAGGCTTGGATCCACTCATGCACGTTAGATCCACAGTGGGCCACTAAGGGGAGGCTTAGGGAAATGGAGGTCCAGTTTCAGAGTTCTGAAGGTCTGAGATTCCCCAAAGCACCACCTTGGTGTGGCTGCTGAGGTACCCCTACATCCAGAAGAATAGGCCCTCCTTCACCCAGGCCTGGGCAAGAGCTGGTGGCCTGCTCTCACGCAGCCCGAGAGCTAAGGACAGTTGCTAACATTTGTACATGGATGGAAAACCTCAAAAGAAGAGTAATATCTTACGGCACTTAAATGACATAAAATGATATACAATTCATAACAATTCCAATTTCAGGGTCCATAAAGTTTTAGTAGAACACAGACACCCATTTATTTACATACAGTCTGTAGCTGCTTTCAGGCTATGATGGCAGAGTTTCGACAGAGACCATATGGCCCTCAAAGCTGAAAATATTTACTCTCTGGACCTTGGCAGAAAGCGTGTGCTGACCCCGCTCTGAAGCCAGGGGAAGATTTCTAAATGGGGACTTTCTCAGTCTCGCTGCCTCAACTGAGCTGGCACGCCGGTGGTTCTGCTCATACGCCCAGAAGCCAACCCTGTTTCTGTGACATGTGGTTTCACCCAGAGGGGACTAAAAAGTGCAGACCACAGCAGAAACAGCCTTGGCGTTATCAGAAAAGAGCCCACGGAATGTTGGCGACTATATGTTTTAAAAGACGGGGAAAAATAAAAACCCACTATAATTCATCACCAGGGCTGGCAAGAGAAAGAGTCCTCATCCAAGAAAGGGGATGTGTCAGTTCCAACAACACCACAGTATGAACCGCACCACTAGAAACCAACACGCCCACCACATCAAAAGAGGACTTTTTGCTTACAATGATAAAAATGAAATTTTGTCCTAAATGGAACCATTTTTCTTGAGCATATGGTAATGATTTTCAGAAGGAAAGAGAAACTTTGATTTTTATATCCGTTAGACAATATGGCATTCTGCTTTTTTTATTTTAGGATACTACACATAAATTTCAGTATGAACGGATCCCTCTTTAAATGTAAATATATAAATGTGTAACGTGGAGCAGGGACATGGGATCATTAAAAGAGAACTTTAGTGCTTTCTCCGGCTTCTAAATGAAGCCATAAACTTTCAGATCTGATAGGAAAAAAAAATAGGAATATCAGTGGATTCCAAGTCGAGGGTTAAAGGAACTTATGCTAGAAACAACAATTTTGGCAGGAGAAGAAAGTTGGTGTCCCCCCTCCTACCCCCCGCCCTTGAACCATTCCATTCTTTCAACTTCTGAAGGTCAGCTGCATTCATTTAAATGCAATCTCTCCCTTTATTCGGCACAAGCCACAGTCAGACGCACAAGATAAAAGTTGCTGAGTTGAGCTTCGTATCAGTCCATTCGACTGTATTTTTATTTAAAAAAAAAAATCCCTGTAAACCTGTTCATTAAAAATTAAATGTATAATTGGTCTAACATATTTGGGAGATGTTAACATTTTGTGGCTCCAAAGACAACTGTGTACTCTGTGTACTCTGGGGTTGTTTTGGTTTTTTTCCCCATGTGAGGGAATACTGTTCCTACATCCTCATTAAATATCTCAAATTTCATTCATTACTAATTTCTCCCCCGGGGGCTTCTCCTGGACTCCGAAGTTTTATCATCTTTCCTGCTCAGAGCATAACCACACTTTCGTGCCATAGCCCTAAAGACCACTCACTCTCTGGATTGGGTATCGAGTGACACAAAGTATTTCTTTGGTGGACATAGATCACAAATATTTTGGAGAAAATAACCACTTTAACCAACAGGTACCAGTTTTCACTAAAATTCCTAATGGTCACTCCCCATAGGAGGCTGTGTGTGTTTACATGCACAAAAAGGAGGTGCGAGCCACAGCCCCTGCCAGCTGAGATCACCCACGACAGCATCGGTCACACAGAAGGACTCACTAGGTGCCATCCAGGGTCAGCGACAGGGCATCAGCTGCTCTCACACAGACTTGGTGAGCACAAAGCCTGAGCTCCCTCCCTCCACACCAAAATGCAGCAGCTGAACACTTCTTCTCCCTCCATCCCAGCCACAAGCCACCAGCAGCCACCGCTGGGCAGCCTCCATCTTTGGCCTCCATCTTTGGTTTCATTAATCAGAATTCACCAAGTACACTTCTGAAAAAGCTTGTGCTTTGAAGCTGAGCTTCTCTCCTGAGCTGGGCAAGGCCCCTGGAGCTTCTGGAAGGAGGTTCTTACCTCATTGGTTGTGAGAGTGAGGATTCGATCCAGGTCCTCCACCAACTGCTTGAACGTCGGTCTCTGTGAGGGCACAGCGTGCCAGCAGTCCCTCATCATCATGTACCTGGCAAGAGACGGGCCCCTGGTGAGCTGGTTTAAGCACTAGGCTACGTCAGCTTTAACAGGAACATGCAGAGGTGCCCTGAGTAATGAAAAGGTACCAGAACCTTTCAAGCCACTCAGTGAGGAGGGAGTCGGTCACTATTCAAGGACTCAGTGCTTGCTTCCTCCAAAAGGCACTTGGACTTACAAAAATATCACTTCACCCAAAATGTCCTAGGAAGCCATCTAGCTAGGCACCCCTGTGACGTCGCCACGGCCTCTTGATTTCAAGGCCCTTCTGGAGGTCAAGGGAGGAGACGGGTGCCGCTAGGTCTCTAGCCTTCCGCCCTGAACACGTTGCTGAATACACTCTGGGTTTTGTTTTAAAGATTCCAATTGACAAAGGTTCCTTAGTTTAAAACAAAATAAAGTGTGAAAACCACAACTTTAAGCCAAGGGTTTCAGGGGCCCATCTGCCCCGATGGGCTGCACGCTGACTTCCTGATTAACTCTCGCAGAGACCAATGTTCCTGGCCTTATCTTGATGGGGAGTTTCAACAGACCCTCTGCATTAGGAAAGGCAAGAGGAACGACAAGGAGCACAATAAATGCCTTTATATAATACGCTCTAAAATGTGGTCATTCACCAGATACCCACTGTACACCTAAAAGCACTCATGGGATTACTGACATCAAATCCCCGTGAAAAGACGCACAATGGAGCGCAGTCTCTGGGACAATCGCTGCTCTTAGTTCACCCCAGGGCTAGAGGGGAGACAGCCTCCTTTTCCCAGTGCCACTTCTATTGCACAAGGCACACATCACTGACACAATGTAACTCCACTTACAGTGCGAGGTGGATTTTTCTAGAAATCAGCTACTGGTTTTATGGTCAGATGCGGTACCCTGAGGATTTTTAGTTCTCTGCGCTAAGATGTGAGTGAAACCTGGGTTTGCAGACACTAGCTATCAGCTCTGAGCAAGTGTGGTTGATGTCAATCTGCAGTGGCGGCTGTCAGGGGTCAAAGGTGCTTCAGAAACACCCACTCTGTCCACCTGCCACGCTGAGGCTGGCAAAAGCATCTCGGCTTTGTGAGGGTGGCCCCATGGCTTCCTAGTTCGCTACCTGACCCAGGCACCTTCCTGTCCCTTGAGGCACAGGAGGCACCCCAGGAAGATCACTCCAGCTGGCTCTGCGCTCGCCCAGGCAGCCACCTGCCCTCTGTGCACCGCAGGAGGCTACTCTTTCTTTTGGACAAGGTGCGGTGGCCGGAGTAGCTATCTCAGCTCTGGGACTGAGCACGGACACCTTCAGCAACTCTTCTCAGAGCATCTTTAGAGAATTGGGGCTTTAGGAAACGGAGGTGACTCAGAAGGGTGGTTGTTGTGGCAGCAGGCCCGGTGGGGAGAAATGGCCTTACAGCTCATTGGTGCAGTTGGCTGGCTTATCCATCCTGTGTCCTTCCTTCAGCAGCTTAAAAAGTTCCTCCACGGGAATCCCTGGGTAGGGCGAGCCCCCTAAGGTAAAGATCTCCCACATTAACACCCCAAAGGACCAGCTGCAAAGAAAAGAGAAAACACAGCATGACTGACCCATCCAAACGGCAGGAAAAAAATAAAACACCTGCCCACTTCTCGCATTCACAGATAAACGAGCCCTCCTGCGACTCACCCCACGTGCCCCTTCCTGCTCCAAGGAGGCTCCTTGGACAGGGAGGGCTGGGGTACTCTTGATGGAATTTTCCATTGCTCTTAAAAGTTCCTGGTCTCAAACATGGCACTAGAGACACAGGATCTCCACTCCTAAACTCCAAAGGCCTCTGCTCCTTTCACTCTTCCCGGTGTGCCTGACACAAGGACTGTGATTCAGCAGTACCAGCAGCTGACACAGTAAGACCAGCAAGACTGTTCTGAGAATGGCTGGTAGAGTGCCCTCAGCAGACGCTCTGTGACTTACTAAGATGGCGCAGGAGTTGGTGCAGGGCCAGGGTCAGGATGGGAGAATGCTGTGCCCACCTGAGTTTCACCAGGACACACCACAGGGTACATTCACACAGGCTTCTTAGAGACCTAGATTTTTTTTTTAGCCTAGTTCAGGGGACTTAATCCCTGGGGCCATCAAGCAGAGAACCACAGGTTTAACCTGTGTCACCGAAGCTCTGGAAACTGTCCTTACTGACTCTCTGCTGGTCGGGTTTGGGAATGAAACTGTTCCTGGCTTTCTATGGGGCAGAAGCAGAAGCATGATGTAGGCAGAAGGAGCCACTGGGCTTCAGTTTGCTCATGGCACAAACGGGAATTAGGACCCTTCCTGCCCGAGTTGCCAAGTGGGTCAACCCTGCTGGAAGAGTCCAGGCCTACCCCAAGAATCCTGCTCACACGGGAAAAACAGACCAAATGACTTTAAAGCAAACAAACAAACAAAACAAAACAAAAACAGGCCAGCCATGATGGCACACGCCTGTAATCCCAGAGGCTCAGGAGGCTGAGGCAGGAGGATCGAGAGTTCAAAGCCAGCCTCAGCAAAAGTGAGGCGCTAAGCAACTCAGTGCGACCCCGTCTCTAAATAAAATACAAAATAGGGCTGGGGATGTGGCTTGGTGGTGGAGTGCCCCTGAGTCCAATCCTCAGTACCACAAAAATAAATAAATAAAATAAAAATACAACTTTTTCCTTTGGAATAATTATAGACTCCCAGAAACTTGCAAAAAAATAGTCCCTTTCACCCAGCTTCTCCCAAAGGTAGCAAGATCTTTCAACTGAATTTCCTGATCCTAACTGCATTTTTAAGTGCATAACAGAAACATTATGTAATTTCTACTATATTTCTAAAAGAGACTAAGACCAGACCAGATTTTTTAAGAGTCATCCCAGTGAGCAGCCAAGGTGGAGATCTTCTGAGCCGACTCTGCCTCACTCAAGTGTCCCCCAAGGACAAACCTGGGTGGGGAGCACACAAGCCCCCTGAGCAGGGAGGGTGCAGGTACTACTTTAAGGGACTGAAGAGAGTGGCAGCTGCGGATTGGATTGGCAATCTGGACAGCAGCTCTACAGGTGCACACCGCTGGGGGCGTGGGAGGGTCACCTCGCTCCAGCAGGGGGAGGTAGGCGATTTCACCTCCTGTGCTCTTTGAAGGTGGCAGACTAGTAACAGAGCCCTGGTTACCAGCCTACTACAACATCTGCGCTCTCTGAGGCCTTCCATGAACGTGTGCAACGTAGTGGCCACCAAAGGATGAAGACAGAGGAAGAACATGCCCTGTTCCTGTGACCGACCCCACGAAATAGCCAGAGAACGGAGGTCACTTACACGTCACTCTGGTGTGTATACACTCTGTCAAAAAGGGCTTCGGGAGCCATCCACTTGACAGGAAGCCGCCCCTGCGAGGGTGGAAGAAAACGTACAAACCCACAGATTAAAACTATGGCAGCAGGCTCGACGGGATGCACTGTAGCCAGGAGGTGGAACCTAATGGTTTCCCTGGGTCAGGGTCAGTGGTCAGGACAGAGACAAGCTCCAACTAGGACCGGACGTAACATGTCAGCTTTGGGTGCGGTAATAACTTGCCATCTCCTTGGATTCTCAATACCATTTATCCCCTGCACAGACACACCCTGGCCAGGTCCTAGACAAAAATTAACCCCGTAACTTCCAGGCTCTGTTCTGTGCTATGAAAGTTCTTGACAGACAAGAGTCATGTTAAACGCCTGGAGGCTCCTGCTTACTCAGGATAAAAAAATGTTTCGCGTTGACTAAGATCATCCTGAATTATTGCCTGAATTTGCTTATTGAGAGTTTGTGAAGAGTATGGCCAACAAACAGGAATGAGGGGCGGAAGCTCCTTTCAGCTCCAAACGCCAGGAACCTGGAACCCTTCTCTGCCCCCCGTCCCCTCTCCCCTGACTACCTAGACTCACATTCGTGGTCTTCTTGTAATAGTCTATATTGTTGATGTCTCTGGCCAGTCCAAAGTCTGCTATTTTCATCACATTGTTTTCTGTTACCAATACATTTCTGGCTGCTAAATCCCGATGAATGCACTGAAATCAAGAAAAAACAAATTTCAAAATGTTTCAAAGAAGTGAAAGAAAATACAGGCTCATTTCTTAAAATGCAGACTGAACATACATTTCAAGTCAAAAACTGGTTGTTCCATCTTCCAAAGATGAAGCTGGTCAGCTGAGACCACCCAAGAGCCCCCAGCACGACTCTGGTATTTATTTTCTAATTGTGAATAAGTAACTAAGCCAAGGCCCTGGTCATTCCAAGACCACGCTCTTTCACCAGTAGCCCTGACGCACCTGGGTCCTCCTTCCAGCACACAGAATGGCACTGGAGTGTCCACACCTGCCATCCCAACACCTGATCCTTAAACCCACTTTGAGAAGGGCTGCTTCACCCCAGCATCAATCTTTACCTCCTGGTCCGGTCCCTTCTCTGACGCTCTGACCTGATACAACTCTGGTCTCAGAAGGTCTACAATTACAACTTTGGTATTCCCTTTCCACAGATGACGTGTTCCCTGCTCCTCCTAAAAAGGATGAATCAGCTCTCCACTGCCAGATCCAGCGGCCCTTGAAACCCCCCAAGTTCTTCCTCTCTGACCGCTTGCTCATTTTTGAAAACTGTCCCTTCCCTAAGCCCCGCTCTCCCTCCCCTTGCTCTTGACTCATTCTCTTTCTCTCCTGGACACTCTCTGACTCTGTGGTTGGCTCATCTTTTCCTCTGTCTCCCAAAAGTAGACAAAGTGCCCCATTGCGTCTGTGCATCTCTATCTACCCTCACAGTGTCAAATCCTAGATGATGTATAAAAATGGTCACAAATTCCCCTCTCCACTCCGACCTCCCCCGAGACCCATGTTCTCATTTTCAACTCACTGTGGGACATTTCTACAGCGGTGTCAAGGTTCAAGTTTCTACTCCCCTGATTCTTATTCCTTTTGTCTCTCTCAATCAGAAAGGGACAAACCAGCATCCTTTACACCCAAGTCCTGTTGATTCCAACTCCAAAGTGCCTCTCCAGTTTGCCACCTTACTGCTGACCCCTCAGTGCAGGCTGTGGTCATTGCCCACCCCCTGTGGACTGCCACACTGCCTGTTCTCCATGCTTCAAACTCAGCCGACTCCTCTCCCTCCCTTCCCTGTGTTTTAGACGCAGACAGTTTTGCCCCTGAGAGGTTTGTGTTGCAGCATTCCCCATCTATCCAGGCCCTTAGCCCTGTCTGTCAGAACACCTGGCCCGCACAGGGACGCAGGCTCTGGCTACAGGGCTTGCTAGGGGGACTGATGGTGAGGGCCGATGCTTCCTGGGAGTCCCTCTGGTCTCAGAAAGGCCTAGCTATTCTAACTTCTGTGTTTCCTTCCTACAAATGAAATGCCCTTGCTAGAGTTTTACCTGCACTCTAACATACCACGATTTCATCATGGTTACCTGGTAATTAGGGTCCCGAATCATCACCCTGTAATTTGGGGAGAGGTAAGGCACAAAGAAGCAAGTCAACAATACCATCAAATGCCTTTAGGCAGGTTACCAATAAAGGGTGACTGTCACATGACGCCGAGAGTCTGACCAATCCACTGGACCAGGGGCCACACTTAGACGGGCACTTAAAAAAGAGCCAAACCACTTTGGAAATAGGAATTAAGGATTATTTTAGTCTGTCCACATCCCCAGCTAGTCCTTGTGTTTACTTGCTTCCGTGGGACAGCTGAGTTCAGAAATGGGGAAGCAGGAAAGCCACCAAGTCTGTGCGTCCCCGGCCAGACAGGGGCAGGGAACATGAGCACTCCCAGAGCTGCTTGCAGACCCGCGTGGCTGGGGCCGCCTTCCTGGTCTGGAGGCCTCTTCAAATTGAACTTCCAAGCCCCGGGCCAAACTCTCCCGGTGGTACGCTGCCTCCAACACGTGCTGTGAGTTTGGCAAGCCGTGTGGTCAGGAGAATCCAGCTTCCCCTGCACTGGGCCCCGACCACACATCAGGGCTCGACTGGGAAGAGATGCTGCCTAGGGCTACTGCCACCACCTTGTCCAGCTCGGACACCCCTCTTCCTGGGGAGCCTGGACACACCAAAGGCCCCACCAGGCTGAACAGAAGACTTGGAACCAGAGCCAGAAAAGGGAAAATAATTTAAAGCAAGCCAGACCCCATCATTCACAGAAATCTGAGTTGTTCTCCAGCCCAAAGAGCTGACTATTTATACAATTAGGGCCCGAGACAGTTTGGCATTCCCTCTCCTACAGGAAAAGGGTCGCTCAGGAAGGAAAGCTAACACCCCAGGACGCCTCCGAGATGGGGCGATGGGCCTGCTTAATAGGAAAATCCAACCCGCTTGGGTTTAACACTCTGGAAGCTAAACTGGATGTGTAATTTGGTTACAAAAGAAAAATATGTGCTTTGAACTCAAAATAGCAAGGAGTTTATAAACTGTGTAAGGCCAAACACCCCCTGACGAACTGCACCCTGTTACCACATGCTCCCTAGTGGTGCTTTACTTGTGGACTCCCTCTGCACCCCCACCCGGATCTGCAAAGTCCCCCAAAAGATCGGGTGCTGAAGCAACGCAGCACCATCCAGAGCTTTGGGGGAATGACTAGATCACAGGGCTCTGACCTCATCGATGGATACATCCATTGGATGCATTAAGAGAATCTAAATGGACTCCTGGTGGGACCACCATGATGGTCAGCCTCACCTTAGGTCCAGAGCAATGCAGCCGCCAATCCTGAGCTGAAACCTCAGTTACCTTGAGCCAATAAACCTTGTTTCCTCTAAGTTGTTTTTCCCAGGTATTTGTCACCGTGTGGAAAGGCCAACACACCTGCATACTCCCCACACCATTGACAGCTGCGTGAAGCAGGCACTGTGTGTGACCTCAGTATTCCCAGCACCGAGCACAGAGAATGGTCTGCTGAGCTGCCCTCCGCCCCTCCTTCCAGGGAGTGGGTCTCTAACAAGGCCATCTCTTAGCTGTGAGTGGGAGGCTGTAGATAGGTAGTAGGCAGGATAGGACCCTTCTCCTGCTTCCTCATTCTCCACCGTAAGGAATGAACCTTCTGGGTCTGGAAGCAGGCGATTCCTAAGAGGAACATTCTTTTTTTTTTTTTTTAATATATTTATTTTTTAAAATTTGTTCTACTTAGTTGTACATGACAGCGGAATGCATTTCAATTCATTGTACACAAATGGAGCACAACATTTCAATTCTCTGGTTGTACATAGTGTAGAGTCGCATCATTTGTGCAATCATACATGTACCTAGGGTAATGACGTCCATCTCATTCCACCATCTTTCCTACCCAAGGGGAACATTCTTAATATCTTCATCTCCCACCCTTCCCATCTATTCCAATGTCTTTAACTACAGGCAGTCCTGGTCCAGGGACTTTGGACCCATGCCATGCCCCAAGGAAACATTATGTCCCTTTGACTCTGGGTTCTTCTGAAAAACCAAGGAGTGAGCTCACCCGGTTACTAACTAAAGCCCCAGAACAGGACTCTCCTTGGTCCTGCTTGAGTCCAGAGGGAGGTAGAGATTGCCTGAGAGCCGGGCACGGCTGGGTAGAGGACCAGAAGACTTAGTTCCAGGACCAGCCACGTTACCCTGGGGGCCTACAGGTCTCACTGCCATGCTTGGGATCAGAGCCTTCCTTCCTGTCACTTTCCAACAGTCCTCAGCACCCTTACTTATAAAACTGGGATCTTAGTCCCACCGATCGCAAATTGTTCCAAGGCTTAGTTATGTAGGATCCTGTAAGCCAGGTGCTTGACACCGTGCCTGACCAATGGTGGGCTCTCAAAAGGTAGTCACTGATGAGTCACAACAGCAGCTACGGCCATCCCAACCCCATCTATGAGGAATCCACCCTCCCACTGTCGTCCTAACATGTTCTCACGCGTTTTACAATGTTTGCACATTTTGCAAAGTTCATTTGACTCCTAGTTCTCTTCACTCTACTAACAACTCCAAACCAAGAAGGGCTTGGGGTGCACAGGTTAGGTGGTGTGAGGCTGCCACTGGCTTTGCTGTCAGACTCAACACGGGTGCTTCTCTACTCCTTCTGAGCACTGATTCCAAGCTTTCTGTTTAACCCAGAGGGTCCTAACTCCTTGGGGTAAGGGTTCACAGTCCACCTCTCCCCCTTCCTGAAGCCCTCCTTTGGGGCCTCTGCTTCCCCCTTGAATCTCGGTCAGGGCCTGCTCAGCCTCCACTGCCTCCTGGGCTTTTCACCAGTCTTGGGATTTGAGTTTTCCCAGGGTCCCACTCTCATCTTCTTCTAGGTTTCCCTCTAGGTAACTGATTCGCTATCACAGCTTGAAACCACCTTCTTCCGCAGCCTTCCAGTTGCCTGCCCAGTCCATGGGTCTGCATCTGCGGCATGTTGGACACCTCCCTTTGAATGGCTCTGGGATACCCGAGTTCTGGGTTTTCCACCAAAGCCCATCCCTGCCCTGCCTCCCAATTCCCAAGTCTTCTTCACCTTGGAAAGCTGGACCACGTCCAGTTTCTCAAGCTGGAAATCAGAAGCCATCCTTGGCTGCTCCTCTCCCTGGACCTAATCAAGTCACTATCCTCACAGCAAAATAAGTCTGAAATCATACTAGCAACTTCGGTCAGTGTCTTGGGCCCCACTAAGCCCTGGCCCATACCTACCGGCAACTTCCACAGGACTTGGTGTTTTCCATCTGCCATGCAGGCAACAGGAAGAGCCATCTGTAAAGCACACTCCTGACCCTGTTCCTCTCCCTTAATGGTTTCTGGCCCCTTGCATGGGGCCTTAAGGCCCTGAATGCATGGGGCCTTATCACACCGTTTGCATTCAGGGTTTTTGCTGTTGTTGTTTACATACTAATTTTTATTTTCACGTTAATTGGAAATCACTCCTGGGTCCCGATGCAAGAGGTCAAGGGCTTCATCCATTCTGACTAGGGCTTGAGGCTTCCAGGGAACCCTGCTGAGTTGAAGGACTGCATAAAATGCTGAAGCCAGTCCTCCCACCATTTTGTATGAGCAGTAGCACCCTGTGCCTCTCCCATCTCCCACCTAGGGACAGCTGGGAGAGACCAGGCCCACAAGTGACCAGGCTGCCTCCAGCTAGACTGTGCCCCCAGTGTTCTATCTGAAATACTGCAAATATTTCAGAAAAGGTGAAATAGTGCAATGGATAACCAGGGTCACCAAACTTGCTTATTATTCTCACCTGCTTGCCTTCTCTCTTTGTATTCAGCACGTGCACGCACACACACACACACACACTCTGTTACTTTACCTCTCAGCTCTTTAAAAGTTGTGTCACTAACGCTTCACACCTAAATTCTTCAGCATTTACAGGGTGAACATACCTAATTTGGAAATCTAAAATCCAAAGCATTTTGAGTATTGACATGACACAGGTGAAAAATTCCATACTATAAAACTTGGGCTTATGCACAAAATTAATAAAAATGTTGTATAACGATACCTTTAGGCTCTCATGTGCATTTTGTGTTTAGATTTGGGTCTTTCCTTCAAAGGTGTATGGAAATATTCTAAACTCTGGAAAACATCCAGAGTCTCAAACACTTATTTTGGACACGAGCCACTTGACCTGTGTCTCCCACCTTAACACAGTTGCACTGTTGCCCCAAATTCAGCTTTGACACAGTAACATTACCTAAGACACAGGCCGAGCTCAAGTTTAATTGTGCACAATGTCCTTTGTAAAAGCTGGCCCCACCTCCCACCCCAAAGGAACCTATCCAAGTCCACTCTCACACCTGGCTGCCATCTCTTTAGCCTCCTTTACTCTGGAATGATCTCCCTGGCACTTTTTGTCTCTTGTGACATTGACACTTTGAAGCCATGTCTTGTCAAATGCCAGCATCCCGGACCTGTTTCCAGATGCCCGAGATGTTCTGATTGGCAAACTCCCCTGCTTACATGCACATGCAAAATCACAGGACTCAAAACTGTTTCAGTTAGTTTCCCAAAACCTATATACTAAGAGATTTTATAGGGAGAAATCTGGAAAAGTTTTGAGCTCTGAACTCTCTGGAATATTAACTTAAAATATTTTTTAAAAATCAAAACAATGTCAATAAAACACAAAACAAAGACAGAACCCACAGGACCCAGGGCGGAGACCAGGGCTGCAGCACGGCTGCCCCTCCCGTCCACTTCACACATCAGACTCACAAGGCCCTGTGGGGATCCAGGTTTGTGACCATCCAAGCAGACCAGGCCCCCAGGTGACAGAGGTCCACACCCACCAGACCTCAGCTTTCTGGGTTCCCAGGAAGTTCCTGATGCTACATCATATTTCCCAGCAGAGAGGAGTGGAGCTCATGTTGCCTGAGGAGGGGGTCTCTGCACCCCTCCCTGAATGTGGGCTGAGGAAGGGTGTCTTAGGTCCCCTGAAATGCCCCCGAGCACATCTGGGTACCTGCTTAACTGCTTCCAGAATAACTCACATGTTTCAAGTTCCTTTGAAAGTGGCATGCATGGAATGCCAACGATTTACCTCGGGGGACCTGGCCAACTTCTGACCACAGAGGGTCACTCACCAAAGAAGCCAAAATGAACTCAGATGTCCAGGATTCTGTGTTACTAAAATACCCTTTCACTTGATCTCTCTTCTTAGCATACTTAAGGCCACATCAAACTCAAAATCCTAAACACATCACCCAAAGTCCATGTCCCCACACTCAGTGACTACAAAACAAATGAAGCCCAAATAAAATAAAACAAAAAGTCCCACATCAGGATGACAGGAAACGCCCCTGGGCCAGTCACCCTCCACCAGGGGCACTGAATTCCCAAGAGCACCAAACCCAGCCCCCTCTCAGAGAAGAGACGTCTTTCCTGCCCCTCTCTGCAGCGTCCCCACGAGTTTATGAGGCTGCTTTGCTCCTTAGAGTTCGTTCAACTCGAATGTGCACAAGGCCAGAAATACTTTCCAGCCTGCACGAGACATGCGAGGGCATGATCTAGAGAATGAGCACAGCCCACCGCCCAGCGCCTTCAAAGGCACTTTTAATTGGCGTTCCCCCAGCCGAGAGGAATGGGAAGGACTCACTTTTTGGGAAGCCAAGTACTCCATGCCTCTGGCCAGCTGGTAGGTGCAGGACACCAGGTCCTTGAAGGTCATCTGCTCCTCAGGCACTCGGTTGATGTCATAGGAGTACTCCATGCCGGGCGGCCTGCGGGCTCGGAGGTACTCCCGGAGGTTGCCTTTCGAAGCGTACTCGACTATGACATAGAGTGGCCCTGTTGACAGAGAGGACACGCTTCCTGAGGCAGCGGGCCAGGATCTGCCCTGGGGCCACTCAGCAAAGGGCCTCTAGTTACTGTACCCAACCTGGCACTGCCATGTTGCCGTCTGTGGCTTCTGCAGTGCTAAGGATGGAGACCCAGGTGCTGGGTAAGGACTCTACCACTGAGCCACACGGCCAAGCATGGGTGGTTTTATTTTTTGCTTGTTTGTTTTTTAAGTTTTTACATGCAGAAAAGCACACATGAAAATAGAACACCTGTGTTCTAATCTTTTCAAATGAGAATCAACATTGGGTGGTGACATCTTCAAAAGCCTTCAAGAAATGAAGCAGAGAGGCGGTGACCTCCCTATCATGGAGGGCAGTGGCTCTCATAAATCTGCTCCCTCTACTATTTACTTCCAATTCATCTTAGCTACTCTACGTACATCTAGTATTGATAAAATGTATGTATTATTTTTAGTCACAGAAAGGAGCAATAAAGAGACCTTTGTTACATTTTCACTGATACATTCTCTTGGGGAGGCTACATGTCACCCATACGTCATTCTCGTCCGCCCAAGCTGATCCCTCCTTTCCACAGCAGCACAGCACGCTGTTCCATCTCCCATACCACCCTTCCTCTGCTTCTCTGTACTGGTGGGCATTTAGGTTGCTGTATCCACCATAACTGAGTGGGCAAGGAACATGGCTGTGTGTCTCCTCCTACACATTGCCATACTTCTCCATGGCACAGACTGGAAGGTCAGCAAACCAGAGCCTGCAGGTCAAAGCTTGCCCACTGCCTGCCTGGGTCACTGACTTTCACTGATACACAACCAGGTCTGTGCATTTCTGCACTAAGGCTGCTCCCCCAGTACAATGGCAGTGACATGTGGTTTCCACAGAGACCACAAGGTCCACAAGACTCTAAAATATCTCCAACTGACCTCATGGAAATAAGTTGCCAATGTCGACCTAAAGGAAAATTATCAAGACAAATGTGCATTTTCAAGTTTATCGATTATTGTCAAATTGGTTCCCAAAGCGCCAGCAGATGTTCAGCAGCAGCAGCCAGGGAATCCCTCCGCGGAGGAAGAGGCACCCCTTCATACTGCTCTCCTCTTTCCTTCAGAGTCCACTATCTATAGCTGACAGCAGGATGGGGCTCCTCAACTCCCACCGCAAGGGAAGAACTTCTCAGCCAAACACAGGGTCTCATGTTCACACTTACAAAAACATAAGGAGATTGCCCTTTCCAAAATGGCCCTACGGATCATGACCTAGAGACAGCAGGACCTGACACCCGCCTGTCCCCAGTCCCCAGGCACAGAGCCCCCTTTGTGTCCCTGCCTGGGAACATCTTACAAAGGGTGTTTTAAGGAAAACTATAAACATGCACATGAGGCACCCCAGGAGCAGGATCCAGAAGCTCAACTGCTTCTAGAAAGACGCCAACTCTCATCTGTGGGCTGAACAGCTGGAATCATTTTCCCCCTACTCACCGTCCTGTGTGCAAGCTCCAAGAAGGTTGATGATATTTTTGTGTTTTCCAATCATCTTCATCATCTCCATCTCTGACACCAGATCAGAAAGGTCCTTTTCTGTGGCATCATCTATGAATAGTAGGTGACCACCAATCAGACATTTCCTCTGATTTGAGGGCTGTCACGGTTAGTGGCCAAACTCTTGGTTGAAACTGAATCACAGAACCAGGAAAGACTTCCCCAATCATCTCCCTCATTTTATCAGCAAAGGAACAAAGGCCCGGACAGGAGTGCCCTGTTCAGAGTCAAAGGGTTCTTCGGGGGTCACTAGCAAACAGTCAGGATTAAAACAAGGCATGTGACCCTAAGCCCAAGTCTTCTGAAGCAAACATCACAGACATGAGAGTGTTTCTTTCTACGGTGAACCATCCCCTCCTCTGTCATACATAAGGAATCTTAGAATCACTACAGATTTTCTCCAGAGCAAGAATTCCTAACGCAACCCCAGTGGCCCTTGGAACACCCAAAGTTGGCTCAGGAGGCTCCCCACAACTGTGTGTGTAAACTGTGTGCAGCATCCTGGGCGGGCCAATGGCCGTGGCTCCCATTAGCTACTCAAAGTGGCTCCAGTTCCCATCTTAAAAAAACCTCCAGCAAGAACAGCAAATCCTGCAGCCCAAGGACAGACCTCTCCGCTGGGAAACCACAGAAACACCTGGCTTTGGACCTCCTTTCCATCATCTCTACAATAGGATAATGTGACTGTTCCCTATAACCCTTCTCATAAAAGACCAGCTCAGGAGCATAAGTTAAGGGTTAAAAGTTCTTCCAGCTCCCGTGGAGCGGCTTAGAGGGTTGGTGCACGCTTCAGGTTCCCACGAGTGACAGCAACTGGGCGCTTATGTCTTGGCTGCTGTCCCCACGACCCGGGTCTCTGCACCAACCCCGATTCTGTTAGATCCTTTGTAGCTTCTAAGTGACTTCCTCCGACGGGAGTCATTTCTGCTCCTCTCCTCGCAAAGAAAGAAGGTGTCCTACTCCCCGAGCCTCTAGTTCCCTCTTACAATGTCAATTTCTCTGTCTGTGAGCTCGAGTTTGAGTCCTGAAGCCAGTGGGCCAACCCCCATCTAAATCCATCGGCCAGGAGTGGATACTTTCTAAGCCCATAAAAACACAGAGCGGGTGAAGAATCACAGTCACCTGCAGGAAGCCCCAGGACAACTCAACCTGGACGGCCACCACTTGCGAACAGAGGGGGCTTTTCTTTCTTGGTAAGTACACATGGCTCAAGATAAATAGTCTGTCCAGGACGCTGATTTATCTTGAAAACTCCTCAACCTCTAGGTCAACTATGTGCCCTCTGACCCCTGCCGTGACAGAGTTCACATGCCACAAAAGGGGCATTCTTGATAAGACCCTCTGCGCCCCGCCCCCGCCGCCTCCCCACTCACCTTTCAGCATCTTCACTGCCACGGTGACCGCCTCCTTGGGCTTGTCTTTGTCGATGCCCACTGCTTCCGCCATGACCACTTGCCCAAAGCAACCTTCCCCCAGGGGTTTGCCCAACGTCAGCCTAAATGTGTAAATAGGGGATTAGCACACAGCGTCTGGTGGAGGGGCGCAGCGAGGGAGAGGCCAGAACTAAATATAACAATCTTTCAGCAGCTTGCAAAAGCATGGCGCACTTGTCATATGGAACTAATGAGACTCAGGGACACACGCGCTGGGGTATTTTCTTAGTGGCGTTTCAGAGAACGTCAGTTACTGGTGGAACAGCTATTCGGTTTCACATTTGTATTCTCGATTTCTTTTCTTTATGAAAGGAAGGCCCCCTTGCTAGGGAGCTGGTCAGTGCCCCTCTCCCCCACCACCAAGGGCCAACAACGAGGTGCTTCAGATCTTGAGCCAATTAAACATTTGTAATTTCGAATGTCCCAAAGAAAAATGTTCAGGTTGTTCTTATTTTTTTTTTTTTTTTTTGAACCTGTAAAGTGGCAGCTTTAAAAAAAAAAAAAAAAAAAGATCACTATTATTCAAATACCAGTGGATTTTATGGTCACATTCCTTGCCAAGTTACAGGATCTGAATCTTAAATGTGTTTCAAGGAATCTTTAATTTGTCACTACAGGAAGAAGAAATTCTAGAAAATGGGGAGCATCCTTTTTTGACATAAGTTTAGATAGAGATCCTTATGACTACCTGAAATTAATCCTGAAAACTCCTCACCTCTAGGTCAACTATGTGCAAAGGAAGAAATTGCAAAGTGAGCCTCACAAGTTACATTTTTAAGCCCAGAAGCTCTGTGCCCATTTCATGAAGGACCACATATCACCCTTGGACATTCCAGAAACTAGCAAAATGCAGTCTTTGGAATGCTTCTGAATGTGGTTTCTTAAGCCTAACAGCAAAATACTGAGCTGCCATTAGTAAACGGTATTTCCGGTAAGTAAGTACACAATGGTTTGCAAAAGTTCAGCAAAAAAAAACAACAACAAAAAAACCCACCAAAAACCAAAAAAACCTGAGGGCAGCATAGGCTATGTTGAGGTCATCCTGTTTCCATTCAGAGCTAAAATTAAATTTAACATCTTGGCAGAAAATAAACATTTGCATTGGAAAAATGGCTAATTTATGTCCTACTGCCCTGCTACTACAAGCATAACAATCCTCTCTTTGTATAAATTCTGCCTCCGATCTAATAAACTGCTTCTAAATAGCCTTCATTCATTGGAAATCAGCTCCACCTACATTTGGGCTAAACACTGTTTGGAAATGCACAGTACTCAGATTTTCCACACTTGGGGGACCCCCGGGTGGGAGCTAACAGTGCAGTACAGACTCCTACTGTTGACCACGGTGTCACAGGTGGCAAAAGCTACAGACCTAACCTGAGGCTGCAAAGTTCCTTACCCATGAGCACAACTCCCCAGCTCAGTGGTATACACAGAGGAATGTGTGCGAGAAAACTAGCTTATTTATATAATCACACACAGCCAGGGGCTGGCAGGGTTCAAGAAAAACACCCTTTCCCCTTTCCATACTCTGCAGGTAAAGAAACCGTTCTTTGTGTTTCCCCTGTGCCTCGCCAGTGCACGTCCGACAGCCAGGCCTTGATGAACGGCGTTTTCCCCACAGTATACAGAAACTGGAAATTACTTCCATTAATACGCTAATTGACTAATACCTGGACAATTACTTGGTTCTAGCTTATAATATGCATTCGTAGCTCTATATTGGCTGTTGGAGAAGGTAAGCAATGTGAAATTGTATAAGTCAAAATCACCAGTGACGCATCAACTTCCTCTCCCTTCCAAAGAGAACTCGTCACAAGATCTCCAGAAAAGCTGGTCTTTGCGTTTCCAAATTTGTACATGTATATTAGAGAAGTGCATCTCTAACATAATCGTAGGGAGACAAATGGGGTAATTGTTCATAAGCAGGTTAAGAGCTCTTTCCAATTTATCTGGTACAGAAAGAGAATCAGCATTGCACCTTTCACCACTCCAGAGCTGTTGGGACTGCAGTTAGTACAAGTACCCCATTTGTCTCCCTAAGGTGGGGCTGGTGTGGGGGGTGGGGATGTCTCTACTAGCAGCCGGTGGTCTGCCCCACTGGCTCTGTGACTGGCACAACCATCTGCTAAGGGTTTTCAAGGTCGCCAAGACATGACTGGAAATGAAAGGGACTCCCATGGCCAAGAACTGCGCTCAGTCCTGGGAGCTGTGCACCATGACCCTCATTTTATAGGAACTGACTGGCAGAGTCAGGGTTCAAATTCAGCCCAATAGAGTCCAAAGTACATGGACTTGCTCAAGTGAGACCCAGAGACACACAGCTCCCAGCAATGCCTTCAATAAAGCCCAAATGGCCACCTTTTACTATGGCAACACCTGTATACCACCCTGGGAAGACAATACTATGCACCATAGAAGTCAAACATTAGGTACCATATCTGAAGATTTTCAGCCCAAAATCACATTAATAAACATTGAAAACAGCAGCAATGGGTAAAGATCCTAAAGGCGATTTACAATCTAATTTCTCCAAAGAAATAAACCCGAGAATAATCATTTTCCAGTAACCAGAAGGTGGACTGTCAGATGTGTTTCATAGATTGGATCATTCTGCTTTTATTCCATTTGACTGGTTTTGAATTGTCCAGAAATTTAAAAAATGATAACCAGAGGCCATCTTATTTGGGGAAAAAGCCAGAACTTTGTAGCTCTGATTTAAATAAGCTATTTTAAAAAATAAAAAATTAAAAAAAAAATTTTAATCTTTTCTAGGAGTTGTTATCTGGAAAGTTAATCTCACTCCTATGGACACCACCAGAGCAAGACCTTTGCAGTCAAGACCTAGAATGACAGCGTCCATCATCCAGGATTCCCATTTCCATCCAAGTTTCCATTCAGGGATGTGCGTGGCAGAAATACTCACTTATCTCTGGGGAACTCCCATTTTGGGTCCTCTGGCAGCTCGTACTCTGAGACCCCTGCCAGCATCGGGGTGTCAGCGGCCGAGGACAGACGAGTCGTTATCCTCACCAGCGGGGTATTGGAGTTCATGGAGGAGCTGGACTCTGCGGAAACCTGGATACAAAATGCAAAGACAGATGTAATCCTGGCTCCACCTGGAAAGGCAGGAAGGCAGCCAGAACCCAGCCAGAGTATCAATTCTTAGAAAGAAAGCAGGTGGGGTCCGGGGAAAGCCGTGAACTAAAATGAAAGCCACTGGACTCTGATTCCTTTGTCCCCCATCGACGCAGCACTTGGATGGGGTTTCAAAACAAAATTTTTACCTAAGTCTGATTGAACTATTGTCTCCTTTCTATACTAATTAAGACAGCTGCTCCAAGCAGGCAGACCTCAGTGGCTCGTCCTAGCCTCTCTGCCTGCACCCACACCTGTACCTGAGCCCCCAGTAATCAAACTCCTCTTTCTGCTCTTCATTGACCAATGCTAGGCTCATGAACTTTCTCCAGAACTTGTAGGAAACAAACTTTTCCATATTTCCTCCACGTCTGGGAATGTAAAGCAGAACATCTCAAAGAAAGAGCTCTAGGACCAAATGTTCCAGTAGCTCCGACTGCCTCTATTCAAGGTCAGCCAAGACCCAGGCACTGGGCCCAGTCAGTCTCCCCAGTCCTTTGGAAACTTGCTGATCCCCAAGCCGTTCGTTGAGAATGAGCTGCCTCTGGTCCGCTTCAGCTTCAGAAACCAGTGCACAGGCGAGGCAGAGGATCCAGGGAGAGACACCTTCATTCGGTCACCTGGGAGTAGGTAGGGTTCTTTGCTCAGGCACCCAGATCCATTTCCTTCTGTGCCTGATAAGGTGATTATTTCCTAAATCCGTCATCTCCCCTGGCTGGTATCTGTAAAGGAAGACCCACGCAGAGCCCATCTGAAGGCCACCTCTGGGTATGACTACACAATCTCAGATGGTCACGGGCTGCTAGAAGACACCCTTACTCTATACTAGGAACTAGACTTTGGCCCAAAAGTCAGAACGTGAGGCTAAACATGAGCCACCCAAGCAGCCCACCAAGCCCCTGGCTTCTTATCTTGCAAGGGCTGACAGAATGCCCAGCTACAGGGACAGATACCTTGTCAGTCGAGCGGGTAACAACCAAGCCCAGATGAACCAATGAGGTTGGTTGGGAGGGACTTTTACATGGTAGATCTTGGACTCTTCTCACAGGGAACCAAAGGACTTGTACTCCCTGCTCTCACCCACTCAGGAAGCATCGTTTCTCTCTTTTTAAACCCAGATTACCCTTAAGGCAGGCTAGAAACTCAAGAAGATGCCGAAGAATGAATGGGGGGGAGGGTAGTTGAGAAATCAAACTGTTTTCAGTATAAAAATCAAGAAGCTGGCCAATGCTTCACATAGAATTTCAATTCTCTTTTTAAATGCATGTGAAAAACATAAAAACAAAATGTATATGAGTACATTTCTGAGCCTCCTGAATTGTCTTTTGGGCAGGGGGAGCTGTTGATCAAGTTTACCATGCAGGAATGACGAGTAATGGTTTACTGATTGTGCCATATCCAAACTCAAATTTTGTAGGTGAAAGACCCACACCCAAGCATCCAAGATGCAAAGGCAAATGGCAGAACAAGCAGGAAAAGATGAAACGGTAAGTATGGGCTCCTGTAAAACCTACTCGCACTGCCCACTAAGGTCACAGTCCAGGCAGGGGCCCTTCCCTGGACACAACAGGCAATGACTTCCAAGCCCCACCACAGTTCACGTGGAATCCAACCTGGCTATGGTGGGCTGACCCCATCTACCGGACACATCAGACAGCAGGGACTTTCAGAGATTCTCAAGTTTCCAGTTTCCACTGACCACGCAAATATCCTGAGCGTTGTCCACAGAGAAGGGGCTCGGGAAGATTCAGGAATGGGATTGGCCAAGGATGCTTCTCACATCTTTCCTTCTAAACCTGATTCACTCTGTATCCTGGCTGCGCCCTGTGCCTGCCAAAGGTACAAAAGGCCCCTGGTGTTTTCAAAAAATAAAAAGATCTTCTGGAAAGTTCCTCCGCATGAACCAGCAAAAATCACCACTTGCTGAAGCGGACACTTGGGCTGGAAGATCACAGGCAAGAAGTCCCAGCCAAACTAGTAAAAGTCGGCCTAGCAATGAGACAATACAGGCCCCCGGTGGCCAGGTTCCAGCAGATTCTGCAGCCAGGACGCTCTACAGGACCACCAGCGTTGACCCTCACCAGGGCACTCCAGAGTTCCCAGAACTGCACTGTTGGGGTGCGCCCTGTGCTGCGATCGATGGAAGACGGGAAAGCGATTGGGAAATCACTGGCAGCCGAGGGCCGATGACGTCAACATCCAGAAAGCACGTGCAGCTTCTACGCCTTGTCCCCAAAACTTACCCCTCTCCTGAGGGAGGCTCAGGGGATAGGATGTGGGGAAAGCAGCCTTCCCACAGTGAGGATGAGCACACAGGCATACAAAACGGCTCTGGGGGCGGGGGGGATCTAAGAGATTTAGTCACCCTTGCGGGAGAGACCAGGAGCAGGGAGAGGGTAGAAATAGGCCTTACTTCAGAATTTTCTAGACCGTTTGGGTTTTATTGTCATGTATGTATATTTCTTCTCTGTTTTAGAAACAGCACTTTTTCTTTAACAAACAGAGCATACACCATCTCTAACAACGAGAAATGGCAAGATTGACGCTTCTGTTGCTCTCTTCTGCTGCAAGGTCCTCGTCATGATACTGTGTGCACTTCAATGTGCGTACCCCATGGACTGTCCAGGCCACATCCCCCAACACCGAGGGTCCATACTGCAGGTCCAACAGCATTAGCCCTGTGAGCTTCAGGAAGCCACGCACCCCTCCAGGCCCGAGTTCCCCTCCGTTACACAGGAGGCAGCCCAGCTCCACCTCACAGTGACCAGGAGGCGGGGGTGAGCTCAGGCCCTCAGCACGAGCTCAGAAATATTTGCTCCCAACCCACAGCATTTTCCCTCAGCACCTTGAACATCAGTTGTATCCAGACCCCGGTGAGTACAGATGGCACCTCTCTGTGGACCACCCGGAGCCTCGGGTTGTTAGAGGTCATTAACTGCACCACCAGGAAGATAGCCAGGTGACAGGAGGGCTGCCTGCAGAACAGGATATGACCTAATGGGCACATCTGAGTTGGGACACACAAGGCTCCCAGCCAGGTGGGATGGGGCTCCAGCAAATGAGAAATGAAGAATCCAGGAGTCAGGGAGCGTCTAGGGCGGGAGGGAGATACAGGGTAACACAGTCCCAGGGACAAACAGGACGGAAAACTCTAACACTCAGTCTGACACTGCTCCACAGCAAACCTCTGACCCCAAGGGAGCCTGCATCCCCCAACTGTGGCACAAGTTCATATACGTGTGTTCCTTCCCCCAGACACAGCATCTCCACAAGCCTGTAATGTGGACGCTGTTAAGATGGAAAAGCTAGCCAGGCACGGTGGTGCACACCTGTCATCCCAGCAGCCCAGGAGGCTGAGGCAGGAGGATCGCAGGTTCCAAGCCAGCCTCGGCAAATTTAGCAAAGCTCTAAGCAACTTAGCGAGTTCCTGCCTCAAAATTTAAAGGAAAAAAAAAAAAGGTGGGGGGTGGGCCACTGCTCAGTTGTTAAGTGCCCCTGGGTTCAATCCCCAACCCAAAACAAAACAGAAAGGCTCAAATAAATAATAGAAATGGAAAACTTGACACAGTGTGGTTCTCACTGATATTAAAATACAACACTGTGTTTACTTTGTTGAGACGAAGTGTAGAGATTCAGATTAAATGTACAAATCTGGAAAATACTTTGGTTATAAAAACACAAAGCGGAAAAGGGTAAGAAAATGCCCCAGTATAAAAAGGCCTGGGCCTGATGGTCCCATCCAAGGCACATCTTAATTTTACCTCCACGCATTTTTAGTGTGCTTTTAAAACCCCCTCAGGGACTGTAAAGCTCGACTGGCTTTCCCCTCACTCCCTTCCTCTGGAAGGGAACCTGTTAGGAGGGCTTGGCGCAGCCCCCCGCAGGCAGGTCCCCGAGGGCCGCCCTGTTTCAGGGGCTGCTGTCCTTGGAATCCAGGCCCTGGGCCCTCACGGAAGCCCTTCTTCCTGAGCACTATTCGATCATCACTTTTCCCCTCCCCTTTTCCATGAAATCATAATTTCCCCTGTTACATATTCTTCACTTCCTACTTAAAAACTTCAAGTCTGAAGTTTTCTTTCCAATTAAAAAAAAAAAAAAAACAACACCCCCATTGTTGGTGAGAAGTTACTTCTAAACAATAAATGCTAACACTGGTGAACGGCTTTCCCACCCGAACCTTGGAAGGTCTTTTTTTAAACGTGGATTTCCACAGTCTCCAACTCAGCTTCCTTGCTTGCTGGAATGTCCCTTTACCATGTGCCATAAATCAAGCTTTTAACTAAATGGGCTTTTCGTATATTTCCACAGTACCTACGGGAGATTAAGCAAGAAGGTGGGGTTGGTTTTTCTCCCCCTGGCTTTTTAAGGGGCCACCACGAAAGTGTTCTCTCTTCATACGAGATAAAGCTGAACACCTAGAGGGGACCTCCCAGGGAGGACAGTGGGCAGGAGGGCGCTCTCTGTGTTTCCCCCTGAGGACACCAGCCCTGGGCCGCAGCCTGCCCAGGAGCCTGCCCACCCTGAGGCTGCGGCCAGCTTCCCAAACCAGACCAGGCCTGAGGACGGCACTTTTGCCCTAAGTCTCGCCCACATGGCCTACAGACACACCAATGTTGTCACTGGGTCAAACTGGGGGGTCTGCATAAAGCTTCCAGGGGCTTCTAGGTTGGGTTTTTCCCCTCCACAGCAAAACTTGGGTAATTAGGTGAGGAAGTTTATCAGACGCCGAGTTTCTCCCTTAACGAGCCTCCGCCTCCCCCAGTCTCTTGAGCAACCTGTGAGGCCCGTGACGCACCCGGCTGGGCAGCCTGCTTCCACTTAGAAGGTCCTGTCGGCTAGAGTGGAGGTCAGAGCTTAGTCAGGCCACGTGTCCTTCAGAGGCTGAGAGAAGAGAGCCGCCAAGCAGGGGCAGGGGAAGGCCAGGGGCCCACAGAAAGGGCAGGTCCCAGTGAGGTGGCCCACGACCATGCTCAGCACCCAAGTCTTTCTGAACCAGCAAGGTTTCACGAGGCCCTTGGACTGCCCGCCCTGCAGAGGACATTCGTGGGGTCTAGATTCCAGAAGCAGAGCTCCCTTCTAGAACAACTTCCTTCTGGAAACAGCAATCCCCCTCCGGAACCAGAGCCCCCTTCTTCGGTTTGCTGTGATCTGGAGGCCAGTCACACTGGCCCAGAGCTGGCTCCAGAGTCACCTACTCCTCTCCAGCATCTCTGCCTCACTCCTAGCCTCAAAGACATCATCACAAAAGACACCCATGATACTTCCTCTGGTTTTACTCTCCCTGTATGTGGCTGAGAGGGCAAAACTGAAGCCTGAAGAAACGCCCCACCCCCACCTGGTTCCCACCCCCTCCTCAGCCTCTGGTGAGCTGCTGGGGGCAGTGGGAGCTGGTGTGAGCTGCACAGGACATGATCATCCAGACAGGGCCAACTCTAGGACACTCGAATCTCCATCCCACCCTATGGGTGCTTCTGGCTCCAGAGCAAGGAATTGACATCCTCAGTGAAAACCCTCCTCAGCACACCCTGCTCGTCCCCTGTGTCCCCTCCTGTACCAGCACCACCCCACTGCCACCCCCAGGTGACTTGTGGGCATCGCAGGGAGCAAAGCCCTCCCTTCAGTTCATAGGTGCACAGGCTGCTTCTCCATGGCCCCTGGCCACCCTACAGGGCCACAGGAAAGCCAACAGGCTCACCAAGAAGCCCCTGTCTGGGTGGACAGCTGCTGGTCCCTTCTGACATGCCAAGTGCTCAGGAAACAGCAGCAGGTGGGCAGGGCAGCACAGAGTCCGAGCCCTGACCCTGAGTGAGGTATGAGTCCCCAAGGGGGCTGCCCCACGCCACCCGAGTTTCCCCAAGCACCAAGGTGCATGAAAATTCTCAAAAATTCATAGTTACTGGAACATGATTCCAAGAAACTCCTTCTTTAGTACTGGGGGAAAAATCTGTTGTTCCAAAAAAATAACATAAATGAAATGTCTGTCTTGCACCCAGAAAATCCAGTGCAAATTAGAAAACGTTAAGAAGGAAAACTCACAACAAGATAAATCACCAACCTCTGGCAGAGCACATCAAGAGAGAGGCCTTGGAGCCAGGAAGACTTGAGTGTGACCTGTGTCACACAGGAGCTTGGGCCACTGCAGGATGCAAGTGACTTCCTGAGAGCCTGGGGGCAAGGGTCCCAAGACAGCCAATGACAGGCTCACTTGTCACCTGGTGAAGACACACTGCGCATCCCTGGGGACTTTGTGTGGCTTCTCCCTCCAGCATGGTCTAATAACCCTCTTTTACCTAGACATGGGACAGGTATCTCCCCCTCCACCAATGGGGCTCACTGAGGGGTGCTCTTTGTGAACAATGAATAATGCTCCCCACTTCACATATATGAAGAACTGGGGTGTGTCGACATTCCCCAAAAACTTAACTCCCAGAGATGTCTCTCCACTCCCATTTCTCTTGCACCACTTGCCCCTCTCCAACACAAGGCAATCACATTTCAAATAACAGCCTCCAAATAACCTCAAAGCCTCCTGTGGAGCCTGGGTTGGACCAAGCACCAGATGAAGGAGGATGAGTGAAAGGAAGGAGGGGAGAAAGCAGGAGGGCCTCTGTCCCCGGGGCTTACACAGCACGTGGGAAGATGACCACCCTAAGCGGACATGGATGATGGAGAGAAGTCAGGGGATTTTAAGGCCCCTTCCTCTTTCATCCTAATAGTTACCAAAAAGAAAAGATGACATAATTATGGGATGAGAGCCTAGTTATGCCAAATGAGAGGGTTCCCCTCCTGCCCTATTAGAGAAAAATAATAGCCATGGTAACACCACTCCCTTTTTCCAACTCCCTGTGCCAGATCCCAAGCGTGGATGCTTTAAGAGCAGCACAGAGGTGACTGGTGAGGAGGGAGGGTGGGGCAAAGTGGCCACGTGGCCTGAAGCCACAGCACTATCCAGCCAGGTGAGGGTCATCTCAGGACTAGACTTTCCAGAAACAGGCCAGGCAACTGGCTCTGGACCATCACTGCTTCTCTGGCCTCACAAATGACAGTGCTGTCACTCAAAATAACAACAGCATTCTTGGTAGCAGATATGACCCAATGGGCCCCCTTTCTCCCATGTTCTTGGCACAACGTGATCATCTGCCCATACTTAACACACACCCACATTCTATCCTCAGCCTCCACGAAGACAGACCTGTGCAAGGGACATGGTTCCAAAGACGTTAGCAAGGACCCATTCAGCCAGGAGTTTGGAGCTGGCCAAGGACAGCCAGATCCATGTTGCTGATCAACTGGTCCTTAACCCTTCCCAATGCCTTGTCCAAAAAATGCCATGGATACCTAAGTCCTACGACCGGAAGGGAGCTGAACCCTGAATTTCCCAAAGCACTTTTAAGAATCACCTGGGAACTTATTTAAAATGCAGATTCCTGGCTCTGTTCAAGATCTACTGAATAAGAATCAGGGCTGGGATGATTGAATCTGCAATTTTAGCAAACACCTCATAAATTCTACTAAAATTCACATTGAAGCAAGGCCAGTGAGCTGCCGTGGCACTTACTACTTTAAAAAAAAAAAAAAGGAAAACACTTTATCAGAATCAAGTTCCAAATACTTTCCTAAGACTTCACATTCATATGTACCCTCCCCTTGTTCCTTCATAGCATTTCCTGACCCTTGGCTTAGGGCACAGTGAAGACAATCTCGTCCCATCTCCCAAAGCCAAAATCAACCAATCAGAAGGCAAATACAAGAAAAGCAGCCACCAAAGACCAGGTTTAAGGTTAAAAGCAATCCTTTCCCAGTTTCATAGAAAAATCATTCTACCACCAGGCCCATGGCCACACCTGTGACCTACTAACAAAAGTAAATATATATAATACATGCATTCAATGCTATTTTAAAGAATCAGAGGAACTCAGCCAAAATTCAGTTTGGAAATAAGTAGTTCAGGTACATCTCTGAGCCCCAGGGTTCAGATCTTGAGTTAAATTAAAGAGGACTAGAGTTTCTTTTCTCCTAGTGGTATAAGTCCCATCCAATATCCATGCCTACCTCAAAATAAAATAAATAAAAAATAGATACAGGAGACTATGATGGTCTGTATGATGAATAGACAGCTATACTTGGAGTATCATTAAACACACAGATGGAGACACCTCCAGAGTTATATCCAGTCCTGCTGAGGACCTGACTCTCTTATTACTGTCCTTTCTTGACCTTGGAACTAGACCTCATTTACCACCACCACCCCCACCACCCCAAAGCACTGTGACTTGACTCTCCAAGCTCCAAATGCTGAGCCCACCAGGCAGCATCACACAATGATGCTCAATGAAGAGAGGACATCAAAGCAGAGGAAAAGATCCGAGAGCTGGCTGGGTGGTTGGGGAGGAGTAAAGTTCTTTAAACTCTTTATCTACTTTCTGTTACCTGTCTCCGCAGGGGGATGCGCTTGGTCAGCTTGTGCACTGCAGGCTGGCTGCTGAAGTCCGGCTTCTTGGTGGTGGTCTTCATTCGGCACAGGATGACTGTCACCACCATGCAGGCAATGAGGAAGACCCCTATGCAGTAAATGGCTATCTCCAGGTAATCTGGGGAAGCTGTGATCTCCTTTTCTCTTACAGGAGCTAGATGGCAGGTCGCAGGGGGAGGAACAGATAAGCAGGCCAGAGAGTTAGGACAGGGGAGTGATGAGTCACAGTATAATTAAAGGAATCAAGGGCGACGGCCATTCTCCAGTCAAGGTAGGCTTCCCCATAACTCAAGGCTGCAGGATGACAGGGGTCCAGTTGCAAGTGCCTCTGGCCTGAGGCTCTCCCAGATGCAAACAAATGACCGTGGGTTCCCCCCTCCACCATCAGGGCCCAGGAGGTCACCATCTCTGGTCTTAGTGGGTGTCTGCCACCACTGAGTGGCTGACACCAAGTTACAATGGGCAGGCTACAAGCCACATTCTGTTGGTCATTTGGGCAGAGCTGGATCACTGACTGCACCCACAACAAAGGGACCATCTTTCATGGTGGCCTCTGAAGGCAAACCAAATTCAAAGTTCTTGAATATGAACGTGCCCCTTTTGTTCCTAAGGAGGACATGATGGTGCTTCATGTCATTGGGGTGGGCTCTTCCACAGCAAAGCCCTACAAGATTGTTTTTTCCCAGATGAACACAGACAAGTGTTCAGCTAATAGGCTGTCCCCCAAATGTTTTGATTTCTTTAATACAGTCCCCCATGCTATTCAGTTAAACCAATGCATTCTTTATAAAGACAATTATGATAGAAAATCTTTATGTACATAATACACAAAGTTTATAATATTCCATAATAACCATTAAGAGTTTTCTATAAAAATATAAATGGCATTGCATGTGCATACTTATGTAATTAATTTAGCAACTTTTTATATCAAATATTATCCGTCCCCTTCTTAGTCTTCAGTGATCAATTTACAAGCAGTGTATTTCCAAACAGTATTTTTTTTTCCCAAACTGCATTCTTAGTTAATGGGCTAGTATTATCAGGCAAACTGGTTAAGAAGTGCCAGTTAGGCACCTGCAGAATGCAGTACTGCAAGTTAAAGCAAGCTCAACAGGAGAGGCATCTCATCGTTTTTCAAAGCAAATATTCATAGAGCAGATTCACAACAAAAGGAAAAACGGATGCAATGGTATTAAAGCTTATACATTTTAATCAGAAAAAAAATACTTGCAAAGATAGTCAACTCTCAGCAGCACAGCACAAAATGAAATGATCGATTTATTTTTACTAGATATAAAACAGGCATGCAAGTAGGCACTGTACTCTAAAAACGAGGAATTAATAACTGGAGTGGAACATCATGAGCTAGCAAACCATAGTCTATGCAGTTTCACAAAGGAAACAATAGCAGCAAATGTAACAAAGAAAACAGGGTTTGTCAAGACTAGAACAGAGATGTTGGTTAGACTTAGCAGCAACGTTTAGCAACAGGACTTCACTGATGTTTATTTCTTTGCAGGGCAGAAATAACATCAAGCCTAAGATGGCACAAGCATGCTCCCTAGAAAAGGCCAATGAGAGTCCATTCTATTGCAACATGCAACAAGCCACCAATTCCCAAGGTAGGTAACACACTGCTTCTGCACACCTACGTTGCAGGGTGCTTCCCCCAGGCACCCCAATGGACATCCATCTGCTCGCATTTCATTAGAAACACAAGAGGGGGAGAAAAACCACATATGGGATTTCAACAAGATGGAATTTGCAATGAGAAAAAATTACTTTGAATGTTATAAAGTAATTTTTAAGTTTTCTTTATGAGAAGGGGGATGGGCTAATTTATGCATTGGCTCCATGACTCACTAAAAAAAATATAAGATCCCTTTGGGTTTTAAGGGTGAAATTTTACTTGATCATAAATGTGAGTGTGGGATCTCCTTGTAAGTGAATTTCCAAAGCAACTTTCTTAATCCCTGGGGGATCATTTTGCATATTTTTCAATCTTTATGCAAGGATAAAAGGGGCCATTTCTGAGAACAGAAGCTGTGTTAATTTTATAGCAATCAACCAAGAAAAGGGGAAAACCCACGGAAAGAAAGAGCAGTATATACCTGGCAGAACTGTCAACCATGCAGAGTGAAAGGATATCCCAATAGAATTACCCGCCAAGCACGTATATTCCCCAGCATCCTCAAAAGTTACATTCCGAATATAGAGAACCTCAATCTCTTTGTCCGTGGTGTTAACACCGGCAGCCTAGAAAACAAAGGAAGCAAGAAAAAGGCTAGAGACAGGAAGGACTGTGGAGGGGCCACGGAACCACGGGCCTCCACGGCGGCTCCAGGAGACGCTGGCCACCGCAAGATTCCAACTGCAGCCATCCACAAAGCCCACAACCAAGACCCTGAGCACACCGGCCAGCTCACCTCCGCAGGCCCGTCACCACACCGGCTTCACCACCTAGACATGCATGCAATCAAACACATGGAAAAATCAACCCACAGAGGTCTGTTCGCTGGGCCTTTGCTTTGGTTTGGATTGAGGGGGTGGCTTTCCAAAGGCACAGTGCCCAAAAGGCTAATTTGGCTTCTGGTCTTAATGGCTGCAGACTCCCAGCTTGAGAAAAGGATGGTTCTATCTAAATGGCTGTGTAAGAAAACAAAGCACTGTAAACGAGCCCAGGTGGATACCTCTCTTGTCCCCATGGCCCTGTGGGAACCAACCAGGGTGGGAAGGTTGTCTCGGTTACCAGATCCTTAATTTCATTTTTGCAAAACCATCTTGCATTACAAAGTGTTAAAATCATGATCTTGGCAAGAGAAAAACTGGGCTTTCTGTTGTGGTGGTTTTTCTCCTTTTATAATAAAAAAATATATGAACATGAGTCATGACAAACTAAGAAGGTCCACCTTCCGCCTTTGACAGCGTCCAGTAGTACGTTCAGTGGGTAAGATGCACTATCTTCAAATTTAGGGTAGGATCCACTATGGAACCAAAGAATTTGTCCAAGAGACTTTCCTGGACAAATAATAGCATGCCAATATTTCTCTAAAAATCTGGAGTAGAAGGACATATATTGCTGATATTTGAATGCTACAAATCCAACAATTCTGCCAGTGTGTGTATAAAACGGTGCTAATGTACAGTCATGGTGGGAAACATGCAGCCCGGACAAGATAAACCAGAAGAGATGACTTAGAAAACTGGGTAGGGGTGGAGGGCACTCTTCAGAAGCAATGACAGCAAGCACCTTGAACATTGTGGGCATTTTTCCATGGCTGCTGGCACCATGCCAGCCGCATCACCAAAGAAAGATTATGAATATACCGAGGCCACAGGGGTTATCCTAGAAGCTGCCTGCAGGCTCCCAAAGCACCAAGTCTTTTCAGCTTCTATATCCAGCTTTCTTTTTAAAAAAAAAAAAAAAAAAAATGAAAACAAAAACGAAAACATGGTTACCTTGCTGTTTTGGCAGGACAGTGAGCCAGGCAGACTGGTTGGCCTGCCCTATATAATTGGAGACCTTACATATATATTCCCCAGCATCCGCCTCAGTCACATTGAACAGAGCCAGCACTTCTGCATTGGAACTATTTATCCCCGAGTGCTAGAACAGACATAGGAGAACAATATAACGGCCAACCAGGAAGGACCGAAGGCTGTCTATGGTCCCACCACCAACACACCACAGGGAGACAACCTCCATTACGTTCAAAGAGCTGTGGGCTGAGGGAGAATGAAAAGAGTGGGGCGATGGAGAGGGTGTGGGGTGCGGTGACAGCAGGTGGAAGGGGCAGAGCTGCTGCTCATCTCTCTCCAGCCTTTGGACCCTGGGTATTGTTAGCTGGAGAGAGGCTCGTGGTGGGGAGTCGTTGGACACCTATGGTTCTGGGGAAGCCTGTTCTTTTGAAGGACATTCTCTATGAACAACTTAACCCAGGAGACATGGGAGGCAGGGGGCTGAGGATTAACTGAGCTGCCACGTGCTACTACGTCCTGAGAGCGAGTGAGATGGGAAACAGAGGCCGGTGCTACGAAAATGGAGGCTTGCAAAACAAACAAACAAACAAACAAGGAACACAGTGGGGAAAAACTTTTCACGGGCATAGAAATATGGCTCAAAGTTTACTCCTAAACCAGTGTGAATGCTTAGGGAATCTTTGAAAAAAGTTTTTGGAAAAAAAAAAAAAAGTTCTAAAAGGTGGCTACTCAAATTTGATCCTAACATATTAATAAAAAACAGAGTAACATCAAGGTCTTTCCATCAACTCCATCCCACTGACAACTGCACGACCATCTTGTAGGGGAGACAATGTCATGAGGCCCACTTTTATAGAGGTGCAGCTAAGCCTCGACATTTTGTCTAAGATTTTAGGGCTAACAAACAGCTGAACTAGTCTGACTCCAAGTTTGGTCGTTCTTCCCGGACCCCATAGTTCCCTTCTGATATTTTATTAGCAAGCCTAAAGATCTGCTCATTCCTTAACATACTGGCCAAAGAGAGAATCATCTGTCAATTCTAACAGGAAATCAAAGAACCTGGCCAAACCCACCGGGGAGCCCAGTCCAGGGCCCCCTGGGATTTGGAAAGTGCTCACCTTTAGAACCTTGAGGTAGGGCAGCCCGTCGGGCCCATATTTACTGCCGTTCTTCTCGACATGCTTGATCCACTGGATGTGGGGCTGGGCGTCGCTGTACACCTTGCACACAAACTCCACATCCCCTCCGACCACCGTGGAGGCATTCGCCGGCAGCCCAGCCTGCAGGATGGGCCGGTGTGGCGACCGCTCTGATGGAGAGAGGGGAGAAAGGACAAGCAGGGGTGGGAGGAGGAAGAGACCCATGAATAAGGTGTGCTGTCCAGAGGGCTGCTGGGGGAGCCAAAAAGGCCTCCGTCTGCTGGCTGACTCCTCTGGAATAACACGGAGGCCCCATGCACGGCAGAAAGGACTTCAAAGGAGACTGCTGGAGCACAACCCTTGTCAAAACAATTCTTATTTAGAAAAATCAGAAAAGAATTTATTATATCCCAAGTTATTGGTTATCCGTGGCCACCTAACGAATAAAAGGAAAGATTTTATTTTGATAATCTGAAAGACAAATGGCCACAGGGGACCGCTTCACTGAGTGTGCTTGGGACCTTGATCTGGAACTTCTAGGCCCCAGAACTAGAAGCAAATGTGTGTTGTATCAAGCAGATTCATTTGGGATCATTTGTTACTTTAAGCCATTCATCTGTCCCATTACCGCCCATGCAGGCCGAGCAAAGAGACCAGCCACCGTGAATACCAAAAAGGCTCCACTTCTCATCGTGTCTCCTGAGCATTTTTAAAATGTCCTGAGAAGACCTGTATCCCTTATTTTAAAATATAAACTAGAAACCTAAGTCTCTAGACCAAACTCAAAACTGGATTCACCTCTACCAAGGAGCTTAGTCATTGATTGGCTCCCTATTCACACATTCATTTATTTAATAAACATGAATGTCACTGTATGCCAGGAACTACAGGAACTAGCAGACAGTCCTTGGCTTAACAGATGTGGCCCCGAAAGAAACACAAGGAGAAGCCAGTCCCCCAGCCTGGGCTAACTTTTGGACTGTCGGGGAGAAGGCCCAACACAGGGGATGCCTGCCATTCCTTCCTAGGCCTCTTGTCTTGTAGCTCTTTCTCTGCAGCGGGAGTTCTCAACAAAGTGCACCCCCCACACACTTCCTGTTGAGTGGCTTTCAGGAAGGTTCCTCTCCAGTGGAGAGGGGCTCTCTGCAGAAATCCTCTTGAGGCCACCAAGCCAAGGTGTGCTGGCATCTACACCCAAGGTTCCTCAAGAATTAAGCAAAAACCAACTGAAAGATGGGCTAAGAACTGGAACAGACATTTTTCCAAAAACAACATTCAAATGGTGAACAGGTATATGAAAATATGCGTCATTACTAATCCTCAGCAAAATACAAACCAAAATCACCATGGGCTGTCACCTTACCCTGTTAGGGTGGCTACTGGGGAGGATGTAGAGAGTAGATCTCCTGCCCACACAGCTGGTGGGGGTGCAAAACAGTGCGGCCTCCATGAAAAACAATATGGAGGCTCCTTTAAAAAAAAGTCAAAACAGAACGACCATTTGGTCCCACTTCGAGGTATTCATCCAAAAGAACTCAGGATCTGAGACATGAGCACACCCACGTTCCTCACAGCTCCACTGTCAATCAAGATATTGATTCAGCCAATAACCCAAATCTCCATTGACCAATGAATGGAAAAATTTAAAATGTGATCTCTACATACAACGGGAAACCATTAGCTTTAAAAAAAAAAAAAAATGGAAATCTTGCCATGGATGACGATGTGGATGAAACAGGGCAGCCGCGAAAGCACAGGCACTGCAGGATGCAGCTCGTGTGCGGGGTCTGCATGTGCCAACTGTATACCCTCAGAGTGCAGGGGTGGCCGCCAAGGCAGATGGGGGGTTGCTGGTCGGGGGCATAAACTGTCAGTCAAGCAGGATGAACAAATTCCAGAGATCTGCTGTGCAACTTTGCACTTACTCAACGGAAAGATGTTAGACAGCAGATGAGGACATGTTAGGACAGAACATCTCGTGTCACGTGTTCTCAAAAGAGGCACGGTGGCCCACGCCTGTAACCCCAGTGGTTCGTGAGGCTGAGGCAGGAGGATTGCAAGTTCAAAGCCAGCCTCGGCAATAGCAAGGCACTAAGCAACTCAGTGAGACCCCATCTCTAAAGAAAACACAAAACAGGGCTGGGGATGTGGGTTAGTGGTCAAGTGACCCTAAGTTCAATCCCTAGTATCCCCCCAACTAAAAAAAAAAAAAAAAAAAAAAAAAAAAAGGAAGATAAAATAACCACAAGTTCTCACAGCAATGCTGTCAGGGGCACACTCCACCCAATCAGTGCTCCATCCTCACACCTACATGTACCAACCAGCCTCCCACTTTCTCCCTGAAGTATAGGTACCACTGCCTTCAATCTGCAGCTTCAAAACAGCCAGGGGAAATGAAGATGCCCGGGCCAGCCCAACACACCAAGGATGTCCCCATACCACACCTAGGACCCTAGTGCTCTAATCAGAATGATAGATGTCTAGGCCTTTCTATATTTGGGGCTTTCAGATTAAAATATCATTTAGTGGAATTTGTTGGACAAGAGCCAGACCATGTGCAAATTGATTTTACTCCATCAGCCTGTTGCTTGCCCTCAAAAACTTTTTAAGAAAGAAAAAGTACCAGTGGTTATCTTCAGCACATTTATTTCTATAATCTCCCATCGCTTCGCAGATACCTATGTCTCTACATTATAAAGATAAGGATGTCAGAGCCCTCAAGAAGTCATTCATCTGTCCCAATATCACCCATGCAGGCTGAGCAATCACCCCACAAGTCAAGACTTCTAGTTTTTCTGGGAAGAAAATGTCAAACGTTGGTGTCTTCAAATGTCATGTGAAAGCACCACTCTTTGGCTGACATGTTTTCTCAGGCACAGGCCTTGGGGCCTGGTGTGTCACCAGCAGTGGAGGAGGTATGGTTTCATGGTGGCTGGCTCCATCCATGTGGGAAGGACTAAGTTGAGTCCACTTACACACACTCCTCTTCCTCACTCCCCAACACACCTCCTACCAGGAGATTTAACAGCTTAGAGAGGCCATTGCCTGGGCTGGACCCCGCAGCGGGTTCACAAACATGCCCCTTTGTACCTGTCAAGACCAAAGACGGCTCATTCCTTCCCACAGAAAAGTGAATTGTAGGTATCAACTCATTCCCTGGCTCAGTGTTCCACTCAAACTTGTGTATGTGTGTGCGTGCGTGTGTGTGTGTGTAAGACAAATATTGACAGTGGGCCTAAGATATCTTTTGAAACAAAAGTCCTATAAAACCTTTAATATTATAAGCCAGATTTGCCATAATTCACAACAAGCCCTCTTTCTGAAACATACTAGTTTCTAGTAAGTCGTTTCACAAGCAAACACTTGAGCATGTCCTACCAAAAGCTCCGCCCCGTGAACAAGGAGCGCTTTCAGAGCGCCGCCGCCTCTGGCCTGTGCCAGCCTCCGACGGGCATCAGTCGCTGGGGCAACACAGGCAGGGCCCGCTTCAGGGCTGGAGCCTCGCTTTCCTTGTGGTCAGAGCACTGCTGAGCTGCAGTTATTAAGTTATTCCACTGTTATCCGGACTATTTTCACCAAAAGAAAAAAAAAAGCCCCGTGCAATGGTTTAATGTTATTACATTTGCGAATTACAGCATGCCAAATGTCACCGCTGGCAGACCTGAATTCATCTTTGCAAATTTTCTCACCTTAAATGAAATAGCCTTTTAGCCACCCCTTCACCCCCTCTGCTCTTTTTCACTTGAGGTACAAAAACTGCAGGAAGGATCGTTCTGTAATAGAAACCTTACACCATCTTCCAAAACTTATTACAGCTGCTTTCGGTATAAAATGAAACCTCCGAGAACGTTATTTAAAATGTTTTTAAAGTCAGTAGGCCTCATGTTTCGTTTTTCCACATCAGGCTTTGATTTCCTTTGCAACCTTATTCTCTGCCCTTAAACAAGTTGGAGAACGAGGCCTGAAACATCTTGGAAAAGGTCCCAGGATGCCAGCATCTGCCGAGCACCACACGCCTCTTCTTGTCACCTTCAGCCACAGATCGCGCCTTGGTGTCCACCACCCTGAAGAGCAGGGGTCAGGAATGGATGACGGTGTGTGGACTTCTGTTCTGACTTCTTTTCTGGAAAGTTTTCTGTAATTATTTCATTCAGCAGGTTACTCATTCCCTTGGTTTGAATCTCTGTACCTTCTTCTATCCCGATGACTCGTAAGTTTGGTTTTTTTATGTTATTTCTGTTCTGACTTCTGAGGTGCTGGGGCAAAGCCAGGCACGGATGGCCATGACGAAGCCGTCCAGGCAGAGGGGACAGGCCAGGGCAAGAGGAACAATGGCCCTCCAACAATGAACTTGCTGCCCCGGAACCTCACCAGGCCCTGGGCAAGCAGAAACCCTGGGTTTGCAACTTTTCTCAGCAAATCAAAGGGACTAGTCCAGGAATTATTTCTGCATGAGGGACGGAGCCCAGCGCTGGCTCAGCTCTTCTTCTGTGTGATAACAAAGTCACATCTCCCCACCAAGAGGGATTTGCCATGTTAAGCAAGGTTCTCTTTTGGCATGTTTCATTCAGGTGTTATATAAAACAGATTTCTCTCTCTGCAGGAGGAGTGAAATAAATCTGTGAAAAACCAAAGGGCTGATGCACAGCTCACCTCTGATTTTTTTTAATACTTATTTTTTTATAATATCTTTGTTTTATTTTTATGTGGTGCTGAGGATTGAACCCAGTGCATCCTGCGTGCGAGGCGAGCGCTCTACCTCTGAGCCACAATCCCAGCCCCCTCACCTCTGATTCTTGACTGCAATTTTAAAATAGGTATGTTCTGAGCTCGGTAGGTTGCACGTGGACCCTACGTGGACCTGAAGCAGGGTGAGAACCTTCATTTAAAATAGCGACTCAGAGGTCCCTGTGTGGATTCCAAATTAAGACACAATGGAAAGCTGTCCAAAGGGTGCGGCTGCGGTCGACAGGACAGTTGGCTGCACTGCTGGAACGAGGCTCCACCGAATCAACTCGTAGTAAACACAGACTGGAGCCCTTAAAACACATTCCCTCCGCCTTCACTCCCTCTCCCTCTCCCGCCCGGTTTTCAAGTGTCCACTTCACTAAAGCAGAAAGCGCAGCTGCTAAGAGGCTAAGTATCCATGCTGGCCCTCTCAAGTCCAGCTCTGTCGCTGGGGGCCATAACCAACGACAGACTGCAGAGGAAATCACAGCCTGCTTCATTACAAGAAGTAATCATGGAGCGAGAGGGGAAAAAAGAAAATACCTGAGTGACAAAGAATAAATCTTTGTTAATTGACCATTGAAACTTTACAACATGCCAGTCCTCTGCTGGACATAAGAATAGGCTCACTCATAAGAGATCTACAGCTTTTGCTCTGACATGGCTAAGGCCATAAAAACGTCCACAGAGCAGAGAGGTCTCCTGTCTACAGGCTCAGTACACACTCATCCCAGAGATCAGGCTCTTAAATTACACCTATAAATTAATCAAGCCCAGAGCCGCTGGTTTCCCAGCACACACTGGTTGGTCTATTTCTCCCCCCAAACTTAAGCAGCACTTGCCACAAAGAACCAGCTCAAAACCACTCTCTGGCAGCAGGACACCAGGAGTCTATGAATCGAGTTCCCCGGGATTGATCTAGAAGTGGCCAATCTCCTGCTCTCTGGCCCCCATTCACTGAAGAAGCGTGGATCACCTTACCTGCTCTACCTCTAAATTAAAATCAAAATTTAATTACCCTTCCTCCAAAACGGCAGTTTCTTAGCAACTGCAAGGAGCTGAATAGGGAAAGAACACTCTAAGATTTAGAAAAAAAGTGAAAACAACTGAGAATTCTGTTTTCTAAAGCCCAGCCTAGCTTTCTTAGAAAAATAATAGGCAGTGGTTGCGTTTGTTGCATAAAAAATGCACTAAACCACTTAGCATGAGGATCAGTTAGGAGGAGGAAGAGGAGGAGGAGGAGGGAGGAGGGAGGAGGAGGGAGGAGGGAGGAGGAGGGAGGAGGAGGGAGGAGGGAGGAGGAGGGAGGAGGAGGGAGGAGGGAGGAGGAAGAGGAAGAGGAGAAGGGAGGAGGAGGAGAAGGGAGGAGGAGGGGAAGAAGGGGGGAGGAGGGAGGAGGAGGAGGAGGAGGGAGGAGGGAGGAGAAGGGAGGAGGAGGGAAAGAAGGGGGGAGGAGGAGGAGGAGGAGGAGGAGGAGGAGGAGGAGGAGGAGGAGGAGGCCCTGCTTATCAAAGCCTTCTGAAGTTGGAGGAGCCAGATAACTTGCTAAAGGCCTCAAGGCTCACTACAATTACTACAGTGAGTTCACTGCCTTGTCTAGGCTTGGCCCCAGGCAGCCAAGCCAGACAGGCTAAATCCAGTTGGGTTCTGAGTTTTGTTTTGTTTTCCCCAAGTTTTAAAAATGATCAGCAGAAAAAAGTAAGATGGGGTTGGGAAGAAACCATATACTTGGGAAAGAGTCCTACTGGCCATGGCCAGTGCTTCAGCATATCCTGTTCTGAACAGATGAGGGCCCTGGGCGCTGGGCACCCTGAGTGACTTCAAGAAACAAAACCACACCCTGTACCTGACCAGTCTGCTGCCCCTGACCTCCTCCAGTATTGTTCTCCCATCCCCTTTGCTGTACGGTCACCCATGGGGCTGGGGATCCAGCATCATTTTGCAGAGACAGCAAAGTCTGCAGAACCAGCCTGTTTGGGGAAGAATAAAGTGTCTTCCCTCCAGCATGGGCTGAAGTCACAAAGTGACTCGTGAGGCTGCACCATGTGAAATGCTAGAAGCCAAACACCACTAATTCCTTTGTGCCTGCTCACCAGCGTGGACAAGAGGGGTGCAGGGCAGGTGGCGGCTGGGGCCTGGGAAGACCCGCAGGGGAGGCGAACACCTTCCCACATGAATGTCACAGACCATATGATTTGGCTGGACTGAGCAGCTTTTACCTGCAGGGTGTCAATTTGGATCTTCTCCTGAAGACAAATTACAGGAGCAGGACTGTGTGTGTTACTTACGCCTCCGATGTTTAAAGACATCAAGCTCTGTGACTTCATAAAGTTAAGCCAGAGCTGACCACTCTTTGGTGACCAGAAAGCCATGCCAAATTTAGATAAAAGGAGAAATGCCTTTGAGATGATGAGAAAGTTCTAGAGACGGACAGTGGTGAAGGCTGCACAACGATACAACAAAGGTGCTGAAAGTTGCAGAATCGTCTGTTCAAAAATGGTGAAAATGGTCAATTTTATGCTATGCGTCTCTTCCCACCATTTTCTGAAAAAAGAAGATGTGGCGAAGGTGACAATGGTAGAGTGCATCCGATATGTCTCCAGGGTCACGGGAAAGGGCCCTTCTCAGATTGCTAAGTGTGTTTATCTTGTCGGGTTTACCAAATGAAAGCTTTTCTATCTTCAATGCAAAGAATCCACACAAGGTCCCTCCCTGTACTGTGCTCCAGGGTGGACACTGATGCAATCTCAGACGTCAGGTCTCTGCAAGCTCCCTCCTGAGGAGTGGGGGTAAACACAGCTGAGAGCAATCCCGCTGGGCTCCAGCACCTCCACTGGCTTAGGGGGGGCACTCCTTTAGGAATGCAACTTTATCAGCTGGTGTCTGCCTCGCTGGGTTTCCTCCATGGGAAGAGCGTGCTGGAAAAGTTAGCTGGTTTTCTGTTTTGTTTGTTTTGTTTTGTTTTTTTAATTGTTCAGGAATTTAAAATACCCTTTTGTTAGAAAGGCTGAGTTCCAAATTACAGTAAGCGTCTCCTAAATGATTTGCAAAGATGCTAGAAATTAAAAAAAAAAAAAAAAAAATCAAACCAGCGGCAAGCCCCTAGTCAAGTCAAAATGAATTTCCTTAAGCTTAAAATGTTTTGCAACTATTTACCAAAAAGACCCTTTTGAAATCTGTCCTAGAAAAATATTCACACAGGTGCCTAATAAATGGGTGTAGACAAAGCTTGTCATTGTAGCATTTTTTCTTTTTTTCTTTTTTTTTTTTTTTTTTTTTTTTGGTAACTGGAAAATAAAAGATGTGCACAACCTCAAGGTGATTAAATGACTTATGCTATATGCATGACGGGCCAGCACACTGCTGCTAATAAGCATGAAGATCGATGCGGACAGGGAAGAATGTCCACAGTACAAATGTTCCTAGCTTTCATCAACCCCCATCCTCTGAAATGCCTTTCTTCTAGAGGAAGTCCAGAAAGACCTATGCTAATCTCTCAGATATGTTTTGCTCCTGGGGTGGATGGAGCAGAAGGAAAAGCTTTCAGCCCATCTGAGCAAACAAGAAATGCCGCCCTTTGGCACAACGACATGGGAGGTTGAACCATAAACCCCATTTGTTTTCTTGGGGACAAAACTCAGACACTGAAAATAACTGTGGTTCTAGATACTCCTTAGGACAAGCATCACCCAAAGAGAGGCTTTGAAATTGTCACCCAGATCTCAAGAGGCTCAGATCCAAACTCTCCTTCTGAAGGTGCTATTCTGCTCCGTGCCCAGGGGGGGGCGAGATGCCGCAGTCAGCCCCCACCAGCCCATAACAAGCACTCCACCATGATCGCAGACAGGATGATTTGGCTTCTTTTGGACAAAACCACAGATTTTAAGGACGATGTCCTTCACCTTTCTGTCTCATTCCAGGGCATGAACCAAACCAGTAAGGTAAGAACTTCTTTTTTCAAGTGAAACACAGCTTTCAAGACCCCAGTGCTCAACCCTCCTCAGACCACTACCTCCCTGACCCGGGGGAGGACATGGCTGGGCACTGTCTGATGACCTTAAGGATGGATGGAATCCTACAGCGAAGGTGCTCCAGGAATCTCCATGTCCCCTCATCATCTCCTCACTGTGAGGGTTTGGGGTCTCTCACGCTATGAAATGAGAACTCCCAGGGGACAAAGTGTGTCTCATTCGAGTGACTGTCACCTGGGAGGCTGTGCTGACATTATGTGCCCCACAGACGAGGGCTCAGCATGACAAAAGAGGAAATACAGGCAGCCCCAGCTGGAGTGTTCTGTTCTCCAAACAGGGACAACAACAATCTCCCTGGCCCACGTCTCTCTTCTCAGAAGCAGGAGAACCACCTCTCCACAGCAACACTGGTGTCCTCCGCCATCTTCTCCACACAGCCTCCTGCACCAGACCTGTTTGGGTGTCAGATCCAACCTCAAAGCCACCCTTCCAATCAGACCTGTTCTCCAAGTGGAGACCACAGCCTGTCACAGCCTCCCTTCTCCTGGACTGGGAACAGGAACCAAACATGAGCAGGGGAATACGTGGTGGGGCCCTAAGGGAAACCCGGGGACGCACCTCTAAAAAGGAGAAGAACTCAAAGGCAGGTCCCCATGCGCATCCCAGGGAGATGGCATGAAATCTCCCAGTGGGGTCTTTCAGTTTGTATAAGTAGCTGTTGTCTGAGCTGTGATGAATACTCTGTTCACAGAAAACCTCTTTGAAGGTCCTGCGCTTCAGAACTGGAACACTAAGCACTACAAAACTCCAAATGTAATAACTCATTAGAATACTTTTCTATTAAGGTTAGTATGCCTTACCTAAAATACTAGGAGCTAGAAATCTTTCAGAATCTGGACTTTCTCAGAGGTTAAAATATTTGCATAGACCTTACCAGTTGAGCATCCCTAATCCACAAAATCTAAAATTCAAAAGGCTCCACAATCAAACTTCTGTAATTTTGTCAATCAATGTGACAATCGTTGGCCTACAATGCAATCAATATGATGTTCAAAAGTTTTGAACTTCAACCAAGGCATTGTGGCATATACCTATAATCCCAGCTATTCAGGAGGCTAAGGCAGGAGGATCCTAAGTTCAAAGCCAGCCTCAGCAATTGGGCAAGACCTTGTCCCAAAATAAAACAAAAAGGGCTGGGGATGTGGCTCAGTGCTTAAGCACCCCTGGGGTCAATCCCTGGTACCCAAAAAAAAAAAAAAAAAAAGTTTTGGATTTAAGCTTTGGGACTTTCAGATCAGGGATGCCCCACCGTATTTCAATTTGGCACACAGAAACCTAAAGTTCTCGAACACTGTGCATTCTGTGGCTGCTGTAGATAAAGTCTTATCTTCATGCCAAGCTCACTGCCCAGCTCTGATAAAGTGGCTCTCTCTGTGCCCAGCCTCACCTGCATCTCACCTGCAGGTATGGCAAAAAGACCTGCTTCTTATATAAAACTGCAAAACATTGGGGCTGGGACTGGAGTTCAGTGGTAAAGCGCTTGCCTCGCATGTGTGAGGCGCTGGGTTTGATCCTCAGCACCACATAAAAAATGAATAAAGACACTGTGTGTTCATCTACAACTAAAAAAATATTTTTTTAAAAAGTGCAAAACATTAACCTGATCATAACACTTCTGCATCCTCTTTGCCCACAGACTCAATGCCAAAGATCAACCACAGACCAAATATTAGCCCTCTCTCCAGCCACCTCAGCTGGACCTCCTGCCAGAATCGAAAGCAATCAATAAAGCTTCCTTCCTCAACTGTGGACCAAAGGGCACCTGGCGGCTTGCAGAGGACATGACAAAAAAGCTGATATGGTCAAGCACTAACATGCCCCTTCCACGCTGGCTCCACAGACACCCTGCTCCCAGAGCCTGGAAGGAGTCACTTCTTGCTGGGAAAGTACTCAGTTGCCGGTCAGTACTTGGAGCCATCATGCTGTCCACTGGCCAGCCTTTGCCCCTGGAAGCTCTGCTGCGAAACAGGAATGAAGAACTGCTCTGTTGCAATTGGACACTCATTAAACAGTGGCGACCAGGAGTTTTGAAATTTCTGTCCTGGAGGATGGGCTGACGCCGACCACTCCTTTAATCAGGGACAGGCTGTGGATCTCACTGGAGACGGGACAGGAGGTGTGGGATCACCTGCTGAGGGTCACCTGGGGCTGTTACTGATGGCACTGCCCTTCTCGCACCTCACCTCCCAGGGCGCTGCTCAGCACGTGGGTCATCACCCCACGGGACAGCTGAGAGGACAGAGCCTCAGACACCACCACTTGCTAAGGCTACAGAGCTGGCAAAGGATGGACAGGATTTGACATCCCCACCAACTCCGTAATTCCCACCTGAACATCCTCAGGCCAGCGCTCTCTGGCAAGGAGACCCCCCGGGCCAACTGTAGTAACCAAGGGGTTTGGACAAAAGGCCAAAATGGCCGCCCAAGCCACTAGAGCAGCTCAGGTACACACTTCCGGCTCAACCGCTGCTCCAGTGCTACTCAAACAGGGCCTGCCGTGACCTGTGACCTGGCAAGCCACCTCCACGCCACCTCGGTAGGGGGCTCTCTGCCTCTCTCCAGCTGGACTGCAGAACCCCAGCATGGGCGCACCCAGCCAGTGTCGGCCTCAGGCCCCACGTCTTAGCCTCGGAGCAAGAAATGGAGAAGAATTCACTGGCTGCGAGATCACAGATATGGAAAGATCAAATGAAGGCTGGCCAGGAAGCTCAAGGTCAAGACGCTTCAAGTTCAGAACCTCACAGGACTCCAGAGAGCGGAGGAAACAGAGCGCTACAGTCAGAGGGAGGCCGGGCATTTGGTGCACTCCAGTGCTTCTGCCAAGGCTGCTCCTCACCGCGGGGCAGAGTCGGCATGAGCCTCACCCATAACTAACTAGGCCACCCCTCTTCACTGATGTAAAGGCCATTCTGCTCCATGTTCCCATTCCAGATGTGGCCCAGGGCCTCCGACTCCTTAATCCCTGGGCCTTCACACCAGAGCCTCCGCATTCCTGGGACAGAGGCTCTTCAGGGTCTCTGTACAACTTGGGTCGTCTCTCCTGCTGGAGCTGGGGACTGGGCTGCAGCCGCGCAGTGCAAGGGGGGACACCTCCTTCCTCCTGAGCACACACCTGAGGGGGAGTCAACGTGGAACAGATTCCTTCATGCTTTCGGGCCGTGTCCCATCATGTCCAGAGCCAAGTTACAGAGGATTTATGTCAAGGCGAGTCAACAGAGCCATTCTGGTCTGTCACCAGGCAAGTTGGGGCTGGTGTTGAAGCTTGCACGATCTCCACCCAGCCAGAGGGCAGTGCAGCCCCCGATGGGCCCCAACCCGCCCCTCCAACACAGACTACTGCTCACGCTTCAACTCCGGGGTGGGGTGAAGTTCTAGAAAGGTAAATTCACAGGGGAGAAGATACCGCCAGCCTCAGCAAATGCACTTATCATCCTACACACCCAATGCCGGGTGAGTGGTCTCAGGGGGTGCAGAACTGGAACCCCAAGCAGGAAAAGCTCACAGTCCAAAGCCAAAGGGTCTTTGTGGGCGAGAAAGAGCAACCAGTCTTTGAATACCTCCGCCTCCTGTGGTTTTGGCAGTGAAGAGCTGGAGGTCGGGTGGGGTCGCAGCAGCTCCTTCTCAGTTGCCACTGGTCCACACCACAGCGAGCCCAACAGGAAGGCGCTGGCACGCCCTGACCCAGGAGTCAAAAACGCCTGGGCTGAGACCTTGCTCTGCCATCTTCAAGTCCTTGCAAGAATCACTCACCCTCCTGGAATGGATTTCCTCTGCTGTAAGATGGACGGGTGGAGGTTGGGATCAAGAGGCCAACTCAGTGAACTTCAAGCATTTGAACCCTATGATTCTCTTCTGCAAGTGCAACAACCCAATCAGTCTTAGGATGGCCTCAATCAAAGGTGGAACTAGGAATCGGGAATGGCAGCCAGCCACTGGCCACTTCTGTTGGTAACAAAATGGCATTCAGTCTGTTTAATAAAACTTCTGATGGAGCAAATGAAAGCTATTAAAGATAACCTTCTAACCCTCAAAAGAATCCAGCTTTTGAAGGGGGGAAACTGGCATTGGTGGCTGGTCACCTGCGTGCCAATGTGGCATTTTCACCTGCTAACCCACCTGAGGCCTCACGAGCAACTGTAGGTTGAACTGTGACCCCAGGAGTAACTGTACATGTCCAAATCCCTGAGCCCAAGGATGTGGACTTACAAAGAAACCATGCCTTTGCAGACGTAATGAAGTTAAGGATACAGAGATTAGACCATCCTGGGTTTAGGGTGGGTTCTGAATCCAGTGACAGGTGTCCTCATAAGAAAAAAACAGAGGAAGATCTGAGATACAGAAGTGAGATGTGTGGGGGTAGAGGCAGAGACAGAAGTGATATATCTCTAAGTCAAGGACTGACAATGGCCACTGGAAGCTGTAACAGAGCCATGAAACCTGGTGACACCTAGATTTTGGACTTCTGGGCTCCAGAAGTATAAGTGAATGTGTATGTACTACTTCAAACAAACATGTTTGGGATCATTTGTTATAGCAGCTCTAGGAAACTAATACAGCCATCACAGGAATGAAGCAAGGATTGTCATTCCCATCCAACTGATGATAAAGGTGAGGGTTAGTTCCAACTCACCGGGTGCCCAAGTGTGCCCTCAGACAGATGTTCTACTCCTGTCACACCACCAGGCTGCTTTCGTTTCTAACACTCATGAGTCAGGCACAGTGAAAGTGAAGAGTTCATGACTTATCCTAGATGCAGCTTCTTGGTGGCAGGGCTCCCATCAGATCCAGAGCTTCAGCACCCCCCACTGATAAACCACAGCAAAGACTGACCACCTCCCACAGCCAGCTGTTTTTATTATTGCCACAATTACAAGACGTGGAGCTTCGAGCTCCTTTTCCCTTGAAGTAAAAGGTTGAAAAGTAATGGTGTCGATCTTAATGAGGATCACGCAGGCTCCTAAAAGGACTCCCACAAATGCAAGCCTCCCCCTGCCCCACCACAGCTTGCTGTTTAATTCCAGAGCACAACAACGTCACTTAAATTACACGGCCTTTACACTAAAGTGCTTATGGGGGTTGCCTTTGCAAGGAAGAATTTCAGTGAAAAAGTCTCACCCATTTTGATGCTTCCTCACATCTGAGCCACAAACCCAGGTATCATAGCAACAAAAATAAAACCTCACGAGAATGTGAGCAACAACAGAGCTCCTGACTTCCTGTGAGGCAGGGGGTGTCGCTGATAAGCCGTGATCACGCAGCAACACACTAAATTTGGGCCCAAGGGCCACTAGAAGTTTGCGGCTGAAGCCTGAATCGTTCTTGTTTCCCTTGCTGAGATGTTCAGAAGGACTGCCAACCCTGTAAGTCTACACGAGGCTCTTTCGCTGACTCAATTCTTATTTTATTAGTGCTTCTCAAAGCAATTACTAGGGTTCTGAGCAAAGATGAGAGTATTTCACGCCTCCATCTTTACTGAAAATGTCTTATACTTCGCTGACTTTTGGCTTCTATTTATAAAGAAGGTTCAAGGCTTGGAAAATTATTGGAGTTGAGCTTTAATGGATATTCCCAACCAGCATTGTGTCATTATTGGCCTGCGTTTAGCTGGGCGATCTCCCAAATTTGTGACATAATCAGGCCTCTCTCTGCGTTACTCCATACACTCGGGCTCCCTGCACATTACCCACTGAATCACACGCTCTTTTCAGCAAGACCGATTGCCAGGGGATTAACATTAGACAGCACAATTCCATTATTCAGCAGCCCAATTCAAATCCCAACCCTAAACTCTAAGAGAGATTTCAGGGCTTCACAGGGATGAGCTGCCAGAAAGCTCAAAGGGGAGGTGGGTGAGGGGCTTTTGAATGCCTGACATAACAACTCAACGGAAAACCTGCCCTAAGCAAGACCCTGCTGCTGCAGGGCCCATGACAGGACTCTGGGATTCCTGGAGCTGCCCCAACCAACCTCAATGGACAATTGATGGACCTACGCAAAGCCTAATCCCTGAAGATGGCTGGAGCACCACTGTTTTTTTTTTTCCCTCCAACAATAAATTACTTAATTACAAAATTAGGTATTTAGAACTTTTAACCCAAAATCCAACTTGCTTTCCTTAACTGGAAACACTTCTTGTCAAATGCAGTACACATGCGGCCCAAAGTAAATTCCAAGTCACGTACCCTTTGATGGATGGATTTATATATAGTGCGTTAATGCCAAAATTCATATTAACCATTTTCTTCTCATATTTGAATATCAGGCCTCTTTCTGTTTTGTAAAATATATGAACATAGTAGTTCTAAGAATCATACCACGAATCTCTACAAGAAAAGGGGAATGTAAGTCATTCTTTATCCATAGGACAGACATTGTACAAAGGTCTATCAAATTCCATATTAAGGCTTCAGAATGACTCAAATGCTCAAATAAATCTTCTTTTCAGGGGATGCTTATGTGCAAATGCAAATAAAGACTTTATCATGCTTTCTAAGGCAGAGTGTCTTGTGAATTTAACTTCATTTAATTTGACAGAAAGCCAAAATAGTTTTAATTTTCAGTTAACCTAAATCTTCAATTAACCAAATCTACACCATTTAGTTAATCCAGTTTTTTTTCCCCAAAGGTTTTTAATGGCTTGGAGGGCAATTCAAATACCTGTGGAATTTCTCTCTGCCAGGAGTTAACACATTTTATTATGAAAGGAGAAGAGCTACCTACAGTGAGATAACACTGGGGGCACCTGCACAGGAAGTGACATGAGAGACCAGAGCACAGTGGGTGGGCATGTGCTCCCAGAGAGACCAACGGGTAGGGACCCTCCAAGACAGAGGAGAACCCTATTGTCATCAACAAAACCCACCATAAGAGGCAAAACTGGGGAAGAAATAGGAGCTTGCGAGACACTGGGCTACACGAGCTTAAGATGTCTGTTAAAATGCCTCTTCCTCCGCGCACTCGGAGGGAAAGTACTTACAAACTCATCCATGTGGTTCCCTCTGCCCAGAGGAAATGCATTCCAGGAACAGACCCTGACCCAGAGAATCAGGCAACTCCTGACGCAAGGGGTTGGGCACCTGGACGTCCATCTTCCTGCAGCCAGCGGGGGCTCAGCATTGGCGATACCCTTTCCGTTCCTCTTCAGCCCACGTGATACCGTGGCCCTTCTTTAGGAAATGTTGTCTCTGTTTTTTGGTTTTTGTGGGTGTGTGGGGGTGGTGGGCGTGTGCTATGGATTGAATTCAGGGACACTCAACCACTGAGCCACACCCCCAGGCCTATTTTGTATTTATTTAGACACACGGTCTCACTGAGTTGCCAAGCGCCTCACTTTTGCTGATACTGGCCTTGATCCTCCTGCCTCAGCCTCCCGAGCTGCTGGGATTACAGGTGTGTGCCACCACGCCTGGTGCTGCCTGTTATAAAAGCAAAGTTCTCCTACAGCATATCAGACCCCTTTTCCACTCACATTTTCAGAATAAATCTCAGCTTCTAGAATGCCAGACGATTCTTACCCTGTCCACCTTACAAAAGGTCAGGTTTGGGAACAACAAAGATACAGCGAAACCCAGAAAACCAGCAGATCAGGAATCAGAACAAATAACAGAGTGCAGAAATAATGTGAAAATAATTTCCCCCTTAAATTTGGGGGAGGGACAAGTGAATCCACTATCATGGCTTCAAATGAGTCCACTAGAACCGGCTGCGAAAGGCCGGCCCGCAGCAGCAGACTCACCAACGACGTCAAGGTGGTAGGTGTGGTTGATGGACCCGTACTCGTTCTCCACCACACACGTGTAATTGCCTTTGTCGGACGGGACCACGCTTTCCATAATAAGACTCCAATGCTGGTTTCGTACCTGAAAAGATTCAAGTAAAGGTGGTTATTCAATAATCTTAGCACGGAAAACCAACTACTCTGCTTTCTTATTGTAAAATGAAGTTGGCTGGGGCTGGGAATAGAGCTCAGAGGTAGAAAATGTGCTTGGCATGTGCCAAGGCCCTGGGTTCAACCTCCAGCACCCGAAAAGAAAAAAAGGGCAGAACAAGAAGTCCAGGGAGGGCAGAGAAGAATCCACACTGTGCTCATAACTGGTCCTCAGAATGGTAACAAATGAAAATAACTATCGTCAACATGTGAAGGCCTGTGGGGCAGATACTCACACACTCAAACACTCAGATGTGCAGGGGCATCTGCCACTGTCATGGATTAACTGTTTCCTCCAGGAGAACTTGAGTGGCCACGGGGCCTGAACAGCAACCTACGTATGGATCTATCAGGTCACTCATCCACTGGGAGCCCCCAGCCCTAGAGCACCAACGAACCATCTAAAATCAATGCTAGTAAGCACCAACCATATGCCAGGCACCACCCTGAGCCCTCGGTCCTGACTTAGCTAAGTTCATCCTCCCAGGGAGCCCACGAGAAAAGCGCCATTACCGTTCCTGAACTTTCTGGTTTCAAGCCCCTCATTTCTCTCTTCCTGGCTTTCCCATGCTGCCTAGAAATCTCAAGAAGTTTCAGCTGAGAACACAGGTCTGCCCTTTCCATCCCTAGTGGTGGGTGGGTAGATGTCGTGTTCCCGAGATACACCCAGAATTCCAAATATGGGAGTAATGAATCCTTATGGAACTTCAGTTCTATATCCAGTTGTTTGCAAACTTCTTGAGACTTTGCAAAGATAAGCAGCACATGTAAAAAAATAAATAAGCAAACTATGGTGACTCCTACCCAGTCTGTAAATATGCAGACTAGATTCTAATGTTCTCACCCTGCTTTTGAAATATTTCATTAGACTTAGATTTTTAAACAAGATTGAATTTTCCTTACCAGGAAAAAAAAATGCAAATTTTACTATCTTTAGTGTTCATGGCTTTAACATCTCCGTCCGAATCATTCTTAGTATTTTGGACGAGGCACTCCAGAGAAATGGAAAGAAAAAATAAAAAGTGAGGGCCTACTAATCTCAGCTCTCGTGTCAGGAATCTCAACTGACCTTCTGAATGACACCCTGGGCATCGCAAGTGTTTTCAGCCTTAATCACATAAAAACCCATAATACAGGCAGAGCCTTCGCAGGCACATGAGAGATTCAAGGAACTAAACCAGAGAATAAAGAAAATCATCCAGTAACTGCTCCAGTTATAAAAGCAGGAGGGCGGAGCAGCTGTCCACTTTGCCAACAGAGGTAAGGGACCACGGGAGCTCGCCAGGGCCCACCAAGTTCACATTAGCAGCGGCACTTCACAGCCTTCCTGCCGTCACTGCTGCCAGGTTCAGACAGACCACTGCTCGGCACTGCCGGCCCCGTGGAGGATCACCAGGGGACAGGGGA